>NC_054832.1:36971765-37587432 GCF_018345385.1 Vulpes lagopus
AAATTACGGAAAGAGCCCAAATGTCCATGGACTGATGAATGGATAAAGAAGATGTATGTATGTATGTATGTATACATACATAATGAGATACTACTCAGTCATCAAAAAGAATGAAATTTTGCCATTAGCAACAAGAATAGAGCTAGAAAGTATTATGCTATGTGAAATATGTCAGAGAAAGACAAATACCATATGATTTTATTCATATGTGGAATTTTTTTTCACATGTGGAATTTAAGAAGAAAAACAAATGATCATGTAAGATACAGAGGCAAAGCAAGTAACAGACTCTTAACTACAGAGAATACACTGATGGTTGGGGTGGTGGGGAGGTTGTGTTAAATAGGTGATAGGGATTAAGGAGTATACTACTATGCCAAGCACAGAGTGTTGTGTGTTGAATCACTAAATTCTACACCTGAAACTAATATTACACTGTATGTTAACTACTGGAATTTAAATAAAAACTTAAAAAAAAGAAAAGGACCTAAGTGGAGAAAAAAAGAAGGTAGTGAAAAATCATATTCAAATACAAGAAAGAAAATAATAAATTGTCAAGGCAAAAACCCTATATCCAGAAAAGTTATATTCCAAATATTAAGATGAAATAAAAACAATCTCAAATAGGATAAACAAGGGCTGAGAGAACTCATCACTAGCAAAGTGCCATATGAGAAATACTTAAGAATACTTAAGTAAGTCCATAGGTATTAATTCAAACCCACAGCAAAAAATGAAAAGAACTAGCTATGACCAACATGTGGGTTAATATGAAAGCCTATAAATGTATTATTTCCCATTTCTCTTTAGTTTTTTAAAAGGCAATTGATTATATACAGAGCAATAAATAAAACACCACTGGTGGGTTAGGATTCATGGAAATGCAATCTGTGTGAACAGAATGAGGCAGAAAATAGAAATATGTTAGAACAAATTTTCTATAATTCACAAAAATTAAGTTAAAATATGAGTTAGAGTGTGATAAATACAGATGCATAACATAATCCCTAGAGTCACCACTGAAAAAGTACACAGTAAAAAAACTGATGGAGAAAATAAAATAGTACACTAAAATACACATTTAAAATAGAGGAGGGGGGATCCCTGGGTGGCTCAGCAGTTTAGCACCTGCCTTCGGCCCAGGGCGTGATCCTGGAGTCCCGGGATCGAGTCCCGTATCGGGCTCCCTGCATGGAGCCTGCTTCTCCCTCTGCCTGTGTCTCTGCCTCTCTCTGTGTTTCTCATGAATAAATAAAATCTTTAAAAATAAATAAAAATAAAAATAAAATAGAGGAGGTAGTAAAAGAAGGTCAGAGAAACAAAGTAAAAATAAACAGACAACAAAAAGCAATGACCAATTTAAATATTTATTTATTTATTTATTTATTTTGATAGAGAAAGAGAGACAGAGGGACAAGCAGATGAAATGGTTCACAGATATTAGAAAGATATATAGAAATTTTCAGAGAATCTACATTAAAAACAACTAGAACAAACAGGTTCGGTAAAATCCCAGGATATAAGGAAAATATACAAAATTATACTTCTATATGAAAATAAGAATATGATTCTATTCACAGCAAGTTCAAATAAATTCATTTTTAAAACTTAACAAAGGAACACAAAGCATGTGAGACACAGAAATCTGCAAACTACTGCTGAATAAAATTGAAGATATAAAAGAAATATTCTATGATCATAGATTGAAGGTCTCAATATTGTCAAGATGGCAAATATCACTGATACTTTATTTATAAATTAAATGCAATTCCTATCAAAGGCTCTACAGACTTTTTGTAGAAACCCATAAACTAATGCTCAAATTTGCATAAGAATGCAAAGAACCTAAAATAGACAAAATAATTTCAAATAAAAAAATTTGGATGATTTATATTACATAATTTTAGAGATAATATAAGACCACAGTAATCAACATTGCGGGGTACAAGCACAAAGATAGCATATAGAACAATGGAATGAAATTGAGAGTCCAGGAAAAAAAAAACAACTTAGATTTATGGTTGATTGATTTTTCAGCAAAGATGCCAAGATAATTCCATAAACACTGTCGTGTTTTGAACAAATGGTGTGGGGGAAAATTAAATATTCATATACAATAAAATGAATTTAAGGCACTTAACTCTTACTACACCGTATACAAAACATCAAAATGGACCACATATGAAATTGTAAGATCTAAAACTAAGATACCAAAAGCACAATTAATAAAGAAGATTAACAAAGGATTTTTTTATCAAATTCTAAAATTTATGTTTTAAAATTTACTATTATGAAAATATAAATGAAACTATGGAAACAGTGCAGGTGTCCATCAATTGATGAATGGATAATGAAGATGGGATATACATACACAATGGACTATAACTGTCATAAAAAAGGCGAAATCTTGCCATTTACAAAGACATGAAAAGAGCTACAGGGTATTATGCTAAGCAACATGAGTCAGTCAGAAAGACAAATATCATATGATTTCACTCATATGCAGAATTTAAAAGGAAGATGCAAATAAAAAACCCAACCTACAAGAAAATATTAGCAAACAATATACCTGAGAAAGGACATGCATCTAGAACATATAAGAACCCTTACAACTCAAAAATAAGAGGATAACTCAAAAATAAGAGGATAACTCAAAACCGACAAATAATTTAAATATACATTTCACTAAGCAAATATACAGTAAGTATATGAAAAAACAGTCAATATCATTAGTCATTACAGAAATGGAAACCCAGTAAAGTACCCCATACTTTCTTAGAATGGCAAGAATACCACATGCTGGCAAAGGTATGTTAGAAGTAAAATCCTAATACATTAATAGTGGAATGTATACACTTCTGAAGTGTCTGGCAATTTCCTGAAATGTTCAACAAAAAACAAAAATCCAGGAATTCTACTCCAAAGACTATCCATGATAAATTATAACATTTGTCCATATAACAAGTACCCCAATGTTCATACCAGCATTAATCATAATAGTCAAAAACTGGCAACAATGCAACTGAATATCAACTGCTGAATTAATAAAGTGTGGTATGATCACAGAATACATGTTTCTCAGCAATACAAACTACTAATCCATGCTACATCATGAATGGACTTTAAAAATATTATACTAAATGAAAAAATCCACTGTACCCTGAGTACACTGAGATCTATGTATATAAAGTACTAAGAAAGATGCAGAAGACCACATTTGGTATGATTCCATTATATTAAATGTTGAGAAATGGCAAGTTTATGGAGACAGAAATCAGATCAGTGGTGCTTAGGGCTGGAAAGTATAAAACGGTAATTAATCGCAAAATGGACATAAAGAAAATTTGAGGTGATAGAAATGTTCCAAAAATGTCTTGTGGTGATGTTTGCCTATCTTTACAAATACACTAAAAATCACTGAACTGTACTCATACAATGAGTCAGTGTCATGAATGTAAATTGTATTTCAAAAAAGGCATTAAAAAAAAAAGGCATTTAAAGATGTAAGAACAGTAGTAGAAAAGAAAACAGCCCAGCACAACATATCAGTGGGTTAAGTAGAGCTACTGTTAAGTCCTCATATACCTTCAACGCTCTGTGTGGCAAACTTTGGTCACTAAAGATCGTTTCTGATGTTCTTCTGATAACCTGACTTTCTTCCTTGTAACCTGAGAAAATATGGTTTACAGAAAGGAGAAAGTTCACATTTACTAAACACTAAGAAAGAGTTAAGGCAGATTTTTAAAAATCCTCTTTTATTTTTTAAAAAATTTTTAAAATTTATTTATGATAGTCACACACAGAGAAAGAGAGAGAGAGAGGCAGAGACATAGGCAGAGGGAGAAGCAGGCTCCATGCACCGGGAGCCCGACGTGGGATTCGATCCCGGGTCTCCAGGATCGCGCCCTGGGCCAAAGGCAGGCGCTA
The DNA here is from genome assembly GCF_018345385.1 of Vulpes lagopus. NCBI lineage: Eukaryota > Metazoa > Chordata > Mammalia > Carnivora > Canidae > Vulpes > Vulpes lagopus. The sequence goes on from NC_054832.1 coordinate 36,975,693, forward strand.
AACCACTGTGCCACCCAGGGATCCCAAAATCCTCTTACTTTTAGATGGGAATGGATTTAAAACATTTTAAGCCCATGTGAAATGTGCATGACAGTACAGTAAAAAAATAAAAACCCCAATGCTGATAAGTTTGTCAGGAATTATCTTAATTGTACATTGTGAATATAATCATTTTTTATATGCATGTTATATAAGTATATTGTTTGTATATAATTATCACACAAAATAGAAAGAATAAACAAACACTAGGAAGAAATACAAAACTAAACTGTTAATAGTGATTAAAACCAAAGTGACTTTTTTTTCATCTGTATGTTCTTACTTAAAAAAGTTCCTTTAAAAAAAAAAAAAGTTCCTTTAATGAAGACATTATGCTAAGTATGCAAGTATGTACTTAAGTACACAAGTCAGAGAGAGGAAGACAAATACTAGTTATCACTTGCATATGCAATCTAAATAAGCTGAACTCACAGAATATAGAGTAGAATGGTGGTTGCCAAGGGCTGGGTGGGAGGCAGTATTGGGGGAGATGATGTTAATTACAAACTTACAACGAGAAGTTCTGGAGGCCTAATGCACAACTTAATGATTGTGGTCAATAATACTATATTATACGTTTCAAAGTTAAGAGACTAGGTATTAAACGTTTTCACCACAAAAGAGGAACAATGATTAGGTGACCTACAGAAGTGTTAGCTGACACCTCAATGGTAATCATACTGCAATATGTAAATGTAGCAACCAACATGTTATATAGCTAAACCTACACAATGCTACATGTAATTAATATCCCAATTTTTAAAAGTCCTTTAATAAGAATATGTTACCTTGGTATCATTTAAAAAACACATTTTTATCCTCTTAAGTCAATATAAGTTATACACTTTATTTTAAAGGAAAAACAGGACACATTAGATCTGCCACATTAGTTTTGTTTTTAAAATAAGTTTGTGTGTGTGTGTGTGTGTGTGTGTGTGTGTGTGTGTGGCCGGGGTGGGGGGTGTTGGAAAATACAAAACTGATTGATATGGAATAAATAAAGTTCATTTTTTTTTTTGCTCCAAAATATTTTATTAATATGTTTTATACAAAAAACAAAGTAGAAGTTATGTGTTACACTGAATAACACAGTGAAAGCATGTGTATGGTTGTTGTTTCTAGTTTCTCTAAAATTAACCAGCCATGATGGAATAAAGAAAAAGAGTACATATTATATTCATCACTTTTGGGGTACACTTCAAAGTACAAAAAGCATCATGATAATTTTTAAGTGCAAAGAAAGCTCATATTAAAATAGACTTTTAAAATTACAAATAAAAATCTGTACATCAAGGATATTTTTAAGGCCTTTCCGTGTGCATAGCACTCTGTAGAATGAGAAGAGGAGCTGCCAATAAATAAATAAATAAATAAATAAATAAATAAATAAATAAATAAATAAATAAATAAATAAATAGCAAAACCAAAGAGCAAGAAAAGAAGAGCAGAGGGAGAAGCTAGATTTAAAGAGTCACTGAACCCATAGTTAAACAAATGATGTAGCAGGATGGATATGAGCCATTGAAAAGGTAATAATGTATATAACAATTATGTTAACTACACTTAAGTATTTTAACAGCTTAACTTCATTTGTAATACATACACGATGATCTCTAAGGGATTTATTTAACAGCACCAACATCAAGAACAAATCTTAAACTCTTCTGAGCCACTTCTTTTCCTCAAGGTATCTCATTTACATATGGATTAAGGACTAAAGTCACAGACACTGAGTAAAACTGGAAAAAAAAAACTATAGTTCATCACCATCATTCAGAACAAGTAGAAATTAAACTTATCAAAGTAAGATATGAAAAATTAAAAGTGGAATAATAAATATAAACCAGTATGATGAAAAAAATTACATGGCAAAATAGCCTTTCTGTTTTTCATAGATGTTCAAGAATTTTAACATCAGTTTCTATGAAAATTCACTAAATCCAATAATAGCAAAGTTTTAATTTATAAATGATCTCAATATTCCATTTCTGTCAAAATACTTTATTAAAGTTGCAGGCAACTCTTTCAAAGAAGAAAAAACAAGCCTCTGCTAGGCATACTGTAGAAACCCATCTGCTCAGAGGTGTGAGCTGGATGTAGCAAATTACATCTGCAAGCCTCACTGCAAATACTTGCTAATGAAACTCAAGATGTTGATTTTGACCCAAACACCCTCCACAGATTGGATCTGACTATGTTAGAGATCATCTCTAATCTAATGCCCTTCCATGGCAATTGAAATCAGATGACACATTTCAACAAACAGTTCCTTATTTTGAACTTTAGAAGTCCAAATTCAGTACAGAATAAACCTGAAATCTATGAGAACCTTTCTTGTTCAACCTATTGATCATTTGTAAATTTTTTCACTTTTTAAGTCATAATGATGAAGAATTTTTTCAATTATTTATGAACTTGAAGACAAGTCAAATGTTGACCTTTTCACTTTCAAAGTTTTTTTTTCTCCTTAGAGTAACCAAAAACTATTTGCTGAATAGCATACTCTATAATTAGCCCTGTTTTGTGCCAGTCATTATGCTAGATGATAGGAATAACACGGTGAATGAGATAGATATGCTTCTTGTCCTTTCCATCATAGTAGGGAAATCAGGTCTGAATGAAAATAATTAAAATTGGGATAGGACTATTAAGAGTGGTGAGTCAAAAGCAGTAAGAGCACAGAACAGAAGGACCTGGCAAGTGAAGTACATGGAAGCCTGAAAAAAGAATGCGAGAGAAGAGATGAAGAAGGAAGTAGTCATATATGTAGCATCTGCTAATGCCCTGCAATAGGACAGAGATAAACTTGTTCAAAGAACACAGAAAAGGATACTGAGGCTGGGGCTGGGCAGTAGCTAGCAATGGGGAGAGTGGCCTATTTTTCTCTATGGAAGTACTGGGTTTGAATTTCCTTTCTAAATCATAGGGTGGTTATGTTTCACAACATATATACACGAACACTGCAACATATTAAAATATTTCCATCAAAATAAAAGCTCTTAAGCACAAACCTTGGTTACATAGGAAACTGTTCTTTGTTGTTCATTTTATATTTTTTTAAACGATTTTTATTTATTTATTAATGAGACACACAGAGAGAGGCAGAGACACAGGCAGAGGGAGAAGCAGGCTCCATGCAGGGACCCTGATGTGGGACTCGATCCTGGGTCTCCAGGATCGTCATGTCCTTGGCCAAAGGCAGGCGACAAACCACTGAGCCACCCAGGCTGCCCATTCCATCATAAATTTAATTTAGTTTTAATTGAGATCTAGAATTCACAATGATAACCAAGCAAAACCAAAGAGCAAGAAAAAATTTAACAGGTGTTGTGAGGACAAGAAAATAAAAATAAAGTTTTAATTGAAAACATGGTGTTCATAACCACTGGAGTCAAATGGTGAGATTAACCTCAAAATTTTAACTAAAACTCAGTCACTTTCTATAATAGACTAAAGGATGAGTCATTAAGTACCTTTTTTGTTTAAATTATCCTGGCTTGATTTCTGTCCCTTGAAAACTAAAAACATCAAGGCAAATGAGTCATTAAGTACCTTTTTTGTTTAAATTATCCTGACTTGATTTCTGTTCCTTGAAAACTAAAAACATCAAGGCATATATACATCTAATTACCACCCTCTCTCTTCTTTCTCAAATAACATAAAAAACACTGTAGATTTGTTATACCAATTCTTCATGAGTTCAAGATGGCAACATAGGAAGATCCTGAACTCATCTTTTTCCATGGACACAACTTAAAACTATATATGGCATTGTTTTCCTCTAAAAAGGACCTGAGAACTAGATGAGCAGCACCTTCTCACAAAAGACAAAGGAAAACATGTAGAAAGATGTAAGAGGCAGACACAGCCTCGTCCCATAAACCACCCCAAATGAGGCACAAGTGGGAGGGATCCTACAAAAACAGAACACCCCATTGAAAAGTTAAGGGATTGTGTCCCACAGTAGTAATCTTGACCTTTTAGATGGAAAGGGGACAGGAACAGTAAAGACAAGGTCTAAATTGTCTAGTTTTTAAAATCAATAAAGATTAAGACCAGGTGAATCACAGTACATTGGGAAATAAAGATCTGTTCTTAAAGGGCTTCCCACAAACCTATTTGCCCTATGATCTATCACATAAGCAAGAAATAAAAAGCACCTAGACCATATGAGAGGGAGACTCATTTACTAATATAAAAGTGGCTACCAGAGAGATAGAAATCTGCAAGGAAAATAAATTAATTAATTAAAAAAAATTTTTAAATGGAACCTGCAAGGATTTAACAGTGGACAGAAGTGCTGTGAACAGCCATTTTTGCAATCTCATCCTATCTTGTTAGTGAAGGAGTCAACAAGGACCATTTTAGATGGATCCCTTCTAGGTTGCTGGCACCCATAGGTAGGTGTGGTCTGCCTACCACTCACCATGAACAAGCTGGGTGAGCCTCCTACCCTTCCCATTCCCATGTAGCACCCAAAGTGTAAAAAAAGCCAGATGAATACCCCAAGCCACACCCAACCCACCAAGAGAACAAGCCACAACCAAGATGGGCAAGTGGCTGGAAGCCCACTCTCTACATGCAGTAGTTAAGATACAACAGGCCAAGTACCCAGCGCTCTACCTTTCACACATAGCAGCTGTAGCCCTATGAAAACCAGGGGATGAACAGCCCACAGGAGGGATGCCCACAGCATGCCTAGCTCTCATAGACACAGGAGATAGAGCTTCTGGGACACACAAAACAGCTCCTATACAAGACTACTGCTTCAAGGCTGAGGGAGGTAGCCTCTTCACCTAATACAGACAGAGAAGCAAAATGAGTAGACAGAGGAATGTATTCCAAACCAAAGAACAAGGCAAATATGCAGAAAAGATCTAAATGAATGGAGAGATGTAACCTTACAGATAGTGTTCAAAGTAATGCTCATATCTGAGTAATGGAGGAACACAAAAAAAACTTCAACAAAGAGAAGATAAGAAAACACGAAACAGATATTAAAATTGAACTTATAAGTACACTAGAGGGGTCCAAAAGCAGAATGGATGAAACAGAAGCATGATCAGTGAGCCAGAATACAAAGGAATGGAAAACACAAAGACAAAGCATAAAAATAAAACAATGAAAAAAGTGAGGAGATCTTAAGGGACCTCTGGGACAACATCAAGTGGAGTAACATTCTCATTATCCAGACCCCAGAAAGAGATGAAAGAGAAAAATCAAGAAAAAGTCAAGAAAAGTCAAGAAAAATTATTTGAAGAAAGAATGGCTAAAAACATCCATAATCTGGGAAAGGAAGGAAACAGACATCCAGGTCCAGTAAGATCAGAGAGGTCCGAAATAAGACAAACCCCAAGAGAAACACACCAAGCACATTTTAATTAAAATGGTAAAAGGTATGGGTGCCTGTGAGGCTCAGTCAGTTGGACGTTTGACTCTACTCTTGATTTCAGCTGAGGTCACGATCTCAAGGTCAAGGGATTGAGCCCTGCATCTGGCTCCACTCTTGGCAGGGAGAATACTGGAAATGCTCTCTCTCCTTCTCCCTCTGTCCTTCCCCCTGCTCATACTCTCTCTCAAATAAATTTTACTTTTTCTTAAAAAGTAATAAATGGTAAAAGGTAAACAGAATATAGTAAAAGTAACAAGAAAAAAACTAACACATTACATACAGAGAAAACCCCTTAGGCAATTAGCAGATATTTTGGCAGCAACTTTATAGGCCAGAAAAAAGTGGCATGGCTTATTTATTTATTTAAAAAGATTTTATTTATTTATTCAAGAGACACACACACACACAGAGAGGCAGAGACACAGGTAGAGAGAGAAGGAGGCTCCATGCAGGGAGCCTGACGTGAGACTCGATCCTGGGTCCCCAGGATAACGCCCTGGGCTGAAGGCAGCACTAAACCACTGAGCCACCCGGGCTGCCAGGCATGACACATTTAAATCACTAAAAGGAAAAACTGGCCAACCAAGAATTCTCTACCCAGACATTATCATTCAGAGAGATTAAGAATTTTCCAAATAAGCAAAAGGGAGTTTACTCCTAAACAGCTTTATAAGAAATGTTAAAAAGACAAATCTAACCCTAAAAATAAAATGTGCTGTTTAATAAGAAAAAATAGTACACACAAAAGTAAAAATCTTCTAATAAAAGGCAAATACATAATAAAAGTAGTGGAGATACCAAGTATGAAGAATAAAAGACAAAAGTAGTAAAATTAAGTAAAAATATGATAATTAAGTTTAGGGATATATAAAATAAAGTGATATAAAATGTATACTCAAAAATATAAAACATAGATGGAGGAAAGTAAAAATATAAAGCTTTGGAATGTATTCAAAATTAATTACTATCAACTTTAAAAAGACAGTTACATAAATAAAAAATACATGTAAATCTCATGGTAACTGCAAAGAAAAAACTTACAGTAAATACACAAAAGAAAAAAAGAAGTAAATGCAAATTTAAGACTAAAAGAAAACTGAAACATAAGAGAGAAAGAGAAGAAGAAAAGAATGGAGAGGAACTACAAAAGAAGTCAGGAAACAATAAACAAAATGGCAATAAGTATATACCTATGAATAATTACTTTAAATGTAAATGAACTCAACTCCGCAATCAAAAGACACAGAATGGCTGAATGAATTAAAAAACAAAACCCACATATAAGCTGCCTACAGGAGACTCACTTCAAATCTAAAGATACACACAAACTCAAAGTGAGAGAATGGAAAAGGATATGCCATGTAAACAGTAATGAAAACAAACTGGGGAGAGCATTACATGATGATGAGTCAATCCAACAAGAGCATGAAACATTAAAAATATTTACACAGCCAATATAGAAGCACCTAAATACATAAAGCAAATACTAACAGAAGTATAGATAGAAATAGCAGTTTAAGAATAGTAGGAGACATTAATACTCTACTTATATCAATGAAGAGATAAGCCAGGCAGAAAATCAGCAAGGCAACACTGACCTTAAAGGATACATTAGATCAGATAGATTAACGACATATATAGAAAACATTCTACCCAAAAGCAGAAGCAGTACTCCCTTTCAACTACACATGGAACATTCTCCAGGACAGAATGCATTAGTCTATAAAGCAAGTCTTAATAAACTCAAAAAGACTAAAATTACATCAAGTATCTTTTCCAACCACAAAGGTATAAAACTAGAAATTGGTTACAAGAAAAAATATGGATATAGCACAAACACATGGAGACTAAACATGCTATTAGACAACCCAATAAGTCAAATAAGAAATCAAAGAGAACGGCCAAAAATACCTTAAGAATATGAACACAGTAACATGAATTTCTAAAATCTTTGGGCTGTAACAATTCTTCTGTATTTATCTGAAGGAAATAAAAATGCTAATTCTAAAAGATCTATGTACTTCTTTGTTTTTTGTTTTTTTTTATTATTATTTATTTATGATAGTCATACAGAGAGAGAGAGGCAGAGACACAGGCAGAGGGAGAAGCAGGCTCCATGCACCGGGAGCCTGACGTGGGATTTGATCCCGGGTCTCCAGGATCGCGCCCTGGGCCAAAGGCAGGCGCCAAACCGCTGCGCCACCCAGGGATCCATATGTACTTCTTTGTTATTCACAGCATTAGTCACAATAGCAAAGATATAAAAGCAACCTAAGTGTTTAATGATAGATGAATGGAAAAGAAAATGTGGTGTGTGTGTGTGTGTGTGTGTGTGTGTAATGGAATATTACTAGGATAAATGAAAAACAGGCATATCTTGCCATTGCAGCATCATATATGGACCTACAGGGTAGTATGCTAAATGAAATAAGTCAGTCCAAGAAAGACAAATATATGATTTCACTTATATAGAGAATCTAAAAATGGAGAAAATAAAAAAAAAAACAGAAGACTCAACACAGAAAAACAAACTAGTGATTACCAAAAGGAGAAGAGTAGGGAGAGGGGTGAAATAGTGAAGAGGATTAAGAGGTACAAAATTCCTCTTATAAATGAATTTCAAGTCATGGGGATGTAATATATAGTACAGACAATAATATTGTAATAACTTTGTATGGTGGCTGATGGTAGTTAGACCAATCAGTGGTCTCTTTTAATGTATAAAAAATATCAAATCACTATCAAATAACTAAAACTAGTATTATATTGTATGTCAAATACATTTCAATAAAAAAAATCTTCATTTTCTGTTTAGTCCTTAAGCCACCATAATCTGAACTGCATTAATATCAGTCCTCTGAAAATGTGTGATAAGAGAAACCAATCACCTAAATTGTCAAATCCCTTTCAAATCTTCTAGCCCTTATCTTATTGAACAGCTCTGCCATATTTAAAATGATTTAATCATTTGTCTCCCATGATAGTACTACATCATGGTTTTTCCTCATCTTACCTTTTGAGATTCTCTCCGTCTCCCTCTGCTCCTCCCTCCCCTCTAAAAACAAAACAAACAAACAAAAAGCCAAGAAGAAAAAATTAAAGAATAAACTATTTGAATCTTATAAAATCTTATAAAAACTATTTCAGAGTTAAAACAAAACACAGGAAGCAATCCCAGGCTCATTCTATGAGGCTAGATATACGAGAGCTGTTGTGATAATAAAGAACTGCCAATAACCAAAAGCAAATATCAAATAATGGATATATCCAATATGCTGGAAAAAGAATCCTTGCATCAAGACAAACATTACATAAGAAAAGCTCTAAAGAAGCTCCTTCTAACTGAATTCTGTGATTTTATGATAATGATATTCATATTATTAAATACCAACATTCATTTCTGGTAGTAAAATCATTCCTACTTCTGACAAACCTAAGAAAACTACATTTCAATAGAAATTTGAATACAGAAAAAGGGAGAGAGAAATTAACATCAAGTCGAAGTCAAAACCTGCACAGACTGACTCTGCTTTTCAATAATAGTATGTGTAGAATCTGAATGATATCAGCATTCATGTACTTATATCCTAATAATATGAACAAGGTGTGGAACTGCTAAGCATTGTAACAAATTTGAACCCTGTTATTAAAATACAGATTCACATTATTTACTTTGTGACTAAAAACTTTTCCAGGTTCACATCTTGTTTGAGATAAATATGTTAAAGTTCAAAAGGGCATGAATTTGCAGCTGAAAACTCTGCAGTATCAGAAATAAAGTATTTCTAAAGAGTCACGTCTTCAATCATCACACAATTATCTACTTTAACAAATGAGTAATCCAGGAATATATTGTGCTTGATGTAAAGAATATATGTCTCTTTTAACAAATCAAGTAGCTTAAACTAAGATCTATTTATCATTCTTAGTTCAGTCTAATGCAAACATCCAAAACCAACTTCTTCTCAATGTGTCTATGCTTGTCTTCTCAATGTGTCTATGCTTCACATTTTAGTGATTATTCTGTATTGCACGTGATCTTTTGTAGTCTCCATTTATACATACATCAATATGATTAAAAGGTGTGGGTGTCAATAAAAAGACTGTATCAGTTCATACACGGTGTACACCTTTCCTTTTTAGGTTCTACTTTGTTGATCACTTAATTCATTTTCATGTGGATCTTTTGCTGAGAAGACTAATTTACATAAGCACTGACATATTACAAAAACAAGAGTTAAAATATTATTATAAAATGTAACAATCATAGGAAGAATTTTTTTAAATGTACCTTCTTCAAGGATGGGTCGTGGAATGACAAATGGAATCTCCTGCAGAGGTTCCATATACTTGTGGCCAGCACTAATAATCTTTATCTGTGGCAAACAGAGGACCAGCATTCCTGGCATGCTAGTTTGTCCATGGTACCAACTTCTTACTGTTCCAGGAATGTCACCAGATACAATTGTACTTGGGGAAGGCAGGCTATCATTTGGAACAAACACACAACAAGACTGTACTTCAAGCTACGAAAAAAAAAAGAGCAAAATTAAAATACTGGGAACAGACTTTAGCCTAAACACCTAATATCTTAATGAATAAACAGGCAAGCCAAAAAAAGAAATGGGCCATATTCATGCCTTTATGAGTAACTTTTACCAAGGAACACAATAAACACTTAAAAAGATGTTTCTTGCTATAAATTTGATCAAAAAGGCACAGTGACATGAGATGAAAACATATCTGCCTTTCCACAGTTCTTTCCAAGAAACATGACTAAATTAGAAAATGTGTTGGCAAAAAAGGTGAGAAAATCCTCCTTCTTTTGCACTTCATTAGATTTTTGTTAACACCAGTTAAGGCCTTAGAGCTGACTAGCATTATATTGTACTCACTTAAAAGACACACATATACACAGAGCTATTTCTATTATGAATTTAGCCTTTTTTTTTTAACTTCACAGACTAAAATATAAGAAAAATGTTTAAAATGTTCAGATTTTATCTCCAGACACACATTAAAATGTATCACATACTCTTTTTAATACATGTATACCAAGATTCAAGTGTGTATGTGTATCACATTTTATATATAAATATACATGGTAAATGAAGAAAATTGAGAACACTTAAAAAACAGAACATTATTCCTTATGTCTATCATATCTCAAGTTATTATTTAAATTTTGATTTCATGTGCAATTTTTATGGTCTCTTATCTCCAGCTGGTGACTCAGAGTTAAAATAAAATGAAGCACGCCCAAATTAGAAATTAAATTTTGAATGAGTTCTTAATTCAAAAGCAATGTATGTTAGATTCTTTTAGTCATGGTTGGTTCTTACAAAGTAATATTTTGTACCTGGTTCACCAATTGCCCGAACAGTCTAGCATAAATTATTCTTTTTTTTTTAGCATAAATTATTCTTAAGAAAATAAAAAATACCTGTTAATTTTTAAATAAAATATTTGGCATATAAAGATATTATCTGAAGGTATAACAAAAAGTAAAATTTGTTTCATAAATGCTTGGATATTCTATCAATGAAAGATAAAAAAGGTCACTAAAGAATATAGTAATATACCTTCAATGGGGTTAATACAGTCCTTAGTGAGGGGATGATATGTAGCAGGTCCTTAATATGATAAATAATTTGGCAGCCTTATAAATAAGCTAGCATAATCATCTTTGCTTTAACATTTCTGTGCATGGAACACACTGACGAATTCAGTGAAGAAAAATATAAGTCAAAGTTTGCAAAATAAAAATGATAATTTCTTATGAGTTTTTTAGTTCTAGAATTTTATCTTGCAACTTAATTTAAGTGTGTATACGTTAAGTAGCCCATTGATTTAAGATTACATTTTAAAATTCTTAAATAGAAGTATATATTGTCTCAGATGTATTACATTTACCCTTTTAAAATTTAACATAATTATTTATCTTCAAGCAATATGGTTTACCAAGAACATATTCTCCCATATTTATTATGGTTACAGTGTAAAACTAAAAAGAGTCAGTATTTAAAACTTCATGTAGCTATTGATGCTTTATTAAAAAATGTTTTTGGGGATCCCTGGGTGGCTCAGAGGCTTAGCTCCTGCCTTCGGCCCAGGGTGTGATCCTGGAGTCCCAGGATCGAGTCCCAGTTTGGGCTCCCTGCATGGAGCCTGCTTCTCCCCCTGCCTGTGCCTGTCTGTCTCTGTCTCTCTCTCTCTGTCTCTCATGAACAAATAAATAAAATCTTTAAAAAATAAAAAAATAAGAAATGTTTTCAATAACATGAGGTAATTAGTATAATATGCCACACTATACAAATATACACATGCATATCCTCTGAAATAAATTCAAGCTGTGCCCAAATTTCTAAAATCATAATATATTCCAAAATTCCACTAATTCAAAAATAAATTTCATCAAATTTAGCCTGAGATAAACAACAACTCTGAAAAATAAACTTCTTAAAATATGATGTGTTATGGAGATTCCTCTAATGATAAGAACCAAAACATACATATAATCGAAATTGCTCAAACTTATTATAATGTTACATCTATTATATATACTATAGCTATCACATAAATCTTTTTACACTTTTAAAATAACTGTTAAACTCTATGTCTAAAATTGTGGTTTTAATGTAAAATGCTGAGTGATTTATGTAAGTGTATATAAATCTGCGGCAGTAAATTTTGCATTAATGTAAGGATCTGACAATCTAAGGGGAAGAAAATGAAGTAATCTGCCAGTAAGAAGTCCTCAAACTGGGGGTCAGATCATGTTCATGGAAACCATCTGGTTGGGACCCTCTGAGCCACACCAAACACAAATGATCTTTTAAAAAAATATCCTATTCATTAATGCATCACAGCTGCACTGAGTGTTACTTCATTTTTCCATGGCAACATCCTTTCTGTTTCAAGGATCTTATTTCAGTTTTGGTAGCAACGTGTTCTTTCGCCAATATTGAACACATTCATGTGTTAAAGTGAAGGGATTATTGCAAATTCTTAAAGTAAAACCACCTCTATTTTGATTCCTATTAGGTCAAGGGCTACAAATCTAAGTATGATACACTGAGAATAAACCAATAAAGAAGAAATTATTTAGTATTCTTATTTTAATAAATGAAATGACTGTCATGCAGTTTTTGGAAGTTCCAAGTTTATGTGCCATTTGAAAAGATGTAGGTCTTTGTGTACCCCCAACCTAGCTCCCATATGTAAGGTTAGGTAGACTTAGATTTTTCTCATTTGTGTGCTATATAACTGTGATTACAACTCAATTAAAAAGAAAAGACTAACATAGGTTTCACTTATATATTAATCTGAACACTTTATTAGCCCACTATCATTTAGAACACATTATATATAAGTGCTTTTAAATGTTATATCATATTTTTCTGTACTTTTAAGTAATATTCCTATTTCCTACTCCCAAATAACATGTTTTCCTTTCTTTAAAACTGAAACTTTGGATTATATTTTATAAAATTTCTAAAGAATGACATGTTCTCTGTATGAATTTTATTCTTCAGAAAACAGTTTCAAATAAAAACAAATATGAAGGAACGTTTCAGGTTACAATTGCATTCACTCTTTTTATTCATGCATTCTTTAATACCTCATATGAACTGAACTGGAAGTCAGGAATACAAAGGACATAATCCTAGCACTTAAAAAAACTGAAACAAGAGGATATTAAAATACAGAATTTTCACTAGAACATATAAGGTAATGTCAGATACTTTGTTTACAGTCTCAGTACATAGTTCAGTGTCTAGCATGTACTAGGTACTAAATAATTATTAAATAAGTAAACACAATTATTTTTATTTGCATCAGATACTGATATTAATTATAATAACTGTTTAGTGCATCATTTCATTGTACAGACAACCTAGTAAAGTAACTAATAAAACTGACTTGTTGGCCAGATGGGTTCAGCTCCAGCTTATGGAACCTTTGACAATTGTTTAATCTCTCTATGACTTCAGTTTCTTCATCTGTAACTCGGGGCAGGGGTGGGGTGGTGGGGAGATCAGCTCTGATATAAAGATGCAATGTATTAACTCTTACCTGAAGGTCTGCTACATAAAATTAACTCAGTGAACATACACTGATTTTCTCCTATATATCAGATCCACATATTAGTTCTCATGGATTCACAGATGTTCAGTCTTTTTTTTTTTTTTAAAGATTTTATTTATTAATTTATGAGAGACAGAGAGAGAGAGAGGCAGAGACATAGGCAGAGGGAGAAGCAGGCTTGTCACAGGGAGCCCAATGTGGGACTCGATCTTGGAACCCCAGGATTATGCCCTCAGCCAAAGATAGATGCGCAACCACTGAGCCATCTAGGCATCCCAGGGAGAAGGAGGCTCCCTACAGGGAGCCCGATGTGGGACTTGATTCCAGGACCCTGGGATCATGACCTGATCCAAAGGCAGGTGCTCAACCAGTGAGCCACCCAGGTGCCCCTCACAGTATTTTTATTAAAAAACACCAGTGCTTATGATGTAACTAAAATAAGCAGTATTCCATTTGCACTACAACAAATGTATTAACTATGTCCAAAATCAATTTTCCTATTCTATACATTTTTAATACTCTATGAAGATATTTGGGTTATCATCATATATAGCAGAAATCTAAATATACCCAAATTAGAGCATTCGGTTAAAAACCTCAAAAGTGAACCTCAGCTGTCTTCTTTTCCAGATTGTTACAAATCCACTCTCCCATATAAATGCTGCCAAGGGAAAACATGAAAAAATGCCTACATTTGAATTCCAGACTTCCTCCTCCTAACAAACTACCATGCAGTTATAGTCACTTTCTCAATGCCTATAAACAAAAACATGAACCTTTGCAAAATTTTAAGCATTAAATGTAAATAATTACTTTTACCATTAAGGTGTTTGGTAGTTGATCTGTCTAGCCTCAAATACCTACCCTTTTTTGATTATGCAGATAGGCCAGGAAGTTCACCAGATATGAGGACACCAAATGTATCATGCAATATGATTACTGCCATCACTGATCATATTCTATATATAACTTCTTGGGAGAAAGAATTCAATTGATCTAGCTTAATTAGCTTATGAGACTTGAGACACTGACATATCAAAATCAAGGAATGTGGGAAGTAGTTCTCTAAGGAATAACAGATTATTAGCAAAAGAAGGAGACCAAGAGGCTTGGTATAGAAAATAAAGAATCTACTCTATTACACAGACTACTCAGAAAGCTTTAGAAAAAAAAAAAAAACACCTAGTAAATGCCATATAAAAGAAATAGGATCTTCAATGTAAAAGAGAAGAAAAAGGAGTTCAGCAAAAACTAGGGCAATGTTCTCCGTTATTAGTGAATTCTAGGCCAAAATATTTCTATTTTGTCAACTGCATGCCATTGCCAATCATGTGCTTCTGGAATAAAATGTAGCTTTTGGAATAAAATCTTATCTATTATAGCTTTTTGAACTATAATAGATAAGATCTTTGCTGATTAGCCAATAGAGAAAACTCACAAAGAACTGAGTTTATGCTAATCTTTTGAGAAAAAGGCCCCCAAACCAAGTTCACATTTTAAAAAGTTGTTCAAGACTACATAAAGTACTATCACATAATCCATTAAGATGAAATGTGGAAATTACTTTTCCCACTGATAAACAAATAGGTTACAGTGAATATTGTTTATGTCTAAATGCAAGATATGTCTATCATAAGTAGAAATGGAACACGGGCTTAGCAAATATCAATGTTGGCTGCAAAATCAATTTTCCAGAAATTCTGATTCCAAACACATTCACTTGCTCAAACTTCCACTAAGAGGATAATCCTTTGATGGTTTCAAGTATGATGTTCTGTTTTGTCAGATGACAACTTCAGGGTTTTTTTTTTTATATTTTGGTTCATAAAACATCTTGGAAAATGGACATTACTATTTTAAAAACTCAGAATTTTAAGGCCTAGATTTTAATCATTTAATCAGAATCAAGTTTTATCTTTAAAGCTTTCCAGAACACATTAACATCTGGAAACGTCTAAATATAAACCATATTATACCCAGTATAATACAGGGCTGGGACTAGGAATGAGGCCAGTGAGTGCCTATTTCATATTCAAAATAACCTATACAAAGATATAATCATTAGTACTCTTGTAATTCTATGTTAATTTATACTCAATAAGTTTAGTCAAATGAAGAACATCAGTTTAAATTGCACCCGTAGGGGATCCCTGGATAGCTCAGCAGTTTAGTGCCTGCCTTTGGTCCAGGGCGAGGTCCTGGAGTCCTGGGATCGTATCCCACTCCCTGCGTGGAGCCTGATTCTCTCTCTGCCTATGTCTCTGCCTCTCTCTCTTTCTCTCTCTCTCTCTCTGTGTCTCTCATGAATAAATAAATAAAATCTTAAAAAAATAAAATAAAAAATAAAAAAATTGTACCCGTAAAAATGATTAACATAGCAAATTTAATGTTAAGTGTATCTTACCACAATTAAAAACTTTTTAAAAGAAGAAAAAAATGAGGAACATCAGTATCTCTACTTATAAGTAATCCACAATGATGTCTAAGCTTAAATTTATTGTTGGTAACAAAGCTAATGAAGGCACTGTATCATTAGAAAATAAGCAAAACAAAAACAAAAACAAAAACAAAAACAAAAGAATCCCACAAGAATGTTAGAATTAAAAATAATCATAAATATTATTTAATCTAAGCATTTCGTATTGCAGACCATAGTTAAGATCCAGAATTTATTACTGCTAAGTGCTGGTTACTTGAAATTCTACACACCCCTTCACTTCCATGAACTGTCTGACTTTTCCTCCTACATCTCTGATCTCTCTTATAGGCTCCTTCAAGGACACTTTTACTGTCTATTTTAGATATGGTATTCCCTTGGTCCATTGCTCTTTCAACTATACATATTTTTTGAATGACGAAATCTCCTGATTCTAACCATCTGTAGATGATTCTCAAAATTCTATCTCTACTGTGAATCTCTTCCTTAACCTCCAGATATGAATATCCTACTGTCTAACAGAAGCCTGGTTATCTCACAGGAATTTCAAATACATGCATAAATTAAACCCCCTGTTTACCACTGACCCTGAAAAGCTGTTTCTTTTACCATTTCATGGCATCACTATTCACCCAAATGCCAAAAGTGGCACCTGGAACACCACTTGGACTGGAACACCTTCTTCTCATTCCCTGAACCCAGTAGTCACCAAGCCATGCTGAGTTCATCTTCAATCTTTCAGGGACCGCTGTCCAACTTGGCCTACTCTCTAGTGTTTTGTGGTTTGTATATTGAACATTTAAAATCTTTTAAAATAAAGAAACAGAATGACTTTTTAAACTCAAGAAAAATCTCAAAATTTGTGTATTTTTAGAACTTCATCAAAAGAACACATAATATGTATTTCATATAATTCTGTTAATATATAAAGTGCACCAAGAATTTTCATCTAAGTTATACAAATGAGATGGATACAAATGTTAAGAGATTATTTCTTTTTTACCAATATTAAATGTTAGTAGTGAGATTATTTTTTACCAATATTTAAGGTGTTAAAAATTATAAAGGATTATAGAAATTAAAACCAGATTATTTATTTTACCTGTAGTGTGAGACTCTTTACTGCATTCCATACTACTCCAACAAATTCTTTCATTCTTTCTTCAGGACTTCTACAGCCTTCAGATAAATTCAGCATGGCTTTCACAGGAACTGACAATGGTCGGGATTCTAAGTATAAGAATAGCTATTTAACACATATGTACTTTACTGTTTTACAAAAATATACAAAAAATATTCCTATGATTTTTTCTTTCCTTAATAGCTCCATATGAGATTATAAAATATTATATTAGATCATTTTGTATTATAGAATTACTGATTTTTGCAACTATTCAAATATGAGCAAAACTCCTCTGTTAAAAGTAAGGAATGTGTTGGTTACTCTTGTCAGGAATTGGTGATTGGAAGGTAACACTGTGGAACAATGTTAGAATCTAATATTCTATTTACTGAATACATGGATATATCCACTTCACAAAAATTTATTAAGTTATAACCTAACAATTTGCCCATTTCTCACTTTTATAATAATACTGCAATGAAAGCTTTACTTGGAAAAAAAGGGGGGGGGACCCCTGGGTAGCTCAGTGGTTTAGCGCCTGCCTTTGGCCCAGGGCATGATCCTGGAGTCTGGGGATCGAGTCCCGCATTGGGCTCCCTGCATGGAGCCTGCTTCTCCCTCTGCCTCTCTCTCTCTCTCTGTGCCTTTCATGAATAAATAAATAAAATCTTTAAAAAAAAAAAAAAAGGAAATTCAACAACAAACTATCTGATTCATCCACAATTGATAAGAAACAAATCTTCCTACATATGAATTCTCGTGTTAACAAAAGTTTATCCATACTCTCTCAACTTTAAAAACTGATTTTGAGAAAAAAAAAAAAAAAACCCTGATTTTGAAAGTAACCAAAAGAACTATGTGATCACATAAAAGACAGATCTATCTATATAAATTTAACAAAATGTGATTCCAATCTGTATAGCAAGTTATTAAAAATTTTGTCTGTGGATATTACAGAAATCAAAGAATCTCAATAATTTTAAAGTTAAATGTCAGAAATTGCTATTAATTTAATGGTAATTTATAACATGTGTTATTTCCAAACAGATCCATATATTTTATGCATTATATGTTAATGCAAACATATAATTTGTATATACCATTTTAGGTACTTTTTAAGTAGCATAAAATAAATCAGATCTTGCTCTTAGGACTTTGATTAAATTAAGTTTTGATGGTCCTAAAATTCTATCCAAAGTAAATGCTACCAAATCACCACTACATGAACTGCAGTTGCAGTATCTCAACTCATTTTTTCCCTGTCTTCCCAACTTAGTTTATTAGCATTTATATTAGATTAATAATACCTTAAGGGCATGGAACATAAAACTTTTTTCTTCATGCTCATAAACCCCAGTCTACCACATTACGCACGTTAGAAATTCAAAGAATGTTATTTATAAAAAGAATTTGGGAAAGATCCACGGAGATATTTGGGAGCAGAGCACTGTAGGCAAATAAAACAGTAATGCAAAAAGTCCTCAGTTAGGTGTGTACTTAGGATTTTTTTTTTTTTTTTAAGATTTATGTATTTATTTGAGAGAGAGAGAGAGCACAAGCAGGGGGGGAAGGAGGGTGAGCAGAGGGAGAAGCAAACTTCCCATTGAATGTGGAGCCCAACACAAAGCTTGATTACAAGACCCTGAGATTCCGACCTAAGCTGAAGGCAGACACTTGACTTAAGCCACTCAGGCACCTAGATGTATACTTAGGATTTCAAGAAACAGTATAAAAGCAATGACGGCTACAGTAAAGTGAAGAGTGATAGAAGTAGGAAATGAAGTCAGAGCTACAAATAAGGACCAATCACAGAGCTATAGAGGCCATGGGAAGAAGGTTGGCTTTTGCTTTCAAGAAGCTAGGATAGGATTATGGATTCTAAATACAGTCATCAAGTATTGGACATATTTTAAGAGAATTTCTCTGGCTACTCTGCAAAAAATAGGCTGCAAGTATTAAAATAGGAAGACAGTATGTGAGAGATGGTCCCTGCATTGAAGGTAGTAAGAAATGATGAGATTCTGTATCCACATAAAAGCTACAGCCAATAGCACTTACTGATGCACTACAAATACCCTGAGAAAGGTCAAGAAAGGATGACTCAAAGGTTTTAAGTCACAGCAGATGGAAGAATGAAGCTGTAAGAGAAAAGAGAATGGAGAGGGTGAAAAAACTTCATTTTTTAGACCTATCAAGCTTCATGAGATTCCCATTAGTTCAAATGAAGATATCAAGCGACAGATTAACAGCTATAAAAATACGGAAAAATATGAACAGATAATTCACAGAAAAATATAATTTGGACAAAAATCAGGTTTCCTCTTCAGTGGTCACAATGGCAAACATTTTAAGGTATCCATTTTTATGTTTACAAAATCTGTTGTTGTTGAAGCCTCTTGTGAAAATTTTTCATATATTGGGAATATAAATAAGTATGGTCTGTAGAGTAGAATTGTAAGAGATGATCATTTGTAGCCATCAAAATTTAAACACAGATTATTCTTCAAAACAATCCTATTTCTAAAAATCTATGCTACAGAAACATTATAACAATGTAAGAGTGCATGCATTTAAACAACTTATAAAGAATGGTCAATATCAGCAGTATTATTTGAAATAGTTAAAAGAGAGAGAGAAGGGTAAGAAGGGAGGGAGGAGGAAATGGAAAAGAAAAATGCTAAGCAACTTATCTGTCCATCAAAAATAAATAGTTAAATTAACTTAGAAATACCCACAACGAAGATGGTAATTCACTCATTTAAAATGAGAAACAGTTACAGGCATGACAGAAAGGGTATTTTGATATCTTGTGAAATGAGAAACATACGTATGTATAGTACAATCCAAATATGTTTTTAAAACAATGTGTCAGTTTGAGTGTGATTTGTCTATTCCTTATATAGAAAAGTTACAGAAGAGTAAAAAGCAAAACCACAGGTTACCTCTGAGGAGAGTAAAACAGAATTGATGAGGGGTAAGAAGGAAGGGGTACTTAACATTTTATTCCATATATTTCAGAATTAATTAAATGTTTTATAACAGCGAATTACCTATTATAATCTTCTTAATAAAACACATTATTTTACTTTGTACTCATTTTAACTTCCTTTCTTTTATACATTAGTAGTTATAAGAACAAAATGGTTACCTAAACTTATGATAGAATTCTGCCAATTTAACTGAGGCGGACACTTGACGGGATGAGCACTGGGTGTTTCTCTGTATGTTGGTAAATTGAACACCAATAAAAATTAATTAAAAAAAAAAGAATTCTGCCAATTTAAATAACTGACTTAAATGCAGACCAACCACACAAAACCTGCACACAGAAATTTATAGGACCTTTATTCCCAACTGCTAAAATTTGGAATCAACTAAGATGTCCTTCAGTAGGTGGATCAATAAAGTGTGTTATATACAAAAACTGGAATAGTATCTATCACCTAAATGAAATGAGTTATCAAGCCATAAAAACACATGAAAGAAATTTAAATGCATATTAATATGTGAAAGAAGCCAGTCTAAAAAGGCTATATACTAATTAAAACTTCATGACATTCTGAAAAAGGCAAAACTATGGAAACGGTAAATAGATCAGTGGTTACTAGGAGTTAAGCAGGAGAGAGCAAGAAACAGGCAGAGCACAGATTATAGCATAGTAAAACTACTCTGTATGGTACTACAATGGTGGATACAGGATAAAATAAATTTGTCCAAACTTACATAATGTGCAACACCATGAGTAAACTGTAACATAAACTATGGACGTTGGGTGATAATAAAGTTCATCAATGATAACAATAACACTTTAGTAGAGAGTGTTGATAATAGGGGGAGTCTATGCACATGTGGGGCAGGGGATACATGGGACATCTCTGTACCTACTTTAAAAAATAAACTCTAGGGGCACTTGGGTGGCTCAGTCAGTTAAGCATCCTACTCTTGGTTTCAGCTCAAGTTATGATCTCATGGTTGTGAGATCAAGACATGCATGGACTCTATCTACGTGTGGAACCTGCTTAAGATTCGCTCTCTTGTCTCCCTCCGCCCTTCCCAGCCCCTACACACTCATTCTCTCTAAATAAATAGATAAATATTCTATAAAAATACATTTTTAGATGCAGCCAAAATTTTAAAACTCTTTCAACAATGAAAACCAGAGGTTTCCAAAGAGATTTCTATGGTCAAATTTTGAAAATCTAATACAGAATATTAAGTTTCTTAAAAACATAATTATTACAACTTCTGCTTATTAGAGGTATAAAATCACATTATTTTGGATACACTAAACTTTCAATACACATTTCCTAAAATCTAGAGGAAGACAGTTTTTAAAGAATAGACAATTTTCTATAGCTATATATATTTTATAGGTGGGATATTAAAACTCCCTAAATTCTGCCAATCTCAATCTATATTTTATTTAACCAAAACCTCTAGCACTTGCTACATGCCAGGCCTGTATTAAAAGTTTTACAAATATTACTTGGTTTATACCTCATAACATTCCCATGAGGAACAACACTATTATTTAGACTCTTATTCTCACCATTTTTACATAAGAAAACTGATCATACAGAGATTAAGTAATTCATTTTAAGTCACCCAGCTGGTAAGTGGCAAAACATGGATGTAACTCCAGAAAGTCTGACTCCAAAGTCCATGCTTTTAACAGCACCTCTTCTGTTTTCCAAACCCTGTGCCATAACTTCTAGTTCTACCAAATGCATAGTAAATATATCATATTTTTACTCAAGATCATGGTACCACCAATTATTCAAAAATCATCAGCTTTGTTCAGTCTCACTGGAGCTATTAAAAAAATCCTTCATTTAACATACGAGTCTGATACCTATTATACTTCCTGTTTGCAATAATAAATAATGTACTGTTAATAATAATAAGGTAGTTTTGAGGTTGAAAATTTACCAATTAAAATAACAACAATCAGTTCTTGGGTATGTACTATCTAACTTGGTGCAATATTAATTCTTCATTTCTGTGCCATGGAAAATGTAGTAAACTGGACTTCTGGGAAAACGGTGGAGTAGGAGGACCCAAGCTTACCCTGAACCATGGATACAAGCATATAACATTCACATAAATGTAAATAACCCAGGAAACAATCCAAAGACTGGCAGTAAAAACTCTACAACTAAATATAGAGAAGAGGCTTCATCCAAATGATTTGAAATGGGCAGACATACAGTCAGGAGCTAAATGGACCCTCAGGTCTGTCCACAGAAGTAAGGGACTCCATAGGCATAGAGAGGGGAGGGAAACAAACCCTTGCATAGGGGAGTCCACACAGGGAAAACAAATCCCCATAACATATGGCTTTGAAAACCAGAGGGCTAAATTTTATAAGTTCTTAAGAAGCAGTGGGATTTCAAACCTGCACCTTTAAAAATCAGCTGGCTGGGATCTTGGACAGCTCAGAGGATGAGAGGCAGTTGAGTCCCCCACCTTAAAGAGACAGCCCACAGAGATAAGCATAGGAATAGCAATTTCAAAAGCACATGGGGCATATGAGAAGGAGAGTACTTTATAATTTCTGGGAGAGTCATCTGGGAATGAAGGAGCTGACAGGTGCGATTTCCCTTCCCCAGCATAAACACATGGCCTCCTAGGGGAACCAGTATGGTGCCCACAGTCACTACTCAACTTGCTAACATCTCCTTTCCTTGCCTCCTTTTCCATAACTAACAGATCCTCCAATGTATACTCGGCCATTACCCACCCCTGGGCAGTACCACATGCCTAGCAAGGTATAAGCAACCCCAACAGGGGACAGCACCAGGCAAGAATAACTACTCTCTGACAAACTGGTAAAGGTAACTACACACACCACTAATATGTGGCCTTAGCAGTGGGCTAAGGATATGTCTTTCAGGCCCTGACCACCAATGAAAGCTTCTTAGGGGACAACAAAGTGAAAGTGCCCTACAGTCAGGTGCTACTGCATCATGGGCAAATGCTTGATTTGACTCAATCAAGCCTATGCAGCTCCAGACTAGCCCACTAACACTACATGGACTGAACACTGCCCACAACAGGCAAAAAAAAAAAAGCCACGGTAGATGACTGCATTGAAAGAAAAAGTGTCTCAGCCACAAAAGCAGAGTGTACGCAATGCATTTAAGAGACAACCTTGAAGCTTCAGGTTCTGGTGAGCAGGAAACACTGCATTGCAAGGCGCTACAGGACCTATCCATCACAAGGCCATTATCTTCAAGAGCAGGAGATATACATGACTTTCCTAACACACAGAAACAGACACAGACAAAAGGATAAGACAAAGGAATATATCCCAAATCAGAGAATAGGACAAATTCACAGCAAGACACCTAAGAAAAATGGAGGTAAGTAATATACCTGATAAAGAATTTAATTACCACATAAAGACACTCATGGGACTTGAGAAAACAGTGGAGGACATCAGTGAGACCCTTAACACAGAGATTTAAAAAATAATTAGAGATGAAGAACAAAATAAATGAAATTAAAAATACATTAGATGTAATAAATAGTAGGCTAGAGGAAGAGAAGAATCAGTGACCTGGAGGACAGAGGAATGGAAAGTAGTCAAGCTGATCAGGTGAGAGAGAAAAAAATTCTACAAAATGAGAACAGACTTTGGGAGTGAAGCAATACCATCCGGTGAGTAACACTTGCATTATAGAAATCCCAAAAGGAGAAGAAAGAGAAAAGAGGAAAGAAAATGTATTTGAAAAAAATAATAGCTAAAAACTTCCCAAACTTGAGGAAGGAAACAGAAAACCAGATCAAAGATGCACAGAGAGCCCTGAACAAAATAAAACACAAGGAGGTTGACACCAAGACATATGGTAATTCACAGGGCAAAAACTAGTGATAGAGAATTTTAAAAGCAGCAAGAGAAAGGAAAACTGTTACATACATGTGAAATACCATAAGGCTATCAGCTAATTTTTCTTCAGAAACTCCAGGCCAGAAGGGAATGGAATGATATATTCAAAGCACTGAAATGAAAAAATCTGCAGACAAGAATAATCTATTTAGCAAGGCTATCATTCAGAACAGAAGGAAAAACAGAGTTTCCCAAACAAAACTTAAAGGAATTCCTTACCACTAAACCAGTCCTACCAGAAATGTTAAAGGAGACTCTGAGTGGAAAGGAAAGACCAAAAGTAAGATTAAGAAAAAAAGGAAGCACAAAAACAGTGAAAATGAATATACCTCTAAAAATTAGTCAAGGGACTCACATAATAAAAAATAAATGTAAAGTATAATTCCAAATACCTAAAATGTGTTGGGGAGAGAAGTAAAAACTGGGCTCAAACTTGAGCAACTATTAAGTTAATAAAGCCCGCTATATGCCAAAGATCTTACATACAAACCTAATGGTAACTGCAAATCAAAAGTCAGTTATAGTTATGCAAAAAATAGACAAAAAGGAATTCATGTATATCAACAAAGAAATCCAAATAATCATGAGAGAAGAGAGCAAGGAAAGAAAGGGACAGAGAAGAACTACAAAAACAAGCATTAAATAAGTAACAAAATGATAATATATATCATTAATGACTTTGAATGTAAATGGTCTAACCACTCCAGTCAAGCCATAGTGTGATGGAATGGACAAAAAACAAGACCCATCTATGTGCTGCCTCCAAGAGATTCATTTCAAACCTAAAGACACATACAGAGTGAAAAGTGAAGGAAATGAAAAGCATTTTCATGTAAATAGATGGGGGAAAAAAAGCCAGCATAGTAATACTTATATGGGACAAAACAGACTTTATTTATTTATTTTTTTTTTAAATTTATTTATTTATGATAGTTACAGAGAGAGAAAGAGAGAGGCAGAGACACAGGCAGAGGGAGAAGCAGGCTCCATGCACCGGGAGCCCGATGTGGGATTCGATCCCGGGTCTCCAAGATCGCGCCCCGGGCCAAAGGCAGGCGCCAAACCGCTGCGCCACCCAGGGATCCCACAAAACAGACTTTAAAACAAGACTGTAACAATAGACAAAGAGGGACACTATATAATCATAAATGGAGCCTATCAACAAAAAAATAACAATTTTAAATTTTTATGGACCCAGCATGTAAGCATCCAAATACATAAAGAAGTTCATAACAAATACAAAGGAAGTAATCAATAGTAATATATTAATAGTAGGGGGCTGACACCCCACTTACATCAATGGACAGATCATCCAAACAGAAAATCAACAAGAAAAAAGTGGCTCTGAGTGACACTGAATCAGATGGATTTAATAGATATATTTACAACATTCTGTCCTAAAACAGCAGGATACACATTCTTCTGAAGTGATGGAACATTCTCCAGAATAGATTACTTATAAGGTCAGAAAACAAGTTTCATTGAACATGATCAAGTGGGATTTATTCCTGGGTTGTGAGGGTGGTATAGTATACACATATCAATCATGACACATCACATCAATAAGAGAGAGAATAATACCATATAATTATTTCAATAGATGCAGAAAAAGCATCTGACAAAGTACAATATCCACTTATGATAAAAACCTCAACAAGTAGGCTTAAAAGGAACATACCTCAAAATAATAAAGGCCATCCTCCTCTTCGCTCTATATAGGGTGAGGAACTCCCCATATAAGATGGGACTGACTCCCTATGAGATCATGTTTGGTCTTCCTCCACCTATTATCCCCAATTTAAAACCTGAGGTGCTTGCTGAATTTGATGATCACCAACTTCTTTTCTCCCTCCAAATGTTACAATGAACACATGAGCAGGTGTGCCCTAAGATGAGGGCCCTCTATGAGACGGGCCACCCCCGGACCCCCATCGATTTATCGGCTGGGTGACTGGGTGTACATGTGGAGATACCAACAACAGACACTTCAACCTCTCTGGAAGGGACCCTACATCGTGATCCTGACCACTCCCACCACTCTCAAGGTCGACGGGATTACTCCCTGGGTCCACTACACCCACGTTTGGCCAGCTGATCCACATGCCATTCTCAAGGACTTTGTTCCAGAATGGAAAAGCCAACAGACAAGGACAATCCCCTAAAGCTAAAACTGCACCATACTCACTTATTTCCCACCTCAAAGACTCCCTAGTCTGAGGCTGTCCTTCAAAATAGGAAGGGATTAGACTTAGTCTTCTTACAACAAAGCGGGGTGGGGGTGGGGTTATGTGCTGCCTTAAACGCAGGATGTTGCCTCTTCCCTGGGATGTAAACAGGAGCAAGAACAGCAACAAGGTTGGTTCGAATCCTGGTTTAGTCATTCCCCCTGGCTCACTCTGAGAGCAACCTGGACCCAAGATTGGGTCCGTCCTTAGGTTCCTCTGAGAGGGGGAAATGTGGAGGCCAGGAAATTAAGGCCATTCTACTTTAAGTTCAGCTTTAGCACAAGTACAGCCATCCCAGACCCCTGTGAATAAGAGCTGAAATTTACAGCTTAATGCCCTAGAAAGCCCCATATTAGAATGAGTACAGAGCTCAATGCCCTTGAAAGCCCCATATCGGAATGTAAACAGAACTTGAGAAATTCCTCCACCCCTTATAGAGGTCCCTAGACCAGCCCATAAAACTAAGCTGAAACCCACCTCAGGGTCCAAGTCCCTGCTTCACTATGTCGGGTATACTTGGACCCAAGCTCAAGCTCGTAAATAAACCCTCATGTGTTTGCAATAATAATAATAATAATAATAATGGCCATACCTGAACAACTACAGCTAAGAAGCACCTGGGTGGCTGAGTGGTTCAGCATCTGCCTTTGGCTCAGGTCATGATCCCGGGGTTCCAGGATCAAGTCCTGCATCAGGCTCCCCTCAGGGAACCTACTTCTCTGCCTCTCTCTCATGAATAAATAAAATCTAAAAACAAACAAAAACAAAAAACAAAAACTATAGCTAACTTCAAACTCAATGAAAAACTGAGAGCATTTTCTCAGTGGAGAAAAAGGGCAAGAATAAGACAAAGATGAGACAACAAAAAGGAATAAAAGCCATTCAAATTGATAAAGGAAGAAGTAAAATTCCCACAAAAATACTAGAGTTGATAAATTAAAATTATAGGATACAAAATTGCCGTGCAGAAACCTGTTGCATTCCTATATACTAATAATGAAGCAGCAGTGAAAGACATCAAAAAAACAATCCCATTTATAATTGTGCCAAAAATAATAGAATGCTTAGGAATAAACGTAACCAAGGAAGTGAAAGACCTGTACTCTGAAAACTATACAACACTGCTAAAAGAAATTGAAGAGGACACAAAAAACTGGAAAGATATTCTATGCTCATGCACTGGGAGAACACACATTGTTAAAAGGTACATACCACCCAAAGCAATCCACAGGTTTAATGCAATCCCTATCAAAATACCAACAGCATTTTCCACAGGACTAGAACAAATAATCCTAAAGTTTACATGGAATCGAAGAAGCCCCTGAATAGCCAGAACATTTTTTTAAAAGAAAAACAAAGCTGAGATATAACATTTCCAGATTTCAAGTTATATTACAAAGCTGTAGTGATCAGAATAGTATACTACTGGCACAAAAATAGACACATAGAACAGAACTGAAAACCCATGAAGAAAGAAAAAAAGAAAGAAAGAAAGAAAGAAAGAAAGAAAGAAAGAAAGAAAGAAAGAAAGAAAGAAAGAAAGAGAGGAAGGAAGGAAGGAAGGAAGGAAGGAAGGAAGGAAGGAAGGAAGGAAGGAAGGAAAACTAACTAACTAACTAACTCCAGGAATAAACCCACAATCATATGGTCAGTTAACTGTTGACAAAGCAGGAAAGAATATCCAATGGGAAAAAGTCCCTTTAACAAGTAGTGTTGGGAATACTAGATGGCAGCATACAAAAGAAGGCAACTGGATCACTTTCCTACGCCATACACAAAAACAAATTCAAAACAGATTAAAGACCTACATGTGAGACCTAAAACCACAGAAATACTACAAGAGAGCACAGGCAGTAATTTCTCTGACATGGGCCATAACAGTACTTTTCTGCATGTGTCCTGAGGCAAGGGAAACAAAAGCAAAAATAAACTATTGAGACTACATAAATATAAAAGGCTTCTGCACAGCAAAAGCAGCAATCAACCAAACCAAAAGGCACACTACTGAATGGGAGAAGATATTTCCAAATGACATATCTGATAAAGGGTTAGTATCCAAAATATATAAAGAAAATATACAACTCAAAATCCAAAGAAATGAATAATCCAATTAAACTGGGCAGAAGACATGAACAGACATTTCTCCAAAGAAGAGGTTCAGATGGCTAACAGACATATGAAAAGATGCTCAAATCACTGATTATCAGGGAAATACAAATCAAAACTACAATAAAATATCACCTCACATCTGTCAGAATGGCTGAGATCAAAAACACAAGAAACAACAAGTGTTAGAAACAATGTGGAAAATAGCAACTCCTGCACACTGTTGATAGGAATGCAAACTAGTGCAGGTACTGTAAAAAACAGTATGGAGTTTCCTTTAAAAATTTAAAATGGAACCACCCTATAATCTGGTAATTGTACTACTATTTACCCAAAGAATATAAAAATACTAATTCAAAAGGATATATGCACTCCTGTGTTTATTGAAGCAATGTTTACAATAGCCAAATTATAAAAGCAGCCCAAGTGTCCATCAATAAATGAATAAGGAAGATATGGTGTATATACACAATGGAATATTATTCAGCAATAATAAAGAATAAAATTTGCCATTTGCAAAAACATGGATGAAGCATACCATATGATTTCACTTATACGTGGAATTTAAGATAAGAAACAATACAAGCAAGCAAAGGGGGAAAAAAAAGAGACAAACCAAAAAACAGATTAACTATAGAGAACAAACAGATGGTTACCAGAGGGGAGGCGGGTAAGAGGATGTATAAAATAGGTAAAGGAGCTGAAGAATAACTTATCTTTAAAAAACAGATTTTATTTATTTATTCATGAGAGACACAGAGAGAGAGGCAGAGACAGAGGCAGAGGGAGAAGCAGGTTCCCTGTGGGGAGCCTGATGCGGGACTCAATCTCAGGATCCCGAGATCATGACTTGAGCCAAAGGTAGATACTCAACCACTGAACCACCCAGGTGTGCCCCAACTCTATGGATCCTACAGTAGACATAAACCAATGGCACCAAATATTGCATTTTATACCAAATGGCTTACTCTATTGAGTTCAAGACTCACAATCAAAAGGTTACTTCATGATATTAAAGAGTCAAAAAATATTTGTTCACCTACAACAAAATGTAATTCATTTCTCATAATAAGTGCTTCTCAGAATTAAGCTTTGATTTAGGTTTTTATTATCTGCTATGTAAAAGCCTTAGGGAAGTGCTATCACAAAAGTAGGTCAAGTTGAGTAACTGGTCAATAAAGGAGAATGACTTCTCCTAGAAGAGTAGCAACAACAAAAAATTCCTATAGCATTGTTCCTTTACCCGAAGATATTTGACCATCAATTTATATGTTTATTCATCATAATGCTCATACTAAGACACTTCATTTCACTGAAAGGACAATCCATAATTCCTCTATCTATTTCATGTAGCAGCCTGAAATAGTACAGTGACTTACTCAATCAATCGAGATAATTTTAATTATAGTTTACATACGAGTTTCAAGTATATAGCGATTCACCAATGATATACATGAAAGAAAAAAACCCATGTGTACTTTCTTAAAATCTTTCCCTAATAACATATTATTTGACATTTCTGTAAAAAACAAAAACAATAAAAAACACAACTTTGGGGGCACATGGATGGCTTAGTCAGTTAAGCATCTGACTCTCAGTTTTGGCTCAAGTCATGATCTCAGGGTCTTGAGATGAAGCCCCACACTCAGTGTGTGGAGTCTTCTTATCCTTCTCCTTCTACTCCTCCTACCCCTGGCCTCTCTCTCTGCCTCTGGAATAAATAAAGAAAATCATTTTAAGAAATACAACTTTTTGTAAGGTATATAGTTACAATTTATCGCTTCATGTTTATTTCAAATTTTAAATAATCACTAAGAAGTGTGCCAATCTTTATTTCTCCTATATGTTCACAGGAAATCAAGCTGTTCAGACACTTATAGCCATGACATTATTATGCTAAGGGGTAACTGCCTTAAACAGAGTTGAATTACCTAAAAGGAAATTTAAGGTAAAACAAACAAACAAAACAAAACAAAACAAAACAAAAAAACTCTCCTGAGAGGTTATAGATTATCCTGGAGTGGCAGCATAAAGAATCATAGGCAAAAAAGAGAAGATGACTACAAAAAAGAACCCATAAGGGAAATCAAGGCTTCCTAAAAGATAAAGAGGGGAAAATTGCAAGCTCAGAAAGGAAATACTTCAGTAGGACTTGATGCAGGACTACAGAGTTGGTTTACCACAAGTTCAGAAGGCTAAAGATCAAATGAAGAATACCAGGTTAACCAAAATGTCATATTTTTAGGCTTCTGTGCAGAGATTTGAAAGAGAAAGAAGGGTAAATGCCTCAGGAGAGAAACCAGACCTCGATACAATAAATGACATGTACATTTCATTATCTTTTTCACAAAGACATCTAAAAGGCCAGGATAAAATCTGTTAGTGTTTCATAGGCTTAAGGTGTTCTCTTGCTGACAAATGAATGGTCTGTTTTTGGAGATACTTTATTACAGAACTAATATATGTTAATATTTGGTGAAATATCAGAAAGCACAGCTAACAGAGAAAGAAAAAGAAAGAGGGGGGTGGAGGGAAGGAGAAAAGAAAGAAAGGCAAACAGGCAATTAAAATATCCCATAATTTCAACATGCAATAAAATCATTCCACACGCTTAAGGAGCACCTGCTTCATAAACGCAGTTTAGGGACTACGTTCTAAACTGGAAATACCACAGTGAACAAAACAGACATGGTTTCAGTACTCAAGGAGCTCAAGCATAAATGTGGAAGGCTACAGGATTTAAAAAAGATTTAAAAAACTCTTCAAGTAGTGAAATTTCAGACACTAATAGGATAAATATATTTATGTAAAGGCTTCCTCAATGCATAAACTTGTAACCAGGAACCCGAGGTACCACCTTGTTTTCTACCAATTCAAGATATGTGATCTTAGAATCACTTCAACTTTTAGGTTTCAGGTTTCTCATTCATTACTCTTGAGGGAGATTTATTAAAGGCTGCCTCAATCTCAGAGGAAAACCATGGTGTGGGGCAGCCATTCTGCTACTTGTGAAGAATGAAGAGAGAAATAAAACAAGGGAAGGAAAGAAAAGGGAGAGAAGAGGAAGGGAAGAGTGAAAAAGAGAAAAGGAATCACTCAAGAACACAATCTCATCCTAAGAAGTAAAGCAAAGATGAATGGCTCTAGAATCTGCCCTTCAAGTTATATACAGATTACCACACTGATCCACCAAGACTATTAACATTCTTTCGCTCTGGTCTTAATTCCAAAATAAAACAAATTAACAACCAAGAAGTTTGAACTTCCATAACACTTTTTTTTTTAACATTTTATTTATTCATGAGGCACACACACACACACACACACACACACAGAGAGAGAGAGAGAGAGAGAGAGGCAGAGGGAGAAGCAGGATCCGTGCAGGGAGTCCGATATGGGACTCGATCCCGAGACTCCAGGATCACGTCCTGGGCCAAAGGCAGGTGCTAAACCGCTGCGTCATCCAGGGATCCCCCGAACTTCCATGACTCTTAATGTGCATGCACCCACAATGTAGCAAACACCAAAACCACCAGAAGAACCCAGAGTAGGAAATGAGCAAATAAAACATTCGGTTAATATTATGAGATCTTAGAAGAACATCAAGAATTTTTAAGTTGGAAGAGGCAGTCTCTTGCGTATAGTCACAGCTTTTGTCGAGGCTAGTATTGTTTTTCACATATCTTACACTCAGAACTAAGTTTCAACTGATTGTTATTCAAAATGCACCTCTAAAATAATGAAGCTGGTTTCTCTGTAGTTCTGTAAAACTGGTGTTGTTACTTAGTGTTTGTCCTTCATAAATACCTTCATACCACTTCACCTTCTGAAGTAAAGTCTTTTTTTTTTTTTTTTTTTTGAAGTAAAGTCTTAATGTGAACTTTGATCTGTATAGTTGTAAGAGTTCAGAAAGAAACTAAACAAACTAACCAGGAGATTATAGAAAAATAAGTGAGAAAAATTTTCTCAGATCGCTACTAGAATTTGAATGTTTCGCATTTATGTTTTGGGAAGTCAAAGGAGAAAACAGGAAAGAAAGGAAGGAAAGGAAGGTAGAAAGGGATTTCATCATAAACTCAAAAATTTTATTTAGTGTCCATTTACTATATACCAGGGTACTGCAGTAAGGGTTGAAAAATATGACACAATCTTTATCCTACAGGAGCTTACACTCTAGAGAGGAAATATAAATCTAAGTACAACAATTGTCAAAGAACACGATGAAAGCTACGCTCTAAAATATTCTGCAAATTACAGAGACTGACTAATCTAATCAAGTACTGGCAAAGTCTTCATAGGGGAGGTAACATAGATTTGGGCTCAGGAAGAACTCTTAAAGAAAGAAGGAGGTATAGGTAGAGAGAACATGAAGAAAGACACAGAGGCACAAAGTGTACAGTAGAGTTTAGTGTGAAGTACACAGAATGGCAAATCAAACTGATAAACTAGAGATAGGACTGGAAAGGTAAGTTTAAGGTCTAGTTGTGAAGGGTCTTAAATAGCAAGCTGAGGAAAACAAAGTTTATCTTGATGGTACTAATAAGATGGTAAAAATCTCTACACAAGGAAATGTAATAAAATTTGGTTTTATAAGTGAAAATTCTGATATTAACACAGAACATATATCATTGTAACATATGGATATATTATTGGGAGAGACAGTGAAAAGAGAAGAATTAGGAGCTATTTTGCTTACCCTCAATATTGCTTATTTTATTTGATTGCTGATATAGAAGTTATAAATTGATTATCACTCTAGAATATCATCTGGATATTAACTTAAATTAATGAAATGTGTTTATTTGATCTGCATTTGATCATTTTGCTTTTAAGTGGATAGCAGGAAAAAAGTTATCTTTGGCTAATTTGAGGGTTCTGTACTCCAAAGGACAACTCCAGGCTTAAAAATTTCATTATTCTTTTGTCTAATGATTTAAATCAGCATATATAATTGCAACCATTTTAAGTATCCACTGAGCGTATAATTTTATTTGTTGAAAGTATCATTTAAGTTGCATTTTTTCAATTTTGTTTTAAATACTCAAAGACAAAGACAGAAAGATTAACTGAGGTTCCTGCTTCTAAAGATCCCTCCAAGCATTTCACCTTCCTTGCCTGAGAGAAAGGATGACGCCACAGAACCTAGAAAACAAGAGTCAAATTCTTTCCTCAGTATGATCCCCACAGAACTCTGACACAACTCTGGGTGACCCTGGACTGACTTTGTATTACTTATTTCTTTAGTCGAGTATAACCGAGGACCACAGCTAAGTTCTGTTTCTCTGCTACAGGAAAATAAAGTTATCTTTTGCACACTTGATTACAGAACAGAGAACTATGCCTGATACATAAATATATTACACAATTGGAATAACCGATAACCAACCAACCTGAGTGATCCTGAAAAGATTGCCAATTAACTCCATCCTACAGTTCCAGGGTTAATTCTTTCATGCCCTTTATCTCTATTAATCTCCATTGACATCTGCCAACAGAAGCCCAAAACTCTAAAAACATTCCTTATGACCCAGACCCTCATCACCAAAGACTTTTTTTTTAAGATTTTATTTATTCATTCATGACAGAGAGAGAGAGAGGCAGAGACACAGGCAGAGGGAGAAGCAGGCTCCATGCAGGGAGCCCAACGTGGGACTCGATCCTGGGTCTTCAGGATCACGCCCTGGGCCGAAGGCAGACGCTATACCACTGAGTCACCCAGGGATTCCCCACACCAAAGACTTCTGTGTAACCCCATCAGATGCCATCTCTCACTTTAAAACACTGAAATCTCTTCTGCTCTCCCCCCCAGGAACTCACAATATATCATTAGTAAAATCTCCTATATGTTCCTAAAACTTCTCTGAACTTACTCTCGATCTTCTTTTCACAAAATCTAAGGACAGTGCTTTCTATGAAGTCCTCTTAATTCGCTGATGTTTTCTCTGTCATACCCAACATAGAATTGGGCCCAAGAGTGAGTTCAATTGTTTCCCTGATTCTCACTGCCACTTCCAGTCTATTTTTGTAATTCCTCCTTAAAAAAAAAACCCTGCTTTGGATTTCACATCATCCAACCATACACCTATCACCACTCCTTCTTACTGCAATAATCTGTATGATCCTGAGTTCAGCACCCTTGCTCCTTCATTCTTTGAAGATTTTAGCTCCAGGATCATTGTCATTCTTTGTGTCAGAGACAAAAGTCCTTATTAAACAGTCCACCTGTTCCCATGTATTACTTAGTCTGCAGCTAGGCAAGCCCATGTGAATGATTCTGACCAATAAATAACATACAACCCAAAGTTAGGTGGTACCTCTCTAAGCTTTATAAGCAATGACGAGCAAGTGTGCTTTTCTCACTTTTCTCATCTGCTGGCTGAATGCAGAACATCAGAGGATACAGTGTGGCTAAATGGAAGATGCCTGAGTCACCACTTGGAAAGGGCTAAGACACTTATGAACACAATGATGTACTTTCCTTGAATATGAAATCAATCCTATTGTGTCAAGACACTGAGATTTTTGTGGTTGTTTTTTAGAGCAAGTGGAAAACTCTGACTAACAGATCCTATTAGAAGAAACTGAAACATTTGATCATTGCCACCTTTGTGACACATTTTCTTAATTCCCTCTCGACACCACTGTCTCTATGTTCTTTTCCTACCTCACCAGCAGTTTTCTTAGTTTTCCTGCAAGTTCTTCATTTTCCAGACCTCTAAATGTTGCAATGTCCTAGGATTCAGTCTTTGGACCATTACTCTTCTCTACAAAACATTCTCTTCTTAGAGGAACTCAATGTCATGGCTTTAAGTATCCTCTACATGGTGACAACTCCCAGGAAACAGTCTTGATCTAGCCTTTAAACTCCAGAATGTCTATCCAACTGTCCACTCAACATCTGTATTCAGATATTTCATAGACATTTCAAACTTAACATGTCCAAAGCAAAACTCTTGAGTCTCCCTCTGTCCCCACACCTTTGCTTTTACTCCCTTCAAGTCTCAGAAAATAGCAAATCCACCATTCCAGTTGCTCAGGTGAGAACGACTGACCCTTTTCTCTCTCTCACACACTATACATCCAGACAATTGGCATAATTTTACTGGCTCCATCACAAAATGTACCATGAATTTAAAAATTGACCTTACCTCCTCTAGTGATACCATCGCTACCCAAGTCACCATGATTACAGGCACACACTATGGCAACAAGCCACAGGTCATCAGGTCTACCTGTTTCTATACCTTCCACTCTATAGTTTATTCTCAACACAGCATCCAAAGTGATACTATTAAAATAGCCAAAAAAGAGTCTTATCACTTCTCTAATGAACACCCTTCTATGGCATCCTGTATTACTCACTTTTACTAGACTAAATCCTTATAATAACTTATAAGTCCCTACAGCACTTCTTCCCCATTGTCTTTTTTTACTTCCTCTGCCATCCCTCTTCCCAGCTCTCTGCTCCAGCCTGGTTGTCCTCCTTGTTTTTCCTTGAACATAAGAATACTGGCAAAAATACTGGGTTAAGGAACACTGGGTTAAGGTGCAATGTTCCCACCACCTTTCTCTCAATCCCGCTTTCTTCAAGTCTATAGGAAATTTCAGAAGGATCTAGGGAATTTCAGCACAGCAAGAATAAAGGCAAACCGATACCAGTCTGTGAATCTTATTATAGAGCTATTCTTCCATTCTGTTAGTGTGGCTTGGAAAATACTTGAAAATGAGATAAAGGAAAATGCTGGCCTCTTCCTAAACTTACGAGCTATGGAAAAGTTAAGAGTTCAATTCAGTAAGCACAGTTGAGTACCTTATTTACACTGGGACATAAAGGTACAAAAACGTAGAAGACTGAAGTTGTGCTTCTGAAGAGCTTACTCCTGAAAAAGAGAAATGAATGGGTAACAGACTTATCAAATGGATTGATAGCACAGAGCTATTTGAGAAAATGTTATTATTGAGCTCGCTTCAGCAGCATATATACTAGAAAATTTTATTATCATGTAGGAGGTGCAATAATTATATATATAGAATCATTATCTTATAATGACCTTAGACTGTTCTAAATCACCTATGTATAGCCCATGGAAAAGAAACTATTACTCATTTATAATCTCAATAATGATTTTGGTGTCACTAAAAAGAAATACAATAATCTCTTGCAAAAGAAAAAAAAGGCCAAATTTTCAGGTTCATAAATAACTTAAATCTGTACTTTTTTTGCCATTTCCAAGGCTACCAACCTGCCAAAAATCTTCATCTTTATAAAGAAGGGTAACTCATTTCTAGAAAGGATGTCCCTCCTTCCATCCTATCCTAGACTACTCTGAAATCTAGGGTATTATTCAAGAATAAATAGTATCTTAGACAGAAAATCAAAGTTCCGCATCTGGTTACCAAAGCTAGTCTTGCCTCTCTGAATCTATTTTCCACTACATTTGCTGAAGAATCTCCACTCCAATTGATGTCTTCCTCCTGTTGTTCCCAACCAAGTGAACTGCTCCCTCCAAATTATTGCAAATCCAATCTATTTAAGACCCACCTCAAGTTGTATCTCCCTGATGAAAACTTTTACAATTCTTAATTATGGTTCTTTTCCCTAGTTTTTCCTCAGTTTTATAAAGTCTACCACATTGCATATCATTGTTTTTCTTTCCTGTTAGAACCTGAGGTTTATGAGAGCAAGAGCCATGTCACCTACTAATTTCAATTTTCCAAAGTACTTAACACACAGTTAAGAACATGGTAGTAACTCAAATTATATTTACTGATTACCTGACTAAAAATAACATCTAATGTCAATATCCTAGATATACCTGGACTGCTGTTATCAGTATTCAGCATTTTAAAACATACCTCAATTTGTGATGTAGTGGGAAAATCCTGAAATATTATGTGGACCAATTTAAAATGTACTACAAGCTGCTATTTCTCCTAATTGAAAAATATCCTTGGAAAATCTGGGAACAGACATGAAAAGTTATAGGGCACCAATATAAATTAATTAAAGAACTGAGGGCAAAAAAGTTTAAGGAATGTGATATTTAAGCCCCTAAATAAAAATTAAAAGAGAGAAAAAGGTGTTATTGATTTGTACAACAATTATTTACTAAATATTTGCTCAATGCCAGAAACAGATGTTAGGTTCTGGGAGGAAAGAAACAAATCTTGGGGGAAAAAGTTTCTTCAAAGAAGAGTGTCAGGGGATCCCTGGGTGGCGCAGCGGTTTGGCGCCTGCCTTTGGCCCAGGGCGCGATCCTGGAGACCCGGGATCGAATCCCACGTCAGGCTCCCGGTGCATGGAGCCTGCTTCTCCCTCTGCCTGTATCTCTGCCTCTCTCTCTCTCTCTCTCTCTCTCTGTGACTATCATAAATAAATAAAAATTAAAAAAAAATTTAATAAAAAAAAAATTAAAAAAAAAAAAAAAAAGAAGAGTGTCAGGAAAACTGGACAGCCACACGCAAAAGAATGACATTGGACCCCTGTTTTATACCATAGACAAAAACTAACTCAAATGGATTAAAGACTTAAACATAAGACCTAAACCATAAAAGAGAGGCAATGAGCTCTGAGACACTGATCCTGGCAATGATTTTTTTGAAGCTGACACCAATGCAAAGGCAAAAAAAGCAAAAATAAATTACTTGGGACTACATCACACTAAAATGCTTTTGTACAAAAGGAAACCAGTGACAAAATAAAAAGGTAAATTACTGAACAGGAGAAAATATCTGCAAATCATTATCTGATAAGGGGTTAATATCTAAAATATATAAAGAACTCGTATAACTCAATTGCAAAAAACAAACATTCTGATTAAAAAACAGAAGATCAAAATAGATATTTTCCAAAGAAGATATACAGATAGCCCACAGGTACATAAAAGATGCTCAAAATCAGTAATCATCAGGGAAATGCAAATCAAAACAAAAATAACATTACCTCACACCTGTGAGAATGGCTATTATCAAAATGACAAGAGAAAAAAAGTGCCGGGAAGGATGTGGAGAAAAGGTGGGATTGTAAATTGGTGCAGCCATTATGGAAAATAGTACACAGGTTCCTTTAAATACTAAAAACAGAACTACCATATCTACCAATTCTACTTTTGGGTATTTATCTAAAGAAAATGAAAATGCTAACTGGAACAGATATATGCACCTTTATGTTCACTGCAGTATTATTTACACTAGCCAAGATGTGAAAATAACCTTAAGTGTCTGCTTTTGGATGAATGGAAAAAATAAATGAAGTTAACACACACATATTATATTTATTACTATATTATTATTAATATATAATTATTATATTAAAATATAATACATGCATACCTACAATGGAATATTTTTCAGCCATATAAAAAGAAGAAAATCTTGCCATTTGCGATAGCAGAGTTGGACCTCGAGAGCAGTATGCTAAATGAAATAAATCAGACAGAGAAAGACAAATACCATATGATCTCACTTTGATGTGAAATCTAAAAATAAAACAAAACAAAACCAAAACCAAGCTCATAGATACACAGAACAAGCTGGTAGTTGCCAGAGGAAAGGGGTGGGTGAAATGGGTGAAAGGAGTGAAGAGGCACAAACTTCCAGTATAAAATAAGTAAGTCTTGGGGATGTAATGTACCACATGGTGACGACTATAGTTAATACTACATTGCATATTTGATAGTCTCTTAAGTAAATCTTAAAAGTTCTGATCATAAGAAAAAAAGGTTTTGGTAACTATGCATAGTGATGGATATTAACTAGCCCAATTGTGATCATCTCACAGGTATAGGTATATTGAATTGTTATGCTATACACCTGAAATTAATGTAACATATGTCAATTATACCTGAATTCTTTTAAAGTGAGCAAGTCAGATACGGTCCTTGATATACATTCTAGACAAGAGGGAAAAAAAAGAATGGAAAACTATAAAACTATAATGGGCGCTATGAGGGCAGAAAACAGGAGGTAAGATAGGGAATCTTAGGGGAGTGGCACAGACTTATTTGAGAAAGACTGAAGAGGGAAGATTTCTTTACTAAAAGGGTAACATTTAAACTAACTTAAAGCATGAGAAGTACATAACTAGGAGAAGAGCCTTGGCCTTTTGCCTCACTGAATCTGAGAGAGCAAAATGGGTCACACTGGAGCCATCTGAAGAACTGTGGCCAGGGTTCTCATCCTTGCGTCATCTGCTCAACCCGGCATGGTCGATGCAGAAATATGGCCTCCATTCTGCCATTTTTTCCATCAGTTTGCAAGCAGATATAGGCTTGAGATCATTGGATTAAGTGAACATCCTTGAATGGGTCATCCAAGAGACAAGAGTTTCACTGAAGATATCCAAAATATCTACCTTAGTGCTAACTCATTGTACATAAAATAAAAACACTTAAATTATGAGTGATTTAATGTGAAAAAAAATGAAAACAGTACATGCGAAAGATCCCACACAAGAAAAAGCATGGAATGTTTGAAGACATGAAAGATCAATGTAAATGACAAATGATGAATGGAGGAACCTAATAGAAACTCAATCAGGTCAAACTTTGTAGGCTATGGTAACAAGTTTAGGTTTTACCTTAAATGTAGTAAGAAGTTACTGAAGTGTCTTAAGCAGGAAATAAGATGATCCAATTTAGATTTTTAATAAGATGTTTCTTGCTGTCATCTGAACAATAGATTAGAGTAACTGAGAACAGATGATGAGATAATTTGGAAATAACATAAGTGAGATTATTTTGGAGATCCTTACATTATTCTGTACAAGAAATTATGTATCTCTGATTGGAGATGCAGCATATAAACAGAATGGACAGGAAAAAAAGTCACTATGAATCCAAGGTTTCATCCCTTGAGTAACACAGTCAGTGGTGGGGTGGGGGGCAGGGGAGAGGTACAGAGTTGGTACAGATTTGACACATTAGACTTGAGTGGCCTGAAAGCTATCTATTTTTTTTAAGATTTATTTATTTAT
Source organism: Vulpes lagopus (assembly GCF_018345385.1). Lineage (NCBI taxonomy): Eukaryota > Metazoa > Chordata > Mammalia > Carnivora > Canidae > Vulpes > Vulpes lagopus. The sequence continues at coordinate 37,015,966 of NC_054832.1, forward strand.
TTTAGAGACAGTGAGCAGGGGGAGGGGCAGAGGGAGAAAGAGAATCTGAAGCAGACTCCCCGCTGAGTGTGACCCCAAGGCAGGGCTCGGTTTCAGGATTCTGAGATCATGACTTGAGTCTTGAAACCAAGAATCGATCCTTAATCAACTGAGCCACCCAAGAGCCCCTTAGGTAGCCTGTAAGATACTAAAACAGAGATGTAGACCACTGGTTATGAGGAAAGAAAGAAATGAAGGAAGGAAAAAAGAGAAAGAGGGAAGATGGAAAAAGAAAGAGGGAAATAGAGAGGAAGGAAGGGGGGATCCCTGGGTGGCGCAGCGGTTTGGCGCCTGCCTTTGGCCCAGGGCGTGATCCTGGAGACCCAAGATCGAATCCCACGTTGGGCTCCCGGTGCATGGAGCCTGCTTCTCCCTCTGCCTGTGTCTCTGCCTCTCTCTCTCTCTCTCTGTGTGTGTGTGACTATCATAAATAAATAAAAATTAAAAAAAAAAAAAGAGAGGAAGGAAGGCAGGTAGGCAGGGTGAACTGGTGTAACAAAGCAACTTGTTGAAAACAAATGTAAGATAAATCATCAGTGTGAAGCAAGTTTTATTATGTAAGCATGATTGGAAATACTGGGTTTTAAGGTAAACTATAAGATTATTAATATCAAACAGAAAAGAAAACTAAAATTACATTGCAAGGTCAAGTACTAATAGATAAAACAATAAGCTTCACCTTCCTTAGAGATTATACCTTTCCTTTCAAAATGCAAACATAAAAAAATGTGATACTTACTTTCTATCTGAATGTGTCTTATCACTTTAGAAAACTTCCACATATCTTACTTTAAGTCTTATAACAACACTTAAATCTGTGAGCTATTGTGGGTACACATATTACCATATTATAAATGAAGAAAATGGAGGTGTATGAGGTTAGCTTGACATGGGAGTGGGAATAAGACCAAAAGCGAGATTTTTTGGTCCCCAGTCTACTGGTTTTTCCACCATACCTTCCTACTGTGATCTGTATCTTACACTGATCATTGTTTTTGGCAACTTGGCAACATAAATTTAAGTAACTTGAAGAAAAAGTGACTTCTATATAGCAATACTATTTTTAAGTTTCTAAAGTTTAGATAGTATATAAAGCTTTAAGCAACTTGCCATAGAAACTGCAATAATGCTCGAGCCTTTTCATCAAAATACAAACTACATTCGATACTATCACTCTTGAAAGCCCCTTGGGAAATAATGGCTTTTTGGAATCTGCAAGTCAGCGTGACATGGCATGCGAAATTGCATCTCATGCTGAGCCAACCAGGAAAATATATGTCATCACTATGTGACATTCAGAATTTCATCTGGAAACTATAATCTTGTTCTGACTGCTAAAAGGGGGAGAAGAAGACTGCATACAAAATAATTTGGTTGAATTTTTGCTGAATTCTTGCCAGTTCATGTAAAAAAACTAAAATAACTTATTTCCAAAGAAGAACTCTATATTCAAAACCTTTCAATGTACTTATTAACATCACAATGTTTTCTCAAAGAACTTTAAAATTTACTGACATATTTTTGGAATCTTGCAACTCAAATTAATGAATCACTAGAAAAACATCTATATAATGAAACAAAGTTGCAAAATTAATAAACTATGCAAAGCAAAACAATGAAAACAATTCATAATTCCTCTCCCCCAAATGAATGAGCTCTGGATCAAGAAACACACAAAAAACATTGTAGGCTGCAATCTGTTTTATGTATCCTGTATCTTACCAGTCTAGACTCTCCTGGGCTCCTAATTCTTGTATGCAATACCTTCATAAACCAGTTACCTTATTCCTATTAAAACAGATATCTGTAAATGTGATTTAGTGGTACATAATCAACACTTTGTGTTTTTTTTTTTTTTAATTGTATTTATTTATGATAGGCACACAGTGAGAGAGAGAGAAGCAGAGACACAGGCAGAGGGAGAAGCAGGCTTCATGCACCGGGAGCCCGACGTGGGATTCGATCCCGGGTCTCCAGGATCACGCCCTGGGCCAAAGGCAGGCGCCAAACCGCTGCGCCACCCAGGGATCCCAACACTTTGTGTTTTAAATTTGTTGTAACTAACTGTAAAATAAAAAATTAGTAGATATAAGCTGGAATGGCTAACTCACAAATTATTCCCAGGAGCCATGTTTCTGCTAGCCCTCCATTTCCTGGTATCACATCTCATGACAATAAACACAGAGGGAACTGTCACTAGTCTGATCATAGTACCTAACCTCCCTAGTCACAGTGATTGTCTAAGATTATGCACGTGATCCAAGGGAGGCCAAAAAAATCCTTGTCAGGTATGTTTTCAACAGATACTAGACAAGATATTTCTTTCTCTTTGATGACAGAGAAGTACATGAGTCCAGAGGAACACAGCCATGTACACTGCTAAGTCAAGAAACCTATATTCAATAAAAGAAAGTTAAGCCAACAGGGGGGAAAAAAAAAAAACGGAGTCCTGAAGGTATGAAGTCTCTGTTTCTAAGTCATTTCAAAGAAAAGAGTTTGCTTTGCTTTGCTTTTCTTACCATTTCAAAGAAAAGAGTTATCTTTGCTTTTGCATTTCTTACCATATTTTCTAAACAAAATATCCCTGTTTTTTCAAATTTAAAATAATTTTGTTTCTGTCTTTTGCAATTAGAGAGCCCTTTCTAATTTAGAAATGTGTTTTCCCTAGTAAAGGACTCACTTATCAATTAGGAAAAACTGGCAATTTTTAAATTTTTAAAAATTTTAATTTAAAATTCCATTTAATTAACATATAGTGTATTATTAGTTTCAGGGGTAGAATTCAATGATTCATCAGTTGCCATGTAACACCCTGTGCTCATTACATCAAGTGCCCTCCTTAATGCCCATCACCCAGTTACCCCATCCCCCCAACCACCTCCCTTCCAACCACCCTTAATTAGTTCCCTATAGTTAAAAGATCTCTTATGGTTTGCCCTCCTCTCTGTTTTTATCTTATTTTATTTTTCCTTCCTTTCCCCATGTGTACCTGCTCAGCCCTCCTAATATCATTACATAGCCCACATAAGCTCCAAAATGCCCAAGCATACCATGGAGTTTACTCCCCTATTTTCCAGGTTTACTTCCTCAAAAACTATTCAACCTCTACCTCCTTCGGCTCTCACTCCTTTCATTATCAGATTCACTGGTCTAACTCTCTATGACACTCTGCCTAAACTTACATATAGAGATGTATTTTTCACTCCTCTAATCTCTTCTCCACCTTTGGAAGATTTCTTCAACTATATTAGCAAGTACTTTTCTTAGGTTAACTGCGTTCCTTGGGATCCTCTCATCTGTCTGTGTCCTACAGGAGGGACTTCTTTCAGACAACCCTACACTTCCATATAGTAACAACCTAAGATAGCAGTGAACTCTAATAATGTAGTGTACCAAAGCATAAGACCATACACTGAGCTCTTAGAGACAAATACGAGAATATCTATTCATATTTACTTTTATCTAAAGATGAGAAAGACACACAGTTTGTTAATATTTAGTAAAGTAGATTACCTTGAGGTCTTTCCCCATGTTATAAGGCTACCGATAACACAATGCTAAGTATACTGAAGGAAGAGTGGATATTCAATAAAGAGAAATTGGCAGGGGCCCTTCACTCTTTCATTTGTTTTCAATTAATTGTGGCATATTATAATTTACATGCACATAGTTAATTAGATTTACAAATTTTATTCTACTTTAACTGAATTAATCCTCATAATTTGGATTTATTTATTTATTTTTGATACACGTTTTAAAAAGATTTTTGTGAAACACAAATATTCAAACATATGGATTAAAGATATCACTAATTTATTTAAAAGAAAAAGGCAATATCTTTCCGTTAATTTGGAAGAAAATAGTATTGTTACAAAGAAGATGGAAATTTACTTGCCTGATGTCAACAAAGCCCTTTGATAAAATGGATAAGACTGAAAAATAAGTGTCTTCAGTGTATCAGTGATGCCCTTTCCCATCCTGGATATAATGTATCTCAGTGAGGTGACTCTTCAGTGTCAGCCACTAAAATCAACTACTCAATAAACTGAATTAAGAACTAAGCCTTTAAGTTTCTATGACATAGTATTAAATTTTATTTTGGAAAACATAAATTTTAGTCTCACTGAAATATTATTGATATATTAAAACTATCAAAATAAAAACATTTAAATGTTAATAAAATTATCTTGCATGCTTTACAGCATATTGCTATATAGTGATACATATATTTAATGCACAAATCAGTAAATAGTATCCTACAGATGCTCAAAGATTTTTACTGATAGGAATGCACCGACAAAAAAGGTGGAAGGCTTCTAAAGATGAATTATTTTCAATTAGCTTCTGTTCTCTGTACTTGTTTTTATTCATTATCTGTTTAGTAATGCTTTTAACAAAACATGAGCCTGCTTCAGATGTGTTCAAGGAATCCAAAAACATTGGTTCTGTGGGGTTTCCTCTTTGTCTTGATCCAGGTTTGGAGTGGACATTTAAAAGAGGAAGGAGTGAGGTAGTGATGACAGTAGTTGAAATAAAATAATTCCAACAACAACAAAAAAATAATTCCAACGGAATGTAGAATTTAAAAGTAATTTTTCAGCATTAAAATAATTTACCTTCTAAAGCCATCTCCATTGACAAAATTCAGTAGTCTATATTCTACTTTTAAAGGAAAAATCAGAGTAAAACTTGAACATATTAAAAGAAACCATACCTAAATATAACTTCTGCTTTATAGTCTTAGAGAAATAAAAAATGAGCCAAGGAAGTAGTAGAACAAAACTTTTTTTCACTTAAATATGAATATGAAATAATTACTTATCTAATTTTCAAGAATTAAAGTTTGAAGAGAAAAAGACATTATGTGCATGCAATACAAATTTTAATATATTTAAAAATAAAAATCAATAAACCTGGTTTGCTTAACAAACTCAACATATTCTTGGAATTAATAAGCAAACACTAATTAAAAGACATTCTGCCTTGCGACGCCTGGCTGGCTCAGCAGTTGAGCGTCTCCCTTCAGCTCAGGATTACATCCTTGGGTCCTGGGATCGAGTCCCACATCAGGCTCCAGCATGGAGCTTGCTTCTCCTCCCTCTGCCTATGTCTCTGCCTCTCACTGTGTCTCTCATAAATAAATAAATAAAATCTTTTTTTTTAAAAAAAAGACTATCTGCCAGACATACTACAAGACACCCTAAAGAAGTATAAATTACATTTCTTTATGAACTGATGATTTACTTGAGGGGTCCTCATGTGAAAACTAGCAATGCAAGAAATTCAGGTATGCAGTAGTACCAAATGAGTAGTGTAATTGCCAGGTAGGTCTACAAAAGAGTATCATCAAATGACGAGTGGATATTTTATGAAACATTAAAAAATTCAAAATGTTAAAAATACTTTAAAGCTCCAAACACCTAGACTACTATGGCTGATACAACAAATCATCATATGGCACCTGATGAAATTCTTTAGAAAGATAAGCTTAGAAAGTAATTTAGTCATAATTTGAATTGTAAATATGTTAAGTTATACAGATGGTTAAATTTTTCCTCATAAATTCTAGGTTTAGAAATAAAAATAATTGTTCTTACAAAGCACAAAGGGAAGAAGCAATTTAGTAAATGTATGTTTTCCTTTCTTTATGTTCTCTGATTACTTTCTGGATGGTATATCCAAGTTTTTAAGATTTTTGATGTACTTCATTAGATATAACTTCATTTTATCTTAAACCTTTTTCTATTCCAAAAGGGGAAAATATACTTTTAGCCATATTTTATCCCTGAGAGAACAAAATCAATTGCATATTATACAATATTTTCCAATGCTTTAACATTTGCCAATGAAATTGGATATCTAATTAATCACAAAGGGATGGAATTTTATGCTAAACTACATGATTAAAGTAAGCAACTTCTAATATACACAAGTCCACAAAAAAATTATTTCTTGTACATTAATACTACTTCCGCCCTATAACTAGGAACATACCTACTCAATATTCTAGTTTAATCAAATTAAGGATGATTTAAACATTGTTAGATAAATAACTGCATTGGTGTGAACCATTTTACTTATAATGCACAGTTCTTAAAATTAGACTCCAAAATACATCAGTGCCTTCAGGAGCAAATATTACTAGCAAAAATTGAAAATCTCACCACTTCAAAGCATCCTACAAGTTATACTGCCTGTGGATAAAATGATTTTTTTTTTTTTTTGTAATTTCAAACTTGGAGTAACATTATTAAATGGATACAAAAAAGAAAAGAAGGTAAAGTGTAATGTTTTGTTTTCTTAGAAGGAATACGTTTCTTGTATGTGTACAAAGCAGGGTCTTACCTTGAAAAACTTATACATTTCTCCTTCTTTTACATTCTCTGAAACAGGGCAAGGAAAATAATACTTATCCTATATATCCCTTGTTTGTGGAAAGAAAATTAACTAAATTGACCTATAGGTACTCTTATCTTACCTCTCTCAGAGGAAGAGGCAATTCGGTTAAGTCCTACATCTGTTGATAAGATCTTATATTTTGCTTCAAATTTATCTGTGATCTCACTGTATAAATTATGCCCAACTTTCCTGTATCTCCAATTCTTCCTTCTTTACTCGTTACCTCTCTATAGACATACCCAAGTGTCTGTGTAGACAAATGTCTGGAAAGTGGTATACATAGTGGCTGTTCCAATTCCTGTCCACTTCCTAATAACTAAAGCTCCTCTGGCCAACTGAAGTGTTTCTGACTCATTGTTCTTAATGAGTCTACAGCATACTAGGCAGTTACCCACCCTCATCTTAAAGTGCTTTTCAATTTTGTCATATATATGTCATATCTACACATGTATACATATGTATGTATACACCCATGTTCCCTAATTCTCAGAATGATGCTTCTCAATCTCTCCATTGGCTCATTCTCCTTACTCTTTAAAGAAAAAATTGCTCAGAATTTAATTTTGGGCTTTCTTCTCATTTTGCTGCATGTGGTTTCCCAGGGAGATCATGCACTCTGTGGCTTTGACTGTGTAAGATCCATATATGTTAATGATTCCTAAGCCTCCAGCTCTCCTTGTAAAAAACCTAAGCAACATCTCCAACATGAGAACACTTTTATCAGCTTTGTTTTCTGATATTCTCACTTAACGGAAAATATTTTCTACTTTTCTCCCCAAACTCCAGCTTATGACACTTCATCTTAAGTTACTGGGACAGAGTAAATAACCTGTAATAAGCTAAATAACTTGTACAATCTACTCTTTTTTTCTTAGGATTCAAACTTTCTGGTCACACACATGGGCCTTAAAAAATACAGACTATATTCCTGAACCCTATACAGCCCTGGATATGATCACATATATCAAACATAACTAGTTTCTGGCCAAGAGTATATAAACAAAAGTGAATAATACAACTTATGTATACTTTTCAAAGAGGTAAGGTGTTGTCTCTTCGTTACTCATTTCTGCTCACTGAAATGCAGACATGATGAACTCTTGAAGCCTCCATTGTGGACCACTTATCAAGCCTGGTAACAGAGGCCACACATAGTAGAATAAGAAATTACCTGACTTTATAGAGAGTCATATGACCTTGGAGTGTTTATCATTAAGCTTTCACATGAGGACAAAATTCAATCTTACTTAAACTACTGTTATTAAGAGATTTCTGGTATTTTCAGCCAAGATTAACTCAACACTAATTATTACAACCACATTAATGCTAATGAACTAATGCTTAATTAATGAACTAATTCATTAGTTCATTAATGAACTAATGCTTAATTTAAAAATACTGTATTTTGAAATGAGGTCAGAAAAAATGTAATTAGAGATATTTTACCTAATAACCTGTCAAAAAAAAAAAGAATCTTCAAAAAGAAATCTGAAAACGGTTATCTGTAGTGTAAACAAAGTGTTTTTAAAATTTCATGATTTTTCATATTTAATTTGCTTTGAGAAAATAAGCTAGAATTTCCATATGCCTGACAAGAAATGTAAGCATCTGAAACATCATAAATTTTTTATTTTTTAAAATGCAGTTCTGATCCTGTGATATATTTAAACTTAGACATTAGGGAAGAAAAAAATGTGTCAGAAGTAGTGTTTCATTCTGAGTGTCATCCAGGAATTTAACTACAACACTTAGTGACACCCAAATAAGGGTGCCAAAACATTCCATGCTAATTACAGAGGTTTAGTTGTTTCCCAGTATATCTTTGTTCGTAGCTCTGATGTAAAATTCTTCACTATTTTAGCCACGTGGGGCAGGACTGAAAATTTAGAAACCTCCCTTGACAGAAAAGAATGCTCTGAAGTTGGCTGGTTATATATTGGATATTAGAGGGCAGACAGCAGATGACAGATTTTGCATAGACCTGACTTTTATGACTGGTTATGCTATTAAGAAATGAAAGAAGGCAACTAATAACCACAGAATCACTACCATAATCTGGAACTTTATTTGTGTGTGTGTGTGCGTGTGTGAGAGATAATCTCCCACAGGTGCATTAATACACTAAGGGCACCAAGGTGCTATTTAATCTTCAAGTGTTATTCTCCATAATTTCCTAAACAGCAAAGCACCTCATATAGCATCAGGAAAAAAATATGTCATGTGGAATCTGAAGAACCGAAAAAAAGTGTTCAAATTGAGAAAGGTTTTTAAAAAAGGATGAAATAATTTAACCTATTATTCTTTCTTGGTAAATCAAGGAATAATGTAAACATTTATATTGAGAGATTTGTTTTATTTATAGTGATTCAACACTTCCATACAACACCCAGTACTCATCACAAGTGCCCTCCTTAATCCTCATTACCTATTCCATTGACTGATGAACAGGATATCATATACATATAAAATGGCACATTACTCAGCCATAAAAAATAATGAAATTTGCCATTTGTAACAACATGGATGGAGGTAGTATTATGCTAAGCAAAATAAATCAGTCAGAGAAAGACAAATACCACATGATTTCACTCATGTGAAATTTAAGAAACAAAGCAAACGAGAAAAAAAAAAAAAAACTTTCCAAGAAACAAACTCTTAACTATAGAGAAGAAACCAGCAGTTACCAGTGGGATGTGTGACATACATAATCTGGAACTTTAAAAAGAAGTCTCACAAATTTTTTTTTCACTACATATTTTTTAACTTGGATAAGTTGCTTGACCTCTTTATGAATCAGTCTCCATAATTATAAAATGAGGGGTTGGATTGGTAAATTTATTCCAAGATACATATATAATCCCATATGATTTTTCTAAATGTATCTGTATGGCTCCCTCCTTTGTTGGCTTCAAGTATCTAGTCAAACTTTCCATGATATCTACTCTGACTACCCAAATTAATTGCCATCCCACAGTCCACTAACATTCTATACACTTTTTTTTCCTATTTATTCCCTTTGTGCTTCATTTTGGCAAGTTTCTATTGCTAGGTCTTCAAGGTCAATTTCTTCTTCTGCAATGTCTGGTCTAGTGCTAATTCTAACCAGGCTCTTTCTCCCTTCATGTATATTTTTCAACTCTAGAGTTGGGTTTAGTTCTTTATTATATCTTCCATTTCCTTTCCAAATGTACTAATCTTTCCTTAAATATCTAATTCTATCATTTACCCCATTTCTTAAGTTTATTTCTATTGGCTTATTTTTCTCTTGGTCAAAGATTCCTACTTCTTTGCATTTCTATTGGTTTTTGATCGAATGCTTGACACTGTGATTTTAAGTTGTTACATGTCTGGATCTTCTTATATTCTTAATAGTGTTGGGCTTCATTTTGCCAGCATTTAACTTACTCATTGTTTTTTGCTGTTTTAGAGGCTTTTTAAAACTTGTTTAAGGTGAGTCTAAGGCAGCCTTTACATTTTTTTATCATTAGCTCCACTACAGAGGCATGGCTTTTCTGAGATCTCTATTGAATGTTCTGAATAATCAATAGGATTGTATACTATGACAATAGGAACCTGAATGCCTTCCAACCTTGTGTGAGCTCTCAGAACATTCAGATCAAAGTTCCTAGGACAACCTTTGCCCAACCATTAGAGTCTCATCCTATGCATGTGTGTCTTACTATTTAGCAAACTCAATGAGAACACTATTGCTGATTTCTGGAGCTCTTTGGCTATACAGCTTTCTCTTTCTAGAATTTTATGCCATGATTTGCAGTCATCTCCACCACCTATGACTTCAGTCACTCTACCTCCCTAAACTTCAATTCAGCAAGACACCTGAGCTCAGCTTAATATATTGCACCCATTCTGTGGTCTGGAATGTGCCTTTGGCCAGAAAGCCAGGCCAATCCTAGGGTCAACAGTTTTGTTTCCTTTCTATGACGAATCACAGTCCTGTACTGCCTAGTGTCCAATGTCTAGAAACTTTTTTTTCTCCCATAAATTTGGACAAGTTTCTTTGTTATTAATAGCAGGAACATAAGTCTAGACCCTATTACACCTTCATGGTCAGAGGCTAAAGTTCATTGTGGTTTTATCTACTAAAATTTACATCATTAATTATCACAACTTAATTTATTATTATCTTAGTATAATATTTAAGAAGACAAATTGAAAAGACTTCTATTATTTTTAACCATGTACTTACAGTGCTTTGGACTTGGGAAGTAATGTATAAACATGTAAGATAAAAATAGCTACTATTTTTAAAGAGCTATCATTTATGGAGCATCTTGCTTTTAAAAGTTTTCATGTCCATTACAGACATTTCATCAAGAATTCCAAATTAATTTTCATAACATTTCCAAAACATAAGGTAAACAGCTGTCATAGCTTTTAGGAGCTTCCTTGTTTTCAAAAATAGACTCCCTAGGAGATTATTTAGAATTCTGGATAATCTATTATCTTCATGTGATACATGCTTTTATTCTGGCTTGGCCTACTCAATGTGCCTGAATCACTGAAATAGTGTTGTTCTGCTGTCAACACATTTCCAACCACCAAACATATGTTCTCCCTGTAGACAGCTATTTAACACTGGTTAATTGTGATTGGAGAGGAAGATGTCTGCTTCTTGTTGAATAAACACAAAGCAAAATCAAGTCCAGTGAGGTATCACCAAGCTTTGTCTTTCATGTGCCAAAAATACTACCTAATTGTTGGGAATGAACTTAAGATCAAGACTGGCATTTAAGCTGAAAATATAAAAAACTAATTTTAATAAGAATTTAGGCATAAATTAACACTGACACTTCTCCACTGTAAAATTCACTTGGAATATTTAAATGTGTATTTCATAATAATGTGAATATACTTAACACTAACTGAACTAGACAATTTAAAGGTTATAATGGTAATAGTAAAAAACAAACAAATGTGTAAAGGCTACGAATGCACTACCGAATTTGTTACCATTTATGAGATGCAACATAAATAATGAGTAAAACAGTGATAACTTCATTTAGAAGTAGATACAAAGGACTCATAAAACATTTTTTAAACTAAAATTGAAACAGGAACAGTACTCTACTTAAAAATAGAACAAAATTTTTTGAAACTTAATCCTAAGTAAAGAAAATGGTTAGTACAGAGCATTCTCAAGACAGCACTATCACCAAGGCTTCTAGAAAAGTAAAAATAGTGAACATTCAAAAAGATACACAAATCATAAAGAATAAATATCTATGGTCATAGTTTCTTTTTTTTTTTTTAAAGATTTTATTCATTTATTCATGAGAGATATACAGAGAGAGAGGGAGAAAGAGAGGCAGAGACACAGGCAGAGGGAGAAGCAGGCTCCATGCAGGGAGCTGGACATGGGACTCGATCCCGGGTCTCCAAGGATCACAACCTGGGCCTCAGGTGTCGCTAAACTGCTGCGCCACCAGGGCTGCCCTATGATCATAGTTTCTATATAACCCTGTGTCATGTAATTTCATTTAAATCTTAAGCATTTTCCCTCACTTATATTTATCTTTTCTATCACCTATATTCATCCTTAACAATGACTTTAAATCAATTATCAAGTTTTAAAGAACAGGACTAAATAGTAAGTAGGAAGTCAGGTTATGTAGTTAATATGCCTACAAGATTAAATGAACTTTTATCACATTATTCTTTAGTAAATGGAAAAATATTTATGTTCTATATTTGCAGAGATAATCTAGCTGAGAAAGTGAGAGAAGGGAGAGGGAGAAAATTGAGATATTTTGTGTCTTCCAAGAATTCACTTTAAGAACAAACCCACTATTGGTAGAAAGTTCTCTATGGGTCTCTAGTGTTTTTGCAATTCTTAAAAGTAGAGGCAGTGAGTGCCTTTGTGCCCAATTGTGTTTTCAAGGATATCTGTATAGCATATAGCCTCTAAAGACAGAGACATTGTCCTCCTTTTGAGCAAAGGGCAAGTTTGCTTACGGCCTTGCAAGTTGCAAATAGTGCCTCACTCCAGGGAAAATGGCAGGCATGCCTTCACCAATTACAAAAAGTTCAGGTTCCCTAAATTGAGGGTTCCTCTCCTCATACATAATCCATTATTGTGTATAGGTATCATCTGATCTTCCTGATGCAACTCTGTGGGAATTAGGCTTAGGTCAGGAACACAAGAAAATGTTAATACTCTTGGTTACTGCTAATGCTGTAAGATAATAAAGTTTTTTCTCTCCATTCCAGGAGTCTCATGTCTCTTTAGCTGGCATTCATGAAACTGTAGCCCGGATAACTTGATAACTTATTATCTTAGAGATAGGGTAAAATCACAGACCTGTTAGAATTCTTGACACATACCTGTTATTGTTTTGGTTTTTATAGGGCTGCTGGCATATTCAGAGGCCTGATATGATTGCTGTTTTGCCAGGGGTGCACTTCCAACAGACACCTCATCCTCTTTCTTTCTGCTAATTGGTGTAACAAGAGGAACAGCTATGACAGGCTGCTAGAGAGAGGCAAAAGAAAACACTGATTTACTTTTTTAAGCAGTGAAGGGTAAACATGGCAATACTGAGCAAAGTCCCTCATAAGTGGTGTTGAAGCTTTATTATTTTAAATCAATCAATCAATATGTAGCTCCCTTGGTCCTTCTCTGCATCTTCATCTGTCTCTCTTATACACACAGATTCACACAGGGACACTTGATAGTTTCAGTGTGAAATTACAATTCTGTGTGAAAACTAAGACAGCTTGAAAATATATGGAATTTAAAATTTCAGTAAGAAGCATCAAGATAATATGGTAAGGGCAAATCAAAACTACAATTAAATTTGAAAATTGTAATTACTAGAAAATAAAAAGTTATCCTTATAAAAAAGATTATCTTTAAGGACATATTTCCATAAAGTGATTAATTACATGTTACAGTTCAACTTAATAAAGAATTGCTAAAATCTCTGTATTCTGTCTGACAAAGTGATACACACAGCATATTTAGAAAGCATAGAAAAGTATCCATAGTTAGAGAAAGCTGGAAAACATTATGATCCTATATTGAATGCATGAGTGCTGAACTGGACAATAAAGCAGCTGTTTCATCTTTATTCACTGAAATAAAGTCTGATCTTACTGCTGATGACGCCCAATACAATCTTGTCAGATTTTTGGCAAAAAAAAAGGTATTTTTTAAGTTTCCTGCAGGATCAAAGATCAATGCTGAACTGGGTGGAAAACAATCATCAAATGTTGGGTTTTAGCCACAAATTGAGAAGGAAATTGCAAGCTTGGGAAACAACAGATGATAACTATAATACAGCTGCATCAGATGGTAACTTTGGAGGGGCTGGTTGAGCTGCAATGCAGTCTATTGTTACTCTCAACAGCACAACAACCACACTTTTAAGGAACCAACTTTAAGCCTCACCCAACCTTTATTTTATTTAATATTACTTAGATTATAAATAAACATTTCAATCAGAACACAGGTACATTATCTAACTATGTAATATAATCAATCAAGTTATAAGATAAAGGGGAAAAGGGCAAATTATTTTACAAGTTGCTACTTAGGCTGAGTAAAAGAACAAGAAAGGTGATAATGAGAAAGTGGAAAGATTAAATATATTTGTGGGAAATATAATGCACAGTACCTGATTTTCATATTAAGAATTTAGTAAAAGTGATAATATTTATACAAACCTAAATAGGAGATAGTATTTAAGACTTAAAAGAGAAATGTTCGACATATTGCTAAGTTTTGATGCATTTAAAATTCCTCAACTATAATTTATGGGAGTGGAGATGTCTGCTTAAAAAAAAACCCTTTCAGTTCTAGTATTTAGTGATTCCATAATGCCTTGAATTTCTTGGCCATCACTTATAATTCTGAAATATGACTAAGTATTCCAAAAAATTACAACCATGTTCAGATTCAAATTAATATATTAGAGAAAAATAATATTCTATACAGTATAATATTTAATTCAAGAAAAATAGCTGAAAGATGAGATTCATAAAAGCCATAATACTAGTAATACCTAAAAACAAACAAAAATCCTTCGTTTTGGTGGCTGAAACTGGGGGCATTTTCACATAGGCAAGGATACATTACAAGCTCTAACAAAACCCTTCCTAACAATACAGCAGGCTCTGATAGTTCTCCAGAACTGTATTCCAAATACATACAATGGTGCCCAAAAGACTCTCCATAGATATTTGCTGAGTGATTGCTAATATAGGTACTAAACGTCAGGCATGAAGAGATACTGAATACAGAGTAAGATGATTGGATTTCCTCCACATTTCTGGAAATACGGCTATCCCAGTCAAAAATATCAAGGTAAACAATATTTATTTTTAGGAACATTCCATTGTTCTAGTAATATTCTTCCACCTTCTGATACCAGATATTCCCTCAAATATCAGTTGTGTCCTAGCCTCAGATTTCTCCTATCCTTGATGCATCAATATCCCATGATTCCAAAATACCTAAAAGCTTTTACTGTTCTTCCTATAAAATTCTTCCTCTTTAATAAATGTAAAAATATATGAAATTATAAAGAATTAAAACAACATCCACATTCCCATTATATCTAATAATTACTGGCTGTTTACATTGTTATCATATTTCCTTTTTTTTTTTTTTTTTAAAGAGACCAGTGAAATGTTACAGATGGGGCTAAAATCCCTTCAACTGCTAGCCACCTGCCTACTCCTCCCTGAATCACCACTATTATGATACTGATATAACCCTTGAAATTCATGTTTTACAACTATCTTTACTTATACAACTCATACATACCATTTATTTCACCATTTATTTATTTCTAATAGTAGTTTTGGAAAAATACACATATTCTCATATTGCATATATCCTTGGGAAATTGGTTTTTGTCTTAAGTACAACTTGAGACATTCATATTAAGACCTATCACATAGTTTCTACTAATAAATTATCATGTGAATATGTCATACTTTATCCACTTCCTTAGAGTCATTCCTTACACGCATTCAAGTTGTCTCCAATTTTACATTATTGCAATAAATACTGCAATAAGAGGCTTATAATGACTCTTTAGTGTTCTATGAGTATATCTGTTAGAAGTATATCTTTTTTGTTGTTGTTGTTAGGAGTATATCTTTATCAAAAAAGTGGGATTTGAGGGTTAAAGATTATGCTCATTTTCAATTCTACTGGATACTGTCAACTTATCAACTTTCACTCATAACTGTAGTATATGAGTTTATCCATTTTCTATATTTTCACCACTACTGAATACTGGCATTTTTCAGCCACTAGAGTCTTAAAAGTGAAGACGATTAGTCATGAGTTGATTAATTATTAAAGCTAGGTGAAAAGAACAGAGGGCTCAATTATACTATTCTCTCAATTACCCAATGTTAAAAAAATAAGAATAAAATAATAGGTTAAGGATATTTTAAAAAGTGTATTTTTGAGATATGATAAACTGTAGTAAAATAGTAATACTGTGAAGTGCTGGTGAAAATGTAAACTCTTACCAATTCTGGAAGGTAAGCTATAATATAATAAAAGCCTCAAAATGCACTAAAATACATGCCCTTACCTATTTTTTAAAGATTTTATTTACTTGAAAGAGAGAGAGAGAGAGAAGAGGTAGGGGGAGAGACAGAAGAAAGGGAAAAGCAGACTCCCCACTGAGCAGGGAGCCCCTATGTGGCACTCAATCCCAGGAACCTGACATCATGACCTGAGTCAAAGGCAGATGCTTAATGAATTGAGCCACTCAAGTGCCCCAACACATGCCTTTAATTATTAATTACACTTTCAAAAATATATTCTAAGAGAACACTTAAAAACGCAAAGATTTAGCTATGAGGATATTTATCCCAATATTATTTGTAACTGCACGAGTAGGATTATGGACATTTGTTAGTTTTGTTTTTTTTTAATTTTTCTTTTTTTAAAGATTTTATTTACTCATGAGAGACAGACAGAGAGAGAGAGAGACAGAGACAGAGACACAGGCAGAGGGAGAAGCAGGCTCCACGCAGGGAGCCCGACGCGGGACTCAATCCCAGGACTCCAGGATCATGCCCTGGGCCAAAGGCAGGCACTAAACTGCTGGGCCACCCAGGGATCCCCTGTTAGTTTTATTTTTAAATAAATCTATTATTTTTGAACTTAGAAAAATATTTTTAAATATATATTTATACTTAATTTTAAATAGTTATAAAACAGTATAATAAAAATAAAAGTAAGTATCAAAACCTTTAAAGATGACTGGTATCAATCAAATGAATGTATAATCTATTTGAGCTGTTAGAACATGATTTGACCTTCAGGAATATCTCTAGTAATGGGGACATAGTTGCATCATTTATAAAACAACCAATGAGAATTTACAAAACAATGGGATATTATTCAGCCATAAAAAAGGAAGTCTTCTCATTTGTGACAACATGGATGGACCTAATAAGGCAATTAGGCTAAGTGAAATCAGTTAGAAAAAGAAAAATACCATGATTTCACTCATATGTGGTATATTTAAAAAAGAAAGAAAAAAAAAAAAAAAGAAGGATTCCTGGGTGGCTCAGTCACTTAGGAATCTGCCTTTGGCTGGCATCATAATCCCAGGACCCTGGGCTCTCTGCTCAGCTCCCATTTGTGTGCTCTCTCTCTCAAATAAAATCTTAAAAAAAAAAAAAAAAAAAAAGACAAACTCATGGGAGCAGTGGAGCAAATGGGATCAAAGGCACAAACTTCCACTTATAACAAATAAGTTGGGATGGCTGGGTGGCTCAGCGGTTGAGGGTCTGCCTCTGGCTAAAGGTGTGATCCCGGGTTTGGGGATAGAGTCCCCTACTGGGCTCCCTGCAGGGAACCTGCTTCTCTCTCTGCCTGCATCTCTGTCAATTTTTGTCTTATGTAATTATAAAATTGTGTATTTTTTCTAACAACTAGCTTTAAGTTACTTCAGAAAAAAGATGTAGTACTGCGATGTAATGAGCACTGAGTGTTAAGATTCATGAATCATTGACTGACCTCCACCTCTGAAACCAGTAATATATTATATGTTTATTAATTGAATTTAAATTGAAAAAAATGAAGATGCAGTGCTCACACTGGCAGTCCATATACTAAAATTGGAACAATAAAGGGAAGATTAGCAAGTCCCCTGTGCAGGATGACAGAGAAATTCATAAAATGTTCCATATTTAAAAAAAAAAAAAAGATGCAAAGTTATTTCAATTAGAATATAACAAAATTACAACTAAGTCAATGGGAAAATTCAATGCAAGATAGCATATATTTGGCCTGAGAAACATTTAGTTCTGCTAAATGTTTACTACATGTGACAATAAGGTAGGTTAGGTTAAATGTCAATAAGCATCAGTTTCTTCGTATTTATTTATTTATTTATTTTTAAGATTTTATTTATTTCCTCCTGAGAGACACAGAGAAAGAGAGAACCAGAGACGCAGGCAGAGGGAGAAGCAGGCTCCACACTGGGAGCTGACATGGGACTCGATCCCAGGTCTCCAGGATCACACCAGTGGCCAAACCACTGAGCCACCGGGGCTGCCCCAGTTTCTTCATTTTTAAAATGGGAATAATAAAACCCATCTGTAAGAATTCCATTTAAGCATTCCAGAAACTATAATTAGCTACTTTTTACTTTGTGATTTATAACCTTCTATTTTTTTTTTATTTATACCCTTTTAAATAAGCATATATCCTAACTCTTTTTACACCAACTATCCCAATACAGGGATTTGGCACTCAACGAACGCTTATTGAGTAAACCCAATGATGAAGAGGAAATACAGAGATAATAAAAACAATAGCTAACATTTACTATGCAATTCTCATGCATCAGACACTCAGAATACACATCTAGGCACCATGAGGAAAAAGAGGTCAGTAAAATAGGACTACCTAATCTAGTCTCTCCAGTGTTTCTGCTTTACCAGCAATTGCTTAGAAATTCATCTCAATGGTCAATGAAACTCTATATGAGCTATAATTTTCTGTCTAGAAATGAAGCAATACATTATTTGAAACAGGTAGAGCAGAGGACAAAGGACTTGTGGAACATCCATTAAAAAAAAAATCAATGCACACTATGTATAACTCTAACAAATACTGAGAAAAAGATTTGTTCATTAAGAGAATTATAAAAATTTCTCACCTGCTGCATATGTCTACTGGTTCGTTTCTGAGGCTGATAAACAAGCCAGTTATATAAGACTGGGTCAATATTAACTGCTACTCCTTGTACACTACAAAGAAGCACGGCACCTAAAAATCAAGATTTTAAAATAGTTTTAATTCCTCATTAAAAAAATAGCAAGCTTTATATCACTTCACTCCAAGTAGGACAGCTATAATAAAAAGACAAATTAACAAGTGCTGACAAAGATGTGGAGGAATTTGAGTTCTCATATACTGCTGGTGGGAGCATAAAATGGTACAAATACTTTCAAAAACACTTTGGCATTTCTTCAAGAGGCAAAATATACAGATGTAATATGGCCCAACAATTTTATTCCTAGGTATGTACCAAGAGAACTAAAATCACTCCACTCAAAACTTTGTACCCAACTTTTCAAAGCAGTATTCATAATAGCCCAAAGATGGAAATGACACAGATGTCCAGGAATCGTTGAATGGATAAGCAAAATATGATATAGCCATATAATGGAAAATTACTTGTTTATCTCAAGGAACCAAGTATTGATTCATGCTATACTACCTTGAATACATGCTAAGTGAAAGAAGCCAGTCACAGAAAACCACACATTGCATGATTCCACTTAAATGAAATCGTTAGAACAGGCAAAAACCATAGACAAAAAAAGGTGGGATTAGTGGATGCCAGTGTTTGGGGGGAGGAAAGAATGGAAAGTAACTGCTAATAGATATGCAGTTCTTTGGGGAGTGATTAAAATGTTCCAGAATTAGAAAATGGTGATTGTTGCACAACCTTGTAAATATACTAGAAAACCATTAAATTATGCACTTTAAAAATAATGAATTTTATGGAAAAAGAATTATATCTCATCAAAAGTGAATTAGTCTACCTCATGATTTCACTCATGTGGAATTTAAGAAACAAAACAGATGAACATAGGGCAAGAGAAAGAAAAATAAAATAAGACAAAAGCAGAGAGGGAGGCAAACCATAAACTCTTAACTATTGGAAACAAACTGAGGATTGCTCGAAGGGAAAGTCTAAGGGAATGGGGTAACTGGGTAATGGGCATTTGATGCAATGAGCACTGGGTATTATATGCAACTGATGAATCACTAAATTCCACCCCTGAAACTAATAATACATTGTTAACTAAATTGCATTTAAATATTTTTTTTTTAAGTGAATTTGGGAAACCTAGGTGGCTCAGCGGTTGAGCATCTGTCTTTGGCTCAAGTTGTGATTCCGGGGTTCCAGTATCGAGTCCCGCATCAGGTTCTCTGGAAGGAGCCGGCTTTTCCCTCTGCCTATGTCTCTGCCTTTCTCTGTGTGTCTCTCATGAATAAATAAATAAATAAATCTTTAAAAAATTAAAAAAAAAAGTGAATTTGTCTTTAATAATATGCTTTATTTTTTAGGCAAAGAGCAATTTCCATATCAGTCATGAGAATAGAATATTATCTTCTTTTTCTGTTTATATTACAAACTTAATTCATGATGTTAAAGGAAGGATTATTACAACCACTCAATAAATCACTGCAAATTACAGCTGTAAGTGTTCAGAAGCCAGAGAGACATCTGCCTAAATGAAACACAGGCTAGCATTCTGACATAAAACATAAAGCTGAAGTTGAAATTTGATCCTAGGAAAGTATTTTAGTCCCTCTCTGATAAAAAGCAATCACACAGGACTTAACTAAAGCGTAACATCCCACTCTTAATTTACGTGCAGGTTATGTGCATTCATAAATACATTTCTGCATCTCTACATATACTTTCTGATAAAATATTATTAGCTATACTGTGACATGGGATATCAAATAAGAGGTATTCATCAGTTTTGCTCTCAACTATATCTCCAGTTTCTAGAAAAGTAATGGCCATATGGTAGGGGTAGAGAGTCATAATAAAAGGTAGATAGGTTCTCAGGTTAGGTGCAAAAATCTGGTTCTATAACACTGCAGATTATCTAAACAATTACTGTTAGTACCAACTCCTATGAAAAGTAAACTACCAGAGATAAAAGATAGGAAGATGTAGGGAAGTAAGCAAGAGAAATACCCCCATTTTAAATTTTTGCACATAATTTTCAAACAAGTAAAAATTGTCATGTGTATTCCTATTTCACCTTTCAGTTCTTTTCCCAGGGACCCAGATTCAGTATAGATTTGGGGCAGCATTCTGCTGCAATCCTGCCCACTTCCATGTACTAATGGATGTGCTGCTGAGCAATGATTAAGTCAAATACATATCAAGAAGGATTGACTAGGAGAAACTAAACACAGGATAATTGGAAAAGGGGAGTCATAACTGAAGTCAATTAGAAAATACAACTTAACATATTTATTCTTTCCTGTAATAGAAAGCATAAAAATTAAAATCTTAATTTTAAAGAAACTGTATACATTTAAATGAAGAGCTTTAAAATTTAAAATTCAAGAATAAATAATTCAATCTTAAAGTTCAGACTTTTCTAAATTACATATAAAGAAATGAAATTACAGTCAGATTTAAATTACTATGAAGTGTTTCTTGTCAGATAAGCTCACTGTAATATAATTTGTTTTATAATAAATATCACATGAATATTAAAGATACCACAAATAACATATGTTTAACAACAAGAAATGTGTTCCACAAAAAGCAATTGCAAAACAAGATAGAAGAATGTAGGGTCTAGGAGATGAAAGATCCAACACAGGAGGAGAGTGACAGGAATGCCCCAAATGACAATACTGAATTAGTGACAAGTATGTGAAAAATGTAATAATAATATTTAAAGTATATTTATTATTTACTTTGAGGGAGAGAACATAGGGAGGGGCAGAAGGAGAGGGAGAACCAGAATCCCAAGCAGGCTCCTTGCTCAGCACAGAGCAGGATGCAGGGCTCGATCTGATGACCCTGAACTGAGATCATGACCTGAGCCAATATCAAGAGTCAAACCTTTAATTGACTGAACCACCCCAGTGCCCTCAGAACAGTGATAAAACAATTATTAAATACAGGAAAAACACATGCTATAACAGAAATGATAACTAATCATAAGATACAACATGATTGTACCATGAATATTTATAGACAAAGATATGTAAATTCTGAAAAAATACATTCATTGATTAATCAAACATGATAATAACAATTTTGAGAGTAAGTATATGTAAGAGGAATGTATGATGTGAACAAGAGAGACTGAAAGTTAGCCAAATATCATTTTGCACAGTAAGACATCAATAATTTTTGCTCTAAAGTCAAAGATCAAGAAAGAGCAAGAAAAGTCATATTATTTAAAAATATGGGAGTAAACATCAAAATAATTATTGAAAAGATGTGAGATATGTTACCTCTTAAATAGGGAATATAAAAAACAACTGCCATGATGGAGAATATAATTAGGAATCTGAAAACTGTGGCCAAGAAAAAACAGAGGTAGATAAGCCTTAGATTTTCTTGTTGAGGTTTATCTCTCTGGCCACTAGCAGAATAAAATTTTCTGTTTGAAAAGTTTCCAATTCACTGTCATGTAACTATCAAAAATTATGATCTGTGAATGGTTCTCTTAACAAAAAATTAGCAAGCACTACAAAAGCAAGCCACTGTGAGAGACAGTCAGAAAAATCAACAACAAATTCAGACTTTTCAAATACTGGAAATATTCAAATATAGAAAACAAACACCTAGGTATAAAATGTTTAAAATGCAAAAGTATGGTATCCTGCAGATTATCAAACAATGAGAAAGTATCGGGAAAGAATATATATACATATATATTAAAATAATATATATATATTAAAAGATTTTATTCATTTATTCATGTGAGACACAAGAGAGAGAAGAGAGAGAGATGGGGGCGGGGGAGGGGGCGCAGAGACACAGGCAGAGGGAGAAGCAGGCAAGGAGCCTGATGTGGTATTCGATCCCAGGAATCAAGCCCTGGGCCAAAGGCTGGCACTAAACCACTGAGCCACCCAGGGATCCCACAGAAAGTACATATTTTAAAGGAAAATGGCAATTATAAAATGACAGTTCTTGATGTAAATAAACTCATTGGGCAGGTTAAATAGCAGATTAACTATAGTTGAAGAGAAAAAAATGTGAAGTGGAAGAAGCACATGAGCTCATTTAGAATGCATTTGAAAGAGAAAAGTGAAAGAAGATTGTTAAAATGAGGTTAAGGGCAGCCCGGGTGGCGCAGTGGTTTGGCGCCGCCTGCAGCCTGGGGTGTGATCCTGGAGACCTGGGATCGAGTCCCACGTCGGCTCCCTGCGTGGAGCCTTTCCTCCCTCTGCCTGTGTGTCTCTGCCGGTCTCTCTCTCTCTGTGTCTCTGAATAAATAAATAAAATCTTATAAAAAAAATAAAATGAGGTTAAGAAATGTGAGGACTAAGAAAACTAAACATATGTTAGATTCCAGAGGGAGATACCAAAAAATGGGGAAGAGGCAATATTGCTAAAAACAGTTGAGAATTTTACAAAATTGTTGGAAGACAGTAAGCCTCAAACTCAAGAAGCCCAATAAAGTCAAAATGTATAATTAAAAATAAATGCATCTCAAAACTACAATGAGGTATCACTTGACACTTGTGAGAAAAGCTAAAATCATCAACACAAGAAATAATAGGTGTTGGCCAGGATGTGGAGAAAGGGGAATCTTCTGGAACTGTTGGTGGGAATGCAAACTGATCCAGCCACTCTGGAAAACAGTATGGAGGATCCTCAAAAAGTTAAAAATAGAATGAACCATCCTATGATCCAGCCACTGCCAACTAGTTATTTACTCAAACAACACAAGAGTACTAATTTGAAGGGATACAGGCATTTTGATATGTATAGCAGAAGTATCTACAACAGCCAAATTATGGAACAACCCAAATGTCCACTGACTGATGAATGGATAAAAAAGATGTGATACACACGCGCACACACACACACACAATGGAATATTACTCAGCCATAAAAAGGAATGAAATCTTGCCATTTGCTAGATATTATTATGCTAAGTGAAATACGTCAGAGAATGACAAACACCATACGATTAAACCCACAGGTAGAATTTAAGACACAAATAAATATAAAGGAAAAAAGAAACAAACTCCTACCTACAGAGAACAAACTGATGGTTACCACAGGGGAAGTGGGTGGAGGGATGCGTGAAATAGAAAGTAGGGATTAAGGGGGTGCACCTGTGATGAGCACCGGGTGATGTATGGAATTGCTGAAACACTAAATTGTACACTTGAAACTAATATTAAACTACATGTTAACTAACTGAAAATTAAAAACTTTTAAAAAACACAAATATATTTAATTAAACAAATCATTTCTATTATTTATTAGTATTAACTACTATGTATTGTACAAATCACAGAGATTCTATCAGGAGATGCAAAGACAAAGAAATCTCATCCTTTTCCATAGCCATGCAGACACAACTCATTACATACATGTTCTCAGGATAAACACAAACTTTTAAAAAATTATGATGAAAAATACACCCACAAACCCTATATAAACAGAGAAGTTTATAAATTTAATAGTATGTGAACTTCAAAGAACCAAAGTAAATTCAAAAATTAGACATTCTCCAAAGTGGGCAAGTTATTTTAAAAGTCTTTTCAAAAAAAAAAAAGTCTTTTCAGATGCACCAAAAATTAAATGTACTGAGAAATTTTTTTTAAAAGCTTTCTCATTGAGTTAGTAGCATTCCTTTTTCTTTTTAAATTTATTTATTTATTTATTTATTTATTCATTCATTCATTCATTCATTCATGATAGACACACACACAGAGAGAGAGACAGAGAGAGAGAGAGAGAGAGAGAGAAAGAGAGAGAGAGGCAGAGACACAGGCAGAAGGAGAAGCAGGCTCCATGCCAGGAGCCCGACACGGGACTCGATCCCAGGACTCCAGGACCGCACCCTGGGCCAAAGGCAGGCACCAAACTGCTGAGCCACCCAGGGATCCCCAGTAGCATTCCTTTTTAATTGAAGTTTTAGAGAAAGGAAAACGAAAACAAATGCACCAAAATACTGTGATTTGAAAACTAACCTTAAAACTCTATTTTATTGACCAACAAATGTTCATAAAAGCTATTGGATTACATTATGTCAGAGATGACTGAATGACGTAATAGCCAGCCTGCGAATGTTAAGCAGGTGATAAAAGAGAATTATCTATTAACTTAATATCAATTTAGTTGAAATTTAGAAATAAAGTTCTTTTAAATTTAAAGGGATATTTTCATATTATGCTCAATTTACAAGACCTCGCCTTTAAAAATAACACACATGTTCTGACATACGTAGACAACTAGTCTAATCTTGAGTTTACTCAAAACAGATCCCCCATAAATCACTAAAATTTGACAATATATTATTCTGTTTAATTTTAGCCTGGGAGACAACTAATGAGAAAAGTGTGCTTTACTTCTCTGCTCACTGCCAAAATGACTCACTTACGCACATTCCACTCAGGCTTCACAAATTAGTTAAACTAAGGCACCAACTGTCATTTCAGTTACATCCTAAACTGAAGAATTAGAATGAAAAAAGAGTGACAGAACAAAAGTGCAAAGGATTATAATTAAACATACATGCTTGTTAGCTATAAAACTTTGTTGGCCAATAAGATGGTCTTGTAAAATATCAAGGTATAAAAGGGGACAAGAATCTTATGTTAAACCAATGAATGAGATAAAAAACATAAACATATTCATGTTCATCTAAGCTTCAGTGGCTAAAACTCACTATTTTTCTATTATGTAGCTATAGTAAAGTAAGGATATTTTAGATTTGTATATCTCTTAAGAAATTATTTGCTACTCTTTTTTTAAGAATAATTTCATGAATTTTGGTCAGTTTAAATAAATAAAAAAGAATCAAAACTATGGGTGGAGAATAAAGGCAAGATAGAGTAATCACAGGCAAGAAATGACAGGGCAGGGTTGAGCTGCCAACTACTGGTAACTTTATTCAAGGTAATTGTCAAGTTTAGTACAACTGAATCATAAGACTCTAAGGTATGTAAGTATGGTAGCTCATGTTACTTAATTAACAATTACCAAGCCTTCCCCTAGGATATAGAAAGTCACAAGAGAACTCTATCCCATCATAACAAAATAAGCCATATAACCAACCTATTAAAGCTTTTCAACATTCATCAGATAGCAGTGTTTGCAAAGAAATCTCATGAACAAAAATAAAAATGAAAGGCCAGTCATAGGCAGGAAGGAATGAATAGTGGCTTTCATTCTTGGTGTAGCAGTAGGAGGAGAAACAAGTTGTTAAGAAAAAAAACAAGAGAAATTTTAACAAATGTTAAAGACCAGTTTGGGGACTGGCATGACAATGTAGAATCTCTGAGAATAATAGACACAATAGGAATGTACCTACCTGGCATCTCTTTTCAACAAACCTCCACCAAATACTCATGAGAATGGCATAGCATACGACTGAAGAAATGAGGAAGACCCTACCAACAGCAGGTGCATGGAGTCTGATGACTTCTGAGAGCAAAGAAGGAGAACTAAGAGAAATCCCACCATCATTCCGAACTTTCCAATGAGCACCAACCAGGGCTATCTGTGACTAGGAGAAGAAAAGTGGAACTAAGACAGATCCCCCTCTAAGAACAAGCGAACAAGGCATGTTAGGTCTGAGCACAGATAAGAACTGAGAGAAAAATCACAAACCATACTGAAACAAAAATTGTGATCCTGCTCATAAAAAAATGTGAAACCTATGTCACACTCCATTGAAATAAAGAACTTGACCCAGCTCAACTACAGAATAAAAACAAAGAACATAAAGCATAGACAATATAGTCAATATTATTTTAGTAATGCTATATGGTGACAGATAGCAACTACACTTAACATGGTAAGCAATGTACACAATTGAACCACTATGTTATACGCCAGTAAATAAGTGTATGTCAATTCTACTTCAATAGTAAAAATTTATTTTTTTATTTTAATAATAAATTTATTTTTTTATTGGTGTTCAATTTGCCAACATCAGAATAACACCCAATATAATCAATAGTAAAAATTTAAAAATAAAGAAGGAGGGGAAGGAAAAACCAGATACAACTATACTAATAACATGACAGAAGAAGAGGCATGTTGTTTATGGGCATAAAATAGGTACTATTATTCTTTTTTTTTTAAAGATTTTATTTATTTATCATGAGAGACACAGAGAGAAAGGCAGAGACACAGACAGAGGGAGAAGCAGGCTCCCTGCAGGGAGCCCGACTCAGGACTCAATCCCAGGACTACAGGATCACGCCCTAAATTGAAGGCAGATGCTCAACTGCTGAGCCACCCAGGCGTCCCTATTATTCTTCTTATACACAACATTTGACATTCATTTAAAAAATTATAAAGGACAGTAAAAGAAAAGAAATAACCATCATCAAAAAGAAAACAATCAATAGCCCAAGTTCAAAAGGTAGCATAAATACTGGAATTATCAAATATTTTAAAACAACTCTGATAAGGATGTTAAAGAAAACAATGAAAGAGGTAGTGTACATGAACTAAAGGGGAACTGCAATAGAGAAAAAGAAACTATTAAAAAGAGACAAATGGAAATATTAGAATTTTAAATATAATACTGGAGGTGAAAAATTCTTTGAGAATTTCTTTTCAAAACTGATAAATAATACCGACAGATTAAAAAAAAAAACCTAAGCAAACACCAAGAGGAATAATTAAAAAGAAAAACAGATCTAGACACATCACAGTCAAATTGCAGGAAAGCAAACAGAAAAAAATTCTGAAATTACTCGGGGGAAAAAAAAAAAGACATTACATATAAAGAAACCATGATGAAAATAGAATAACTCCTCATCAGAAATAACAGCGATGCAAAGACAGTGGAATGGTTATCTTTAAAGTGCTGAAGTAAGAAAAGATAATCTAGAATTATGTCTGTTGAAAGTATGTTTTAAAAATGAAGACAAAACAACAAAAACAATTTGTCTCCTAAAAACTTCACTACTAGAAATTAAGAGAAGTACTTTAGAATGAAAGGAAATATACCAGATAGAAATTCAATTCTAGAAAATGAGGAACACCAGAAACACTAAATATGTAAAGAAGATTGCTTTAAAAATATGCTATTTTTATTTATATATACAATTACAGGTAAATACAGACACACCTGCATGTGTGTGTGTGTGTGTGTGTGTGTGTGTGTGTGTGTGTGTATCTTTAAATCTCCCTTAAAACTCCAAACTATTTGGAGTAGGAATAATAACAATACAGTGTGGGGTAAAATTACACAAAGAACTAAAATATATGTCCACAGAGCAGAAAGAAAAGGATGGTGGGAACTAGAAGTAAAATAGTGTAAAAACTGCATTTGTCTTATTTTTTAGTTTACTATAGATTCTGTCACTGTTCTCTAACTTGCCAATTTTACTGTTAAGCCCAATTCATATCATACAAAAATATTTAGTAAGCACTTATTTATGTACATATATACTTTATTTTTTCCATTTAACCAAATTTTGCACACCCTTTTTTTTTTAAAAAAAAAAGATTTTATTTTTTTTATTCATGAGAGTCACACACAGAGAGAGGCAGAGACACAGGCAGAGGGAGAAGCAGGCTCCCTGCAGGGAGCCCGACTCAGGACTCAATCCCAGGACTACAGGATCACGCCCTAAATTGAAGGCAGATGCTCAACTGCTGAGCCACCCAGGCGTCCCTATTATTCTTCTTATACACAACATTTGACATTCATTTAAAAAATTATAAAGGACAGTAAAAGAAAAAAATAACCATCATCAAAAAGAAAACAATCAATAGCCCAAGTTCAAAAGGTAGCATAAATACTGGAATTATCAAATATTTTAAAACAACTCTGATAAGGATGTTAAAGAAAACAATGAAAGAGGTAGTGTACATGAACTAAAGGGGAACTGCAATAGAGAAAAAGAAACTATTAAAAAGAGACAAATGGAAATATTAGAATTTTAAATATAATACTGGAGGTGAAAAATTCTTTGAGAATTTCTTTTCAAAACTGATAAATAATACCGACAGATTAAAAAAAAAAACCTAAGCAAACACCAAGAGGAATAATTAAAAAGAAAAACAGATCTAGACACATCACAGTCAAATTGCAGGAAAGCAAACAGAAAAAAATTCTGAAATTACTCGGGGGAAAAAAAAAAAGACATTACATATAAAGAAACCATGATGAAATAGAATAACTCCTCATCAGAAATAACAGCGATGCAAAGACAGTGGAATGGTTATCTTTAAAGTGCTGAAAGTAAGAAAAGATAATCTAGAATTATGTCTGTTGAAAGTATGTTTTAAAAATGAAGACAAAACAACAAAAACAATTTGTCTCCTAAAAACTTCACTACTAGAAATTAAGAGAAGTACTTTAGAATGAAAGGAAATATACCAGATAGAAATTCAATTCTAGAAATGAGGAACACCAGAAACACTAAATATGTAAAGAAGATTGCTTTAAAAATATGCTATTTTTATTTATATATACAATTACAGGTAAATACAGACACACCTGCATGTGTGTGTGTGTGTGTTGTGTGTGTGTGTGTGTGTGTGTGTATCTTTAAATCTCCCTTAAAACTCCAAACTATTTGGACAGTAGGAATAATAACAATACAGTGTGGGGTAAAATTACACAAAGAACTAAAATATATGTCCACAGAGCAGAAAGAAAAGGATGGTGGGAACTAGAAGTAAAATAGTGTAAAAACTGCATTTGTCTTATTTTTTAGTTTACTATAGATTCTGTCACTGTTCTCTAACTTGCAATTTTTACTGTTATATCTGAGGACACAGAGAGAAGCAGAGACACAGACAGAGGGAGAAGCAGGCTCCCTGCAGGGAGCCCGACTCAGGACTCAATCCCAGGACTACAGGATCACGCCCTAAATTGAAGGCAGATGCTCAACTGCTGAGCCACCCAGGCGTCCCTATTATTCTTCTTATACACAACATTTGACATTCATTTAAAAAATTATAAAGGACAGTAAAAGAAAAGAAATAACCATCATCAAAAAGAAAACAATCAATAGCCCAAGTTCAAAAGGTAGCATAAATACTGGAATTATCAAATATTTTAAAACAACTCTGATAAGGATGTTAAAGAAAACAATGAAAGAGGTAGTGTACATGAACTAAAGGGGAACTGCAATAGAGAAAAAGAAACTATTAAAAAGAGACAAATGGAAATATTAGAATTTTAAATATAATACTGGAGGTGAAAAATTCTTTGAGAATTTCTTTTCAAAACTGATAAATAATACCGACAGATTAAAAAAAAAAACCTAAGCAAACACCAAGAGGAATAATTAAAAAGAAAAACAGATCTAGACACATCACAGTCAAATTGCAGGAAAGCAAACAGAAAAAAATTCTGAAATTACTCGGGGGAAAAAAAAAAAGACATTACATATAAAGAAACCATGATGAAAATAGAATAACTCCTCATCAGAAATAACAGCGATGCAAAGACAGTGGAATGGTTATCTTTAAAGTGCTGAAGTAAGAAAAGATAATCTAGAATTATGTCTGTTGAAAGTATGTTTTAAAAATGAAGACAAAACAACAAAAACAATTTGTCTCCTAAAAACTTCACTACTAGAAATTAAGAGAAGTACTTTAGAATGAAAGGAAATATACCAGATAGAAATTCAATTCTAGAAAATGAGGAACACCAGAAACACTAAATATGTAAAGAAGATTGCTTTAAAAATATGCTATTTTTATTTATATATACAATTACAGGTAAATACAGACACACCTGCATGTGTGTGTGTGTGTGTGTGTGTGTGTGTGTGTGTGTGTGTATCTTTAAATCTCCCTTAAAACTCCAAACTATTTGGAGTAGGAATAATAACAATACAGTGTGGGGTAAAATTACACAAAGAACTAAAATATATGTCCACAGAGCAGAAAGAAAAGGATGGTGGGAACTAGAAGTAAAATAGTGTAAAAACTGCATTTGTCTTATTTTTTAGTTTACTATAGATTCTGTCACTGTTCTCTAACTTGCCAATTTTACTGTTAAGCCCAATTCATATCATACAAAAATATTTAGTAAGCACTTATTTATGTACATATATACTTTATTTTTTCCCATTTAACCAAATTTTGCACACCCTTTTTTTTTTAAAAAAAAAAAGATTTTATTTTTTTTATTCATGAGAGTCACACACAGAGAGAGGCAGAGACACAGGCAGAGGGAGAAGCAGGCTCCATGCAGGGAGCCTGACGCAGACTCGATCCCGGGTCTCCCGGATCACCCCCTGTGCCAAAGGTGGCACCAAACCACTGAGCCACCCGGGCTGCCCTGCACATCCTTTGATTCTAATTAGCTCTACCACCAAGACTTTGACCATCACTGACCTTTCCATTTTTTAGCCAAGTATAACACTGAGAATATAGAGCTCAATTACAGCCACTGACTCACTTCAGCTTTCTCAGTTAAAAAAGAATGTCATCATTCAGAACAAGGATGACAGGGGAGGTTATGAGTGCTTTAGGCAACAGCCTAAGTAATATCTGAAACAATGACACACAATCCCTTTACAACATGAAGGAGCTTTCTGCATTCCTTGGTTAGAAACTCAAAGTGAGTCAGCTATACTGTTGCATGTTTTTTTCGGTCCACTTCAGGTACAGAGAATGTAGAAGAACTGGATTGCATCATGACTGTGTTTTTATTTGTCCTACTGTTCTCTTTCATTCTCTCCAGATCTGTTAATCAATTTTATCAGACATTAAGTTAATAACTGGTCTCCTTCTATCTGACTCATGCGTCTTATTTCTCAACTGGCAAAGAATGCACAAGTGAGATTTAATAGTAATCTCAAACTGTGTCAATTAATAATTTGTGATATTTCAAAGTTTTCTTCTCATCTTCACATTCAAGACATAAAACTCTAAAACTGTAAAGATAATTATAGACAGCTTTCACAATGAAAAGCTCAGAACTTCTGAGGCGCCTGGCAGAGCTCAGTCAATTAAGCGTCTATCCCAGGGCCTTGAGTTCAAGACCTGCATTGGACTCCACACTGGGTGTGAAGCCTCAATCAATCAATCAATCAATAAGCAAGCTTAGAACTTCTGAACAATAAAATACCATAACCAAAATTGAAAGCAAAAGTGAAACTAGAAGAAAATATTAGAAAAATAGGTAACACAGATAATATTCACAATATAGGAAACCTCCTAAAAGTTACTAAGATAAAAAGATACATAACAAACAGAAAAATCAGCACAAAATATAAACAGACAAATCACAGAATAAATACAACCAGCCTTCACTAAAGCTCAACTTCATTAATGGCAAAGAAATCCAAGGTAAAACAAAAAGATAATTTTCCAATGGCAGATGAGTATTGAATGAATGAAATTCTAATACAGATAAGGCTACGAAAGATAAAACACTCTCATGGTTGCTGAAAGAAATGGAAATGGGTACAGGCATTTTGAAAGCCACTTTGGAATTACCCATTAAAATTTTCAATGTACATACTCACTGATCCAGCAATTTTAGTTCTTGGAATCCTACTGTAACATTTGTAAATGCTCTTAAATATATGCACAGAAAAATGGCACAAATCTGTTCATCTGTAGTATTATTTATAATAATAAATATGTAAATAATATCAACATCTACAGTCAAACTCTGATAATTTCTTTAATGGAACACCAATCAGCTATTATATTATGAAGTGCACATATAACTAATGACACAAATATAATGCAGAACACTATAAAGTGAAAAAAAGCATATTCCAAAAAATAGAAAAGGAAAACTTCCAAACAAAGTAGGTTTAGAGGAAACATACCTCAATATATACAGACTATATACGAAAAATACATAGCTAACATAATCCTCAATGGGGAAAAACTGAGAGCCTTTCCCCTAACCTTAGGTACAAAAAAGGATGTCTACTCCCACCTATTTTATTCAACACAGTACTGGAAGTGCTACCCACAGCAATCAGACAACAAAAAGAAATAAAAGGAATCATCAAGGAAGAAGTAAAATTTTCCTTACTTGCATGCAAGTGACTCGTTACTATAGTAGAAAAACCACAGACCACCAAAAAATTACCAGAACTGATGAATGAATTCAGTAAAGTCACAGCATACAAAATCAATGCACAGAAATCTATTGCATTCCTGTACACTAATAATGAAGCAGCAGAAAGTGAAATTAATAGAGCAATCCCATTTACAATTAGATCAAAAACAATAAAATATCTAGGAATAAACTTAACCAAAGAGGTGAAAGACCTGTACTCTGAAAACTATAGAACAATGATGAAAGAAACTGAAGATGACACAAAGAAATGCAAAGACATTCTATGCTCATGGATTAGAAGAAGAAACATTGTTGAAATGTCTCTACTGCTCAAAGCAACCTACACATTTCATGCCATCCCTATCAAAATACCAAGAGCATTTTTCACAGAATTAGAACAAATATTTAATCCTGAAATCTATGTGGAACCACAAAAGACTCTGTATAGCCAAAGCAATCTTGAAAAAAGTAGAGCAAAGCTGTAGGCATCACAATTTCAGATTTCAAGTTATATTACAAAGCTGCAGTAATCAAAATAGTATGGTACTGGCACAAAAATAGACACAAAGATTAATGGGACAGAATAGATAATCCAGAAGTAAACCACAATTATATGGTCAATTAATCTTTGACAAAGCATGAAAGAATACCCAATGGCAAAAGATGTTCTATTCAAAAAATGATGTTGGGAAAACCTGACATCAACATTCAAAAGAAGGAAACTGGACCATGTTCCTGTATCATACACAAAGATATATTCAAAATGGTTTAAAGACCTAAATGTGAGATGGAAATGTAAAACTCTGAGATGAGACAAGAGCACAGACAATAATTTTTCTAGATATTTATCCTGAGGTAGGAGAAACAAAAGCAAAAATAAACTATTGGGACTGCAAAATAAAAAGATTCTGCACAGTGAAGGAAACAATCAACAAAACTAAAAGGCAGTCTACAGAATGGGAGAAGATATTTGTAAATGAAATATTTAATAAAGAGTTAGAATCCAAAGTATATAAAGAACTTAAAAAATCCAACACCCAAAAAACAAATAATCCAATTAAAAATAGGCAAAGGATCTGAACAGATATTTCTCCAAAGAAGGTATTTCTCCAAAGATCTCCATTCAGATGACCAATAGACACATGAAATGATGCTCATCATCATTTATCATCAGGGAAATGCAAATCAAATAATGAGATACCACCTCATACCTGTCAGAATGGCTAAAATCAACAACTCAAGAAATGATAAATATTGGCGAGAATGTGGAGAAAAAAGAACCCTTGTACACTGTTGGTGGGAATGCAAATTGGTGCAGCCACTATGGAAAACTGTGTGGAGGCTCCTCAAAAGATTAAAAATAGAACTACTGAATATTTACCCAAAGAATACAAAAACAAATTCAAAGGGATACATGTACCCCTCTGTTTATAGTAGCATTTACAATAGCCAAGACATGCAAGCAGCCCAAGTGTCTATCAGTTGATGGATAAAGAAGATGAGGTACATATATACATACACAAAGGAATATTACTGAGTCATTAAACGAATGAAATCTAACCACGTACAATGACATAGATGGAGCTAGAGAGTATGTTAAGCAAAGTCAGTCAAAGATATATGATTTCACTCACATGTAGAATTTAAGAAACAAAACAGAGGAGTAAAGGGCAAAAGAGAGAGAGAGGCACAACAAGAAACAGACTGATAACTACAGAGAACAAACTGATGGTTACCAGAGGGGAGGTGGGTGGGTGAATGGGTTAAATAGGTGATGGGGATTAAGGAGTGCATTTGTCATGATGAGTACTAGGTGATTAATGACTTAAAATAACGTGAAAAGAAGCAAAGTACAGATACAAGTATATTGCACAGAAATTTCAGGTATTACATATATGTGTATGTACATTTAAACATAAAATATATGATATATGTGTTTATTTGAACATAAAATAGTGCTATGTCTGAATGTATATATGGCAATATTCAAGTAATGTACTATAGAAAAAGATCTGCAACTCTATGAACCATGCTATACACAAACCAAGGTAGAACAAACACATCACTTCACGATTTACTAATAGATTATGATATTATTTATATTCTAAAACCAAGAAACTACACTAGCATTTTTCCTGGTCAATTCTGAATTTCAATGAAAACTTTGGTTCATAGAAGACACAAAAACCAAAATTTGATTCACCACAAATAAAACCCTTTGGAAAATGATCAGATCTCATAAAAGTCTCTCTTTAATTTATCTGCAATTTGTCATTGTTCTTTATTCAGGATTTTCATCATGTAGAATTCCCATCACAGCGATCCTGCACGATATCAGAATGAACAAATCTACAATCCTATAAATTACATAGTAACATTTAAAACCAATTCCTCAATTTAAAATGAACTTAGAGAACAATATAATCAAACTATAGATTATAAATCAAGATATAATTATAAAATTTATCATCAATTTACTCATACACCTCAGTAAAATCTTTTCTATTGTCCAATATTATTAGTTTTATTAATTTCAAGTATTTCTTCATCTCTTTCATAAACAGACCTAAAACTCCAACATATATCTTAATCATATCAGCATATAATAGCTTGAGCCTATGAACTTTATAAAGCCAATATAAAGAGACAACTACCTTCTGAATTAATGATATATAAAATATGAATTGACGTATAATAACTTGAAATAAAAGAGTATTAGTATGGTATAACTTAGAGCCAATACAGATTATCTCTGATCATGTTTAACTCTAAATACTTCATAGGTATTATTACTGATTTGGCATTTTAATTTTGCTGATTATATGAGGTTATCACATCTGGCTTAAATTTTAAGCAAACAGAGTGAAGGATTATATTGTTGTATTTCTATTTATAGATTCCAGCAAGAAGCTTAATAAATGCTTGTTATTGGGGTGCCTTGGTTAAGCATCTAACTCTTGGTTTTGGCTCACATTATGATTTCAGGTTCCTGAGATCAAGTCCCACACTAGGCTCCACGCTCAGCAGGGAGTCAGCTTCTCTCTCTCTCTCTGCCCCTCCCCCAGCTCACATGCTCTCCTGCTCTCACTCTCAAATAAATAAATAAATCCCTTTTAAATAATGGATGGATGGATGGATGGATGGATGGATGCTTGTTAATTAAATGGTTCTTATATAACTGGAAGAATCTTCAGAGTCATCCCCCCCAGATGATGTCTGTAATTTTTAAATTCCATGTACCAGTAGAGGTTGGAAAGGACTCTTGAAATCACAGTAGTACTCAAAAGACAAGACAGAGAGTATATTTTAATTATGAAATCCTTGAATACTAAAAATTTTTTATAAAAATAAATCTTAACTCAGAAGTTAAAAGCAATGCTTTTTTTTATTAAGTCCAGATAAGCATGTATTTTCTGGGTACTTAACATCATTACTTCTCATCTAAAATATTATAAATTTCAAGTGTTTCTAAGTCCAAGATATGCCTCTCCATTCCAGCAGTCATTCTTTTTCAGAAAAGTTATTTTTTTTCAATTTATCAGAAATTCAAGTTTTAAAATTTTTTTTAAGATTTAATTTATTTATTAGAGAGAGAGAGAGAGAGAGAGAGAGAGAGAGGCAGAGACACAGGCAGAGGGAGAAGCAGGCTCCATGTAGGAAGCCTGACGTGGGAC
Source organism: Vulpes lagopus (assembly GCF_018345385.1). NCBI lineage: Eukaryota > Metazoa > Chordata > Mammalia > Carnivora > Canidae > Vulpes > Vulpes lagopus. The sequence continues at coordinate 37,052,316 of NC_054832.1, forward strand.
TCGATTTCAGGTCTCCAAGATCACCCCCCTGGGCTGACAGCAGCACTAAACCGCTGAGCTGCTGAGCCACCCGGGCTGCCCTCAAGCTTCTTTTCTAACACAAGAACTCTAAGATCACCAAGTATCAACATTAAACAAAAAATTTTTTGATAAACTGTTTTCCTGTATGTATCAAAACCAACAAATTAAAACTCCCCAATATTTGTTTTCACAAAGTAACCTGAGACTAAAATTACTTTCCCCCATAATTGGGCTGGTCTTGGGGAGGGTATTGGGGAGGGGACCCCTGATGGCTGAGGTAAAAAATAAATCTGCATGTTTAATTTAGCCTATTTATTACTCTCCAAATACACTTATAGAGCATTTAATGGTTATTTAGAATCTTATTCTATTTACACCGTGCAGAACATCATAAAGAACAGCAGGTCTCTAAAACATGCCAATGGTTCCAGTATTTGTATCTGTAATACAGGCATAAAACACTTTAAGACACATGTAAATTTGTCCTAGAGGAAAAACACAGTCAGCAATTGCAGCCACAGCAACTTCTTGCTAGATACATCTCCAAAAGCAAGGGAAACAAACGCAATGCTGGGACTTCATCAAGATAAAAAGCTCTGGCACAGCAATGGAAGCCGTCAAATAAAACTAAAAGGCAACCTACAGAATGGGAGAAGATATTTGCAAATGACTTATCACGTAAGGTCTAGTATCCAAAATCTATAAAGAACTTATCAAACTCAACACCCAAAAAACAAAAAATCCAATCAAGAAATAGGCAGAAGACATGAACAGATATTTCTCCAAAGAAGACATACAAATGGCCAATAGACATGAAAAAATGCTCAACATGACTCGGCATCAGGGAAATACAAATCAAAACTGCAAGATATCACCTCATTTGGGTCAAAATGGATAAAATTAACAACTCAGGCAAGGATGTGAAGAAAGGGGAACCCTCTAACACTATTGGTGGGAATGCAAACTCCTGTAGCTACTGTGGAAAACAGTATGGAGGTTCCTCAAAAGGTTAAAAAATAGAACCATCCTACAACCCTGCAATTAGACTACTAGATATTTATCCAAAGGATACAAACATAGTGATTCAAAGGGGCACATACACCCCAAGGTTTACAGCAGCAATGTCCACAATAGCCAAATTATGAAAAGAGCCCAGATGTCCATCAACAGATGAATGGATAAAGAAGATGCGGGGTACTTACTTACTCAGCCATCAGAAAGAATGAAATCTTGCCATTTGTAATGACGTGGATGGAATTAGAGGGTATTATGTTAAGGGAAATAAGTTGGAGAAAGACCAATACCATATGATTTCACTCACTTGTGGAATTTATTAAATAAAACATATGAGCACAGGGGAAGGTAAGGAAAAATAAAGTAAAATGAAAACAGGGGAGTCAAACCGTAAGAAACTCTTAACCCTAGAAAACAAACTGAGGGTTCCTGGAGGGAAGATGGGTGGGAGGATGGGGTAAGTGGGTGATAGGCATTAAGGAAGGCACTTGATGTAATGAGTACTGGGTGTTATATGAAACTGATGAATCACACAATTCTAACCCTGAAACTAATAATAAGAAAAAAAGCACATATAAATTTGAAGTAAAGGCAACAGAAGCTTTATATATAGTTTAAGGTTATCTGGTTGTGAGGATTAGAAACAAAATTAGAGCTCTAGTTTCTGAACAACATTCCAGTATTAAATGAAATCTATCCTTACAACCATTAAGGGAGTATTTTAGAAATCATTATCATTTAGGTAGTCTAAATTGGATTAGAGTTTTCTGGAAAATCAAAGATTAATATGAACAAATATAAAAAATATAGAATACAAGGAAAATTAATTATTGCTATAGCTATTAAAACCAATCACAATTATAAAGCATATTCATTTCAAACTACCTTATTACTTTAAAACACAAAAACAGAGCTTTGAATGACATATGATTTAAAAGTATCATAAAGTTTGCAAAATTTATTTAATTTTTTAACTCCTAGACATAGAATAAAAGGTTAAATTCAAATACTGGTATAAGGATTTGGTACAACTGATAGTTTAGGTTTCAGTCCACAGATTTTGAGATATTTTTGTAAAATTTTTAAAGTATTTTGGAACACAGCCATATCAATTAGATATTGTCTATGGTTGCTTTTGCACTAAAATAGGAGAACTAGGGCAGCCCGGGTGGCTCAGCGGTTTAGTGCCGCCTTCAACCCAGGGCCTTGATCCTGGAGACCTGGGATCCAGTTCCACGCTGGGCCCCCTGCATGGAGCCTACTTCTCCCTCTGCCTGTGTCTCTGCCTCCCTCTCCCTCTCTCTTTCTCTCTCTCTCTCTCTCCTGAATAAATAAAATCTTAAAAAAAAAAAAATAGGAAAACTAAATAGTTGCTAGAGACATTATTTGGCCCAAAGCCTAAAATATGCACTATTTGCGCTCTTAAGAAAAAGTTTCCCAAACTCTGGTTTGGGAACATTGCTACATTGTAGGTAGCAGTTTAAATTACAGTTTTTATGTGAATTTAGTAATAAACTCTTAGTACATTTTAACTAGTTAATTCTATTTCAGACATCTATGCTAAGGAAATAAAGGAAGTGATTTATATCAAGAATTTCATATATAGTTATTTATAATGACAATATTTGAAACAATCTGTATCTCCAAAGATGAGGAATGATTATGCAAACTCTGATGCATTCAATTGTCAAAACAGTACATAGTATAATCTTTAAAATCTTGGTTATGAAGACTACCTGATAATGAAAACATGCTTATGACAAATTTTAATTGCAATTTAATAACTGGTAAAAAAATGGGGTAAAACTAGAAGAATACACATAAAAATTTTTAATGGTTTGTAATTGGGTGATGAGTTAATTTTCTACTTTCTAGATTTTTTTTTAACTTCCCATGGTGAAGACTTAATTACTTTTACAATAACAATTTAAAATACTGTATCTATACATTTCACTTTATGTTTTAGATGATAAAGCGGATTTTGTTATTTCTCTGCTCAAACACTGTCTTCCAACCCCCTTTGCATTAAATTGAAACAACATAACCTACAAGCCATGCCCAATCTCATCTCTGGCACACTCCTGATAGTGAGTACACACCAGCTATCCTTAAACATACTGAATTCTTCACTGTCAACTGCATGGAGGCCCGTCTTTGAACAACCTATCAAATTAGGTATTTTTCATCACAGTATCATTGTTTCTTATTATTTAATGTTTATAATCACATAAGTTTTTGATTACTCATTATATACCTCCTCAGATGGAGTGGTCTCATGACATCAGAGACCATCTCTCTTCACATATATTCAATGCCAAGGACAGTGTTTGGGACATAGAAAATACTGAATTTAATGAATCAACTTATGATAAGTTATTGCATTTATCTTTACTCTTTCAGGCACTTATTATAAAATGTAATTTCATTTCATCCAGAAGCAATTATTTGAAAATATGCTTCAAATCAAAATATATTCCAAGTACTACTTATGACATAATTTATTACTGATAACAAAAAGAAGTATTCCTGGCCTGGTTTCCAATATTCCAGTGTGACAGTATTTTTGGGTTAAGCCTTTTATTAGATTACATAAATAATATAATATAGGATAATTGGAGATATCTTACAGTCAACAAAAGTGTAGAAAAAAAATACTTTTAATCAGTATTAACAGTTTGGTGTAGATGAAACACCTAATATTTGAGGATTTAAACTCCAGCTGTTTCAACATGTCTATACTGTCACTACATGAAGCAGGTATCCAAATGTATTTTCTAAAATAATAGCTGGCATCACATTCTATAGATGTTTCTTAATGTTTTATGGTAAGTCTTTTCCTGTGTCCATTTTAATAGATAGCTTTTTTTTTTTTTTAATTCTCCAGCATTCCTTTCACTTTAGATACCCATTATTCTCCACTTGAACCTAAACTGTCTCTTACTCCAGCAGTTGCAGCAGGGACCAAACCTACATGTTCTCCTACCAACTCCATACAAGGTAATCTGACAAAGCCTACATTGATGCCCATCTAATACACCCCTTATCTCTGGACTTATGGCCCCTCCCTCCCAGCTGACTCCTAAGATATGGAACGGTGCAGTACCTCATTCAGTGCCCACAAATACATACACCAGCTGGAAGAATAGCAAAAGATAGCACTCTGAGGAGTGGAACCTTTATCAATGGAATAAGGTAGCCTGTAAAAAAAAAAAAAAAGTCTTTTCCAGAAAGAACAGTATGGGAAGTAGGGTAGACAACTAGATACTCCCCAAATGGCTCTCCTTCCATTCCTGATATATAAGCTTAATCCTGAGACTATAATCCCTAATAACAGAAACGCATGAGCTCTGCTTTTTGAGGAACCCAAGACTCTCTTCTTGTTGCTTCTGGCAAAAGCATTCTAGTTCTTTCTAGAGAATTATCCCACCCTTTCCCCTGAAATCACATATACTTTAGCGATCGATCAAAGTGTTCTGTATTTCCCTGCCTAAAGAACAAGCATGTGAGCAAAACCAGGTATCTTAAACTGATCTTAACTTGCCTATTTAAATCAATGTCTATTTCATTTTACTTCATGTATATAATTTAACAAAACCCCTCTCTCCCTTACTCCTCTCTTTTTCCTCCATTTTTTAACTACCATTTACAGAGCTAATATATACAAGAGATCATGTTAGGTTCTCAAAGTACAAGCAGAATAAACAACATTCTCAAGGTGTACAGGAATCTTAAATGGATTGGAAAGGAGGAGAATAAACAATTATAAAAGGGGGAAATTCAGTTTCAGAACTATGTAAGAATACATACTTCAAAACAAGAAGGAAAGCTACACAGCACAAGTGATTTCTGAGTAAATTTATGAATGATTCTGCCAACTAGAAGAGAAGCAAAAAAGGAGATTCTGGGAATAGAGATGAGCTTATTAAAAAACATGGATAAGAGAGAATATGGTAATATTTAGCAACACCCAAGTAGCTTAAAATGGCTACATTTAAGGAAATGTAGAGCCTGTGAGCAGGTCATGAATGTCCATTTAAGGAGTTAATATTTTATTCTGAGAGTATTAAATACTACTGACAACTTTCAAAGCTGCAGGAAATGAAATCTCAAGTGTGCATTTCAGAAACATCAAAACGAATGGAGCATAGACTATGAACTGAGGGGTTAGAGGCAAAATGGATAAACAATGTTATTTTGCAAACTACTTTTATGATTAATCAGAAATTCAGGGCATAATCTACAAAGGCATAACCTGAGACAGTAAAAGTCAGATAGAAATCTTATTTGACAGGTAAAAATAATATTTTACAACTAAATATATGTAACTACACACAAGAATTACTTGAGCTACTCAGAGAATACAGTGGCACAATTATTGATGAAATGGACTGAAATAAGAAATGGGTTTGAAGGAAAGGATAAAGATAGCAATTTGGGAAATGGGAAATATGGGATGTCTATGGGACACCAAGGTAAAGATATTTATTAGTAATCAAAATATACAGCTAATTTTTTTTGTGGGATTCCTGGGGCTAGGACTATAATTGAATTATAGGAAAGGAAGGAATTATATTAATCAAATTACAATCATAACATAAAATAACAACAGAAATGAATTTAAATATGATACAATAAACAATGAAGGTACTATGTATATATGTAAATATAGCTAAGAGTATGGCCTGGGAAAAAAATAACCTAGAGACTGTTCTTCAAGGAAATGAGATGTATAATGCCCATCAAAAGAAACGAAACATCTGAAATGGATATTAAAGAATGGTCAAAAGGATAGAACCAGGATACAAAAACATCAAGATCTACTTCTTTTTCTTAAGTATTTTCAAGAAAATTGTCCAAAGCACCAGATGCTGATCAAATCAAGCTTTTAAAAATCATTTGATTTTATGTATGTAACGGTGGTATTTTCACTGAGGTTTTTTTTTTCTGTTCGTTCTCTTTCTTCTAAATTGGTTTCTCTGTTCTCATGAACTCTTGTAAATAGTGGCAAATGGCCACAGTAAGGTTCAAGAGTATAACCTACTCACTTGAAAACAGTAAAAAAAAAAAAAAAAGGAAACACAACAGTAGTTTCTCTTTCCAAGTAACTTCAATACAAGTCTTATAAATAAATCTCCTTGGACTGGGTTGGTTCATAGGATCATAGCCATACCAATCACATCAAATAAAAAACAAGAGTTCAAGCCACAGTCATGTGTTCAGTCTTAGCACTATCCTGTGAAATCAATCCCCCTTCAGTCTATAGCTTAGAGCTATTATCAGATAAGAGAAAAATGGATGCTGAATAGGCAAAAACAAAAGAAACGTCATACTTCACACCTATGAGTTGTAACTGCTTGTGTTATTGAGTTTCTTTTTTTTTTAAGTTTAAAGATTTTATTTATTTATTCATGATAGACAGAGAGAGAGAGAGACAGAGACAGAGACACAGGCAGAGGGAGAAGCAGGCTCCAGGCCGGGAGCCTGACGTGGGGCTCAATCCCAGAACTCCAGGATCAGGCCCTGGGCCAAAGGCAGGCGCTAAACTGCTAAGCCACCCAAGGATCCTATTATGAGTTTCTAAATGCAAAGTTTTAGTTTTATTAATAAATTCTCAACTTCAATGTTGCAAAAATAGTACAAAAAACTCCAAAATATCCTTTAAACAAATCCACTAACTATATGAATTTGAACCCAATTCCTTTACACATATAGATACATCTGTGTGTACACACACACGTGTGTAGAATCTTTTACTGATCCATTTGAGAATACACTGAATATACGTTGTCCATTTACCTCTGAATATGTCAGTGTGTATTACTAAGAACAAGGACACCCTCTTACATAAATGTGTTTTTGAACAAATGTGAATTTTTAAGTATTTCCTAATATTCAAAGCTCCTTAATTAAAAAAAAAAAGTCTGTCTCACAGTCTCTTAATATTCCTGGAAAGAAAAGATATTTCCATTACAAATAAAGAGAAAATGCAACATCACTAAAACGAAGTAAGTATTCCTTGGCTCATTTCTTTTAAAACATGTGATTTTCATTACTGAGAAGTTTTCAGTGCTTGCCAGTAGTCATAGAAGAGATTCAAATTTCATTTAGAAACTTCTCCAAAAAAAAAAAAAAAAAAGAAACTTCTCCACTCCCAGGTGAATCATAATCAATGTCCACAACCCCTGACATAGTAAACCAATTGATTATACATCTACCCTCCCAACCGCCCCCCGAGTCTGCCAAGTCCAGCCAGTGGAATGCCAAAGCACAAATGTTTAACATCCAGATAGTGATGGTACATGGAAAGATGACATGAATTCTTCATAGGAATCTCAACAGAGTTCATCTGAATTTGGCACACTCTGAGCCTCATTTTCTCCAGTTTAAAGTTTAAAGAGTTTCCTGTCAGGCCAAGATAGAGTAACAAGTCCAGATTTACCATCCTGTGTGAAACAACCAAAATACTAGAAAATATGTATGAAACAAAGGTATGCAAAACACTGGAAATCACGTACAAAGGACTATGACCCTGACAAATGAAAAACAAAAGAGGGGAGCCCTACAACTATCCTTGAGACAAATTTCAGGATATGGTGCAGAAAGAGGAACCAAAGCCCAGCACTCTCCCCAGTTAGAGGAGACAGGGCTGAAAATATAAGAAAATCAGTGGTTTGATTTCTCAAGAAAGAGTACCACAAGGATCCCTGGGTGGAGCAGCGGTTTGGCGCCTGCCTTTGGCCCAGGGCGCGATCCTGGAGACCCGGGATCGAATCCCACGTCAGGCTCCCGATGCATGGAGCCTGCTTCTCCCTCTGCTTGTGTCTCTGGCTCTGTCTCTGCCTGTGTCTCTGGCTCTGTCTCTCCTTCTGTCTCTCAAGAATAAATAAATAAAAAAAAAAAATCTTAAAAAAAAAAAAACTTGCTTTAAAAAAAAAAAAAAAAAAAAGAAAGAGTACCACAGGGGAGACAGTTGCTCAGAGAACCCCATAGGCCTTCAGAGGATCTCCTTCAGTATTAAGCAGACAGAAGAAAGAAAAATAGACACACAAATGGCCAATAAACAAACAGCTGTTCAACTTTATTAATCATAGGAAATGCAAATCAAAACCACAAAGACATACCACTTCACACCCACTAGGATGGCCATTAACGTGGAAAAAAGGAGAAAAAAATAGAAAATAACAAAGGATGTAGAAAAAAAAAATTCAATAGATTGCTGGTATAAATACAAAATGGTTCAGCTGCTAGGTAAACAACTTGGAGACTCCTCAAAAAGTTAAACATAGACCCAGCAATTCCATTCCTATGTTTATTCCCCCAAAATTGAAAACAAGTGCTCCAATATATGTATATACATATTGTATATGTATATAGAGTATATGCACACACATGTTCATAACAGCACTATTCACAATTGCCAGAAAGTGGAAACAATTCAAATGTCCATAATGAATGAATGGATAAACAAACATGGCATATAAAACAATGGAACATTATTTGGCCACCAAAAAAAATGAAGTACTAATATATGCTACAATGTGGATGAACCTTGAAACAGTATGCTAAATGGAGCTAGACCAAAAAGACCATACATTTTGAGAGGGAAATGAAGGGGAACCAGACAATATGACTGAGAAACACTCAGAGAAATAGAAGAGCAACTGGGGTGCCTGGATGGCTCAGTTGATTAAGCATCTACCTTCAGCTCAGGTCCTGGGTCCTGGGATTGAGCCCCTACATAAGATTCCCTGCTCAGTGGGGAATCTGCTTCTCTCTCTGCCCCTCCCCCCACTAGTGTTTTCTCTCTCGCTCGCTCTCTCTCTCGTTTTAAATAAATAAATAAATAATCTATCTTAAAAAAGAAAAAAGAAATAGAAGAGCAACCAAGAGAAGAAGAGAATGGAAGAGAGTTTTTCTAGAAGAGAGTGATCAACTTTGTTAAATATTGCTTCCAAGTTAGGTAAAATGAGGACTGTGAACTGCCAAGTGAATATAACAATGTTTAAGTCACTAGTAACTTGGACAAGAGCAGTGTTAATGGAGTGGGGAAAGCAAAAGACTGAATGGAGTAAATTCTGAAATAGGAGAAGAGGGGGGCGCCTGGGTGGCTCAGTTGGTTAAGCATCAACCTTCCACTGTAATTTCAGAATCCCAGAATTAAGCCCCTCTTCAGGCTCCCTGTTCAAGGGGGCAGTCTGCTTCTCCCTCTCCCTCTGCTCTCCACCTGGCTCATGATGGCTGTCTGTTTCTCTCCCTAATAAATAAAATCTTAAAAAAAAAAAAAAAAAGCAAGCAAGCAACAGAGACAGTGGGTATAGACAAATCTTTTGAGAAGTTTTACTGCTAAGAGGGCAAAGAAATGCAGTGGCAGCTGGTGAAAGATGAGATTCAGAGAAAGGTTTCTTTTTTTTTTTTTTTTTTGAGATGGGAGAGAAAACACGAGTGTGTTTCTACACTGGAGGGAATGCTCTAGCAAACAGGGAAAACTGAATGATACAACTGAATGATTACAGATTTACTGGAGTGACATTCTTGGGTAGGGAAAAGTGGTGGGATAGTGAAAAAACTTTATATGGGAGCCCAGATATTTCATTTACAGTAACTGGAAGGCAGAATACTAATTATAGATGCTAAAAGGTAAGTAAAGGGGTTGTATGACTGCATGAGAGTCTCTTCTCTTAGCTACACTCTTTTCAGAAAAGTTGGAAGTGAAGTCATCATCCATGAAATGGGTTCAAAGGAGAAGAGTTAGGGATGCAAGAGGGTTTGAAGAGAGGATAACGTGAAAAAACAATGGTTTAAGGAAAGTGTTTCTCACACCTTAGTGTACATAAGAATCACCTAGAGAATTTCATTAAAATGCAGATTATGATTCTATAATTCTAGTGTATACCCTGAAGTTGATTCTCTGAGATGATGCTAATGCTCTGCTACAGAGTAACCATACTTCCAATATTAAAATATAAGTGTGTGGAGGATAAATGGAGTTGGGGCGGTGGAGATTGCCAAGAAGCAGTAAGTACCTTCCTTTAGGAGTTCATTGAATTATAATGATATTAGGAAAATACACAGTCATGTTGACTAATCTCCAAGAGTTTCCTGGCACAATAACAATCTAAACAGCTGGTGCTATCATTTTATCTGAATACAATAAAGGGTAATCGATGGTTCATATGATCTTCCAGGATGCAAAATAAAAATAATACCAATTTTGAGGTGCTAGGCACTACTCTAAACACTTAGGCTTTGTATCATTAATTTCAATAACAACTGAAGAAAGTAGGTTACACATTAAACTCATTTTATAAATGTTGAGAGTAAGCCCTAGAAAAGTGAAGCTACATGACCATAAAAGCAAAAAAGCTCAGCAGGGAAGATTCAAAACCAGGTCTGTTTGACTGCAAAGCTCTGCATTTATAACAACTTTTTCTTTTGTAGTATCTCTCAAATAAGTTCTCTCACCTCTAGTATCCACTTCTGGCTTCTAGTATCCACTAATGGATTTTTACAAAATAAGTAATTCAAGTAAATATACATTCTTCCTATACCCTTTAGTTCTAAGTCTTACTATTTCCTCCATGTGCAATTAAATTTTACTAAAAGCTCTTTTAGTTCCTGTCTTTTTAAACTTTATCTCTACACCCATCATTTTCCATGCTCTAATGCTATGCAGTAGGCCATGATTAGATGTTTATTAGTTATAATGTAGTCAGGAAAAAAACACTGCTAAAACTTTTCCTATTCTAGACTCAGAAAAAAAGTATAAGTCAATATCTACTTATTTTAACCTAAAACCTAAAGTTAAACAGTCTTTTACACTACAAGTTATGTTTCTTTAAATCAGTATTAGTTCAATTGTGATTGGTAAGCAGGGCAATGATATCAGTCAATATATATAATCAAAAGGTTGTGTTGATTCAGATGTGTTTTTTTCTTAGCACATTTTGAAGCTTTCAGCTTTAATTAAAGAGAAGGTTTTGACAATATATGATGATCTTAAGGAAAAGAATGATAATCCCACAGAAACAGAGTACTTTCCTTCCATGCAAGTAGTGACTACTTAAGCGGCTTCATGAATCACTACATCTTCCATATGCTGAGCTATCTTAAGAAGATGGATATATGTCTTATCATGTATCCTATGTTTAAAAAAAATTGATGAGAAAATCTATATACTGGTATATACTTTTTCATTTTGATGAAACTGATCACTCTTGAAAGCAAATTTCCTCAAAGATCTACTTCTCAAACAAACCATGAGCCCCAGGATTTAAGGTAATCCTGACAAGGATACTCTCTACAACTGCGAAAGGCTTAACTGTGCCAGTATTTTTACTAAAACTGTTACTGTTTTTCTTAGCACTCTGGTTATATATATAGGTCCATATGTCTTGAGTGGTAATTGCTGCTGCTCCTTTTTTTTGAGTGGTAATTGCTTCTAACCCTATTTTCCCTATAAGCCCTGTTAATTTTATGTGCCAAATGCAAGGATTTTTCAGGAATACATGTAGTGTTATGTAAGAAATGCACATACTACAGAATGCCTTTAATTCACACATACACACACACCTTTGTGTGTGATATACAAAAGATCTAATGAAGCTTCAGTGAATTTCACATTTTAATAATCACAATCTATTAACTTTGCAATCTTAAATATACATACATGTATACATATATGTGTACATATATACTTAATACAATCTATTAACTTTCAATTATTTGCAATCTTAAATATACATACATGTATACATATATGTGTGTACATCTATAGACCTAAATGCAGAGACAAAAAGAAGACAAAAACACTCATATGTACCCAGGTACTACCCATTATTCTAGGCCTGATGACTTACCTACCTCAACATGGTATGATTAAGAAAAGTCAGTAAAACAATAACTTAATAATTTGACAAAAGAGACAGTCTCCAAAGAGAACAGTCATATATGATGCCCCTAGAACCCATGAATGAGTTATAGGAAAGACCCACTTTAAAGTAGGTGCCCTTCTTTACTCATACTACACTACCTACGGGAGAATAAGACCATTGTTCCTTTATTTCACCATTATATTGAATCTGTCCTCAGTTATTCATTAATTAAATCACATTCATTAGGCACCAACTAGAATAGGAACATAAGGTACAAAGATAAAGTAAAACAGAACCACTGCTCTTATCAATTTTTCTTTAGTAGAGACACTGAAATAAATAAACAAGCAATACTCTAAACATGTACAAAGTTGAATGGAAACACAGAAAGGCAGAAGGTTTTGGAGTCAAAGATATAGGTCTGAATCTGGCACTGACACCAGCTGTATATATCCCTGACCATATCACTTAACTGCAGACTTCTTAAATGTGAAGTGAGACTAACAACACGTAATTTATAGGGTTGTTTCGAAGACTGAATAAGACAATGTTTATAAAATGTCTATCACATAGAAATTTAAAAAGTGATAGCTGCTGCAACTATTATTATTATCACCATCATTATCATACCTTAGTGGTGAAATTAGGTGAAAAACTAGTAACAGTTCTGGTTTTAAATTTTCTAGATTAGATGTGTCATTTACTGGAACCAAAAGGATGTTGCACTATGTCTAAGGTATCCAATCATACAGAACAGTCTTCCAAGGGACAAATATAAGAGAAAAAAGACTAAACATCCAATGGGTTAGGGTATACCATGCTAGGATAGGTACATTCAACAAATGAAAATCTAGTAGGGTCAAAATGGCACACAATAGTGACGTACCTACCAAATATGCCTTTGTAACAATTTCTTGAGGATAGCGTCATAGATAGATAATAACCTAATCAAAACCATACCAAATAGCACACCTTCTTCTCCATTTGTGTATGTCTTTATGATAGCTGATGGAGAACTACTCTGTCCCTAACTGCTAGTATCTAAGTAGGATAATTCTGCATATTAGGCACCTACTGACAAAAAAACTAATTTATCTAATAACCTAAGGAAGCAAGACTAACAATCCTGGATATTATTCTCCAAAAACTATCTTAATTAATATCAGAGTGCTTTACAGAGGTACCAGAAATACAACCCTGATATCCCTTATTTATGGGAGATACTGTCTCTGATGCTCTGCTATGGAGATTGTCTTCTATCCTGCTCTCACATGTTTAAACTTTAAGAAAGGGATCAGTAAACTACAGCCTACAAGCCAAAATCAAAATACTATCTGTGTTTGTACAGATCACAAGCTAAGAAAGATTTTTACATTTTAAAACAGTTGAAAAAGATCAGAAGAATAATACTGCATGCATGATGTCAAGATTATATTAAAATCAAGCTTCAATGTCTATAAATTGTTTTGTTGGAATACAACCATATTCATTCATTTACATATGGTCTATTGTTGCTTTCCTGTTGCAACAAGAGTTAAGTAAGTGAAACAGACACCTATGGTTGGCAAAATCTAACATACTTTCTGGCCATTTGTCAAAAGTTTGCTAACCCTTGATAAAAGACTACAAAGGCTCTCCAGCCTTAATATTCAGAGGCACCAAATACCTATCAGTTCCTTAAGACTATAATTGATTATCTGATGGATTATCCTGTAACACTGTTTGACAAGATCACTCTGAAGTTCTCTTCTGGTGATAATACCAGATAAATAGCCATTGTTTGCTAAGCACTTATTACTATATGCCAGCTGTAAATCATCTTCATTTTACAGATAAGGAAACTGAGGATCAGGGAGAAGTGATACCTTATTCAAATTTAATATAGCTAGTAAGTCAATACCACTATTGTCTCCCCCAAAGAAAGCCTTTGGGCATAAACAATAGTGTCTGAAACTAGAATATAGAAAATATAAGAATTGGAAGCAAGGATCACCCTCAAAAAAGGGAATTTTCCACAGTGACATGAATACTGATGAAATAATCAAGTCTACAGAAACTAAAACCAATGTCCCTGAAAGAAAGGGATAATCTATCCAAGAAAACCTTTTGCAAGTGACTAAGAACTAAGTGTACATGCCAAAATTGACTCTCACTGTTCCCTTGCTTCTGTCAGTGGTAACACAAATTCTTTTAATTTTCCAAGTTATATAATAGACTAGCTACTTCACCTTTTGCTTTTGCAGAACACAACCAACTAGGTATAAATTCATGAAAAAAGTATAACTAGAAAATACTATATAACTTTATTCTGAAATTAAGCCCCTATTTTTAAATGTTAACATGTCCTTTGTTTTATGAAATGAAGATGATTATAAATAAGCTTTTTAAAATTTTGCCTGATAAAAAAGTTGGTAATTAAAAAAAAAGGAGTAAAGTTAAATTAAGGAGTTAGCATTGTCTTAGATACACTATCTTCAAGTTTATGACAATGTTTTGGGGGAAAAACACAGTAGCTTTCCTTTGTAATCAAGTAATACTAATGCATGGGTTTGGTTGTACACAGATTCATAATCTACAGGTCATAGATTTTAATAGAATGAGCACATTCTTTACTGTATAACTGCTATGTAGTTTATATATATATTGAATTACACAAATTCTATTTTAAGTCTATACTTAAGCTGTTCTTTATTACAAATATTCAAGGATGGGGCATCTGGATGGCTCAGTTGGGTAAGCATCTGCCTTCAGGTTAGGTCATGGATCCCAGAATCCTGGGATCAAGCCCCATGTCAAGCTCCCTGCTCAGCGAGGAATCTGCTTGTCCCTCTTCCTCTGCCTCTCTCACCCTCCACCTGTGGTCTCTCTCTCTCTCTCAAATCAAATGACATCTTTAAAAAATATTAAGGGACACCTAGGTGGCTCAGTGGTTGAGCCACTGAGCTTCTTCTGCCTTTGGCTCAGGTTGTGATCCTGGGGTCCTGGGATCAAGCCCTGCACTGGACTCCCCACAGGGAGCCTGCTTTTCCCTCTGCCTATGTCTCTGCCTCTCTCTGTGTGTCTCTCATGAATAAATAAACCTTAAAAAAAATTCAAGGCTGAACAACATAGTCAATTTGGGGAACTTACTTTTTAAAAATAAGTGTACATTTTTTAATTACATGAAGCACTCAGCATATACTTTGCTTTACTATCTAAAATACAAAATGTCATTATCATGCCCATGTTACTATACTTCCTATCTTTATATTTGCCCATCATCAATATTGATTTATTTTCTAGAAATTACATAGGACCCACAATCCTGAATTTAACTGATACAACTAAGTTTGCTTTCCAGCCAAATTAGAAAAACCTAAAAAATATTCTTATGGAGGATAACATTAAGGAACCAACTGTTCAACACAAATCTTTAAAACACACCTTTTGAAGAAAATTAATATTCTGAGTTTTATGAAAATGTTGCCTTTAAAGGTCCCACAGTTATTTTATGACTATAAAATTCTGTTCAAGAAATACTAAATATGGGAATGCCTGGGTGGCTCAGCGGTTAGGCGTGCCTGCTTCTCCCTCTGCCTGGGTCTTTGCCTCTCTCTATGTGTGTCTCATGAGTAGATAAATAAAATCTTTAAAAAAAAAATACTAAATATGTATTTTAAGGTTGTTTGCAAAGAACTATGTATTTTTAAAGATATATATTATGAACTACATAGTTTTAGAGCAGCTTATACATATACAACAGCAATCAAGATAGAATTCACCAAATACATCATACATAAAAGATTTTGAAACATTTAAATCAATTATTATGACAACAGGCAAAATTTGAAACTAAAAATCTTATGGAAATGTTAAGAATTCAATAGTAAAAAATGTCTGATGATCAAAATGTGAACATGCTTTGGAAAGATAATTGCCTATTAGAAGTCTTCCTTAACTTTTTGCCTTTCGTGGTCATCAAAGTCAGGGTGATGAAGGCACTAAAAGTAAATGGCAGGGAACACCAGGCACCACAAGATGGTGCTAATTATCCCCTTACAACTGGCTGGATACACCACTGCCACTACTCTTCAGATGTGGCCTAAGGTGAAACTCTCAGACCCACAGGGTGGATACCGACCTATAACATCCTCGGGTCTAAGAGGAAAAGCAAAACTTTAACAATTTGGGGAGGTTTTTACTGTTGCTAGTAGAAAAAGGTATGAATTTAAATTAGTCTAGAATTAATATTTGGTATTCATCAAGATGCTTTTCATATAGTCATAGTATTTTACATGAAAAAGTAAAGACTGTCTTTATGCTACTGTCAAATAATACTAATATATATTCAATGAATAAACTACCATCATACACAAATCAAGAGCTATTTATAAACAGTGTTCTTATGTGGACATTGGTACAAATAATAACAGTCCCTATCATGAAATCCATATTCATACTTATAAAATCTGTTTCCCAGATTAATATTTTTACTTATTTCTGTATATTACTCATCTTCTGAATGTAATGGACTCTTAGAAAAATATGTTAGGGGGCAGCCCCGGTGGCGCAGCGGTTTGGCACCGCCTGCAGCCTGGGGTGTGATCCTGGAGACCCGGATCGAGTCCCACATCAGGCTTCCTGCACGGAGTCTGCTTCTCCCTCTGTCTGTGTCTCTGCCCCTCTCTCTCTGTGCCTATGAATAAATAAATAAAATCTTTTAAAAAAAAAAGAAAAATATGTTAGACTTTCTCTCAGTTCAGATTCTAAAGGCACTAAACCAACTGCTGGAGTCATCCTTCCTTGAGTTGCTTTAAGTCCCTGTTAAGACACATGGATGGATGGATGGATGGATGGATGGAAGGAAGGAAGGAAGGAAGGAAGGGAGAAGAAAAGCAGTACTCGGTTTCCAGAAATAAAGTAGCAATTTGGAATAAAAAGTTGCTAAAGATAGTTATCCTATTAATTTGTACAGGTACTCAATACTTATATATTTATGATATATTTATGCTTATATATAAAATAACATTTAATTCTCAAAATAAATAATGCCCATTTTACCAATACTTAAACTGGATTTTAGAGTGGTTAAAAAAAAAAAAAAAAAACGTTGCCCAAGGTCACACACTCAGCAAGGCCTAACTGACTACAAAGCCTCTTTCCATTATGCCATAAAATGACCATGCTAATATTGGTGAAGGTAGTATATACTGAGTGGTAACTATGTCCCAAGTAATATATCAAGCATTTTACGTCTATTTTCTCAGTTAATCTACACAACAACCCTGAAATATATTACTGTTTTCATTAAAGAGGAGAAAATTGAGGAACCAAGAGGCGGAGTGATTTTGTCAAGGTCCCACAACTAGTAAGCAGTAAGGTGGGATTCAAATCTAACCAATATGTCTACAATAGCTCTGCCACTTAAACATTTCACAGTACTGTCACTCATAAATACGTAACTATTTCCTTTGCGAGTAAAATAAATGGCTGTTTAATGAGAAATAAAACAAAAATGAAGAACCTTTTATTAAGTACATAAAAATGATACAGCAGACACTACGGGAAGAGACCTCAAAGAGCTTGAAATCTAAGAAGACACATACAGTTCCTTAATTTAAAAAAATACAACAGTAAAAACCACAAAATAAAATAGTTGGAAAAATAAAATGATTAATTACCAATGACTTAAAAAACCAAAATATTAGAAAGGGTAAAATATGATGAACTACACACAAGATTTGACACAAATTTTTAAAAATAAGCAATCACTTTAAATATAGCAGGTTGGGAACATCACTAGAGAAAAGGTATATATTAACTGAATCTTTATGGAGAGATACATTTCAATAGTTGAAAAGGGGGAAGAAAAGGCATTCTGGGCAGTTTAATAATATATGATTGAAAGTATGGATGCAGAAAAGTATAAAGTACATTCATGCATTGATCAATGTGATTAAACAGGCTGTTTTTACAATGAAAAAGATTACAGAAAGGCTGAATGGACTTGATTCATCCATAGCCTTCAAAGCCTAGAGATGAATAAATATGTCCACATTCTACCTAATTACCTACATTGTCTATAATAAATATTTTATCAAGCAAAAAGAAACTAGATTCAAATTACATAAAGAACCAATCAAAAAGAAATTAGCTGATTATGATGGAAAGTAAAGGAGATATAGAAATAAAAAAAAATGAATGCAGAAAAGTTGAAGAAATTATTAAATAAATTAGTTTGCAATTTATAAAATATTCAACAAGCAATGCTCAAGATTCTCTATAGTATTTAGTTTTAACTTAACATCTTTATATAGTATATGTAGTAAAATTATAATACAAAACTAAAGCTCACCTTTTAAAACTGCTTAAAAATATGTAAAAATATTTGATTTGTTTTGTGGGGAACAAGAGAAAACTAAAAGTAATCTATACAGTGCTTCATGAAAAACTCCAAAATAAACTATTTCATTTAAAACCTCAGAACAACCCTATAAGAAGTTACTTTACAGAAGAATAAACATAGTCACAGAAGTACATGTTATACCTGAAAGTGTAAGATTCAAACTTAGTTTTTCTGATTTCAACCTGAAAATTCTTTTACATTATTACCATTAGGTCTCATTTTCATCACAGTAAAACTTACAGTGCAAACAAAGAAAGTTCCTGAAAATTATGTATAGTATTCCTTGGACCAGACACACTGATTCTATGTACATAGCACACCTAGCCCTAGAGCAGAGGTTCATACATTCATTCATCAAGCAAATATTTATTAGGTATGCTACAACTATATTCTGGTCAATACAGATACAGTAATTAATAAAGAAATAAAAAAACAAGCACACAAGAAAACATCATATAGTGATAAGGATAATTCAAAGACTTATAATACTATAGTAGCCAAGAGCATGACTGAATGACTTCTTAACACTGGGTGGTCATGAAGACCGCTCTAGAAAATAGATATATAAGCTGACCCAGAGCTAGCCAAATACAAAATGGTAAAACTGCCATTCCAAAAAGGCACAATTAAAACAACAGACCTAAGCAGAAACATAAAGACAATGTAACAAGAACATAGTGGGAAAGGTGGAGAATCATACATTAGATCAGAGAAGTAGGCAGGGGATTTTTAAATTAGGAAAGGCAGTTAGAATATTCTGTACTCAGTGTGAAAAAAAGAGGGTAGAGAATAACATAAGCTTATTTATAGGAAAGGCAAAAAAAAATCACTCTGTGTGTGATATAAAGAATATAGCAAAGCAAGTCTGAAAGCTTGAAAGCAGAGACACCAATTATAGCTAAAACAGCCTAACCTTTTCCCCACCCAAAATATCAGAGGGAAATTATACTCTCCCGCAAGTAACACCAGTAGAGAAGTTCTGACTCCTTGCCCTCTTTCAGAGGTACTCTATTCTTCCACCACTCACTTTCCAACTTCCCTTCTCCCAAGACTAGATAGTATTTTATTTCTTTGTTCTATACTTTTTCCTTTTCCTCTGCCTCGACTAAAAGTCCACTCTGGATGCTACTAATCCAACCTGGATTTCTGTCTCAAAAGACTATTGACATTGTCTGCATTAAATATTATTGATACTTATAAGGTTTTGATTCTAGATAAAGGCAACTTAAAAGCTCCCTAAACAAAGAGATTTCTGCACAGTATGTTTGCCCTATATAAAAAGATTCTAAAGATAATCTAGACTGTAACAGGCAATTTACAATTAAAAATCCAATTCTGACATGCTTTCTAAATGCAAGCAATTTTTATGTAGTTTTGAGAATAAATATGTAAAGATATTTGAATTCCTAGCATGTGAACACACTAAAAACATCTACGGAAAATTAAAACCACTCTCAGGAATCTGATGAAATATCTAATTTTAGTTTAAGTTGTATTTCTTTGTATCCTAGGATATTTCTTCTCTTTTGTCTAGAAAACAGACTTTGAAATACAAAAGGAAAAAAGGCCTGGAGTAGCAAGCCCATAAAAAATGATTTTCCCCCAAAATGTAAGTTTTTAATATTAAGAGTGAAAATTAAAACTCATTTCTCAACTTAACTAAATGTTTTCTTTAAGGCTCAAAAAGCAATCTAGTGATGCTATTCCTCTAAAAAAGAATTCTTCACAGTTATTGGGTAAGTCGAATCTCATTTTCTCACAGAAGCAAGGTTATTTCCTTAATCATCAGTCTGATCATTAGGTATACCAATATTATCATATTTAATCAATTTTAGGTAATGCACCTAATTTTACTATGAAATAACGACTTTTAGAATGGGAAAAAAATCACATAAAATCACAAAATACCATACAACAACAGAATGTAGTCTTCAAAGTTCTTATCCTTTTTTTGCTATTTTTTAAAGTGCTACAAATCATGAAGGAGATTTCCTCAAGAATATGGACCCAGGATTTACTTGGAAATATAAGTATGTTCAATCACTTTGTTAAAAAAAAAAAAAGACCTTGGAGGACATTTAGGTTAAATAAATGTGGACAGCCTGCCTTCAGCCCAGGGCGTGATCCTGGAGACCAGGGATCTAGTCCCACATTGGGCTCCCTGCACGGGGCCTGCTTCTTCCTCTGCCTGTGTCTCTGCCTCTCTTTCTCTCTGTGTCTCTCATGAATAAATAATAAATAAATAATAAATAATAAATAAATAAATAAATAAATAAATGTAATGACAAGAAACAGTTCCAGCACTGCCTCTACTGATATCTTTTCCCAATCAGTAATAACTTTAGCCAACAAGTGCTTTGCACTGGTTTTTATTTATTTTTTTTATTTTTTTTTAATTTTTATTTATTTATGATAGTCACATAGAGAGAGAGAGGCAAAGACACAGGCAGAGGGAGAAGCAGGCTCCATGCACCGGAAGCCCGACGTGGGATTCGATCCCGGATCTCCAGGATCGCGCCCTGGGCCAAAGGCAGGCGCTAAACCTCTGCGCCACCCAGGGATCCCTATGCACTCGTTTTTAAAAGAAGCTTTCTATATTAAAGACATATCTTCCCCAAGGGGCACTTAACTTCCCTCAGAGGTATACCTTATGTCTACCTTTAAAATTCAGTGAGCTTTTATTAGTCCTGAAATTAATCACCCTCTAACCCCTCACTACACCACTTTACAGCAGTAAAGGACCTAGAATCCTAGAATACTGAGGTTATTTCTTTTAACTTCACATGATTAAATGTTTTCCTATATAAGCTTCTGTCATGCAATTTTCCTTAGAACAGTCGATGGAACTGCTTTTCCTTTTTATCAGATTTTTTCCCCCAGGACTGATATATGGGTGTTAATCAGGAACAGAAGTTATTGCCTGTTTTTCTGCTTTTAAGTAAATTTGTTAGAACTTAGAATTTGGAAGAAACCATTTAATCAAACTGTGCTCTTATTACATACATTTAAAAAAATTTTTTTCATTAGGAATTTCTTAAAAGAAAAATCCTTCCTCAATCACATAAAAAGCTATTCTCTTTTATTTGTTAGCCAAAGATCAAATTTTTTTTTTTGGTTGTATAGAAGTTTTTCTTTTAATCTTTTTAGATTTAGCTTCTTTTGATTACTCTCCATTTCTAAGAAGAAACTCTGTGGAGATATTTATGAACCTAGAGATCCTTGTGCTCAGCAGAAGGCTGCAGAAACAAAGTGAGGCTAGAAATAAGGTGATGGAATTCTTCTGAAAGACACTGAATGAGGTTGTTTCATTTATGCAAAGTCTGCCTACTACCAGTAGCAGGAATAATAATAGCATGGTATATAACCTGTCAGGGTCTTTAGTTTGAAATTGTTGGAAACAAAATTACTTAAAAAGAAAACTGCCTAAAACCTACTGGTATTACTTTGAAATCAAAATTTGTAAACTATGGAGTTGAACCCATTTTACTAGTCCGCGTTCTATTTCCTCTATCAATGTTTGGGAATGCTAAGATTCCACAAGAAGAGGGAAGAAGAAAGTAATCCAACTGATATAACACAAACGAATCTTATAATAAAAGAGATTAAGATCAATTGAGCTCCTCTGTAAAGATCAACTATTCCCAAGTCAGAGCTGACAATTCCCTCTTCGACACTCTCAAGATTTTTATCTCTTCTAACACTGCCACATATTAGATTTGCCATTATTTAAAGATTTATTTATTCGAGAGAGAGAGAGAGCATGAACAGGCACAGGGGCAAAGGGAGAAAAAGTAGGCTCCCACAGAGCAGGGTGCCTTGATCCCAGGACCCTAGAGATCATGACCCAAGCTGAAGGCAGATGCTTAACCATCTGAGCCATCCAGGTGCCCCTTTGCCATTGTTTTTAATTGCATCTACTGTGCAAGTCAGAAACCCAGATGTTATCTTTAATATATCTCTCTTGATGACTGTCACACATCATCACTAAATACTGACAATGTTACCTCCTAAACAACCCTCAATTTTTTTTACATCTATCTCCAGGCTCCCTACCTAGATCAAACTAGTTATCTCACATAGGAACTACTATCATATCCTACTAGTCCACCAACATTCACTCTCATGCCAACACGTACTGACCATGCCATTTCTTCACATCACAGTTAAAATGACCTTTTCAAAACTCAAATCTAATCCTGTCAACACCACCTTTCAATGGCTTCACATCACTCTACTGGATGAAAAGAGGACTCCTTATAGGGAACACAAGTCTCAGCAGGGGTGGCCCCGACCTTCTCTTCAGTTTCACCTTGCACTATTCTCCCTCTTGCTCTCTCCCCTCCTTCAGTTCCTCCTACTCACTATATTATGCTCTCACACATTATTGTCAGAAAAGTGATCCTCAAAAAAGAAAAAAGGAAAAGAAAAAAAGAAAAGAAAAGACGTGATCCTCTTCACCTACACCAATTCCTTAGTATCTAAATGGATTTCTTTACTTCAAGAAAGCTTACCCCAATTTTACATTTATGTGTGTCATTACTTGTCCTTCCAACTTATAAGTCTACAAGGGCAAGTATCAGATATTTATGTGACCGACTGTATCTTTACCACTTCAACGAAAATATGTCAAACATATGCGGTATAAAAAAATACATGCATGCTATCATACTTTAAAACAATATAAAGAACATAAGAAAGAATTCAAAATCTGCTCTCTTCCCCCTCTAGTCACCAGAAACAATTGTTAATAGTTGACTATTCTTGGGAGACATTCTGCATTCTACCACAACTCTGATTGCATAATACATATTGTTCTGGATTTGATTTTCTCCAACATGGATTCTAGATTTTGTGTAAAATATATTCATAAGAGCTACTGAACTGTACTTCCAATAAGGAATCATCGGTCTTCATGGTAAAGGGAAGAAAAAGCGTGCTATTTTTAAATATGTAGTGTTCCACATTCCTTAATAATAAACTATTCTCCTTTTCACAAGGCAGAAAATAATCTATTTTCAGTATGAAAAATTGGCAACCATCTGAGAGTTGCAAATTTTCTCAAAACAGCATTTAAAGATGGCATTTGGCAGAATGTTTTCATGTTATGAAAAAAGTTCCCTAGTTTAACATCGTGCATTTCAAGATGTTTAAACTATACATTAATGTGTTATCATTAAAATTATGGAAGGAATACAAATTATATTTAAGAACAAAATGTCCTATGAAAATCCAAAAAATAAAGGCCTTTTTTAATAGCTTCCTCAAAGTCATAGCTCATGATTATTGTACTTTATTATTCCATGAAGATAAATAATATATGGCAATTCTTACATCATTTAAAGCAAATTTTAAAATGTTAATGCCAAGCCTAGTTCTCTGATCAAAATCACCTTATTTGACTTTTAGAATAGATGGTTGTTTTATATGGTTCCACAGGGAAATAGCATCATCTAATTTTTGTTCATGGTATTTAGCATTGCAGAGGCAAAACAAATAACTTCTGAATGTCATCTGAAAAAGTTTATTTTCATCATCCTTTTATTTAACAATATTGATTTCATCTATAATCAGAAATGTGGTGTGTTAAACATGAGCTAAAAACAGTTTATTTTGTTACCAACTTAAAAACATAAGGCTGGGCAGCCCGGGTGGCTTGGCGGTTTAGTGCTGCCTTCAGCCCAGGCGTGATGCTGGAGACCCGGGATTGAGTCCCACGTTGGGCTCCATGCATGGAGCCTGCTTCTCCCTCTGCCTGTGTCTCTGCCT
Source organism: Vulpes lagopus (assembly GCF_018345385.1). Classification (NCBI taxonomy): domain Eukaryota; kingdom Metazoa; phylum Chordata; class Mammalia; order Carnivora; family Canidae; genus Vulpes; species Vulpes lagopus. Next base: position 37,076,373 of record NC_054832.1, read on the forward strand.
CTCTCTCTCTCTGTTTCTCATGAATAAATAAATAAAATCTTAAAAACAAAACAAAACAAATATAAGGCTGTTTGTTCACTATACCTCAATAAAGTTGGGGAAAAAAACCCACATAAGGTCATAAAATTAATCCTAGTAACAACAACAAAAAAGTCTTATGATATGCACTTCAGTAGTATTAGGGTTCATGTTTCACCCTAGACAAGCAGATTATAACAATAAAATGACAACTGCCTGGTATAGGTAATAGTACCAGTTCAGTAAATCCAAACTTGCTGAAATGAAAAGGGTCAGGTTATATCATGATCTGAACAATATTTCCTAACTTAGTTTCTTTTAAAACTTAGATCTAAAGCTTAAAATATATTGAAATTGCACATGTGCAAAAATGATAGAATTATTTATAATTTTTTAAGGACTTATTTTTTAGAGAGAGAAGGACAGAGTGTACACACACAAGCAGGGGGAGGAGGAGAGGGAAAGAGAGAATTTCAAACAGACTCCTCACTAAGCATGGAGCCTGATGCAAGGCTCAATCCCATAACCCTGAGATCATTACCTGAGGAAAAAAGAAAAACAAGAATCAGATGCTCAACCAACTTAGGCACCCAGGTGCCCCGAGGATTATTTGTAATTTTTTAAAATGTTAAATAATTACTAAGAAAAAATAAAAATAGCATGATATATTCAGATAATGTAACAATATAAAGAAAGAAAATGAATGAACCACAGTTACATTGCTAAGAGGTACATATTATAACTTGAGTAAGAAAATGAAGGTGTAGGGACACCTGGGTGGCTCAGTGGTTGAGCATCTGCCTTCAGATCAGGGTGTGATCCCAAGGTCTGGGATCGAGTCCTGAATCAATCTCCCTGCAAGGAGCCTGCTTCTCCCTCTGCCTATGTCTGCCCCCCACCTCTCTCTCTCATGAATAAATAAATAAAACCTTAAAACAAAATAAAAAGAAAATGAAGGTGGAGAAAGAATCCAGATATCATGACACCTTTAACAGCTAATTTTTTAAAGATTTATTTATTGGGGGGGGGGGTGGCAGGGAGAGAGAGTGCATGTATGAGTCAGGAGGAGAGGGAGAGAATCTTGAAGCAGACTCCTCACTGTGTATGGAGCAAACATGAGGCTCAATCCCATGACCCATGAAATCATAACCTGAGCCAAAACCAAAGTCGGACACTTAACCAAAGAGCCACCCAGGAACCCCATTAACAGCTAATGTTTGCTATGTAACACACCACTCCCAAATTCAGAGGCTTAAAACAACTATCATTTACTTAAGCTTGTTATTCTGCAGTCACCATTTTCAGCAGACCCACCTGGAAAGTCTTGATCTCAGCTGAGGCTGACTCTGATATCTGTAGTCAGTTGCCAGATATGCTAGACAAAGACTGCTTATAGGTTAGGGCACCTTAGTTCTCATCACCATGGTTTCCCCTATTTAGCTCAAAATTGTTCACATGGCGATCTCAGAATTCCAAATTAAATAAAAGCAAGCTCCAGAATGTAATTCCTTTCTAAACTTCTGCTTTGTCATGTTTGCTAATGTCCTTTTGGCTGTAGCAAGTCACATGCCCAATCCAAATTAGAAGGATGAAGAAACAAACTATATAAAATGTGACATTGCAAAAGTCACAGGGAAATTTATATCAATTTTTATAATCTACTATAATATCACTTCACATGAAGCAAAAGAACACTATATGCATTGCTGAATGTAACATACATACACAAAACATACTAAAAGTATAAAAATATGCATAATAATGATAAGTGCCAGGTTCAAGGTAGTGACCAACTACTGGTTTGCAGAAGGAAAATGAGTAAAGGGAAAAATATAGGGGGAGATTTAACTAACTGCAGTTTTCCATTTTACTAGCTGGAAAAAGGATTTATGGATGTTCTTGTAAAATAAATTGCTACACCTTTCAGCATGTCTAATTTCATTTTAAAAACAATTAAAAGAAAATTCCTGTAAAATAAGGATATTAAAAAGGGCCTCCTACATATTACTAAACTATGAAATTTTATAAAATATGACATAGCTTTTTAAAGCCCAGTGAATTAAAAGATCAATTTTACATTATTTGCATAATCAGAAAAGAATAAATACAATAAAAAGGAATAAGTAAAATCTGACACCAGGTAGAAAAGAAATAAAACAAAAACTGTTTAACATATCCATGTTCAATATAGGCTCAGTAGATAATGTACTGTCAAACATGAATAATTCACACTTGTAAAAATATGAGGAAATAAGCCATCATGATCTATGATCAAAAGAATACAACAGCAGAAACAGAACTGCCAAAACTTTGAAAAACAGCACTATTAAATGTAGATTACAATATACTGTTTGAATTAATTAAAAAAAAAGATGGAATGGAAAATTTCAAAAAGAAATATAATCAAAAAAGAAGAGAGTGCTGAAAGACATTTAAAATGAATTTTTAAAAATATCCAATGCAATTATAAACACAGTGGATAGGCTAAATAGCAGATTATACAAGAATTAATGCATCTAAAGAAATCGCCCAAAATGTAATACACAAAGAAATGTTAAAGATATAAAAGACTGATACAGATACAAGAATGATGGCATGATTGTATACAAAATGTTTTTTATCAAAGGTTCAGAAGGAGAGAAGAGTGGGGAACAATATTTGAGGAATTATTGGCTGAAAACTTTCCAGAATTGATGAAAGACACAAATTCTCAGATGCAGAGAGCAAAATGATTCCCAAGTAAGATAAATAAAATGAAAACAACAACTGAGTAAATTAGGGTTAGACTACATAAAATAACGGTAAATAAAAAAATAAAATCAAGTACAGAAAATAGACATATTACTTAAAAAGAAATCACAGACCAACAGTAGACTTCTTAAAAAAAAGAAAAAGGGAAAAAAAAAACTATCAACCAGAGTTTTATACCTAGAAAAACTATTATTCAAGTTTGAAATAATTAAGGCAAACTTTCTAGACAGTATCCTAGAAAAATTAAATTTATCAAAACTAACTCAACAGGAAATAGAAAATATGAATATCCTATACCTATCAGAGGAATTGAAACAGTTTAAAAATATTAAAAAGAGGAGGAGGTGGCGGTGGAGGGGAGAGGGAATAAGGGAGACAGGAAGATGAGGCTGCAGTGGTGGAAAAAAAAACACAAAGAAAACAAAAGACTTTTTTAAAAAAGAGGTAGAGAAAGGAAGGAAGGTGGCAAGAAATATGGAGGAAGAAGCAACACCAAATAGTTCTATGAAAAAATGCTATAAAACTTATAAAGAGTATTCCAATCTTTAACAAACTCTCCCAGAGAATATTTTTAAAACAAGTTTTACCAAGTGTAGCAAACTTTCATATCAAATCAAGAATGAAAAACAGTAAGTTCACTAAAGAAAATACAAGCAAAAATATATATACATATGCGCATTCTTCATGATTTATATATTTGGGAGTATACATTAACTTTCGAGCATTGCTTTAGCCACCTCTCAAAAATGTTGACATGTACTATTCCATTATCATTCAGTAATATAAAAATAAATCACGACTAAGATGGGTTTGCTGAAGGACTATAAGTATAATTTAATAATGAAAACTCCTCAATGTATTAAAATATCTACCAGATATATATTTATCATCACATCATACTTTTTCTTTTTTTAAAGATCGTATCTATTTACTTGAGAGAGAGGGAGAGGGAAAGCAAGAGTACAGAGGGAGAAGAAGACACAGACTCCTTGCTGAGCAGAGAGCCCATCTTAGGGCTTGATCTCAAGACTCCGAGATCATGGCCTGATATGAGGGCAGCCACTTAACTGAGCCATTCAGGCACCCCCATCGCATCATGCTTAATGTAATAAAATATCACAGTTAATGTGTAAACATCAGGATTTTTTAAAATCAGGAAACAGAAGGAGTTGACACTCACCACTTCCAGGGCTGAAAGTCCTAGCCAGTGAATTAAAACACAAGAAATTAAAATATTAAAATTATATGTCTAGGGTATGATAAAAGAGACACCCAAACACATACTAACATATATACAAGATAGAACACAGATTAAGTTCAATCAAGTATCAATTAAAATACAAATACAGGAGCACCTTGCTGGCTCAGTCAGTAGAGCATCCAACTCTTGATCTTAGGATCCTGAGTTTGAGCCCCTTATTGGGTATAGAAATTACTTAATAAAGTAATAAAAATCAAATATAGATTTTCATGGAACTTGGAAACTTCATTTTTTAAAAAAAGTATTTGTAAGATGCAAACTAATCTTTTGTCAGTCCATAAAATGATGCCTTACAGCCTAAGAGTGACACAGCTGCAGAAAGCCTTGAATATGCAGCAATACCACATAGCAGCAGTCCTGTGCAAATGGGCCAAGATAAGACAATCTGAACCCAATGAGTAACACATCCACACTGACCTGCCAGAGAAGAACATTAACATTGTTCACAAATTATCAGATCCACTTCTGATCCTCTCAAAAATATTGTGTATGATCAACCTGAATGACCTTGGTCAATCAGGATATGGGAGTGGGCCAAGATATTTCTGTAGCTGCATGCAGCCCAATTACAAAGCCATGCAGGATATCACAAGGCAGTTCATCAGCAGTAGATGCCCAAAATGGTTGTGCTATCCACCATCCACTATGACCACTTGATCAAGAAGCATCACAGGGATAAGAAAGATCTGTACCAGGCCAAAGGCATAGACCAGGAAACATACAAATTTCTGGTAACTACAAGCTCCAAGAATAGCATGAGGCCTGGATCTGGAATCATTCCACCAGATCATTTTGGAAAACTGCATACCCTGGAATCTTCTGATTGTCATTTACTCCCACACTCCCAACAGTGGTGGCCTGTGAAGCATCTATATTGACACTGTGGATGCCGAAACTGTGGACTGAAGTTTGGGACTTCCCGGAAGCTGACAGTCCCCAAGTGACTGGTGTGAAGCTTATCATCATCACCCACAGATATGATCCTAAAAATAGCAGGCATCCTTGTGGCAAAAGGTGGCATGAGTAATTATGATGGAATAGCATAGGTCTGGTGTAGACTCCATCTCTTCTACTGACTGATAACAATCCCCAACTGATAACAATCGGCACAAATTGGGGTTCTCAGTGTTCTCTTATAAGCATAAAATAAAGAAATACCTGAGTTAAGCAGGGCACGGTGGCATGGCCAATCTTGCATACAAAATCAAGTACATGGTGCCTGACTTGGTTGTCATTATAACCAACTGATTGAAATTAATCTCAACAAGCTGAGGTAATACATTAGTGAGCCCTTTATACTGTTATGGCTCACTCTGTGGCAGAAGGAGGCACTTTGGCAAAGAAGGAAGAAAGTCCTCTGCACATCCTGTGGGCCTGATTGGCAGGTGCACCAACTCAGGCTATGAGAGCATGGGGGCATTCAGCAGATGTGACCACGCCGGTGCTGGCTCATACACACCAAGAGCAAATCCCAGTTCACCACTGCACTGAGATTCCAACAGACCTACACCACAACTGAATGGAATGGCTATACATAAATCCTCCAGGATGTGGGTGGCATTGTCCTAGCCAACATCTGTGGACACTATAATGACTAGTAGAACAAGAAGGACATCAAGAAGAGAAAAACTGCAGACATAACCTCCTATAACAGGAACACTTCACTGGCCAAAATAATAAGAACCCTAAGATCCATACCTTCATCACATCCCCCAAACTTATCACAACTCTGGCCAATCTTGGCATCCTTGGGTACAACTCAGAGACTGACTTCCTGACAGATAAGCATGGCAGGAAGTTCGAGCTGGAGACTCCAGATACAGATGAGCTTTACTAAGTAGAGATCAACCCCCAGGCAAGACACATACCAGCTCCTGTCCCCAGGAATAGCCGTGGGCAGAGGGTAGATGAGAGCCACATCAGGAAGCACTCAGCCTTTTCACAAGTGGGATGGCAAAGACCTAAATGACCTACAGATCCTTATAAAAGTTAAAGAAGAGGAGTTCCTGGCTGGCTCAGTCAATAGAACATGAGACTCTTGATCTCAGGGTTATGAATTTGAGCCCCTGTGTGTAGAGATTACTTGGCTGTAGAGATAACTTAAAAATTAATTAAGAAAAAAAAAGTCAGGAAAAAAAAAAAAAAGAAAGAAAAAAAAAGTCAGGGATCCCTGGGTGGCGTAGCTGTTTGGCGCCTGCCTTTGGCCCAGGGCGCGATCCTGGAGACCCGGGATCGAATCCCACATCGGGCTCCCGGTGCATGGAGCCTGCTTCTCCCTCTGCCTGTGTCTCTGCCTCTCTCTATCTCTCTGTGACTATCATAAATAAATAAAAATTAAAAAAAAAATTTAAAAAAAAAAAAGAAAAAAAAAGTCAAAGGAGAGTATACCACTAACTAAACCTAACTGCTGGCACCTGGCTCAAGTTCTGGGGATACCTGGACAGTATCTCTAACAATCTGCTTATTGTTGCTATCCAACAAAAAGAGCAAACTAACTAACTCTGTGCATTGCTGTCACCCAAGAGTTTTGTCCTATCCCTGACAATGCCCACTAGTATAAGAAACATGGCATCAGATAGGTTGTGATTAGATAGGAGAACCATGGTTCCATGGTGAGAGAGTAAACTACAGTATGTTCATAGGAAAGATTACTACATAAATGACTGAAAAAGAGTTCTAGGAATAAAAACTTAATATTGAACCAAAAAACAATTTCCCAAAGAATACAAATAATAAAGAAATCAAGATATGCAAAACAATATGAAACTCCAATATTTTTCAATTATAATATATATCCTATAATATATGTATATTATATATATAATATATATCCATAATATATATACTATATTCTGAAAGTATAAAGGCATACTTGAGCACAGGAATAATGACTGCTAACTTCAAAACAGTGGCCAATTCTAATATGGTAAAAAGAGAGAAGAATAGGACTAGGAAAGAAAAAAGATTTAAAATATATTTGTAATGAAATATTCATTACATTCTTCTCCATTTTTACGTCTATTTCAGAATACAAAAAGGCACCTGGCTGGCTCAGTCAGAAGAGCATGCAACTCTTGATTCCAGGGTTGTAAATTCGAGCATAACAAGTTAGCTATAAATATTACTTAAAAATATAATCTTAAAAAAATAAAAGTGGAAAAAAAAAGAAGAACCAGCAATCTATCACAGACAGAGTAGAATAAAATGCCTTCCTATCTTGGGTCTCATTATTAATCACAGGTATTGAAATGTCATGGTAACAATCTCCATCAATTATTACAGTGTTGCAATGCCTGAGCTTCTTAAGTAACAGAATCCTACAACATACAGTTTTCAAAATCGCTACCATGAGACATTGGGTTTCAAAATTATGTTTCTATGGGATACTATAAACATCATAATGTAAAAATAATTCAGTATGTTACTATTTTCATTAAATAGCTCTAAAAGTGACATCATTCTTATATTCTAAGCAAAATCAAACTCTTGAATATAAAGTGCATAATATGTATTCCTTAATACATAATCGAGTTTCTTCAAAACTACTGATTATTATAACGAAAATCTTTTCTAATTATATTAATTAAAGACATAAATGTATCCTAGCAGAAAAACATTCTGCAGGTACTGTAACAGATTACCAGATAAATGATTAGAAAAGGAAGAAAATACAATGCAGTAGGCAAGAAATAAGTAAAAAATTTATTGAGAAAAACTAAAGCAAGCCTAAATAAATGGATTCATTTACTATGTTCAGGATTTGAAAGACTCAATATGGTCAACGTGTCAGTTTCTTCCCAAGTTCAAACACTAATTCAATGAAATTCCAATCAAAATCATTTATAGGACTATAAATAGAAATTGGTAGGTTGACTCTAAAAAAATTTACCTGGCAAACAAAGAAGTTAAAATAACCTAAACAATCTTTTAGGGCAGCACGAGTGGCTCAGCAGTGAAGCGCCACCTTCAGCCCAGGATGTGATCCTGGAGACCCAGGATCCAATCCCATGTCAGGCACCCTGCATGGAGCCTGCTTCTCCCTCTGCCTGTTGTTTCTGCCTCATTCATTCTCTCTCTCTCTCTCTTTCTCTCTCTCCCTCCCTCCATCTCTCTCTCTCTCATATGAATAAAAAAAAAAAAAAACAAGAAAAACAAACAAACAAAAATCTTTTAAAAAGATAAAGTTAGAGGACTCACACTACCTAATGTAAAGATTCAGGATATAGCTACAACAAAGAAGACCAGGGATATTGGCAAAAACATAAACAGATTAATGAAACAGGACAGACATCCCCGAAATAGACCTACAAATATACTGTCAATTGATTTTTAACAAAGATGTCAATGCAATTCAATGAAGGGGGAAAAAACTCTTCAATACTGTTTTAACAACTGAATAAACAAATGGGGAAAAGTAATACTGAAAACCATAATCCCAACCAAATACTATTCACAAAAACCAATTTAATATGTATCACAGACTTAAAACTAAAGCTAAACTATAAAGTTTGTAGAAAAAAATTTTACAAGACTTTGATTTCTTAGAAAAATCTAAAACACAAAAAGCATTAATTATAGAGAATTGTTAAATTTGCATCAAAAATTTTAAATTTTGTTCCTTACTGGGACTGCCAAACTAGAAAAAAAATCCTCCACACATATAAGAATATTTAAGGAACCCTAACAACACTGTGAGAAAAACTACCAATATAAAACAACCAAAAAAACTCGGATACTTCACCAAAGAAGGTATCAAGTACCAAAATGAAAAGATTAATCTTTTCATTTAGGTCATCATATAAAAACAAATTAATATCAGCATGGAATACTTTTTCATGCTTAGTAAAAAAGATAAAACTAAAATGGTTACATCAAATACTGACAAGGACATGTATAGAATGACTGTAACTCACATACTGTTGGTGGGGTTGTTAAATCATACAACCCCTTTGGTAGAAGTGTTAGCATTTGGTTACAAACATACACCTATCCTGTATTAGCAACTCCATTCCTAAATATGCATGCAACACAAATGAAAACGTATTACCACAAAAAAGTTGTACAAGAATGTTACAGCATCTTTAATCACAATAATCCCAAGCTGTAAACAACCCAAATGTCCAACAACAGAATGGAAAAACTGTATCATTACCTGTATACTGGTATCATACTTGACAATAAAAAATAATAAACTACTGACATACAAATCATACATAATTTCAGAAACATGTTGAGCAAGAGTCTAAGCAAGGAGACAGATATATATTTATATATATATTTACATATTTATATATATCTATCTACAGAGAATTATGATGAATGAAAATAAGCCATTCCCATAAAGGTTATATACTATATACAGGCCTCCATTTTTATAACATTCTTTTTTTTTTTTTTTTTAATTTTTATTTATTTATGATAGGAACACAGTGAGAGAGAGAGAGAGGCAGAGACACAGGCAGAGGGAAAAGCAGGCTCCATGCACCGGGAGCCTGACGTGGGATTCGATCCCGGGTCTCCAGGATCGCGCCCTGGGCCAAAGGCAGGCGCCAAACCGCTGCGCCACCCAGGGATCCCTTTTATAACATTCTTTAACAAAATTTTTTTATAAAAATGGAGAGTGGATTAGTGGTTGTCATTGATAAGATGTGGGGATGGAGTGGGCTGGAAGGAGAAAGTAGAAGCAAAGTGGGTATGGTTATAAAATACCATAAAAAGAAGGTAAAAGGTAAAAGAAGGGATCCTGGTAATGGAACTTCTCTGTACTTTGTGATAGTACATACATAAATCTAATAAATCTAAACATGTGATACAATTATATAGAATGCACCTCCTCCACCTCCACCCCCCCCCCCCACCACACACACACACACACACAAGAGTGCAAATAAAAAGAGAGAAATCTGATTAAGATTAGTGAATTGCCTGGAGAAGGACAAACATGATATGGTCTCATTCATTTGGGGAATATAAAAAATAGTGAAAGGGAATAAAGGGGAAAGGAGAAAAAAATGAGTGGGAAATATCAGAAAGGGAGACAGAACATGAGAGACTCCTAACTCTGGGAAATGAACAAGGGGTGGTAGAAAGGGAGGTGGGTGGGGAGTGGGGGGTGACTGGGTGACGAGCACTGAGGGGGGCACTTGATGGGATGAGCACTGGGTGTTATGCTATATGTTGGCAAATTGAACTCCAATAAAAAATAAATAATAATAAAAAAAAGATTAGTGAATTGCCAATAGCCTAATTGGGATAGTGTATTATAGTTTTGAAAGATGTAATCATTGAGAGAAAAGGGGTAAAGGGTGGTATAAATGATCTCTCTCTAGTATTTCTCAGAATAGCATGTGAATCTACAATTATCTCTAAATAAAGGGCTTAATTTAAAAAACTTAAAAAATATATATATGCCCTTTATTTTCCTTGCACATCGTTCTCCAAAAAACAGATTCTCTACGCATTTTTATGAACATCATATTAAAATATTTAAACTCTATAGCCCTCCAAAGTCATTGCTCAGTAGCCACTAAAGTGGTACTACTTAAAGAGACAAGGCACTATTATTTAAAGAAATTTTGATACATGTATATCTAAACAATTATGATTCCTTCATGTATGCATCAAACAATAAACAGTAGCAACTGGAGGCCTAAATTCTTCACTGGGGAATCACTTTACTGCTTCTTATTAAGGAAATTAAACAATATTGTTATACTTGGCTACCCTGGGATAGAAAACATGTGACTCAATTTTTTCTTTCTTTTCCTATCAAAATGAAATTAATACCAGTACAATCTCAAGTCAAATAAATGGACAAAAAAAGTAAGAGTTCTTGAAGCCTAATATTTAAAAGTTTATAATTCACATAGGAAAATTTTTCTTGTTTTTTTCCACATGGGAAATTTAAGGAATTTTATTATGGGGAATATGAAAATGAATGGATAAAATCTTTTAATCTAAATCTTTTATCTTGACTCTCATTCTGCACATTTAAGAATTTTTTGAAGGATAACCTAAGTCAATGCACATAAAGCACTCAAGTTAAGTAAGGATTTGGGTAAGCCTAACATTCACTTTGTACTTGTAAACATCCTCTCCACGATGAGCCTCTAGGGACATTTAAGGAATTTACTGAATAAACTCCTCAGTACATATCAAAGAATATTTAATTTGACCTAAAACACTTGGACTGCTTGGGAAAAAAAAAAAGCAACCTGATCCCTTACTTGCATAAAACGGCCATTTAATGAAAAGACTTACATGGTAACTGTAAATCTTAGCCTTACTGATTCCTGATTTTCCTATTTCCTTGCAAATATTTAAGACCTATTAAAAATGTTTTAATCCAATCATCTTGATTTTAAAATTCAGCCATTTCCTCTGTGAACCGAAAAACAAAGAACTGAAAATGGGGGCAGCCTGGGTGGCTCAGCAGTTTAGCGCTGCCTTCAGGCCAGGACCTGATCCTGGAGACCCGGGATTGAGTCCCACATCAGGCTCCCTGCATGGAGCCTGCTTCTCCCTCTTCCTGTGCCTCTCTGCCTCTTTCTCTCTCTCTCTCATAAATAAATAAATAATAATTTTTAAAAAAGAGATATTGAGGGTTTCAATTCTCTGTAGACATGACTATATAAATTAACTTCTTAACATAGTCCCTCCTACCATTATGATTTCCATTTTCCCAGAACACCTGAAAATTTTAAAAAATGGAGCGACACGAAAGGGAATATTCAGGAGATACAACTAATTCAGACTGAGAGTGTGGGAAAGCGAAGCAAGTAGACCACAAAAGGAATAATGCTGGGGACTGAGTCTAGGGGCAAGAACCAATTATCTTAAATGATATTCAAAGAGCAATCCTGTTCTTTCATTCTGTTTATGGTACTTGATTAAATTCCCAAATTCTCCTCTTTTCTAAAGTCCAACCCATAAATAAGAAAGTTGATTAAGCACACACACAAAAGAAACCCCATCACTGACCCCTGACTAGGACTTCATATTTTTTATGAATGGCAATAATAATATAACAATGAGGGAAACATTATTGTTTAATATCACATATGTGACCAAAAAGTTTTGATAAGAAGTATTTTAACTTTTATAGTACAATTCTAAGTACAGTGAATTCTGAAATAACAGTCCCAAGATAACTACTCCAAATATGCCCATATTTTATGCTCTTTTCTAAAATCCTAGGCAAACACTTCTATTTTAGGCATCTATGTTGGTAAAAAAAAAAAAATTACAGAATAAAAATGCATACTAAAGAAGTGGTTATCAAATAGTGGCAGTTTTCTTGGCACATTTTTGGTTGTAACAACTTGGAAGGTCTACTGATATCTGGAGATTAAAGATGCTGCAAAATCATCCTAAAACGCACCAGACACAAAGAATGATCTGGTCCACAATGTTAACAGAGCCACTATCAAAACATTTTTCTGCTCTAAAAGAATACTGAAGTCACCAGTAAATTAGTTACTGTTACAATTTCTGTGTTGTAGTCTATTTTTAGAATCTGTCAAGATGATAAGAAAGACACTATTTAGTGAAATTCCAAACAGAATATTGTCATGGCACAGAAAAGGAAGGTAAAGATCACTGGGAATGTTCAGTGGTTACATTTAATGTAATCTACTACAGCTGATGGCTCAAAAGAAATAAGCTGTTTCAAAACTGAAATTGGCAGTAATGCTGCAAAAAGGTAACTTTTATTTATAATTTAGAACTAACCGAGATTTTCCTCCTTGATGTAGATAGATTTCCTTGAACTACTATCAAGACCACACTGACATCAGGGCAAAAAATGTAGATGGAAAATTTTGATCACCATTCCTTAGGGTGATTTTGTCAAACAAGAATACCAATCACTCTCTCCTTCCAGAATATCTTCAAAATGTGTCTTTTCAAAATTATTCATTTGCTTGGAAATAGTGTAGATTCTAATCACAACAGCTGCTCACCTGGTAAGCTAATACTTCATAAGTTGAAAAGTCCTACAGGCTAAGAAATGCCAAACTAAATGGAACCTTAGAAACAATCCTGAGCAGGACTTCGCAATGGAGGGTACTTATACTCCTAGGCATAAACAGTGTAAGCCAAGGAGTACAAAAAGTGACAAAATAAGCACAGTAAGTCTTAGCTAAGGAACAACTTAACCTATTCACTAAATGAAAGAGCAATGGTATTAAATTCTTTGCAGTAACCTACCACCTACCAAGTACCATTCCTCTAAGACTGTTTACTTTGGACTTTTCCATCCTTCAAAAGCTCTGCATAACTTAAAAAATTAGTACCTGGTTTCCCTGGTGGACTGTTATTACCAACTCATCCTCATTGCACGCCCCCCTTTTGTTTGCAACTTATATCTGGTTAAAAGCAAAACACTGCTATTAAACTTTATGAGGCTTGGGCAGCCCAGGTGGCTCAGTGGTTTAGCACCGCCTTCAGCCCAGGGCCTGATCCTGGAGACCTGGGATTGAGTCCCACATCAGGCTCCCTGCATGAGCCTGCTTCTCCCTCTGCCTGTGTCTCTGCCTCTCTCTCTCTCTCTCTCTGTCTCTCATTAATAAATAAATAAATAAAATCTTAAAAAATTAAAAAAAAACTTTATAAGGGTGGCTCAGTGGTTTAGCGCCGCCTTCAGCCAGGGCCTGATCCTGGAGATCTGGGATTGAGTCCCACATCAGGCTCCTGCATGAGCCTGCTTCTCCCTCTGCCTGTGTCTCTGCCTCTCTCTCTCTCTCTCATTAATAAATAAATAAATAAAATATTAAAAAAAAAAAACAACAAAACTTTATAAGGCTGAACTCTTTTATCTATAACTTACTAGCTGTACCTCAACCTCATGTAAGTTAATTAGCCTTTATGTACCATGGTTTCCTCACATGTTTAAAAAAGAGAGAGAAGAGTAAATATACCTCACAGGATCATTGTGACATTTAAGTAATGCAATGTATGCACAGAGCATGGGATGTGTCTAACACATAGTAAGTGCTCAATAATTGTAGTTACTCATAAAGGAATTGAATCAATTTAGAAAAGTTTAATTCAAATAGAACATATAGTATATCTAAATATGCCAACCTGACTAAAATCTAGAAGTACATTTCTTAAAATACTCTTCCATAGATAGCTCAAAGTTAGCGTGGTACAAAGATGTTTTCAGGGGCACTGGGGTGGCTCAATAGGTTAATTGTCTGCCTTCGGCTCATGTCATGATCCCAGGGTCCTGGGATGGAGCCCCATATTGGTGGGGGGGGGGGCCTCAGTGAAGCAAAGAATCTGCTTCTCCTTCTCCCCTTCTCTCTGCTCCTTCCTTCTCCTCTCCCGCTCATACTCACTCTGTCTCTCTCAAATAACTCAATGAAATCTCTTTTAAAAATATGTTTTCAGCAAGACCTGAAAGGTAGAAATGAAGTAGCAGCCATATTTCATAATCAAAATGCCAGCATGGCAAGAGGTGGTACTACTGCACATGCATGTCTCTGCTGACCTGCTGGTCACCTAGCTGACACAGGTTGCAACCAGCCCCATGGCAACTCCAGCTTTTGCCAAATCTCCTTCAACTTATGTGACTCCAAACTAGAAGCAATGTTCAGTTAGCTATGTGATAAAGGATACCATATTCTCTCACAAGATACCTGTATCATCAAAGTTGGAAATATTAAGAGACCAAGTTCCACCAAAGCTCACGGTTCAGAGGTTCCCATTTGTCTTTGCTTCCCCTTAATTCATGTCTGGCTTCCCTTCTTGATTTTCTGCCTTACCGATTTCAGGTAACAGCCCCAAACAGAAAAGAAACAACGTCCAGGGATCCCCTGGAGAAATCTTTTAAATAAATCCTTTATACATGTATCTGCTAGTGGTCTACTTCTCTGATTAAACCTTGACTGAGGGCAGCCCGGGTGGCTCAGTGGTTTAGCGCCACCTTCAGCCCAGGGCATGATCCTGGAGACCTGGGATCGAGTCCCATGTCAGGCTCCCTGCATGGAGCCTGCTTCTCCCTCTGCTTGTGCCTCTGCCTCTCTCTCTCTCTCTGTCTCTCCTGAATAAATAGAATCTTAAAAAAAAAAAAACCTTGACTAAAGCACAATTTCTACAAGGTACACATTATTTATTGGTTCAGATTATTCAATTATGGGGATCCCTGGGTGGCACAGCAGTTTGGCGCCTGCCTTCGGCCCAGGGCGCAATCCTGGAGACCTGGGATCGAATCCCACATCAGGCTCCCGGTGCATGGAGCCTGCTTCTCCCTCTGCCTGTGTCTCTGCCTCTCTCTGTGTGATTATCATAAATAAATAAAAAAATTTTTAAAAAGATTATTCAATTATGCTATAAATTTAAATAAACAGAGGGATAAAATTCCTAAGAAATATAGGACAGTAAATTTTAGACAATAAATTACTATCTTATGAAATATAGGTAAAGCTCACAAAATGTGTAAGCAAGCAGCTTATGAAATACAGGTAGAATTCACAAGACATGTTAAATATCGATAGTAAACTAGTAGTCTATACGGGTCAAAGGAGAGAAAACATAAACACTGCATGCCACACGATGTTGCTAGTGTGGTCTGTCCTGTTAGCATCCTATCCTAAAATGTGCTGACTCCCTCTCTCTATCCTCTAGCTTCTCACGTGTGTTCTGATCTTGATTGTTCTCTGATGCAAACTTTTATATATATTTGACTTGTAATCTGCGTTATAAAGTTAGTGATTTATTATTTTGGAAGCAAGTCCATGACAGGCAGTTATTTTCAGCTGAAGTTGCTGTGTGAGGATTTTGTTAATCTGACACTGTGAGAAACTTAAGTATACACTGTAATTTACGGTGTAAAATATATAATGTAATCAAAAAGTTTTGATAAGAGGTACTTTAACGTTTATAAAACAATCTAGTACAGTGCATTTTGAAATAACAGCCTCACAATAACTACTCCAAAATGCCCACTAAAAAGTGCCTAAAATCTGCACATTTAACATTAAATTTTGTATCTTACAGATTGAGATACCCAAGTAAAATAGGAATACTGAAAAACTGAATGGAATAAAAAGGCTAGTATTTGGAGGAAATAAGTACTTAATAATTACTTACTTCAATAGCTTGAGAAAGTGAAAATTATCATGAGACTGCACTTACTTAACTTTAATTACTTTCCCATGTTCATACCATCGCTTGGCTTCTAAGTTTCAGAAAAAGAGTCTGATCAACTGCCGAGTTAAAAAGATCTCCTACTGCTTTTATCTTTTAGAAAAGCTACTGTCTACAAAGATCTCCCCCAAGAAGCATGGAGTATGAACTAGAGGACTGTTCATGTCTGGTTGCTTGTATCCCAGCCTGCATTCATTACTTCACCCCATTAACATTCCACGCTGAGAGTCCTTTGCCAGTTTTATGAGGCGAAACCACAAAATGTCAGGTTAACAAAATCCTCACCCAGCAATTTCACCTTAAAATACTGGCTGTCAAGAACTTGCTTCCAAGATATTCAATAAATCACTAACTCTCTACAGCAGGTTGCAAGTCAAATAAAGGCAAAAATTTGCATCATAGCAAATCTACATTAATCATTAGAACACAAGCTGATTATTTAGAACTACAACTTTATGGAAGAGAGTACAGCAGTATAATTTCAAGTGTACCTGGTAGCCTATCCTAGTTTTTAATTGTGCTTACAGTTATACATTTGCACTTCTATAATTTATACATTTCTAACTCTCTATTACAACCATTTCCAATCATTCAGACACTTGATTTGAGTCAACATGATATATACTAGAGAGGAGCTTGGAGACCTCAACTTACTGGTTCAATTCCAGGTTCTGCCACTTATGAACTATGTGTCTTTGAGATGGTTAATAATTTCCCTAAATAAGAAATCTCATCTTTGCATATATAGTCAGAGTTAAGAAAGTCAGAGTGAGTATAAAAGGGAAAAAGGAAGTGCAAGGAACAGTTTGTAGCGTAAGTGAAAATATGCCTATTAAATGCATCAACCTGCACTTTTTCCTTTGTTCAACAGGAATGACAGAATATGAATTGGCCAGGCCTAGGTACTGTATGATCATCCTCCAAGTTAATTATCTCACTTGCATTGCTAATATCCAGCTTTCATGACAATTATTAAACCATGTTGGATAACTATCCTGTAAGCAAGTATCTTTAAGTGGAATAGCCCATGCTTGAATATATATCTTCACACTCCTTTGTTGATCATGCTGCAAATCTCTGAAGAAGCTTCACAGTGGACTTTAACCACTCTTAGACTACCCAAATGGACAGAAATTTATTCCAAAGAAACATGAAACCTATGTTATTCTCTGGGCTCGAGTTAGTTACTTAAGAGCTCCCTCATTAAATATTTATTGGACAACTATTAAGTACCAGGCATTACAGCTATCTCAGATTTCTCATCAGGACCTGGAGAGGATCATCACTTTTTCAGGCCTTAACTGTCTAACAAAACAATGGGTAGCAAAGGTGAGGGCTCCAAACTAAATAATGTGTATGGCCTATGGTACTGACATGAGAGCAGGTCACACTGTCCCATGCCAGTTTCCCAAAGGAAAGTAAATCATATTCTGAGTCTATTCAATACTTTTCTGACAAAAATGTAGTTTGTATAGGTCATGCTAAGGACCTGCATGATTTAGTACAGAATGCAGAGGAGAATATACATGAGAGCAAACTATCAAAGACTGAAGATAACAATGTTTAAAAACCACTGCTGAAAGTTTTCCATGTGTCCTTGTTTCCATATTAATAATTATTATTCCTCTTCTTTTAATACATTGCAATTTTCCAAATTCCTTTGTAAATACAGATAAAATAGAATAGGAAAAGAAACCAGCATGCAACTCTTCCAACAGCAAAGGCTTTTATATATTTATGCTTCCCACCTCTAATAAAAAAAATATACAAGTCTTTGATACAGAATGTGGACCGTATTCATATTAAATTCCCAATTCAATCATTCATGCTCTCAATCTCATAAATTGAGAAAGTTGAAAAGAAAATATTGGGCAGCCCGGGTGGCTCAGCGGTTTAGCACTGCCTTCAGCCCAGGGCCTGATCCTGGAGACCCGGGATCAAGTTCCACATTGGGCTCCCTGCATGGAGCCTGCTTCTCCCTCCCTCTCTCTCTCTCTCTCTCTGTGTGTGTTTCTCATGAATAAATAAATAAAATCTTTAAGTTTTTTTTTTAAGATTTTTTATTCATTTATTCATAGAGACAGAGAGAGAGAAAGAGAAAGAGAGAGAGGCAGAGACACAGGCAGAGGGAAAAGCAGGCTCCATGCAGGGAGCCTGACGTGGGACTCGATCCCGGGTCTCCAGGATCACACCTCAGGCTGCAGGCGGCGCTAAACCGCTGCACCACGGGGGCTGCTCTAAATAAAATCTTTAAAAAAAAAAAAAAAAGAAAGAAAAGAATATTAAAAACTCAATTAAAACCCTGTAATCATTGTTCACATTAGACTATTAGGACCAAGAATCATGCATGTTCCTCACATTAAAAATTTACTTTTTTCTTTCTATTATGTTCTCCTAATATTTGGAGACTACTTTTATTCACAAAATTACACTTGTATACCCAGAGCAACATAAAGATCAGCAACATACTCTTGGTCTCCCCAAAACCTCAGAAAACAGAATCTATACTCGAGAATAAACTGTCATTGGCAATTAAGTGAAAATATTAGTGATCTCTTAGCACCCTAAATCTAATTATTAAATCTGGCCTTACTAAATGAATATATTTTAGTAGAGCACCTATACATTTTAGTAAGGTAGGAGATCTTAAGTACCTGCTGAAAAATTTAACCATTTAGCCATATACTACTATTAATAAAGAGCAGTCAATAACAAATGACTGACTCTAAGAATGAAGCTATGTAAATAAAGATAAAGCAAGCAAACCAACAACTGGGATTCTCATCAGAATGATAGAACTAAAGGAGCACACCGACTTTGGACACAGGCAAACAGGCCCTGATTTTAATGTGTTCTCTAACACTTAAAAGCAGCCAGTTTGGCTTTCTCCAATAAATTATGACACAGAACGCAAAAAGAGACTTCCTAGGAATTTATGCTTTGATAGGCAACTCAAAGGATACAAAATTCTACCTTCTCTCCTGCATACACATAAAAGAAATCTAAGAAGTCTAGAAACCCCTTGTGTTACAAACAGAAATTAGGTTGAATACAATTAGTTATATTATGTTATATTATATTATATATTATATATATCAGTTATATTATGGTTATATTACGGTTATAGTTATATTATGGCTAGGTCTTAATCCTCACAATACCCCATATCATATTTCTTGTATGGTAGGAGTTATGGTAGGAGTTAAATAAATGCTCCATAAGCTTACTAAGCAAAACAATAAAATGTCATTTGGAAGTTAAGTGAAATTCTAAATGTTATTCAAATGCAAATTTAAAACTAAGTCTCAGTACTGGAAATGAATAAAATTTTATCTATGTGCAAAAACTAAGTATAGATTATTAAAGATTTATTTGAGAGAGAGAGAGAGAGAGAAGCAGTCTCCCTGCTAGAGTGTGTAGCCCAACACAGGGCTTGATCCCAGGAGCATGAGACCATGACCTGAGCTAAAATCAAGAGTTGGACACAACCAAATGAGCCACCCAGGCACCCCAAAACTGAGAATAGGTTAAAACAAATTTTAACTTTTTATAGGTAAAAGAACACACAGTCATTATCTAAAATCCTCAAGATCTTTTTAAGTTGACTCATAAAATTCTATATGAAAGAATCTTTGGGTTTTAACACAACCTAAAACCATTTGAACCAGTATGAATTTTAATCAGACTTTCGGTAACTTTACGGAATGCTTCAGGATCAGACTTCGGTAACAGAATCTCAGCTGATAATAGCTCCTTTTCTTGTAGAAGTGACCAAATGTTTAAGAATAATCGGTTAAATCATATGAATGCTAAACATTTGTTTCGCTTTAAAGATCATAGCAATCATGGGTCCAAAATCAATCTTAAACTCTTAGTAACTAAAGGGCAAGGGCAAGCAGATTTGCCAAAGCAGCAATGCCTGACCTGAAGGTACCTGGAAGAAAAAAAGAAAGAGAAAACAGAAAATGTTAGCTTTTGCACACTGCAAATATCAAAGCAAAGTGATTGCTTTAAAAACTTTAGTTCATGATAATCATCATATATTTATGTGGGTTAAAATTTTAATAAACATTTGAGGAAAACCATAATACTTATAAGGCTCATCATTCTATAAAATGCAGAGCAGCATTTACAGATTAAATGCTTCCTCTTTTAAGAATAAATGGGATGGCAATTTAAAAAGAAGACTAGGAGTTCCTTCCAACATTTTCAAAGTAATTAGTCTCATTAAAATTGCCAGAGGTGGGGATCCCTGGGTGGCTCAGAGATTTGGCGCCTGCCTTTGGCCCAGGGCAGGATCCTGGAGTCCCAGGATCAAGTCCCGGGTTGGGCTCCCTGCGTGGAGCCTGTTTCTCCCTCTGTCCGTGTCTCTGCCTCTCTCTCTCTCTATCATGAATGAATAAAAAAATAAAAATTAAAAAAAAATTGCCAGAGGTACTATTCCATCTTAGTCTGTTAGTAAGTAGTTTGAATTAAATAGGATAAAAGTTAAGTAAGTCGAAAAAATAGGACAAAGATAGCAAATATTTATGGAGGAAGCACAATACAGAAATAACAGTAAGAGGAAAAAGAGCTAAAATAGAGGAAGAAATTATTGGTGCATTATTTTAAAAATCTACATAACAAATAACAAAGATCAGGATTAGCAAAGGAGGGAAGATTCTGAACCTTTTACCATATATGGCCTCCACCATCACCGGGACATTAGCAAAACAACAAATAAGAAAAACATTAGGATTCTGGGAAACTTGTGCTTAGAGGTAGACCCTTATCCCACAGGTCTTTCAAATTGAAAGCAAACCATCATATTTTGAATTTAATGCTCTCTGGGAAACTGGAGGCCATAATCCCAAAGAGACAACATGCTAATTTAAGATTCACAAATTCCACAACACAAGAAGACACAGATGATAGGTCTGGAGCCTGTTACAAGCAATCACTTCCTCACATACTTTCAATACTGGAACACAGTGTGACACATAGGAGTTAAATAATAATAACAGTAAGCAAGTATTTATTAAGTGCCTACTAGTATTGAAAAATAGCAAAAGAGATACAGTCTCATTCACATGAACCACATGTCAGGTACCTAAAATATAACATATTATCTATTTGATTTTGTAAGACATTATCTTCCCAGTTTTCCAGAAAGGAAACCAAGGCCAAGAGAAGTTACCTATCTTGTCCAATATTACAAAGGCAGTACGAAGTCAGTAAGTGGAAGAATTTAAATTCAAATCCAATACTATGACTCTTGCCTGCATCCTGTACCATTAGTTCTACGGTCAGTATATTCTATGTGAGGATTGTACCACCCTCTAGGGGCATTTTTGGAAATCAGTGTTTCTGGTTGTCATAATGATTAGGAGACACTACAGATATTAAGTATCAATCAAGAATGTTAAAAGCTGTTCAATGCTTAATACAACAAAGAACAGATCTGCTCCCTCCACAATTTTCAAATATGTGCCAGGCATTTGTGTAAATGAAAAATGTGTTTATAATCACTTGAACCTAGAATTTAACTCCATTTTATATCAAAACACAGAGTGGTTTTTAACCCACTTTTTAAAAACCCCAAGAGTTCCAGAAATTTAACTATCACTATACAGGAGAAAAAATATGAATCAATGAGATTTTGACCAAGAGGTGTTTACCATTTCAGAAAGTCACCTCATTCATGACTATTCTATTTGAGTGTTGGCACTGTCAATTTATTAAACATGTAGTTAGGCAAAACTTATAAATGTCCCAATATAACACATGGCAGGCAAAATGTCTTATCATGTCTTCTAGTTACATTCTAAATATTAAAATATATATATATATATTATTTTCCTCTTATTCCTCCCTTAATAATGATTATGGTATTATATTGATTTCTCTATAAGTTATCAGCTTAAAAACATACATTAACTATGAATTTTACATCAAGATAAAAAAAGAACCTTAGAAAATACTGCTCAGAGAAAGGAGAGTTAGATCTTATAGGGTTGAGAACCACCACACTATATCATTGTGCCCCTAATTAAGACACAACTACACTATATCCTTGGCCTCACTATAACACAATTGGAATCATCCCAATTAAAAGAATCAACTCTACTTATGAAAATCTTTCATAGGTTACCCTCAATGGCAAGATAGTTCCTTAAATTGAACTCAAGTTCCTTACTCTAGAATTCAAGTTTGTTTATTTTGTCTCAAGATGAACTCTGTGCAGGATAGCAATAGCCAAACTAAAGGTACTATATAAAGTCTGTATTTTATCACTGGAATGGGTTAGTATCTCTTTTCCTTACTGTATTTCTTGATTAAGTGTTCAGTGAATGTTCACAAAATGGTAACTGATTCCACAGCATTCTTATTTACAACTCTTTTATAAATGTTTTCTCACAATTTTTTGATTTAGTACATAGACCCTAATACTACTCCTTTTCAATATGAAAATTCACAAAAAGAAGGCTTAATTTGCAGGGGTAGTAAATTAGAGCAGGCATACAATGGCAATAACTTAATGTCTGAGTTTGAAAAATAAAGTCACGGCTTAAAATGTTAATTGTGAATTAAAAGTTTTCCAAGGGTCCTCTAATTTCCTAACACAAAATACAGCAGTTTAGAAATATATATATAGGAAACAAGTATCCTCTACTAGCTCATGGATTTTACAGAACCTTGGTACATACGCCAGATTATGACAAAACTTTTTAAATTTTTATTTCTTTAGAAAGGGGGGGAGGGAAGGAGCAGAGAAAGAGGGAGAGAGAGAATCTTAAGTAGGCTCCATGCCCAGCATGGAGCCCGATGCAGGGCTTGATCTAATAACCCCAAGATCATAATCTGAGCTGAAATAGAGAGTTGGATGCTTAACCTACCGAGCCACCCAGGTGCCCCAAAACTTTTTTTAAAAGAATGAGGTGAATAACTCTTGCCCCATTGCAAATCTTTGTTTTACAGAAGCCTTCTAATACTTCTTACTTCACAGATAAAACTAAGATGCCACTGGTTATATAATGACTTAGTGGTTCAGCTTTGCTTTAGACCTTTTTCTAAAGTTCAGGTCAAAGGCTTCTCACTAAATGACTGTGCAAGATACACTCTGTTTATCACCAGATCTGGAATCACAATCAAAAGGTCTTCCTTCTAAATATGGCAAGCAATGCCACAGATGGAGCCATTGCCACTTTTAGCCATAAAAGCTGATCTTCAAACTACATTCTACACCACCAATAAAGTAGCTCCAAAACCATATACCATTTCTTGCTGCCTCCATGCAGTTGCTTTTTAGTTACATCACTGTCCCTACATATCATACTAAAGATATTATTAATTCTATGACTAAGCATGATAGAAAAGTCTTTCATAAAGTTGACAAATCAAAGCTGCCAGTGTAACAGGAAATAAAAAATAAAGCCACCAAGCAGAAAGGTAGTTTCACTTAAGTTGTCCATTGGGCAGAGACACAAAAATCTTTGGGAATTTAAACCATAAACTAATATTCATTTAGACCTACAGTCTGAATCCACTACCAGCAAAGTCCAAAAAATTCTCAAGCAGACAACTTAACTTATGGTCATCTCAAGTTGTAGTGCCACCAGATTAGTAGCAGAAGTGACCAGATACTTCCTTCTAGCAGAACTTGAACTCAATTAAAGCCATTAGCAATTGTTAAATATCACATATTAAATAGTTTTTTCGAAATTTTATTTATTTATTCATGAGAGACAGAGAGAGAGAGAGAGAGAGAGAGAGAGAGAGAGGCAGAGACACAGGCAGAGGGAGAAGCAGGCTCCATGCAGGGAGCCTGACGTGGGACTCAATCCCGGGTCTCCAGGATCACACCCTGGGCCAAAGGCAGGCGCCATACTGCTGAGCCACCCAGGGATCCAAAAATCACAGATTATACAAGGACTCTTCTAAATTTCAGAGATGTTAAAATACAGAAAATTATAAAACTAATAACCAATAAAATAGTAAATAAATGCTTTCAGAATTAACAAAAACAAATGAAAGCATAGTTAGGAAACAGACAAAAAGAGACTCAGTATCTCAACATTCAGGGCTATCAAAGGAGAAAAATAAAAAACCAAAGTTCTAGCTAGGGAATTACACTTTCTTGCTCACAAACCGGAAGCAACCTCCAACTTAAGGAGTGAAGTAAGACGGTTAAGTTTCAAAATTTTTCTTTGTCTTTATATGTGTCATTTCCTGTAAAATATAACTGTGTAAGCTGTAAAGTCCAAAAATAGTAATTTCTAACAATTTTTAAAATTCAAACTGATAAAATTAATATTTTAGAATATAATTAAAAAGGAAATTAAAGCTTAATCCCATTATCTCTGAAGTCAAATAAATAAGCAAACCTATATATATATGAAAAAATACAGAATATATATATGAAATGAATTATTTTTGCTCTTTATCAAAAGACTAAAGATGACAGGTGTATTTTTGTGTGCTCTTTAATGTTAACCAGATTCAGATTCACGATTTTATCAGTACTGAACCCATTATTAACTCTTTGACAGATCCCTGAGTGTTCTTTAACTCATGTACTAATACTTGTTTAATTGAGTTAATTAATCACAGCCTAACCAAAATATCTCAAACAGACCTCACACAGCATTCAAAGTGTAGCTTGAAATCTAACCCTCCCTCCCTTTTCTTTAAACTGGCCTGGGGGATGAAGTCAATAAATTGTCAATTAATAACATACTTGCTTTGATGATTCTTCAGTAATTTATTGTCATCCCACTTCATAAATTTTTAAGTAAAAGTTCTGGGATTTCAAGTAAGATACCTCTTTCATGGGAAAACTCAGTTTTAAGAGTTTTCTTCTGCCAATAAACCAATAAGACAAACTAACTGATAATCCTCCCCCACTATACCGTATAGGAATAAGCACTCAACCAGTGAAAGTAATTTGTTCCGCCAATGGCACAGAAAACTACTCAAATTAATTCATTAAATAGATCTGAATGTTAGTTAGTCTCTTACTTTTGGTTAAGGCCTGGGTTGAACTAGCTTATTCATAGACAAAACAGTCTTGAACATAGTAGTGTCAGTACAATACATGTAACTATCCCATCCACTACCAGAACAAAGGTGCTCTACTGTTTATATGCTCTATAACTACTAATGAGAATTCACTACACCCAAGACCAGCCTCCCCTAAACAACATCCTCTTCCCACTGAAGTCTGATATCCCTAAACAATAATGAAGACATATAATCCCTACCACATTAGCCTTGCTTGCACTCTAGATATCACTTTTACCTCCTGTCCACAAAGCCCTGACCTCTGTACTCAGATTCTTGGCCTTTTATTCACTCCCAGGGCACACTCCCAAACTAACATATTTATCCTACCCATCCAGCCTCTTGTCCTGTAAATGACAGACTCCTGACTTCATGTCCTCCAAGGACTAATCTTCTAAAAAATTTCCCAGGTGCTCTTAAAATCAACACACTGAACCCTCTTCACATTCATTACAATGAATATGCAACATAGAGAGGGAAACTTTTATATTTCTAGTCATCTGATAAAATAAAATCAGTATGTATTACTAAAATAAAAAATTAAGAGTTAAACAGAGTGATGCTCTAAGTAGGCTAAGTGAGAGACATTTTTAGTAGGCTCTATGCCCATTATAGGACTCAAACCCATGACCCTGAGATTGAGCCACATGTTCTACTGACAGGGTCAGTCAAATGCCCTGAGAGACATTTCTGACAGTGACTAGTACTCATGAGAACAGACAAAAACAAATTGTGATTGTCAAAGTGGTAAATAAGTAATGGAAAGAAATGCATGAATGACTAATGTCAAATGGGCAAAAGCTTGGGTTTCAGTCCATTTCCTTATTTTTGTGTCTTGAGAACAACTATTAGCAGTTAATTCTCATTATCTCCCGTTAAAAACAAATTTTCCATGTGACCATTACCAAAGATATTAATCTCATTTAAGGCCATTTTGTAACTGGATAAACTTTTATTGAACATTAACCATATGCCTAAACCTAAATATTAAACATTAAGAGATAAATAAGGGGCGGGGGGGACCTGACTGGCTCAGTCTGCATGTAACTCTTGAGTTTAAGAGTTGGGGTCTTGAGTTTAAGCCCCAGGTTGGGAGTAGAGACTACTTTAACAACAACAACAACAACTAAATAGTAAGAGTCACTGCATTTGGGCTCCTCATAATTTAGTGGAAAACCCTGACAAAAATAAGTCATAATTTTTGATAAGTGTTTTAATAAAGTATTCAGAATAGGTTACAGAATGTAAAGAAGCAAACATGAAGGGACCTAACTTGTTTTAGGAAAGAAGTATGCAAATGCATTTTCAATGGAAGTAGAGCTTCAATTGAACAAAACAGGGAAGAGAAAAGCAGGGAGAGCTTCCTATGCACTGAAATTATATACACAAATGAAAATGGAACGGAGAACAGCATTTTGTAAGACTGAAAATGACCAGGGATCCCTGGGTGGCGCAGCGGTTTGGCGCCTGCCTTTGGCCCAGGGCGCGATCCTGGAGACCCGGGATCGAATCCCACGTCGGGCTCCCGGTGCATGGAGCCTGCTTCTCCCTCTGCCTGTGTCTCTGCCTCTTTCTCTATCTCTCTGTGACTATCATAAATAAATAAAAAAAAAAAATTAAAAAAAAAAAAAAAAAGACTGAAAATGACCTGATGGGATGAGCACTTGGGTGATATACTATATGTCAGCAAATCGAACTTCAAGAAAA
Organism: Vulpes lagopus; assembly: GCF_018345385.1. Classification (NCBI taxonomy): domain Eukaryota; kingdom Metazoa; phylum Chordata; class Mammalia; order Carnivora; family Canidae; genus Vulpes; species Vulpes lagopus. The sequence continues at coordinate 37,103,299 of NC_054832.1, forward strand.
ACAAATTTAAAAAATCTATAAAACTGAAAATGGTTCCACACAGTGGGAGAATACTGTATATGTGAAAACACTATACAATATTAGAGTTGTAAATAGTGCTTAGAAGTCTGAACTTTATCCAGAAAGCAGTGAGGGAGTCATTAAAAAGTATTTTAAAAGGAAGGGGCAGCCCAGGTGGCTCAGCGGTTTAGCGCCGCCTTCAGCCCAGGGCCTGATCCTGGAGACCCAGGACAGAGTCCCATGTCAGGCTCCCTGCATAGAGCCTGCTTCTCCCTCTGCCTGTGTCTCTGCCTCTCTCTCTTTCTGTGTCTCTCATGAATAAATAAACAAAATCTTAAAAAAAAAAAAAAAGATTTAAAAAAGTATTTTAAGAGGAAGTGAAAGGATCAGATTTGTCTTTATAGAGAAGCCTTAGGATTTGGTGACTGCATAAATAGGAAAGATGTGAAATGAAGGAAGGGAAAAGTTTAGAGCAATCGCTAGGTTTCTGATTGGACTAATAATACCACCACTCATCAATACAGAAGAATGCAGGTCGAAGTACAAGCTTAAAGTAAAATGGGAGAAAAGAAGTTGGAAGTGCTGCGTCTAAGGTGCCTGTGAATTATCTAAAAGAAATTTCTCACAGATAACCAAAAATTTATCTGCTGCTCAAGGAAAATGCTGTCACTATGAATATTAAGGGATAATACAAATTTAACATTTTATCTTTATAGAAATGATTGGAACAATCCAATGTTAGACAATAGTATCACCTCCTTTTAGCCACTGGAATCAATTCTTTATTCTATGGGGGAAAAAAAATTTTCTTTTAAAGCAATCACATTTGCCAGCGGAAATGAACTTCATTAAAATTTTCCTTCTTTTCTTCTACCTGAATATCCTCTCATAGCAAAGTGATTTCAGATAAACCAGGAAATGAAGACTACTTTTTTGGGTTTTTCCCATCACATACTTTTGTCATTACAATAAAAACTACTAACATTTGTATGTACCAATCTTACTCTAAATACTTTACTTATATGAGTTCACTTGATCTTCATGACAACCCTATGATGTATTATTATTCTTATTTTACCAATGAGAAAGTTGCTATAAAGTCCAGAAACTTGCCAGTGATTGCAGAGATAGGACATAGGAGCCAGGAATCAGTGTGATTTCAAAACCCATGCTTTTAACCACTATACTATGCCATCTGTCATAAATCATATTACTCTAATAAATTAGGATTATGCAAATAACAAAATTTACTCAGAAGCTATGGAGAACTACAGATAGAAACAAATAAGTAGATATGAGCATTAATGGAAAAACAAATCCCCCTAGTAAGAAATCTTGACTATATCTTTACTTAATGAGAATCTTTCAGGCACTGAGCCACACACAGTACTAAATAATCACACACACAAAAAAACAAACACTCTCAAGGGGCACTATGTGTGTCGGAGACTATGCACAGGATTTCTGTAGCTGCCTCAGAATCTTATTACTACTAGAATTTCACTTTTGGAGTCACTGATCCTAGAATGCAAGAAGCTTCAAAATATTTAAAACATTCTTCATTCTTAATGACACCTCAATTCCTTCAATAGTGGTATCACTATAGAGAAAATACATGGAGCAATGGTGCAGTATGAATTACATGGAAATCTGAACCATAAGAGAAATGTGTGCCCATTGTCTCTAGCATCAATTTCATAAAATAGTCATGCTTTCTCTATCTCTTCTCTTTCTCAACTGCTTTTAAACAACAAATTTAGACCTTTTCATAATATTATTCATAAGGCATAATTTTTACTTGGCATTCAGCATCAAAATACTGAAATGCTAATGTGAAGTGCTAGGAATTACTAAAAGTCATTAGGGTTTGTCCTAGTATGGAGCAATGGCCAGGTAAAGTAAACTAATGGCAGAAAAATCACTATCTTCAAACCCCTGGATGATGTCTTGAGAGCAGTTTTGGTGCATTAGAAAATATGAATGGCCCTGCCTTCTTAGACGGAGTTTCTTTAGAGACAGGTGAAGTAAGGAGCTACATGGAGACAGAACTACAGTAGTAGTCCTCTTACTTGATACTATGATGAGTAATTTAGTTGATGGCAAAATATAATCAGTTAAATTAAGAAGTCATTAGAAAGAATATATCTATATCTTAAACATTTTATTTAAACATAAAACAAAAAAAAAATAAACATAAAACAAAAATGTACATTTTTACTGATCTTTAGATGTAGATAAAGTCAAGAACTTCAAATCCAAGTTTTACCTCATCTTATATAAACACCTTTAATAGATCACATAACAATTACTACTTTCAACTTTCTTTAAAAAAAAAATAAACTTCCTGTTCCATAATGGAACTACCATAATAAAATGAGATAGCACCCTTAATATGGTGCCTGACACTAATAAGCACCCAAAAAGTGTTTAATATTTTAATTATACACACAGAAATTCATTTATATAAAATGACATCTTAATATATCTCATCCTCTCAATAATCCTATGAAGTTGGGTAGTATTTATTGTAATTTCCATTTCCCAGTTAAGAATATTGAGGTACACAGCTCATAGTAATAAGACCCAATAAATGATAGAGCTGAGGTTTGAATCCGGTGTTAGAGGAATGCAGGCAATTGCCCTTGAACAGGTAAGTGAAGGAAAAGGAGAACTAGTAAGAGAATACAGAAAAAGCCATCATTATCTTCAAGTCAACCCCTTTCATAACTAAAACCTAGGCTGGAAAGAATAAAGCATTTAGGATCTGGAAACCGTACTCTTATTCAAACAGCTATTAGAGTTGGTCACAAACTCAAACTCTCTGATTCGTGAGTACAGCAACCACTTTAAGTCACTACTCATTGTGTTGAGAAAAAACTAATCAGATTTTCAAGAACCATTTGTTTGGGATACAGAAGATACCCAACATAACAATGTTACTATGTTGCAGTTGCAAACTGTTACAGTATTTATTCTACAACCAGCACTCTACTGAGATTTTAACTGACATAATTATTTTTCAAAAGATGACATAAACTTAGTAAGAATGAATGATCTGTTTACCAAGGAGCAAATTAATGGCTCATGTGCTATTCACTGAGGTATAACCAGAGACAAAGAAGCTCAGGTAATATTCTGGGATGGAGTTAAGAGAGGGATTACCAAACAAGACCACATGAACTGATAGAATCCTGCCTAACTGTGTTCACCCTTGGCTTTAGATACATGGACACACACGTGTGCATGCGCGCACACGCACGCACACACACACATACACCTTGCTTAAAGAGATCTAAAATAAGACAAGTACAGGGAAGGATATCAAAGGATAGGACTCAAAAGGAGGAAATTTAAGGATTTATAAACCTACAGATCTGATCTTATGAATAAAACTTTTCTTTGCTAGCACATGCTCTTTCTAGATCAGTAGGTTATAGTTACATATTCATGTCAAAACAGCAAAGCAAACTACTTAGCTCATGTTAATTGTAAATTTTTTTAATGTAAGGATAGACTAAGAATCTTCAAATTCAGCAGAATTAAGAACCAAAACCTAAATTCATGTTACATATGGAATCATTCTGTTGATGAAAACTAAAAAAAAAAAAAAAACACTAGTAATAAAAAACCTGCCAAAACTGCATTAAATACTTCACATACTGGGATCCCTGGGTGGCGCAGCGGTTTGGCGCCTGCCTTTGGCCCAGGGCGCGATCCTGGAGACCCGGGATCGAATCCCACGTCGGGCTCCCGGTGCATGGAGCCGCTTCTCCCTCTGCCTATGTCTCTGCCTCTCTCTCTCTGTGTGTGACTATCATAAATAAATAAAAATTAAAAAAATAAATAAATAAATAAAAATACTTCACATACATAAGTTTTTGTAAGGTTTAAGTAAAATTAAGTAGTAGGTGCTAGCTCTTTATATTCACTATCTTTAATCTTCAAAACAAACTCTACAAGGGAGTGAATTTGTTTTCCAAATTTTACAGGTGAGAAAATGGAACTCAGGGAGATTTAAGTATGTTTTCCAAGTCATAACAGTAAAAGCAAATACATATTTGAAAACAAGTTTGACTAATTCTAAAGTCTAATTTCTTTCTCTTAAATGATGCTGCAAACAAAACTGAAGAAATGATTTGTAAAATAACTATGAGTAGATATAACCATTAAAACCTTCTAGAAAAAAATAAATTTACACATCAATGACTGAGCTATTTGACCTTTCAGAAATCTCAAAAAGAGAACCTTACTGTTAATAATGTATTAAGACAACAAGACTCATTTGAATTCTCTGCAGAGTTAACCATTTCCACTTAAAATTTGTAGTACAAAATTAGAAAAATCCAAATACGCACCAATCATACTATCTACCAAGAAGAAATCAATTATATATGTAGACATAGAACACTACAATGTCAAGAAAAATTAGGATGAAAAGCTGTTTACTAAAATAGAAAGATGGCTCTAAAACACAGGAAAGTGATAAAGTAGGTACAGAAGAGAATACATGGTATGAAAATTATTTTTCCAGGATTGTGTATTTATACATGTAACCATATAAAGTGTCTGAAAGGATGTATGTCAAAATATCAGCCCTAGTTAGTTACTCTTTAGGTCATAGTATTTAAGATAATTGTAAATACTTCTATTTATTTTTCTTTTGTGTTTGAATTTTTGCACTATTTATCGTAAAAAAGTATTTTCATTTTGAGAAAAAGAATCAGCACATGATTTTACATATTATTCAACATGAACATGAGGAGTAATGATATCTGTTAAATAAATCCTTAGAAACCTAATCAATCCATACAATGTTTTCAAAAAAAACCATATGTTAGTTTTATAACAACAAAAATAGCTAGACACGTTTCCAAATTTTACCCCCCAGAAAAGTTACAAACACAATGACAAGTTTATTAAAAATTTATGGGTACTAGAACAACATATGCTCTTCCTATTTTTGACCAGGTCTGGGATAGAAAAGTTATATACACATGCAATACTGAAAACATAATTAAAAGACTCACAAAGAAGTCAAGTGAATCAATTCTAAACTCATCTTTTGTATTAACATTTACAGTATATACATATATCCATATTTTGTTGCTCTTGACATGACTTATGACCAGTCAGATTCAATCTTTCAAATTTAGAACAGGTCCCTTCTGATCATAAAAAACTAATATTTAACCTTTTTTTTTTTTTTTTTTTATTTATTTATGATAGTCACAGAGAGAGAGAGAGAGAGGCGCAGAGACACAGGCAGAGGGAGAAGCAGGCTCCATGCACCGGGAGCCTGATGTGGGATTCGATCCCGGGTCTCCAGGATCGCGCCCTGGGCCAAAGGCAGGCGCCAAACCGCTGCGCCACCCAGGGATCCCAACCTTTTTTTAATAACACATTTCAAAATACACTTCTCTCATTACCTCTTTTCCAACTATGTTGTTTAGAAGCATATCGTTAACCTGTACATACAGTTACTATATAAATAAATGTCATGTGTATTAACAATCTATTACTTTCTGATATTATCTCCCTCTTTTGTACTGCTTAGTTATTTCTGCAAAACCTTCTCAATATGGCACCAGCATAATACCTCTAAATATATGAACATCAATTGTTTGTCAATGAGGATATCTTACACTTTTTAATCATGACAAATATTTTAAACACATCAACTTAAAAATACAAACTAGTCAAACATGGTATCTTCAAATACTGTGTGTTTATAGCCATCAACTCAGCCACAATGCGCTTTTCTCTATTCTACATCTATCTGTTGGATACTGTCATAACCCAACAACTTTGTTAGAATGATTTTACTGTCCTCTACCTAAAAAACACCATAATAACAATAATAAGCAAATTCCCTTGTTTTGTAACATGAACGGTGATCTCTTTAAAGGAATATCTTTAAACACAAAGATATTCAGTGCCTGGTATTGCAATCATTTAATAGATTAAGAAACATTAAACATGAGATCAAGTTATTTATATAAAGACTGGGTTCCACAGTTAGAATTAGAATTCACCAGTAACAGCCTCAATGTTGTAGATACATTTCTTCATATAACATGAATTTCCCTCAGCTATGCTGTATCACTTCAGGCTATTTTCTAAAAATCCTCTTTGAACTTGACATGAAAAGAGTAGTGAAAAGAAGATAAACCAGGAGCACAGATAATTATTAACAGTTTTGTTTATAAATAATTGTGACTCAAAACAACCCACAGACTGTATTTTAGAAAAATGGTAAAGATTTTGCACACAAATGGATATAATATATAAAATTTACCCCAGAATAGCAAATTTGCAGAGCATATTTTGTTACTGTTAAACACAAACACATTTTAGACTTCATTTAAAGTAAATAAATTAACCTCTATTAATATATTTAAATTATTTTATATTTTTAGAGATCTGAGTATATGTGACAAACATATAAGCAAAGTATAATCACCTAGTTTAGTTTTTATAAATTTTAAATGTACAATAGCTAAGTATGATCGTTTAAGCTACAAACTTCAGAGGCTTTACTTCAGAGGCTATAGTCATTAAAAGTAATGGATAAAGCTGGTCAGTAATTAAATTGATCACATCTCCCTGAAGGCCAAAAACCTAATGGATGACAACAGAGCTCAACATTTTCCAGCTGCTGAGAAGTAAAGGCTTTCAACATTTGGATGTAGGTAGGCATCTTATTTTCCCAGGATTTCAAAGTCCACATGCAGGCTGCTGTTCAGCTATAATAAATGAGTAATTCAAGTAGGGCATGACTGCTTCTTGTATTAACTTGATAAAGATGTTTCACTCCAAATGCATCAACAGTTGTGTTAAGTCATCCCTTTCACAGGCTGACTGAGACTTACTTATGCTATGCTTTGTTAACAAGGAATCCGATAAAAAAGAGGAGGGGGAATTTATCAACTTCTGCATTTGTTTTTCTAAGGCTAAAAATCAAGTTTTACTTAATAATTAACTCCAAGCTAAACCACATGAAAACTAAATATAATGGTCCCAATACTTATTTTAACTTTAAAAATTGGTCTTAGAAAACAAAAGCAGTAATAAGTATCCCAAATATTTTACATTTTACAATCACATTGTAAAATTTAAAAATCTTAATACATTTTTATTATAATTATCTGAATATACTGAAATACTCTAGAAAGAAAACTACTTCACCATAAAGACGTACTAAACACTTCTTAACAATTACACTTTTCACACTTTCACAAAAACATGGACTTCAACTAATAATTACAGTAACAGTATAGGACAATTAATAGTAGTTGTAATGTTCAAATAATAAATTTTCATCTCATATGCAGTCTTCTATGGTTCCAGACTTAAATATCAATCCTCTTTGAGAAATCTTTGCTAGTATCATTAAATCCTCCCTTCTTGATTCAAGTTTATCTCTCTTCTCTATTTCTAGATAGTACTTTTCTCCCAGCCAGTTGCAGCATTTGTCAAGCTTGTTCTTAGAATTAGCTATATGTATATACAACTTAATAGGGCTCTATACTGAATATTTTTTATCAGCCAGTAGCAGTGTCATACATGCACCTAGTAATTCATAAATAGAACTCAATAAACTGAATAATCAATGATTTAGGGTTTGAATTTTCTCTATAGTCTTTGCTCTCTGGTGTAATGAATTCTAAAGTCAAACTGCTTGGGCTCTACTGAAAATGCTTGAAATAATACCTGGCACATAGGAAGAATTAGAAAAAATAGCAGTATTATACCAACTGCCTCTATCACCCTAAATAAAACTTGCTTGTGGTCCCTTTGTTCCTCATCTTAATCAAAGGGGCCCTACTATGTACCTAGTTCTCCAAACTAGAACACTAGACGTTTACCTACTGTACCCTCTCCCTCAGATATCATCTTCAATTAACCATCAGCTCCTACTGATTCTGACACATTGCAATCCCACAAATGTGTGTAACTCTCTTGACATTATCCTTTTCTTCACTGCAACATTCTCCTACCTGATCTCGCCTGCCTCCTTGGATGAGGGTAACCTCATCCACCCCACTCCCTAAATTGGTTTCTAAAGCATAAATATGATAAAAACTTTCCAAATCCTCCCTTAGCAGAGAGTCCAAACCTTTAAAATGGCTTTCAAGGCCTTTCATAGCCAGAAGAGATTGCTGATCTCTTATCATGCTCCTGTTCCATTCTAAACTGCCATTCCAGGGATCTTAGTTGCAGGTTCCTGAAACCTGACCCATTGTTTCTCCTCTAGCTCATAATTAAGCACTTTCCTTTGACATGGCTGATTCCAGCAAACTTTTCCCAAGTCCCAAGTCTGAGTAAAAGCTTCCTTCAATGTGAATTCACACTACCTTGTTTTATAACAATGTTTTAACTACCTTTAAGCTACATGCTTTACCTATTTATCCTCTCAATGAACCATAAGCTCATTAATAAGTTAAAAAGGGTCCTCTTTTTCTTTATATCCTCAGGTTCTAGGACAAAGTAAAATAAAGGAAGATAACAAATAAAGGAAGATAACAACCTGGTTACCTGAAAGGGTCCTTTAAATGAATATACATTATAAAAAGAACATCTGACAAGAAAGTCAGATCTCTTCAACTCACTATCTGCTTGACTCTGAAGACATCTGACCATCTGAAAAATGCCTGCTTTATTCTTTACTTCTAGACTAAGTGATCCTGAAAGTTTTTCTCCCTTAACGTTTACATGTTCTACCCAAGATTAACAGTTATAACAAAATATTATTTTAAGGATAACTGGTAATTAATTATTTTACAATATCAAATTGATTTAAGAAAAAAACCCTCTTACCCAGTAACTGCCAGTTAAATGTTGCCTATTTTTCCTTCCCTCTCCATTCCGTGGCTGCCTATCACTTCCTTTCCTCTCCCAAAGATTATTCACTAAGCTGTGCCTGCCTTTCATCAACTATAACTCATTAATTCAGAAAATTTCATGCTCACCTATAGGAATATCTTTAAATTCTTGACTTTTCTTTTTCCTGTTTCTCTGTCACTTCCTTTCCAATCATTCCAAAAGAATGTTCTATTTCTCTACTGGAGTCCAGAATTAACCCTGATCATAGCTAACAATCTTATGAGTGAAGGGAAGAAAAAAACTACAGTTAGCACCATAACAACACAGGTTTGAAGTATGCAAGTCCACTTACATGTAAATTTTTTTCAATGAATACAATACAGTCTATAAATATATTTTCTCTTCCTTATGATCTTCTTAGTAATATCTTCTTTTCTCTAACCTACTTTATGAACACAGTATATAATGTAAAGGTCACTTCTGAGCAACAGCCTTAAGCAAAGGAATATACAGAAAGCAAGGCAAAAGGTACCATGGTGATCCCAAGCCCCTGACTAAATACAGAAGGCCCATCAGGTGACTCACCTCAAAACAGCCATAGGCCCTAACTAACCAATGGGCCACTTAAAACCAGGCACAGTTACCAAGAAAAAGGAATATTCCATACACATCCATATGTCCTCACTTTCTTCTCTTTAAATACAGCCACACCTATGGCCTCCTTCCTGCCCACCACTCCCTCTGCCTCAGGTGAGTTCTGATTTCACTTGTAGCACTGCTGACTTCTGCCCAATCGGGTGGCCCCATATTTGGGGGCTTCCATCCCATCAGGAGAGATACCACATTATAATACATAAAACATACAAAATAGATTTTAGTCAACTCTTTATCAGTAAGGCTTCTTAGGCTATTAGCAGTTAGGTTTTGGGGGAGCCAAAAGTTATACATGGATTTTTTACTATGTGGGGAATCCGTGCCTCCCATCCCTGTGTTGTTCAAGGTTAGCTACACTTAGAAATGAGGGCAAAACAACTAAAAAGGAGCACTGTTACTGACTGACCTCTGATGTCCCTGAAATGCCAATAAATATCTTTCAAAATCTCTCTAAAAGTATGTTTTTACTATTCCATTCTCCTGTCTACTTTTACTTTAAATACAATGATTTTAGATAGTTTACTCATTTATTCTTCCAATAAAGTACTATTTCTAACTATTTCTACTTTTCATTAAAAATTAGAGTATCTCAGGCAGCCCAGGTGGCTCAGAGGTTTAGCGCCACCTTCAGCCCAGGGCATGATCCTGGGGACCGGGGATCGAGTCCCATGTCAGGCTCCCTGCATGAAGCCTGCTTCTCCCTCTGCCTGTGTCTCTGCCTCTCTCTCTCTCTCTCTCTCTCTCTGTGTGTGTGTGTGTGTCTCTCATGAATAAATAAATAATATATTTTTAAAAAAAATTTTAAATATCTCAAATTTATTGTTTAGCAAAAAAGTATGAATTAGCCTTGAATTTTAACTATGACAATTCTTTGTTCCTATGTAAAAACACATTCAAATATTTTAAAGAGCTAACTTTCAAATTAACACATATATATCAAAATTCATTGAAGGTTTTGTTTTGTACTATGCCAGACAGTTGACTAATGATAAAGTTTCAAATATATTTAAAGAAAAAATATATTTTAATTGTAAACAAAACAATTGAAACAAATTATAGAAAGATAGTGCTTTTAAACATTTTACTTACTAGAATGAAACTATTTAAAGAGAAATGCCAATTATGCAGCCTTGAGATCTGGTATTTTATTCAGATATACACTAAGACCCCCCAAAATCTCTATAAAAAAACTAACCCATACACTCTGTGGCTTTCAGGGAACATACGTGCTTTCAAATTGAAATTGTATTTAAGTATTAAAGGTTATATAAGAATTAATGTGCAAGAATGCCTACTTGTAAGCAAAATCATTGTAATAACCCATGAACAACTAGGTCTAAATAAGTATTTTGGAAAAGAAATATTTAAAAATATTCATGTTTGCAGAAAACATCAAATACTAAAGGAGAGTATAAATATGGATGAGAAATTACTCATAATCCCATCAAGCACTGATAATCAGAAAATTTAATAATTTTCTATGAACACAATATATAAATATATGTAAACATATATCCATATGCATAAGTTGAGAGAAAATTTTTTGAAACTACATACAACTTTATGATATGAAAGTTGATAGTTTTATTTTCCACACAAGCTTTTAATATGAATACTTTCTGGTAATATATATTTTCTATTGGCTGATATAAAATATGTTCTTCTATGGATAAACTCTATAATTTTCCTACTATTAAATAACAAAGATAACATTATTATTATGAATAAACTGACATTAATACCTGTATGTTTTTAATTTTTTAATTTTTTTTATTTATATATGATAGTCACAGAGAGAGAGAGAGAGAGAGAGAGAGAGAGAGAGGCAGAAGCAGGCTCCATGCACCAGGAGCCCAATGTGGGATTCGACCCCGGGTCTCCAGGATGGCGCCCTGGGCCAAAGGCAGGCGCCAAACCGCTGCGCCACCCAGGGATCCCTACCTGTATGTTTTAAATACAAGTCTTTAAATGCATCTTGGAATACTCCCCTAGGATATAGTCTGAAAATGGGATGATCACTCTTCTTTTTGAAATAGATTTCTGGAGAATTTGTACCAATTCACAGTCCTACCAGCCCTTTATGGAAGTATTCATTTAAGAAATTTCTCAGCTCTTAGTTTTACAATTTATTAAATATCCATTTCACAGGTAAAAAGTGTTCTCTATTATTGTTTTAATATCATTTTCTTTAACTATCAGTTTTTCATGTGTTTTTGATCATTTGTTTCTTACTACTTTCTCTGTTGGACGTTTTGTTGTGGTGATTTCTATTTTTGTTTTTGTTATTTATAATTGTGTTCTGCAGAACTTTGTCTAGTATACTCTTTTTTTTTTTAAGATTTTATTTATTTATTCATGAGAGACACAGAGAGAGAGAGAGAGAGGCAGAGACACAGGCAGAGGGAGAAGCAGGCTCCATGCAGGGAGCCTGACACGGGACTCAATCCCAGGACTCCAGGATGATGCCCTGGGCCGATGAAGGCAGGCGCTAAACCGCTGAGCTACCCGGGGATCCCCTGTCTAGTATACTCTTGCACATACTTTCACATCATTTCAGAATTCTATCTTTTCAGCAGAAAAAAATCAGAGAAGACAAAATTTTTATATTTGAAGGCCTTTTTCTTGTTTAGCTAACATGACATAAAAGATTTAATTTTCATAAGGACAAAATACAATATAACACATTATCAACTAAAATGAAAATGTTATAATCAAGAGAACGTTACTTCTATGAGGTGAGAGTATTCCTCTTTCTTATATACACACACATACCCTTCCCCTCCTCTTCCTCTCTAATATCTATAGCAGTATCTGACATAGAGTACATATTCAAATATTGGTTGTATTGATTCTTTCCATGAGAAAGCTTTTTTAATAAGTTAGAACACATTATTTACTTAAAAATCAAGTTAGAACATTTTTGTTTAACTCAAAACAAAAACAAAATGCCTTTTTTTTCTGTAAGTCGTAGGTATTGACAAAGCACTTGGCTGAAGAGAATATGACAAGGTTTCAAAAGTTAATTCAAGTTACAGTCTACAGAGTTAGCCTCCAATTATTCAATTATCAATACTTCCTTTGAACATGAGGACACTGTTACTTCATCACTGCCCTCTGCCGGTGGCATTATTTCCCTTTAATTTTCCCTCCATGTACTGAATCTTTTGCCTCACAAAATTACTTCTGACCTGCCTCTATATTTAAACCATCCACAGCTAAAAATAGCCTAGCCATCTGGAATTTAGTAAGGTTTGTAGGAAAAAAATTGTGCTTCAATGAAAAGCTCTGCATTGTTTGAGTACACTGCTCCAGGTTATCAGAGTCTGAGTCCACAGAAACTCTGCACCTTTCACTGCCTTTAAGTTTTCTTAGAAATCTGTACACTGTAGATAGCTGAGAGCAATGCAAAACAATTCTGGACTACAGATGTAAAGAAACCGTCATGAAGAAGTTCAACTGACTGTCCTTCCCCACTATGGAAGAAGATAATTTTGTGTCCCTTTCCAAATTTATTACAGCATTACTGATCTATAAATGTGTCCTTCGTTGTTGTTCTCCTTGATCCTAGTTGTAACATGTGCCTGATTCTTTCATTGACAATGATGCTAATAATCTTTAACATTATGTCCATTTTATATCTACACAAGATTCATGATGGTATTTTTTTTAATTACTCTTTAACACACTGAGACCAAACTATATTTCCCCCCATAGACCAATTCAAAAATAAAATGATGTGGGCCTGTAGACAAGCCTAGACCCAAATGGTAAAATTTCATTTCCTTTTGGCCACCCTGTATGTACAAAATACTTATCACATACTTGTCATGATCCCTGCCCTTAGGAACTCTCGGTTTCTCAAGAGGAAGGAATCTGACAATATTGTCTGTCAGTGATATGCTCATAGCAGGGTAATGTTTCTGAGAAGGGAGTTAGTGACTGGGAAGGGAGAAGGCAGAGGAGAAGAGTAAGGACTAAAGTCAGAGAAAGGTGAAAATAAACAAGACTCCCAAAGAAGTGCTTAACTCTCCCACATTAATGGATAGCTGACTCTATCACTTATTCACAAAACAAAACAGCATAAGGATGATTCCTATATATACTGTATCTACTACAAGAAATGCAAAAGCAATAAAATCAAGTTTCTTCTAAAGGGATGAGACAAACAGGTAAGTGTCAAGTAGCAAAGACTAGTAACACTTCTATGTGTTTCATAAAACAATTCCTGCTGGTGCACTATGGCTGCTACTTTCCTTCTGGCCAACATGACAGCTCCTATACAGCCAACTTCAAATCTGGTTAGGAAATGCAAAACCAAAAACTTGCTTTGAAAACATCACTTTCTAAAATAAATTTAAGTAATGGTACCTTTTTGGTCTTTATAAAAATACACAAAACATTACAGATTTTCTGGGAACATTCACTTGAAGTCCATTACAACCTGAAACACTCCTTATCATTTATTATTTACAAATAAAGCTACTACTTATTTACTCTGAATGCCAGTTTTTTATTATAGAGGCAGTAAAAAATGCAAAATTTTGACCTTGTGCTATAAATGAAGGAAACCACTGGTCACCCACAAGTCCCAAGGGATATCACCCTTTGGCTTCCCTCCAGAATCTGGGACCTTTCAAAGAAATAAAGTAATTTCCTGTTGCTATTGAGCCTGTTCCTGAATTCAAGCATCATGGCATCCAGGAGATATTTCAATCAGGAAAGTTAGATTCTGGGACAAGGTAAAGGATTCACTACTAGCTTCAGAATTACATACACACAGGTTTACAGAACTTGAAGAAAAGTTTTAAGTGACTAGGTATCAGTTGGCTGTAGAGAACAAGGCAGGAAATGAGAAGACTCAAGAGAAAAACCTTAAGTTTTAAAGGAAAACATGATTAATATAGGGTACTTTCTAGACAGAGAATTAATACTATTAAATACACATCAGCTTTAATATATGTATGTTTTAAATATATCTGTAAATTCCCTTGATTACTATCTGAGACAGAAATTTACATTTTTTTTACTTGAAAACATTGTATTATTACAAGATATTACTTGAACTTTTCCAAAAATAGTCAAAATGCATTTGGCAAATATTTTACCAAATCTTTCATTGTGTGTGTGCATGTATGTTTAAACAGAAAAAAAAAAAAACTTAATTAGTAGGATTAAAAAAATTCTCTATTCTAAAAAGGCAACATTCTCAAAAGGCTATGTCCTGGTAACTATCATAATCCCTTAAAAATTGTTTATATTATGATTAAAAATCACTTTGCTCCTATATTCCCACAACTAGTTCATATGGTAAAGAGATCAGTAAACTTACTTTTATGCGTAACATCTTTAACATTTGCTCCCCTTTCTGTGCTTGTGATTAAATGTAACATTTTGAAATCCCAAAGTTCTGAGAAAAACATAAATCCTTGTCTCACAGCTGCTGTTTGACTCTGGAAACACATGCATTTTCTTTTCAAGCATCTACCATCAAAACTCCCAAAGGGCTTGGACTGGAGAACACCTGCATCTCTTCATTTAGTTCCAATAACAGAGCCTAAACTCCAAAATTACAAAAATAGACGTTCTGTTCAGCTGTAGTTACATTTTGCCCCTAATTCCCGTGAACAAAAATGCTAGGAGCATGAAATCATTCAGGCAAGCTCTGTCATCAAGAGGATAAGATTTTTTGCACCAGAAGCCCAGTGGGAACATGATAGAAAACTGGCAACAATTACAGATAAAGTACATAGTAAAGTCCTTGGGGAGGAGAGAGGAAATGTAATAAGATAGATGGGTATAATTTTTACACATTTATGCCCAAACCACAAATGTGAATGGTCTTTAATTGTTACAATATATAGCATTCTTACTCATGTATCCTGTCAAAATACTAAAAACATAACTTCAAGGTAATTCACTTAATTCTACATATAAGGAGAACTTTTTGGAACAAAAAACAATCCCCATAAATTAAAACTTACAATCTAAAGAACTGCCTCCATTTTAGAAACTACTTAGCAATTCACATTCTAACCAACCAACTTGAATGGTGAAAGAAGATTGTGTAAATTTGCTGGTACATTTTAATCAAGAAAGAGAACTACCTCCCAACTTAACTGAATATCCAGAGATGAGAATTTTAATTGTGACTTTCCTTTCCAATAACAGTGATTCAAAAGTTGGCTATATTTGATGGGTAAAATATAAAATAACTTTTAATGTATGACAACCTAGCAAAGTTAAAAACTTTCTCAAACTGATTACATTGGGGACTAGGAAGATTGGCTTAAACTATTATATTTAAATGACACTTTAACAGGAACACTTGCTTTTCATTATCTTAAAATAACATCATAATCACATAATTTTCTGATCTTCCAAATATTTTGCATTTCATATAAAAAAAGCAAAAGTAGCAAGTTCAACCTACTTGTACAAATAACTACAGTCAAACAGATAGTTTCAAAGATATCTTCTTTATTAATGGTGGGCCAAAATCAATTAGATGAAATTTCATAGAATTAAGTGTGAAGTTCTTCATGTAAATTTATAAACTAATATAGATATATAAAATATGGAAAAATGTCTTAAGAGTATTTATTATGTGAAGAATAATCCTTGTTTCCAGTGGCACATAAGCTCAAAACAAACAGTAACTAAGTAGAAGTTCACTACACAAATCTGGAAAATATGCTCTTTACTTTGTGCTATGTGGAAGATTGTGTTAAATTTTAAGAGACACGGTTTCTAACAAGTAGTGGAAGTAATCAGTACAGCAGTGAATCTGAACACATCATATGGGAAATGACTAAAATAAATTTATTATGTTTAGCCGAAAAAAAAGCTTTTATGGAACATCTACCATATGCAAGGGAAAAAGAAAGAACAATTGAACTAGTGCTGAAATTTACAACATTAAGAAGGAAGTAGTGCCATTAATTGAAATTTTGAATAATGGAGTATGAATTGGGGTGGGAAGATTACACCGAGTTTAGTTTTAAATGTGTTAGGCACCATTAAAATATCCACAGGATGGGCAGCCTGGGTGGTTCAGTGGTTTAGCACCACCTTCAGCCCAGGGTGTGGTCCTGGAGCCCTGGGATCAAGTCCTGCATCAGGCTCCCCGCATGGAATGGAGCCTGCTTCTCCCCCTGCCTGTGCCTGTCTGTCTCTGTCTCTGTCTCTGTCTCTATGTCTCTCATGAATAAATAAAATCTTTAAAAAATGTAAAAAAATTTAAAAAAATAAAATATCCACAGGACAATGGTCAAGAGGTGGCTGAAATTTGGAGTCTGGATTTCAAAAGAAAATAAATGGAGAGACATAAACATATGGTTGGTTGCTAAAAACAGTAGTGTTGATTACATCATTCGAGTAGAAAGAAGACCAGTAATAGAATCTCAAGAATGATCTATATTTAAGGTAAAAACAAAACACCATAGTCCTCCCTTATCTGCAAGTTCACTTTCCATGGTTTCAGTCACCCATGGTCACCACAATCCAGAAGCAGATGATCCTCTCCTGAAATATCCTTAGAATGTCAACAGTAACTTGATAGTATAATGCTGACATCATTCCCCTCACTTTGACTTATCACATGGGAATTTAATCATCTCATCATCACAAGAAAAAGGATGAGTACATTACAATAAGCTATTCTGAGAGAGACCATAATCATAAAATTTTTATATTAGATAGCAGTTCTATTTTATTATTAGTTATTGCTATTAATCTCTTCCTATGTCTAATTTAGGACTTAAACTTTATTATATATGTATGTATAGGTAAACATAGTATATACAGGATTTAATACTACCTGCAGTTTCAACATCCACTGGGGGATCTCAGAACGTATCCCCTACAGATAAGGAGGGAGTACCATGGTTGAGGAGAGACATGAAGATGGTTCAGCAAGGAGAACCAAGAAACTACACCGTTCTGGTGTCAAGAATTGTGAGATTTTATCCTACCAAAGCTATGAATGATAGAGAAGACAGGAGATTCCTGAGTCAGAGACAAAGGACTTTATTACTCATGGGATAGGAAATGCACAACTATCAACATATTTGCATCAGTTCCCCTAGCCCCCAAGTTTCACAGAGGTGATGACAAAGACGTATCCAGATGGATGTCTGCACATGCAGAGCAATGCAGGATAAGAGATGAATCTTGAGTTGAAGAATCAAATATTTTATAATGGGCAGTTAACAATACCCTTCACTGGCTCTTCAAGGATACTAAATCTATCTTTCAAGGCTCTTGACCATACAAAAATCCCTGAATAGTCCAGAACAAAGGGCAATCAGTGCCACCATTTACAGGATATGCAAAAACTCAGACCTACAAAAGAGACTCTTCTTTTCACACCTGGTGGCCAAGAAAGACTAAGATTCCAACAGAAAAGATATGATCATAGGGCAAATTCCAAACACTAAAGACGATGAATAATGAATGAGAGAGGGAAATAAAGAAAAATAAGATAGTAAGTTTTGTCAGGTATATTTAGGGCTCATATGTTATTTCATGTCATTTATAAAACTACAACCAGACCAAGAAATGGAAGTTACAGTTCAATAAAGGATCTAATAGTAATGAGAGCTGTCTAACAAAGAAAGATACTGTTAGATATTCTCTCCAGTGACAGATATGTATATTCAAAGAAGAAAGAGAGAGAAATATAAGAACAGAAAGGGGAAGGCTATTAACATTTATTAACAACTTACTATTTATCAAATATGTTAATACCCTTGACCATCTGCCATAAAAGTCTATTTCTTCATTCATTCAACAAATGATTTCTCAAAACATTCCCTATATGTTGGACAATGTAAAGTCCTGGAGATAAAGTAAGTAACCAGTAACTAACTCTGCCCTCATACAACTCACTGTCAAGCAGTAAGGACACACAGCATTCAAATCACCCAACTATGTAAATGCACACTGTCATTAAGTGCTATCAAAGAAAAGTACAGTGAACCATAAAAATGAATGTAACAAAGCTACCTAATCAAATTGGGTGATGGGGAGTAGGGGAAAGGGGTATCAAGGCTTCCCTGAAGAGGTAGTAGTTGAGCTATGATCTTAAGACTGAGCTGGAATTAAACAGATATAAAATGAAAAGGTAAGGGTAATTGTGAGAATCCCACACAGGAAAAATAGTATGTGCAAAAGCATAATCACCAGTGAGAAACTGAAAGAAGGCCAAGAGATCTAGAGAAGGAGAAGAGAGAAGGAGACACATTTTAAAAAGTCCTAACGTTGGCTTAGAAACTAAAATGGGAGACCTCTAAATTCCTTTGATTCTAGGTTTACACAGTACTTTGTAATCATTTTATATTCTTTTTTTTAAAGATTTATTTATTTATGATAGAGAGAGAAACAGAGAGAGAGAGAGGCAGAGACACAGGAGGAGGGAGAAGCAGGCTCCATGCTGGGAGCCCGATGTGGGACTCGATCCCGGGACTCCAGGATTGGCGCCCTGGGCCAAAGGCAGGCGCTAAACCGCTGAGCCACCCAGGGATCCCCATCATTTTATATTCTTAAATATCAGACACCTCAAAATTTATCTAGACATTAATACCAAGATTAACAAGGACTCAGAACTTTTTAACAAGCAGAATCTGCCTATAAACTATAGGTAAAATATAGCATATGAAGAAGAACCAACCTATAATTAAAAGGAAAAAATAGTAAGAACCCATCTTAAAATATTTTACATACAATAATTATAGTCACCAAGCACTTCTACCTCTGAAGGAGCCAAAGAAGCATCTTATTTCTCTATTTGATTCCTAATATCTGTATGAATGTAAAAAATAGAAGTATCATGGGGTGCCTGGATGGCTCAGTCTGTTACATAACTAACTCTTATTTTCAGCTCAGGTCATGATCTCAGGTCACGGGATCATGCCCCACGTGGGGCTCTGTGCTCCATAATGAGTCTGCTTGAAATTCTCTGTCTCCTTTTGCCCCTCTGCCCCACCCCCAACGCTCACAAGCACTCTCTAAAATAAATAAATCTTTCAAAAAAAGAAAAGAAATAGAAGCATCATTAATTGGTTCCTGAACAAGTATTTGTGAAACAGACAGCAAAGACTACTTATGCTTCTCTTTAATTGTTCAGCTAGAAGGATTTAACTACCCAGAATCTTTTTTTTTTTTAAAGAAACATTTGGAAAGACTTCTGGTTCTGTGTATTTTCCCTTAGGTGCTCCAACCTCAAAAACCAAATAAAAGTAAATGTAATCATTACTTACTTATTCATTCCTTAAATATTTGTTGATAGCCAACTGTATATAGGATACTGTTCTAGACACTAGGAATAGAGTAGTAATCAAAACAGACAAAAATTCCTGCTTAAATGAAGATTAAATTCTAAAAGCAGGACAAAAAAAATCAACAAGATACATTACAGTAAAACTGTAATAAGTACTAAGAGTAGAAAAATAAGAAGTATGTGTCAATGTGTGTGTGCATGTGTGTACATACACTTGTTTTTAAGGGAGAAAATAATTTTTGTATGCAATTGCCATGAAAGTCCTTGCTGAAAAGGTGATATTTCAGTAAAATCTTAAAGGATTGTTAATAAATTATTTTTTCACTTATACTTTAATTACTTATTATTTGTCTACTCCTGAGTTACACACACACAAACATATACATCTCCAATTTAAATCTTGTTACAAGAACATAAGGATTAATCAATATTATTTCAAAACTAGTTTTATCATAAATACCTAAACCATGAATGTGAGTGGCAGTTCTAAGGTGGATAGAAAATTTAAATTTAAAAATGCCCTACATTAAGTATATGAATGTAGTTTAAGTAAAAACAACCTTTCATTTTAGGATTAAAACATACCCAAAGGAATAATTTCAAAGCATCAAATACATAACCACATTAAAATTTTACACACAAATCCAAAAATATATCACTAAACGTAACAGTAATGTTGAAGATTAGGGAAATTTTCTTATTGAAAGAAAAAATGTAAAAACTTTACCTTTTTTTACATAATAGTTTACTTTTAGGCATATTTAAAAGGTTAGAAATGCAAATACATTTTTGTGACCCTAGAAATGAATTTAAATCACGAAAAATAATATAAAATATTGTTATGAGAAAGATCAGATTATAAGCTTGACTCATTAACTCTGTGTATATGGCAAAACAAAAAATGAGGAGGCCCTGTCCAACTTTAATATGTGGTTGTAGATTCAAATAAGCTTAGTCTCTTCTTAGGTATCAAAATTCTAAATGGATGGTGGGTCATTTTAATAATATTTTAATAACATTTTAATGACATGATGACTTGAAAACAAAACCTATCAAAAAATATTATATGGACGGGTGCCTGGGTGGCTTAGTCCATTAAGCATCAGACTCTTGAATTCAGCTCAGGTCATGATCTCAGGGTTATTAGATCAAGCCCTGTACTGGGCTTTGCCCTCAGTGTGGGGTTTACTTGAAACTCTCTCTCTCCTTCTTCTTTTCTCCTCTCCCTCCACCATGCTCACTCTCTCAAATAAATTAAATCTTAAAAAAAAAAAAAAAAAAAAAACAAGCTACTAAATGGATAATTATATATATAGAAGTTTACTAAACAACCTAGTTATGGAACATGATTAAATAGGCATTTTAAACAGCATGATGATGCTTATCCAACCCAATCCCTTATCCCTAAAAACATAAGTAAATGACATAGACTAAATCTGGCTCACTCTTTTGTTTCTGTAAATAAAGTTTTATTGAAATACAATCTTATCCATTTGTTCGCATTTTATCTACAGCTATTTCTTTGCTATAATAGCAGAACTTGATAGCTAACACAGAGAAAACATGGTCCACAAAGCCTAAAATATTAGTTATATGGCTCTCTATTAAAATGTTTCCCAGTCCCTGCCTTAAAAGGTAAGTAAAATCCTCTAATCATATGCACGGTCTTAGTTTGGGTTTGGCCTCATCCTCACATTTTTACTTTGGGCTCTATACCAATTCTCACCAGGCTGAAACTTCTTTTCAAGAAGTATTGTCTTTATTAGAAGCATGCTAACAGAGGATCCTCAAGTTCACATTTCAAATACTAACTTCTAGTTTTTAATGTGCATGTATTTACATGCTGCAATGCTACTATAACAAAAATTAATCTTTCAAATATTTTTTCATGTCCTTGTACACTGCTTCAAATATTCACTTCCATATACTATCTGTCTGGTCAATTATTACAAATCTTTTTATGGTTTCCTCCTTTGAAGTTAGTGTAGTGATGCTTAGCATTTTAAGTCACAATACTTGTTAATTATTAGAGAGCTCTACTCTTAGGCAGCTATTTGAAACCAACTCTTCCCTAGTCATTTAATTCTTTTTTTTTTTTAATTTTATTTATTTATTAGAAACAGAGAGAGAGAGAGAGAGGCAGAGACACAGGCAGAGGGAGAAGCAGACTCCATGCAGGGAGCCTGACGTGGGACTCGATCCCGGGCCTCCAGGATCACACCCTGGGCTGAAGGCGGCACTAAACTGCTAGGCCATCGGGGCCGCCCCTTTAATTCTTTAAAAGAAACTGGTACCCTTACTCTTTTTAAAAATATGTATATAGCAATCTTATTTCTAGACTCTTTGACCACTTTGCCTTTACTAACCACTACTGACTAACTGAACTCATGGCTGATAATAGTCTCTACTTACCATATATATATATATATATATATATACTTACCATATATATATTTTTTTTCTTTTTTTAATCTCAATCTTTGTGGATCCTTCTGTTATCTCCTCTATCAACACAAGAGGTGTACCTTTGCTATTATGGTGTTGAATAAAATGAAAAAGATTCTAGGCAAAATGCTACTAGAAAAATAACTCTATGAAAGAGGATCTTGACCTCAGAGATTTTTTTTTCTTGGTTCCATTATCAACATTTCTTCCTTTCTGCAAAATTGCAGAAGGCTCAAATACCTGATTTTCACTTGGCAAATGATGGGTCACAAAGTGCCACTATCCCAAGGAAAAGTAGTTTCTCTTTCCAATGTTTTCAATTTCTTTTACTCTTTTCTACCTATTACATGATATGGTAGGTTTTAAAACTCAGATGGATTTAGTAGATATGAATCTAAGATTGTTATACCAAAAACTGAACTCTCATATAAAATCATTATTGTTTATAAACTTACCCTTTACCAAAAATGATACAAAAACACTACACTTGAAGTTTCATAGAACACAACTGTAGGGAGTATCCCAATGGACACAAATTGGTTTTGAAAAATTCTTTTAAAAGCCTTACTGGAAAAGAAAATGCAAAATAAGTGAATAATGATAAATTTGTACTCACCAGAATTATGGCAGTAGTCCATATACTGTGGAACTTGGACTGTGAAGGCAGTCAAATCTGGAGCTAAGAGGGATTCTGGCTTTCTACTCTCATTGAGCCACTTGCTACTATGAAGGTCTTTAGTGTCAGAAGGACCCTGAAGCAATGGAATCAACTTCTCTTTTCCACTGTCACCTGAAGAGAAACATTAATGAAACAATTCTTATTAAAAAAAATATAGGAGTAGCTTGAGGATGCTTGCTCTTAAAATATATCATCATAATATAACACTTCAGTTATACTTGGTCATTGTAACTGTACATTTATATTCTAAAAAGTATGGCTGATAAACTTAAAAGTCATGTAAGTTTTAATAAAAGTTATGTAAGTTTTAATATTTAGCTAATGAATATAGAACATGTTCAGATGAGATTATAAAAGGAAACAACTTGAACATACTATATTCTAAATATTCAACAAAATCTGTACCTCCTTAAACTTACCAAGAAATTTGGGTTGCACTGAAAAAACTTAAATTACAAGTGTTTATGGAAAATTGTATGAAGTAAAGAATTGGCAGGAAAGTGAAGTCAAATACAAAAATTAAAAAACAGTTGTTATCTGTTTATTATATTAACAACATTTTAATATTTAAGGGTCATATATATCTATACTTCCTATTCCCTCTAAAAGTATAAGAGTAAACTTTTAATTTTTCTCCCTCATAACCACTCTCATAACCATGCATTTTTTCCTTAAGTAAAAATTAATTTATTAAAGTAAAGAAGTATCATTTTGGCACAATTAAAAAATTTTAAAGTAAAAAAAAAAATTTAAAACCTCTGATTCATAGGAACAATGAGCAAATTCTTGTTTCAGTAACGCTCCTTGTAAAATGCAAGGCCAATTCTCCTATACAGGCAATAAACTTTTACACGGTCCAGCTGCACATACCTGGGGCTTTGGCACAAATTTTTATTGATCCCACGGTCCCAGAGGCACATTTGACCAATGATGTGCTGCAGTACTTCAATTCAACATTCTGGATTGAGCCCTCAAGAGTTGGCAGGGGATTCTTAGATTTCACACCTAATAAAAGAAAACTGCAAATGTACTAGCCGATTGAATTTAAATAATTTTTATACTCCTTCACCAAGGCATTTAAACTTAATTATACTTTAATTATCTGCCTCAGATGTTCTTACAGTATTTATGTTAAGTTTCATAGTTTAGCATTTAGGAGGTGAAAGGATGCAATTTTAAAATAAATAGTCTGTATTCTCATAACTATACTTACGTAGTCAGCTTTTGATTAGTCAAGCTCAAGAAATACTAGTAAATGTTTTAAAACAAGTATTTGTTTAAAAAACAAGAAAACTTTAAAAAATCATATTTAGTTTTAAAATACAGAGTAAGATATTTATTTTTGAAACTAATTTATAAATTGAGGTTCATTTAGACAGAGACATTTAATTTAAATAGGAAACTTTCTGCATAAACAGAACCACAAAATATCTTCTGTCAGGAAGAATAAGGAAAGATAAACAAGACAGCTTGGAACAGCTCCTAAGTTAAAATATAATAGCTGATAAGCAAAATTAAACTACCATGTGCAGATTTAAAAAATCAATGGTATTCTATATCAATTAACAAAAAAGTGGATATTAACATCTCTACTATATGCTACTTGCTGAAAGACACTGAAGCACAGATTATTATCATAAAAATTACCATAAAATAAATGATAGGGAAAACTTAATTTAAAAAGAAGAAACTCATCTTGGCCCTGAACAGTAGGTGAGAATTCAACAGGCAGAGGAACCTTGAGAACTGACAATATTGTAAACCACTTAATTATAATGATGAGGAACTCTAATCAACTAACATTTCCTCAGGACTTATTCTGTGTTATACATGTTATCTCCTTCAATCCTCTTAACAAGCCTATAATAAAAATGTTCATCATCCTCATTTTCAGATTAAGATACATTGGACTCCAGGACTTTAGTTAAATTTTGTTCCACGTCCTACAGGAATAAAAGACCTAGGGAGTTTAATACAATTTGATCCCATCAGAGAAGACATTACCATTCATTTTCCCTATATTCACTAACATCGACCAATATAATTTCCCTTCTTTTCCACATTCCACATTTTGGTCAAATATATACTATCCCTCACATTTGAAACTCTAAGTAGAACATGTATAAATAATTAAGAAAACCATAAACTTTCTATGACAGACACGTTAAACCTCACTTTGCAACCTTTCATTTCAACTTTAGTATATTCAAGAAGCCCCATAATCTTCCAAGTGTCTTTCTCAGATATGGCCCAGGAATCTGCAGTTTAACCAACACACTACGTGATTTGCAAATGATTATAAAGCATCATCTTAAGAAACACACTCTCATATACTAGCAATCATTTTGGAAGGGCCTGTTTATTTACTAATTTCCATATGGTCGTTACATAAAAGTGTCCTGATTGGTTGCTATTTTCCAATATCCACCACCTCTGTTGTTTCCATTTAAAGTGGTACCTATTATCCCCAGAACAGAAGTCTGAAATGTTGTGTATTTATACAGTTTTCTATGGTGGTATTAGATTTTAATCAGATCCTCAAAATCCATGACTCAAAAATCTAAAGTAGTATCTCTGAAAATTAAGTGATGACAATATTTATATAAATATGTATTTATAGAAACATAGTCATAGTAGTAACAGTTTTAACAGTAGTACTAGTTATCATAGCACCTAATATGCATTGAGCACTTACTGCCAGTCCCTAGTGCTAGTTTGTTATTTTATTTATTTATCTCCAAAACAAAACAAATGCCCCCAAGGTGACCATTACCATTTCATTTTACATAGGGGAAAACCAAGACTCAGAGAAATAGGTTTTTGCCAAGTGTCCAAGCAGAAAGTGGTAAGACCCGATCACATTTCTCCTTATAGGAAAGGAAGCTGAGGTACCCTACATATTTAATATTTACTGCAGTTATGGGAAATTATAATCATTGGATGATTTACGCTGCTCTAATCATGTTAGATGATGAGAGGGTTATAAAATGGAATGATACTTTCGTCCCTAACCCTCAAGCCCCCACAAGAGACTTCCGTTCTCTACCAATTTTCAAAACATATATAAAACCACCATATATATAATGGTCAGCAGTCAAGAGCTACTCAAAGATTCTTTCAAGGGTTGCTGATGGTGTTCAGAATGGAAAGAGTTGTATTAGTTTCTGAAAGGTGTAAAAGAAAAAGAATATGAATAGGCCAAAATGGCTTTATTTTTAAATTATTTTATAATGCTGCTTCTTGTACAGTATAACATTTAGGACTCTATCTTGAATCACAAATGGTAGGTCTTTTTCTTTTTTTAATCTTTATTTATGTAAGTAATCCCTTCATCCTACATGGGGCTCAAACACACCCTAGATCAAGAGTTGCATGCTCTTCTGGCTAAGTGAGCCAAGTGCCCTGACAAATGACAGGTCTTTGTTAATACTTAACACATACGATATGTAATACTATTATCAGAAGAAGTTGCCTAGAACTTCTTCTGGTAAGAATCTCATATACATATAAAGCATCTTGTTTTAGACTACAAACTTAGTTTACATTTTTATGACTATATTTCTCAAATATTTTAAAACTTCTTTTAGTAACTAAAGCATCATTATGCATAATTTCTCAATAAAGGCTCTTTTATTTTTTTTTAATTCTTATTTATTTATGATAGTCACAGAGAGAGAGAGAGAGAGAGAGAGAGGCAGAGACATAGGCAGAGGGAGAAGCAGGCTCCATGCACTGGGAGCCCGACGTGGGATTCGATCCTGGGTCTCCAGGATCATGCCCCGGGCCAAAGGCAGGTGCTAAACCGCTGCGCCACCCAGGGATCCCTAAAGGCTCTTTTATAAAGAAATTTGTTTTAAAGGCTATAAGCTGAGATTTAAAAAAAATAAATTATAGATCACTCTTGATGGACTTCAACAATGGAGAAACACTGCTAGTAAAAAAGATATATATATATATATAGTCAATTAAAACTACAAACTTTGGGTGATTATGCTATGTGAGTGTATGTTCATCCACTGTAACAAAAGTACCACTCTGGTGGGAGATGCCGATATTGGTGGAGGCTGTGCATGTGTGCATCAGGGCATATATGGGAAACTAACCTCCCCTCATTTTGACTGTGAAACTGAAAGTGTTCTTTAAAAAGGGGTGAGGGATCATTTTTTAAGTTTATTTATTTATTTACATAATCTCTACACCCAATGTGTAGCATGAACTCATGACCCTGAGATCAAGAGTCGCATGCTCTACAGACTGAGCAAGCCAGGCCTCCCTTAAAAAGAATGCCTTAATAAAAAAATAAACTTGTTTTCCCCTTCTACTCCACCTTCAAACCAAAATCTGCATAATGCCCAGACGTCAGCACTAGGAAAGTAAAAAGGAGTACAGTGTTGGCATTAAGCAATTCAGAGCACCATCCATACTGTATCCTATTGAATGAGGCTTCCTGAAAGTGGAAAAGGAAACCTCCTGCAACATGATGAAACTAAAAGACCAAAGCTCTTAACTAAAAAAGCATGACTTTGGGTAGAGGCAGCATTAACTATGTAGCTGAGTGATTAGGTAGCTTAAGGCATTATTATTATTGTTATGTTACTGTTCAAGATACTTAAATCAGAAAACAGCTCAATTTTACACAGAACTTAATCTGGAGAAGAGGCACAATATCTGGTAAGATGTAGTCAGCTGACATGAGTTAACAGAACAGTCACAAAGATAATGACAGTATCTAACATTTGAAATACTCCCTTTCCAGGCACTCTCACAGACATTTACTCAAATGCTGCAGTGACAGTCCACTAGAAGACAAGAGAGAACTGAAATTTAATTTCAGTAAAAAAACCTGAAAATAATACTAAAGTTTTGTAATATAATTTAATATGAAATACTTCACTATTATCTCTTTGTAGTACTTTTCTGGAAAATATCAACTTCTATCACATATTCCTAGTCCTGTGGTATACCATTAACTCCAATTCTTTTCCACCAATTTTCTTGCCTGTCATAATTCTTCCATCCCCTTGAGACCTTAACCCTCAGTTGTCAACTCTCCAGTGTTCAAAAATCACCTTATGATCACTCTTGTATTATTAAGAGATAAACTGATAAGAATTGCCTACATATCTGCATGTATATCTAAGTAAATATTAAAGAGTCAAACCCCATGTAAATTTACCTATGTGCCCTCTCTTCACTACCACTAAAAGACTATCAAAAAACTTTTAGGGCCTTAAACCCACAAAGAAATGAAAATGAAAAGATAATAGCTGAATAAGCAATTCTCAAGGAGGCAGAAGCTATCATCAAAAGTTTTAAAGAGGAATATTTGATAAACAGGTAGCAATGACATGACTTGGTTCAATTTCCCACAGGCACTCTTCTCTCTTCTACTAGAAATAAGGTGACTTTCAGTAAGCCTTGAAAAATTAAAAATTACAGAAGCCAGGAAGTTCGGAGTGCAGGAATGCAGATGAGGCTAAAAAATGAGAGAATAAAAGTCTATCTAATAACCACAGATCCCTTCCCTTAATCCATACAGTCATGCAAATCCCCCACACTCATCCAGGCAAAAGATTAAGGGTACACTCCGGAGAAGTTAAACCAAAAGGATTTTGAACTATGGAATAAAACCAAAGAAAAGGGTGCATGCTAAAAACAGGAGATTGTCTAAAAATCTATATGGGGTTTATGTGCTGGATGATCAGATCTTCTTTTATTTACTCTCTAAGAACTCTGAATGATAGGCTTATAATCTTCAGAAAGGAAATAGAAGGATTTCTCTCTGTAGAAACTAGCCAGTCCAAGAAAAAGGAATCAGAGATACTGATAAATGACTATCCTCCAACAAAAAGTAAGTAATGTCCAATTCCCTATGACACCAGCAATTCAACAAGCTCCAACTTTAAACACAGATTTAGTATTTTATTCTAAATATGAAGGACCATCAGATATCATATGACAATCACTTCAAGATATAGAGAATTAAAAACCCAGAAAAGAAATGAGGTAACCAAATAATATCAAGAAAAATCTTAGTAATAATTACAATTACTATCCTCGGAGACAGTACAGAAAATACTGTAACATAAACTAGATGTTTAGTTAAAATTTTCAAAGAACGGGCACCTAGGTGGCTCAGTCAGTTGAGCTTCTGCCTTCACCTCAGGTCATGATCTCATGGGTTCTGGGATCAAGCTTTGCATTCTGTTCCCTGTTCAGCAGGGGAGTCTGCTTCTTCAGCACCCTCTGCCCCTCCCTCCTAGTCATGCTCTCACTCAGTCTCTCACTCTCAAATAAGTAAAATCATAAAAAAAAATTTTTTCAAAGAAAATAATAGTCCTTAGAAATTAAAAACATGATGTTAATTCTCCTCAAATAGAAAAATAAGAAAATAGAGTTGAGGAAATTTACCATATATTAAAACATAAAATCCTAAGAGATTGAAAATGTAAGAGTAATTAGAATAAAATCAAAGGATCAGTATAAACAACCAAATATCTAAAACCCAAAGTTCCAAAAAGACTATTAACAAAATGGAGAAAATAATTAAAGAGATAATTCAAGATTTCACCAAACTGTGGAACAAAAGTTTCTAATTAAAAAGGTATACCATAAATCCACCACAACAAATGAAAAAACATATACATAGCAGTCCAACATCTGAAAGAGAAGCTCCTATGAGATAAATAAACAAACATGCATAAAAACAGAAAGACATAACTTGGAAATATACAACATACAATTAGAAGGGCGTCAAACTTCTCAACAGCAACACTAAAAACAAGGAGACAATAAGCCAATGCTTTTAAAATTCTGTAGAAAAATTATTCCCAACCTACAAATCTATAATAGCCAAACTATCAATCACATATGAAGGTAGAAGAAAGATTCATCAGACATGCCAGATCTGGGCAGCCCAGGTGGCTCAGCGGTTTAGCACCTGCCTTCACCCCAGGGCGTGATCCTGGAGACCCTGGATCGAGTCCCACGTCGGGTTCCCTGCATGGAGCATGCTTCTCCCTCTGCCTGTGTCTCTGCCTCTCTCTCTCTGTCTTTCATGAATAAATAAATAAATTAAAAAAAAAAAAAGACATGCCAGATCTGAGAAAAAATTTACTTCTCCTGGAAAGATAACCACAAAATTGTGCTCCACCAAAAATAGGGAGTAAATCAAGAAAGAACCACATATGTGATCCAAGAAACACGTGATCCAACATAACAGGAAAGAGAATTCCGAGAATAATGATAAAATAAAACTTCAAGATAGCTCTTTGGTAGGATTAGAAACAAATAGAAATTGAAAGAGGAAAAAAGTGCATTAAAAGAATAATGACTACAAATTTAAACTATCTCATGTACTGGAACTACTGAGAGAAGACATGTTTGTTTGTTTGTTTTTAAGATTTTATTTATTCATGAGAGACACAGAGAGAGAGAGGCAGGGACAGACAGAGGGAGAAGCAGGCTCCATGCAGGGAGCCCGACGTGGGACTCGATACTGGGGCTCCCGGATCACACCCTGGGCTGAAGGCAGACGCTCAACTGCTGAGCCACCCAGGCGTTCTGAGAAGACATGTTTCTATGAAAGTTCTGGGCAATTAATAATAAGTACATAGAACACTACTCAAATTTTAATAGGGCAGTTATTAACTCCTAGAATAAAAGTTGAAGAGGGAAAAATTGTTTAATTTTCAGTATAATTCAGTATACTATAATTCATCCATATATGGTCATAATATATTAATACTAAATATAAATTTAAGCAAAACTTGTGATATAATTAGATAATTTCAGAGAAAAAAAGACTAAAGATGGAGACAGTCAATGAGTGTCAGCCCTAAAAGCTAAAACCTCTTTGGAAGGCACAATAGGCTACCCACCTCCCCCTACCAAAAATGTCCACATCCTAATCTAAGACTTGTGAGTATATTACCTTACACGGCAATGGAGAATTAAGGTTGCAGACGAAGTTAAGCTTGCTAATCAGCTGATGTGAAATAGGGAAATTACTCTGCATTATCCTGGTGGACCCAATATAATCACCAAGGTTCTTAAAAATGAAAGGAGGGGGCAGAAGAGAAGAGTCAGAGAAAGACACATGATGACAGAAGCACTATCACAGTGATGTTGCTGGCTTTGAAGATGGGGGATAAAGGTCACAGGCCAATGAATGCACATGGCATTTAAAGGTGGAAAAAGCAAAGAAACAGATTCTGAGAAGCTTCCAAAAGGAACATAGCCAAGCTGATACCCTGGTTTTAGTATGAGATTCATTTCAGACCTCTAAGGTAATAGAACTGTAAAAAGATAAATTCATGTTGTTTTATGGCAAGAAGTTTGTGGTAGTAGAATGTATGTAGATATTATCTAAACACGAAAGATGAGAAAATTGTAATACAAGCACTTTATTTAAAAATGTAAAGGTAAATATCTAAGAATTAGCTGAAAATGCCTCTAAAAAAGCAGTGAAGATGAAAGGGGCCCAGAGGACTGTGCTTTTTGTTACAAGTCTTATAAATTCTAAATTAATAAAATAAAATAAAATGTCAGGACACTCAAGCAGCCAAGATTCATGCTAGATACACAAAAATAATAAAATAACAGGATAATAAGCCAATAATAAAAGTTTCTGAAGAAGGGAAAAATTCTTTGAAGATACAGACTGACAGGATAGCCATTTTAGCAGAACTATTAAAAAAACCTGACACAAAACAAAGTAGGAAAGACCTTCCAAATAGTTGATATTAAAAGTTAAGTATTTATCCTTTTAAGGCAGGAATAAAGGGATAAAGTGAAATTAGAGAAAGACTCACTGCCTGAGAAGAAAGTAATAGTCTGAACAGGAGTAGCTGGGGAGGCAAGATCAAGAGAGAGACAATCAGCTTTCTGGGTACACTTAAGACTCGTCTCCCTTGGATAAAATAAGCAAATGGGAGGCAGTAACCTTTAAAATATAGTGGTCATTTTTTTATTATTATTGATCATTTTGTTATTTTTAACATGGGAAAGCAAATGAAGTGACACTCTAGCACTGAGTTAAGCCAGAATATCTTCTCCATACTAAAAGAATGATGAAAAGAAATGCCTTAATTTAAAACAACACACTCTATCAAGTTTATAATTTTTAATATAGGAATAAATCCTTATAAATCATAAGGAAACTTATGAGAAATTTTATATATCATAAGTTTATGATATATAAACTATATCATAAGGATTTATTCCTTCTATTAAGAATTAAATTAAATTAATAAAATTTAAATTAAAATTTGCTGCTAACTCTAAAACTCTGAATCAGAGTCTCTCTCCTACGTATCTTTGTCATGCTAAATGCATACTTTCTTGGAAAACTAATCTGCATTATTTAGAATTAACCTGCTTCTCAAGTTTACATATTTAACATATAAAATAATTACATGATTGCCCTACTGTGTTATGACTACAGGTGTGGGAATTTGGACATTTCTGAGTGTAAGGAAGTAGAAAAAGAAATTTTTTCAATTGGAAGGGGGCGCAGAGCCTGGTTAAAGTAGTGAAGAACTTACAACTTCTGGATATAGTCTGACAAGAAGATTCACTAACTCATTTTGGTTAGAAAAGGCAGGATCACTAGATTGTATGAGCCTACTCGAAGAGAATTTCATAGCTCAGTACAATGCCTCAAGTATAATAGGTATTCAAAAACAAGTAGTTTGCTTTATCCCTGACATCTTCATTACCAAGTATGGGAAACTAAAAAATTAACATTAATGTTGGCAGAGCATGCCATTAATTTCTACTCCTTTTGAGTTGCTTTTAAATATTTATATTTGTCTTTAGCAGAGTAGGGTTTCACAACAATGTATCCACCTAAAGGTTTATTTTGCTTGTTTGGGATTTATGATTCTTAAATCTGAAGATTCACATCTTTTACCAATTTTGTGGAGTAAAAAAAAAGTTTCTAAATGTCGCCTCTCTCCTAGTTTCTCCTCCCGGGAATCTTACTACATATATATAGAATTATCTCATCCTACTGTCCAGATTTATTTACCTACTGTATCTCACATTTTCATCTCGATTTTCAGGGATACATTCTGGATAATTTCTTTATTCCCACTTCAAGTTCACTAATACTGTCTTTGGCTGTATCTATTTAATCCATTCAGTGGCTTTTGACCTACAAAGACTATATATATATTTTTAAATTATCTAGCTTTTATTTTTTTAATATTTTATTTATTTATTCATGAGAGACACACACACAGAGAAAGAGAGAGGCAGAGACACAGGCAGAGAGAGAAGCAGGCTTCATGCAGGGGGCCTGACGTGGGACTCGATCTCAGGACTCCAGGATCACACCCTGAGCCAAAGGCAGGCACTAAACCACTGAGCCACTCAGGGATCTCTACCTATTTTATGGACTATATCTGTGCCTCTTTCATATTTTCAATTCCATCTTTTGCTACTTTAATACTTTTAAACATAGCCATTTTATACTATTTCCAATAATTACATTATCTGAAATTCTAGGAATCTAAGTTGGTCATTGGAGGTCTCTGCAAACTCTGCTCTTGGTGGATTATTTTCAAGGTCTTGGATAATTCGGGATTCTGAGTTTACATTTCACAGGTTTTCTTCTTCAAATACATTGCCATAGTTGAAGGTATATGCCACAACAAATGTCTGTGCTTACTACTAGATACCCAGAGATTAAACACCACAACCAGGATCATATTTTAAGTTAACTTATTGTCTTGATGGTTCGTAGACCACACTAGAAACTAAAATCTGGGCAATGACAGAACTGTGATCACAAATTCTCAAGGAAAACAGCCTCTCCAAAGAAGAAGTCAAACTCTCCCTCTTCGCCGATGACATGATACTATACATAGAAAACCCAAAAGCCTCCATCCCAAGATTGCTAGAACTCATACAGCAATTTGGCAGTGTGGCAGGATACAAAATCAATGCCCAGGGGATCCCTGGGTGGCGCAGTGGTTTGGCGCCTGCCTTTGGCCCAGGGCGCGATCCTGGAGACCCGGGATCGAATCCCACATCAGGCTCCCGGTGCATGGAGCCTGCTTCTCCCTCTGCCTATGTCTCTGCCTCTCTCTCTCTCTCTCTCTCTCTCTCTCTGTGACTATCATAAATAAATAAAAATTAAAAAAAAAAAAATCAATGCCCAGAGGTCAGTGGCATTTTATACACTAACAATGAGATTGAAGAAAGAGAAATTAAGGAGTCAATCCCATTTACAATTGCACCCAAAAGCATAAGATACCTAGGAATAAACCTAACCAAAGAGGTAAAGGATCTATACCCTAAAAACTAAAGAACACTTCTGAAAGAAATTGAGGAAGACACAAAGAGATGGAAAAATATTCCATGCTCATGGATTGGCAGAATTAATATTGTGAAAATGTCAATGCTACCCAGGGCAATTAACATGTTTAATGCAATCCCTATCAAAATACCATGGACTTTCTTCAGAGAGTTGAAACAAATCATCTTAAGATTTGTGTGGAATCAGAAAAGACCCCGAATAGCCAGGGGAATATTAAAAAAGAAAACCATAGCAGGGGGCATCACAATGCGAGATTTCTGGTTGTACTACAAAGCTGTGGTCATCAAGACAGTGTGGTACTGGCACAAAAACAGACACATAGATCAATGGAATAGAATAGAGAATCCAGAAGTGGACCCTCAACTTTATGGTCAACTAATATTCGACAAAGCAGGAAAGACTATCCACTGGAAAAAAGACAGTCTCTTCAATAAATGGTGCTGGGAAAATTGGACATCCACATGCAGAAGAATGAAACTAGACCACTCTCTTTCACCAGACACAAAGATAAACTCAAAATGGAAGAAAGATCTAAATGTGAGACAAGATTCCATCAAAATACTAGAGGAGAACACAGGCAATACCCTTTTTGAACTTGGCCAGTAACTTCTTACAAGATACATCCATGAAGGCAAGAGAAACAAAAGCAAAAATGAACTATTGGGACTTCATCAAGATAAGCAGCTTCTGCACAGCAAAAGAAACAGTCAACAAAACTAAAAGACAACCTACAGCATGGGAGAAGATATTTGCAAATGACGTATCAGATAAAGGACTAGCATCCAAGATCTATAAAGAACTTATTAAACTCAACAGCAAAGAAACAAACAATCCAATCATGAAATGGGCAAAAGACATGAACAGAAATTTCACAGAGGAAGACATAGACATGGCCAACAAGCACATGAGAAAATGCTCTGCATCACTTGCCATCAGGGAAATACAAATCAAAACCACAATGAGATACCACCTCACACCAGTGAGAATGGGGAAAATTAACAAGGCAGGAAACAACAAATGTTGGAGAGGATGTGGAGAAAGGGGAACCGTCTTGCACTGTTGGTGGGAATGCGAACTGGTGTAGCCACTCTGGAAAACTGTGTGGAGGTTCCTCACAGAGTTAAAAATAGATCTGCCCTACGACCCAGCAATTGCACTGATGGGGATTTACCCCAAAGATACAGATGCAGTGAAACGCTGGGACACTTGCACCCCGATGTTTATAGCAGCAATGTCCACAATAGCCAAACTGTGGAAGGAGCCTCGGTGTCCATCAAAAGATGAATGGATAAAGATGATGTGGTCTATGTATACAATGGAATATTATGCAGCCATTAGAAACGACAAATACCCACCATTTGCTTCGACGTGGATGGAACTGGAGGGTATTATGCTGAGTGAAATAAGTCAATCGGAGAAGGACAAACCTTATATGGTCTCATTCATTTGGGGACTATAAAAAATAGTGAAAGGGAATAAAGGGGAAAGGAGAAAAAATGAGTGGGAAATATCAGAAAGGGAGACAGAACATGAGAGACTCCTAACTCTGGGAAATGAACAAGGGGTGGTGGAAAGGGAGGTGGGCAGGGGGTGGAGGTGACTGGGTGATGAGCACTGAGGGGAGCACTTGATGGGATGAGCACTGGGTGTTATGCTATATGTTGGCAAGTTGAACTCCAATTAAAAAAGTATGTAATAAAAAAATTAAAAAATAAATAAATTAGGAAGTGTGGGGGAAAAAAAAAAAAGAAAAACAGCCTCTCCCTTCTCCATCAAGGCCAAAACTAAGAAGTCTTTGTTAAATCAATATTTTTGAAACACTCCACCTTTCTACTCAGAAGTTATAAGCTTAGGGAAATGGACATCACTTCCAAATTCCTCTCTTCTTGTCTCAACCCCTTTTGGTGATTCAAAACCATGCCCACTGATAACAGCTTGCCATAGCCCACTTGGACAAAGCCTACCTCCAAATCTAGTTTGCAGTTTTCTCCTTTGGGGGGGGCGGGGGTACAACAGGTTCAGTAATTCACTTAGAATTTTAAGTATAATATATTATCCAATATATTATATATTAATCCATCTTTGCTGAGGAAAGGTTTTCAAGTTAATTAAATGCCATGCTGCCAAGTACAGAAGTCATGTCATGATATCCTCTATGTGGCTTATAAATGAATTTTCTCCACAAGATTTCATCCAGGATAAATGAGGAAGCAATAAATATCTTTTAGGCTGAACAATACGGGGTATGCAGAAATACTAAACACATTATGAACCCTAAAATCAACTGAACTATATTGTTTCAGTATCCTTACCTATAAAGTGGGTACAAAGCTACCTTACAGAATTATGAGCACTGATGTGATAAATGGACAGTGCTCAACAAAGCACTTGGCATGTAAACCTTCAATAAATGTTAGGTAACAGATTTTCAGAATTGTTACAAACAATAGGGAAGTTCAGTTTACACATATTAGGGAAAAACAAGGGAGTTTAGTAAAAGATACACTAACCACTAGACCTTTATTGTAGTATAACTTCTGCCATGAAATAGCTGTGTAATTTTGGATTTAAAACCTCTGTGGAAAAAAAAAAAAAAAAAAAAAAAAAAAACCTCTGTGGCTCATGTTTCTTCATTGGAAAAAAGTGAGTAATTAGATTTGATTCTATGATTTTTTTTTTAAGCTTTAAAAGCCAATGATTAGCTATAGTAGCAGAAGATTAACTATTACATAACGGGATACATAAAAGTGTTCTTTGAAGATAGCATAGTCTCATATTTTTTTTAAAAAGTAAAGAAAACTTAAACTAATTGAAGCAGTTACCATGTTTTTAATACCAGGTAAAGAGTGATAATTATTTCTTTGTGATACAAATAACAAAGTGATACAATATTAGACTGGTTTTTCTACATTTAAAAGTTCTTGGCTGAAATAATAAATAATGCCCAATTACTACCTATGATCACTGAGTATTATTCATCTACATGAACTTTAAAAAATAACACTTCGGATAGAATATGAAAATAAAATGCTTAGAAAACAAAGTGCCTGCTTCGAAGATTAGGTAATTTTATGACACATATGGTAAGGAGCTATAAGAAATTAAATTCTCAGTAATAACCACTGGTGGAAATATCCAAAGCAAGACTACTATGCAAAAGCCATATTATATTAAATTCCACATTTTGACAGTCAATGTGGGAAGAGGGAGAAGAAGCCATCACTCTTAAGTCACTAAATTAAGAAAAAAACAAAGCAACTATGCAGGCATTAAACAAAAATGTAATGAGATCAATAAAACCACCACACAGGAAGCCCAGAGTCTTTTTTTTTTTTTTAAGAAGATGTATTTATTTATTCATGAGAGACACAGAGAGAGCCAGAGACACACAGGCAGAGGGAGAAGCAGGCTCCTCGCAGGGAGCCCAATGCTGGATCCTGGATCCCAGGATCACGCCCTGAGCCAAAGGCAGACACTTAACCACTGAGGCACCCAGGTGTCCCACCTGAGTCTATTTCAAATCACTTTATTATAAACACAAGAGGGAAACTGTGGCAAGGATTTTTTTTAAAAAAATTTAGCCTGCAAATATGTTAAAAGACTAGCTGGCAAAGTAAAAATGGTCATAGTCTTAAAGCAAAACTATCTTTTAAATTAAGGAAATACCATGTGTGCGTGCATGCACATATTTGTGTTTCACTGTGTATGTTTAAAGGAAAATAGTAAAGGGTACACCAGAATAAAATTAAATACAACATTCATTCATTCTATGAAGGACAAGGTCATTCTTCTTCCCTTAATTCATATTCTGCCATAAGGCACTCTCAATTATACCACAAGGTAAAATTGCCAAGCTACTTACCTCACCATTAAGAAACTGATCCTAAAAAAAAAAAAAAAAAAAAAAAAAAAAAAAAAGAAACTGATCCTGACAAACTATTCTTTTACCATAAGAACTATGACTTCATGCAACCAAGGTTCAGTCTTGCTACTTCAATCACTCATCTCCAATCCACAATAAAATCAAAGGTCCTCTGCATATAACCCCGACTATCTCACTGTGGAAAGCGATCATCCTGGCTTAAGAATGCAAGTTTTGTCTGCTCCTAAGCATGATCACCTACTTATGGTCCCTCATGCACCTACTAATTTTGACTCATGTGCCTCATTCATTCATTCACTCACTTAATTTAGTTGTTAGTATATACTACTATATTCCAAGCACAGTCTGGAGTAACAGGGGTAGACAAGACCATTTTACAAACTTCTCTCATGGGGATCCCTGGGTGGCTCAGTGGTTTAGCACCTGCCATAGGCTCAGGGCGTAATCCTGTGGTCCCGGGATCGAGTCCCACATTAGGCTCCCCGCGTTTGGCCTGCTTCTCCCTCTGCCTGTGTCTCTGTTTCTCTCTCTCTCTCTCTCTCTCTCTCAATCATATATAAATAAAATCTTTTAAAAAAAAAATCTTCTCTCATAAATTCCAAAATCATTAAGCCAATAGCTACACAAATATGTACCTACTTAATATTGTGCAAAATGCTAAAAATGGGAAGTTTCAGTACTATGAAAACATAAGAAAGGAAGGAACTGAATCAGTCTAAGCAGTCTTAAGAAAATACTACCTATGCTATGACAAAGTAGCCATCCAAAAGTAGAAACTGGGAATAATGTTTCACACTTCTGGAATACTGTCTCTGCCTAGACATGATGTCATAATAAGGATAGTAAATAGATGGTCAGTGCGGACACCACTTATTCAAAGGGCCACACACCTCAAGTACCTTTTTCATAAAGGTAATAACAATAGTAAAAGGTAAGATTACTGACTATATAACTATAGATATACCTTGTTTTATTCCATTCTGTGCTTCACAGATTGTGTTTTTTTACAAATTGAAGATTTGTGGCAACCCTGCTTCAAGCAAGTTTATCAATGTCATTTTTCCAACAGCATTTACTCACTTTGTGTCTCTGTGTCACATTTTGGCAATTCTCAAAGTATTTTAAAACTTTTTCATTATTATTATATTTGCTATAGTAATCTGTGATCAGTGATCTTTGATATTACCATTGTAATTGTTGAGGGGCACCAAGAACCACACCCATTATAAGACAGTTAAGTTAATAAATGTTGTATGCATTCCAAATATTCCACCAATGAGGCATTCTCCATCTCTCCTCTCTCTTTAGCCTCCCTATTCCCTGAAACACAACAATATTAAAATTAGACCAACTAATAACCTACAACAGCCTCTAGGTGTTCAAGGGAAAGAAACAGTTACATGTCTCTTCTCACTTTAAATCGAAAGCTAGAAATGATTAGGCTTAGCAAGGAAGGCCTGTCAAAAGCCAGGACAGAGCAAAAGCTAGTCCTCTTGTGCCAAACAGCCAATCTGTGAATGCAAAGGAAAAGTTCTTGAAGGAAATTAAAAGTGCTACCCCAGTGAACACACAAATGATACAGTTATTGCTGATAAGGATAAAGATTTTTAATGGTCTGCACAGAAGACCAAGACAGCCACAGCATTCCCTAAGCCAAAGCTTAATCCAGAGCAAGGCCCTTAATTGTCTTCAATTCTTTGGAGGCAAGAGAAGTGAGGAAGCTGCAAAAGAAAAACCTGAAGCTAGCAGAGATTGGTTCATGACATTTAAGGCAAGAAGCCATGTTCATAAAGAAGTGCTGATATAGAAACTGTATCAGGTTATCCAGAAGATCCAACTAAATAATGAATGAAGGTGGCTACACTAAACAACAGATTTTCAATGTAAACAAAACAGTCTTTATTGGAATGAAGATGCCATGTAGGGTCTCATAGCTACAAAGGAGAAGTGAATTGCCTGGCTTTAAAGCTTCAAAGGTCAAGCTGACTCTTTTGTTAGTGCCTAATGCTGCTGGAGACCTTAAGTTAAAGACAATGTTTACTTACTATTCTAAAAATTCTAAGGCAACAAAGCCTAGATGAAGCATATCTGTTTATAACATGGTTTACTAAATGTTGAGACCTACTGCTCAGGAAAAAATGCTTTTAAAAATATTACTGCTCACTGACAATGTGCCTGGTCACCCAAGGGCTCTACTGGGGATGTACAACACTGTTATTTTCAAGCCAGCAAACACACCACCAATTCTGCAGCCCATGGATCAATGAATAATTTCAACTTTTCAAGTCTTATTATTTAAGAAATATATTTCAGGGATCCCTGGGTGGCGCAGCGGTTTGGCGCCTGCCTTTGGCCCAGGGCGCGATCCTGGAGACCCGGGATCGAATCCCACATAGGGCTCCCGGTGCATGGAGCCTGCTTCTCCCTCTGCCTATGTCTCTGCCTCTCTCTCTCTCTCTCTGTGACTATCATAAATAAATAAAATTTAAAAAAAAAAAAAAGAAATATATTTCAAAAGATTACAGCTGCCATGGATAGTGATTCATCTGATGGATCTGTGTAAAGAGAAATAAATAGAAAACCTCCTGGAAAGATTCACCATTCTAGATGCCATTAAGAATCCCATCATGATTCATGGAAGGAGTCAAAATACCAACTTTAACAGGAATTTGAAAGAAGCTGATTGTAGCCCTCATGTGAAGAGTTCAAGACTTCAGTAGAGGCAGTAATGATAGGTATGGTTGAAATAAGAAGAGGAACTAGAATGAGAAATGGAGCCTAAAAGTGGAACTGAATTGATGCAATCTCATGATATAGCTTTAATGAATGAAGAGTTGCTTTTTATGGATGAGCCAAGAAAAAGTGGTTTCCTAAAATGGAAGATAGTCCTGGTGAAAATGTTGTAAAGATTACTAAAATGACAAGAAAGGATTCATAAACTTAGTTAATAAAACAGCAGCACAGTTTGAAAAGACTGACTTCAATTTTGAAAGAAGTTCTACTGCGGTAAAATGCTATCAAACAGCATCATATGCTACAGAGAAATCATTCATGAAAGGAAGAGTCAATCGATGGGGCAAACTTCTTTGCTGTTTAAGTCATTGCCAAAGCCACTCCAACCTTCATAACCAACACCCTGATCAGTTAGCAGCCATGAACATCAAGGAAAGACCTTCCATCAGCAAAAAGATAACAAATTTGCTGAAAGTTCAGATGATGGTCACCTTTTTTAGCAATAAAGTATCTTTAAATTAAAGTGTGTGTATATATAAATATATATCTATATATATTTTAGACATAAGGCTACTGCACACTAACAGACTGAATTATAAACATAACTTTCACATGCACTGGGAAATCAAAAAATTCATTTGACTAGCTTTGTTGTCATGGCCTGGACCAAACCCAAAATTTTCCTGAGGTGTGTCTATATACGAAACCTGTGGGAAAATTTACTGTTATAAATAAAAGTCAATATGGCCCTCTTTGACAGTTTAACATGTTTTATTTTGACTGTACAAATATTCACAGGGAGAAGCCAAAGAATTTACATAAACTTTCAAAAGTTTTTTTGACAAATACACTAAAAGCTTAATCACTTAAAAAAGTACTTAGATAACTGAATAAATAAATCAGTATATCTAAAGAATACAAAAGCAATTTCACCTAAGAGGAAATACAAATAATAAAAAGATATAAGACAAAAGATCAATTTTGCTGTAACTAAAGAAAAGTGAATTAAAGGAAAAGTAAAGCACCATTTGTATATGTAGTCTACAATATTTAATGTTATTAAGGCTTTATTAAAATAATCATAATCCTTCATTATCAGTTACATTATATATTCATGAAATTATTTGGGAAAGCAATACATACTGTATGTTATTTTTTTTTAAGTTTATAATCCACCACCAAATTAATCTTTGGAATTTATTGCAAAAAAATAACTAAAAACAGAAAAAGTGGTTTTAGCAATATTTAATTACATCAGCAAAAACCAGAAAACACTTAGATACAATAAAGAGAACTGGTGGGGATCCCTGGGTGGCGCAGCGGTTTGGCGCCTGCCTTTGGCCCAGGGCGCGATCCTGGAGACCCGGGATCGAATCCCACATCAGGCTCCCGGCGCATGGAGCCTGCTTCTCCCTCTGCCTGTGTCTCTGCCTCTCTCTCTTTCTCTCTGTATGACTATCATAAATAAATAAAATTTAAAAATAAAAAATAAAAAAAATAAAGAGAACTGGTATGTAGATTATGAAATATCCATATCTATTATTATTAAAAACCTATGTTAGCTTATATTTAAGTATATAAAATATACTAAGTACTATTAGACAATAGAACATAAAATGATACATGCAGTATGGTTACAACTGCATGAAAAAATATTCAAAATTACACAGAAATTACCATTAATGTAGAAAAATCAAATTTTGCAAAACTTCAAATATAA
The DNA here is from genome assembly GCF_018345385.1 of Vulpes lagopus. NCBI lineage: Eukaryota > Metazoa > Chordata > Mammalia > Carnivora > Canidae > Vulpes > Vulpes lagopus. The sequence continues at coordinate 37,145,835 of NC_054832.1, forward strand.
TCTAAAAATTGACTTACTAAGTTTAGAAACTTAAGTAAGATGTTACATTTAAATACCAAAGACAAATAATCCTCTGTAATCAATGTAGGTAAAATCAGGCAATAACAAGAACACACTACTAATTTGGTATCCAAACTTATAAATGATATCAAAGAGATAGACTAAAATGTATAAATTTACATATATCACTAAGACTTTTCAATTATTAGTGCAAATATACAAATAAAATCATGGAAGATGTCAGGAGTCTAAAAAAGTCTTAAAAGATATGTGCAAGGAAAGGAAGAATAGAAATAATGCAATCTACACATGAACTGAGTTTGAAATTATTCATAAATCAGTGTCAGTCACATCCCTAAAGAACAAATGTTTTTACTAGAACCAAATTCAGAGTGAAATAACATGTTACACAGCTTGGGTATGGTTAAGCTTTAAAAAAAAAAAAGGAAGAAAGAAAAAAAAATTGGAGCATCAACAAACAGAAGACTTCTCAAGGTCACATTTACTCTTATTCTAATAAAAAAGTAACAATTAAGGTTTTTTAAAAGATACTTCTTAATTCATTATAGAAATAAACTAGTTCCACTTCCAGGAAGAGAGGGTAGACTTTTCTCTACTTCTCATGATAACTAAGTACAACTAAAAAACCAATATTATACAGAAAAAAAAAAAAAGAAGAAGATGACGACAAGAAAGAAAGAAAGAAAGAAAGAAAGAAAGAAAGAAAGAAAGAAAGAAAGAAAGAAAGAAAGAAAGAAAGAAAGAAAGAAAATGGCAGACCAGTTAGGGACATCTCAGAACCCAAAGAAAGAAATAGTGGTGAGGTGCATAGGTTATGTTTTTGCCTAATTCATCCCAGACTTGGCTTAGTCAGTTAAGCATCTGCCTTCAGCTCAGGTCATGACCTCAGGGTCCTGGGATGGAGTTTGCTTCTCCCTTCTCCCTCTGCCCCTCCGCTCTCACCACTCATGTACCTTCTTCTTAAATAAATAAATAATCCAAACTTGAAGATGAAGAACCCAGTAATGCAGAAATGCCAATAGATAAAGAATTAAAACCTCTCCAGGAACCCAGTTTTCCTTAGCCAAAGGACCAGAAAGGAAGATCCCAGCAAGAGAGAAAATTTTTAGATAACAACTATTCCACTCCAGCCAAACACCACAGCAAAAAAACTGTAGTCCCACACCCACCAACACCAAGAAAGGTCAATGTTTAAAAAACATCCAGAGTCTCAGAAAACAATACCCAAAATATCCAGGTTTCAATTAAAACTGACTTATGCTAAAAACCAAGATCTCGGGACCCCTGGGTAGCTCAGCAGTTGAGCGTCTGTCTTTGGCTCAGGGCATGATCTGGGGTTCCTGGGATCAAGTCCCACATTGAGCTCCCCTGTAGGAAGTCTGCTTCTCCCTCTGCCTACATCTTTCCCTCTCTGTATCTCTCATGAGTAAATAAATAAAATATTAAAAAAAAAATCTCAAACTGAATGAAGACAATAGAAGCCACAGAGATATAGGGACATTAGAACTATCTGACAAAAGCCTTTAAACATCCATCATCTGGACACCGAGGTTGCTCAGCAGTTGAGCATCTGCCTTCGGCTCAGGGAGTGATCTTGGAGATCCAGGATCGAGTCCCACTTTGGGCTCCCTGCAAGGAGCCTGTTTCTCCCTCTGCCTATGTCTCTGCCTCTCTCTGTGTCACTCATGAATAAATAAATAAAATCTTTTTTAAAAAATCCATCCTAACAATATTTCAATAAGCAATTTTAAATATACATGAAAATAGATCTAGGGGCACCTGAGTGACTTAGCTGGTTGATCAACTGACTCTTGGTTTCAGCTCAGTGATGGTATCAGGGTCATGAGACTGAGCCTCATACTGGGCTCCATGTTCAGTAAAGATTCTGCTTAAAATTCTCTTCTTCTTGCTCTGCCCCTCCCCCACTGCTTAGGCTCATTCACTCTCTCTCAAAATAAATAAATAAATAAATAAATAAATAAATAAATAAATAAATCTTTTTTAAAATAAAATTATCTAACAGAGAAATAGAAATTTATAGTAAGAGGAGTAGAGAAGGAAAATGGCATAAAAAGGAATCAAATAGATATTTTAGAATCAGAAAAGGCAGTAACAGAAATAAGAAACTCAGTGGATAGGTTTAATACCAGAATTCAGGAGACAAAGGAAAGAGTCACTAAACTGGAAGACAAAACAATAAAAATTACCTCATCTGAATTATAGAGAAAATAGAAAAAAATAAATGAATAGAATCACAGGGACCTATGGAATCATAACACAAAATCTAACATGCATGTCATCAGAGTCCCAGAGGAGGAAGGTAGAGCTGAAAAGTACTTGAAGAAATAATGGCTAAAAACTGACCGAATCTGGGGCACCTGGGTGGCTCAGTTGGTTAGGATCTGCCTTTGGCTCAGGATCCCAGGGTTCTGGGATTGAGTCCCTAGTCGAGTTCCCTGTTGAGCAGGAGTATACTTCTCCCTCTGCCCCTCATCCCGCTCATGCTTTGTCTCCCACACTCATGCTAAAATTTTTTTATTTAAAAAGTCTTTAAAAAATTTTTTTAACTGTCCAAATTTGGCAAAAGACATAAACCTGAAATTAAAAAGCTGAGCTTGCAGAGTACCCAAATAAATAAACACACGTTATAGAGAAACTTTTGAAAATTAAGACAATGGAAAAAAATCTTTGAGCAAAAGAGAAATGATGCTTTATTCATAAGTGGTACATTTTTCAATGCTGAAAATATCCTTCAGGACTGAAGTGGAAAACCAGGCATTTTCAAATGAAGGAAAACTAAGAAATTTTGTGATATATTATTATTAACTTAGTAGAACTTCTAAGTTTAGAACTTTTAGTCAGAAAGCAATAGTATTTTAGTAGCAGATCTACCGTAAAGGAACACTACCATAAATCCTCCAAAAAGAAAGAATAAGATAAAGAACTTTGGAATATTATGAAAAAAGAAAAACACAATAAGCAAAAACGGAGCAAATATAAGACTTTCCTTCTTGAGTTTTCTAAATTGTGTTTTATGTTAAATCAAAAATAAAAATATTTATTGTGGTTCTCAATATACATAGTGGAAATATTTAAGATAATTACATTATAAACAGGGGAGAGTAAAAAACATAAAGGTGAGTACTAATATCACTAGACTGTAATAAATTAGATATATGAAATGTACACCAACAAAAGCTTCACCACAAGATATACTAAAAATAACTACACATAAATAAAAATGGAATTCTAAATAATGTTTAAATAGTCAACAAGAAGGTGAAAAAAGAAAAGCAAAAACCAACAACTAAAATATCAGATTTAAGGCCTAACCTACCAATAGTCACATGTTCGTAATCTAGCAATTAAAAGACAGGATTGGCAGACTGAATTAAAAATATAATTCAACTATATGCTGTCTAAAAGAAACTTACTTCAAGTACAATCATGTGAGCAAGCTGAAAGTGAAAGTGCAGAAAAAGGTAGATAGCACAAATATTACTCAAAAGAAAGTAGAACACAGTAAGATGCCACTTCATATCAACTAGTATGACTATTAAAAGAAAGAAAGAGACAATAACAAGTACTGCCAAAGATGTAGAAAAACTGAAACTCTCAAACATTGCTACTGGGAATGTAAAATAGTACAGCTGCTGTGGAAAACAATCTGGCAATCATCGAAAAGTCAAACAGAGAGATACCATATCACCCAGCAATTCCATTCTTAGGTAAAACACAAGAAAATTGAAAAACATATGTCCACACAAAAATTTGCTCCTAACAGCATTGTTGTTAATAGTTAAAAAGTGGAGGGACGCCTAGGTGGCTCAGTGGTTGAGCATCTGCCTTCGGCTCAGGGCATGATCCTGTGGTATTGGGATCAAGTTCCACATCAGGTTCCCGCAGTGAGCCTGCTTCTCCCTCTGCCTATGTCTCCACCTCTCTGTGCGTCTCTCATGAATAAATAAAATCTTTTTTAAAAAATTAGCTAAAAAGTGGAAACTCACATGTCTACCAATGAATGGGTACACAAAATGTAGAGTACTAGTGTTATGAAATATTATTCAGCTATAAAAACAAATGAAATGCCAATACATGCTCCAAGATGGATGATGCTTGAAAATATGCTAACTGAAGTAAGTCAGAAAAGGTCACGTATTAAATGATTTCACTTACAGGAAATATTGAAAATAGTTAAATCCAGAGACACAGTAAATTAGAAGTTACCAAGGGCAAGGGTAAGAAGGAAGGGAAGTGATTATCAATGGATATGGCGTGGATTTTTTTTGAGTGATAAAATATATTCTAAAATTAGACACTGGTAATGGTTGCACATTACAAATATAATAAAAACCCCTGAATTGCACACTTTAAAGTGACTAAATGTTATGTGAATTTAATCTCATTTTTTTTTTGAAAAAGGAATGGTTTTATTAAGGTCAAATAAAGGACACTTAAGAGAACAAAAACAAACAAAAAATACCAGAGTAGATACTCCTAAAAGACATAGCATTCCTAAATGTGTATGAAACCAACAACACAGCTGCAAAAACTATAGCTCGTAGGTGATAAAAAGATAAATTCACAATTCTATTTGGAGACTTCAACACCTCTTTGAAACTTTTTCAACAGATAGAAAAACTGGACAAAATATCAACAAAGATATAGAAGATGTCAAAAACACTATCAAACAATAAGTTCTTGATATTATAGAACAACAGAATATACATTCTTTCTAACACCCTAAAGAATATACAACAAAATAGATAGTATTCTGAGACATAAATGAACTTCAATAAATTTGTAAGAATTGAAGTTAACAGTTTTTTCACTCACCACAATAGACTGAAGTTAGAAATCAGTAAGAAAAAGATAATAGGAAAATCTCCAAATACTTGGAAATTGAACAGATCCAGATATCCCACAAGTCAAAAAGGAATACTCAGGGAAATAAAAAACATACACTGAATTGAATGAAAATACAACATAACAAAATTTGTGGAACACAACTAAAGCAGTACAGAGAGGGAATATTATAGCACTAAATGGACACATTAGAAAAGTCTCCAGTCAATATCCTAAGCTCTCACCTCAAAAATGTAGAAAAAGAAGAACAAAATATACCCAAAACAATTAGAGGTAGAATAAAGATAGTAGAAATTGATGAATTTTATTTACACTAGCTTTAGGGGAAAAAATCAATAGAAGTAACAAACCTCTACCAAGATTAACAAACAAAAACAGAGAAGTCATAAATAGCCAATATCAGGAATGAAATGGGATACCACTACCAACTCTGCAGACATCCAAAAATTAATAAGAAAATACCATAAACAATACTTTGACAACTTTGATGATGTACATCAATAAATCAAAAAACAAACAAAAATACTATCAAAAAGTAAAACTCCAGGGACAGATAGAGAATTATACCAAATCTTTAAAGGGGAATTAATATCCCTTCCACACAACCTCTTTCAGGACACAGAAGAAGAAACACTTCCCATTTCATTTTATGAAGTTAGAATTATCTTGATTCCAAAACAAAGATATCACAAAGGGAAACTACATATAAATATTTTTTATCAATATACATGTGAAAATATTTAACAAAATGTTAGAAAATAAAATACAGTAATGAGTTTGCCTGAGTATAAATATAAATAATATATAATGATCACATAGGGTTTTTTCCAGGAATAGTTACTTAGTTCAATATTGGAAAATAAATGGAATCTACAATATTAACAAGCTAAAGGAGAAAAATCATGGTATCTATTGATGGAGAAAACACATCTGACAAAATTCAACACCCATTCCTGATAAAAAAAAAAACTTTCCAGGAAAAGGGAAAGGTGAGGAACTTCCTACACATGAGAAAGAACAACTACAAAAATACCTAAAACTACTTACTGGTGAAAGACTGGATGCCTTTGCACTGAGATTGGAAGAAAGCCAAGGATGTTAGCTCTCAGTGCTGTTATTCAACAAACTAAACTGCTGGAAGTTCTAGCCAGTGCAACAAGAAAAGAGCGAAATAAGAGGTATATAAATGGAAAAGGGGGGAAAAAAACCCTATCTTGTCCAGTTGATATAACCAAGTATAAAGAGCCCAAGGAATATTTTTTAAACTTCCAAAATAAGTTTAAGATTGTGGGTATTAAACAAAAATAGAAAAATCAGTGCATTTAGATATACTAGCAATGAATGCATGTGCATGCTAAAATTAAAAATACAATAACATTTACAATCACTGAAAAAATGAAATACATTGGAATAAAATTAAAGTATTTGAATTTATGTGCTGAAAATATAAATTGCTGATGTAAGAAACCAATGATCTACATAAATGAAGAGACATAGAGTGAGCGTTCATAGACTCAAAGACTCAACAATATTTATGGAAAGGCAAATGAACTAAAATAGTTGAAAACAATTCCCAAAAAAAGAAAATGGCAAGAATCAGTCTACTTATTTCAAGATTTATTATATACCTACAATAATTAAGACTATGCAGTATTTGTGTAAGAATAGACAGATAGATCAGTAAAAATGAATGGAGAATCCAGAAACACACACATATGCCAAACACTTTTGACAAAGCTGCAAATGCAATTCAACGAAGGAAAGATAGCCTTTCAACAGCACTGGAATAGGTGGACATCCAAAGGCAAAATAAATATACCTCAACCTAGATCTAGTACCGTATAAAAAGAATATGTCAAAATGAATCATGGACTTAAGTGTAAATGTAAAACTCTAGACATGCAGGGGGAAAAAAAAAAAACAGAAGAAAATATTTGCAATCTAGTGAGAGGCAAAGAGTTTCTTGACTTAACAACAAAAACATCATCCATAAAGGAAAAATTGAGGTTTCATTAAAACTAGAAATTTTGCTTTGTATAACACCCTTTTAAGAAAAAGAAAGCTACAGACTGAGAAAAGACACCTGTAAACTACATATCTGAAAAAGGACTAGTATTTAGAATACATAAAGAATTCTCAAAACTCAACAGTAAAAACATAAACAACCCAGTTAGAAAATGGGCAAAAACATAAACAGCCATTTCACTAAAGGGATATATAGATAGCAAATAAACATCTAGTAAGATATTCAACATCATTTGTATTGCCATCAAGGAAACAGAAATTATGACCACAATGAGGTTATCACTCACTACCCACCTACCCAACCAACTAAAATACTGACAAAATCAAATCCTGATGTGTATGTGGAAAAAATGGACCATGTATACATTGATGGTGAGGATGTAAAATGGTTAAGCCATTCCTGAAAACAGTTTGGCAGCTTCTTTCAAAACTAAACATGCAACATCTGTATAGCTCCACAATCACATTCCTGAGTATTTATCTCAGATAAATGAAAACTATGTTCACACAAAAACAAGTACACAAAATGTTTACAGCAGCTTTATAAGTAATAGCCAAAAACTGGAAACAACCCATACATCCTTCAAAGGCTATACAGCTAAACAAATTGTGATGTACCTATACCATGGAACATGATGCAGCAATAAAAATTAACTACTGATATACACAACAATTTAATCTCCTGAGTATTCTGCTGAGAAAAAAAAAGTGAACACCAAAACATATTACATGATTCCTTTTATATGGTATGTCCAGAATGGGTAAAAATACAGAAACAGAAAGCAATTAGAAGTTACCAGGATATGAGGCAGAGGAGGGAATGAAAAGTGACTATTTAAAGGGTATGGGTGTTTTTATAGAGTGATGAAAAAGATTTTTAAACCAGACAGAGTTGCCATTTATATAACATTGCAAATACACTACATATCATTGTACACTTTAAAACTTTTTTTTTTACTGTATATAATGTAAATTTTACCTCTGTCTTAACAGAGAGAAAGAGAGATTTCTCATCAATCAATCAATCTAGGACAGTTAAAAAAGAAACTGGTTCACATATTTAAAACCTCAAATAAATATGAACAACACCTATTTATTACCCTTCATTCTCCCTTTTAGTTTATGTTTATGAATATTCATTTGTGGAAGAATGTTCAGTGTTTCAATTAGCAGGTGCCTGTTATAAGAGCTTAAGGAGGGACGCCTGGGTGGCTCAGCAGCTGAGCATCTGCCTTTGGTTCAGGGAGTGATCCTGGGGTCCAGGATCAAGTTCTGCACCAGCTCCCTGCAGGGAGCCTGCTTCTCCCTCTGCCTATGTTTCTGCCTCTCTCTGTGTCTCTCTCATGAATAAATTTTTAAAATCTTTAAAAAAAAATTTTGAAGAAAAGAGAAATACAGGTACTTGTATGGGTGGGCCCACTATAAATCTTTATGGACTAATTAAAATACTTTTTCATTCTTCATGATACTCATCAACTAACTGCACAGCTACCTAAAAGAAGTATTTTATTTTATATTCCAAAAGTTCACCCAATTATGCTTTAAAAAACAATCTAAAATTCTTGAAGAATACTAAAAACTACAAAGAAATATTAAGTAGTTCTTCAAAAACATTTTTAAATACATACACATATCTTGGGAAGAAATTTGGTAAGTGGCATTTCTTTATTATTACTAAAGAAAAACTGGAACATTATTCCCATCTCTGAAAAATAATTTTTCATAACCAAGTCAGAGACAAATTTTGTATACTATATATATAATGTATATATACTATATATATATAATGTATATATATACTGATGGGTTATTACACCAAGAGAACATTAACCTTCAATCCCTGAATCATTCAAGAAATGTTTTCAGGAATACTTTTAGCCTCTATCTGGTCAAAGCACTAGAAGCTAAGTGGTGTCTGTACAAACCAATCATTTCACCAGCAGTTCTATATTTCTTTAAAGCCTCATATAAAAAGCACCTGCCTAAAGTGAGTAATGGAGTTTTATATTCATTGTACTTAGGAACAGCGTATGTAACCTATTCCGTTTTCCTCCCTTGTGGAATATATTTCAGCTTATATTGCACAACACATTACCGATGCATATAAAGACTCTCTGATCAGTCATTTGGACTGCAGTCAGCAACCTGCCTGAGTGCCTTGTATTTTTCCCTGCCCTAAATAACATACTCATAAAATGAGTATTCAACAACTCAAATGCAAAAATCTTTTAAAGATGGTGATCTTACTTCCTTAATAAATATATAACATATGTATGTGTACTAACTATAATTAGGAAACAAATGCTAAGACAATGCTTGACAAACGTTGCGCAGTAATAGTTGAAAACTAGTTGAATACATAATTCCAGGGGAATAAAACAGAAGCATAGATGGGTTGCCTTCATGTCTGTTTTCTCTCTTAAGCCACCTACAATTAAAAATTATTTTAACCACACTAGTAACAAAAGCAAAGCTAACTTTGACCAATTGAAAGCCTGGAAGTAGGGCCAAAATAAAGTTGGATCACTCTCCTACCTGCCAGACCCCAAAATATTTCCAAGACATAAATATCCCAGTCATTACTAAAAGTTCCTGAAGAGGAATGAAGACAAATTTTTTAAATAGTGATGATGAAAACATAGCATGCTATTTTGTAGCTGGGACAGATCAGAAACAAGTGCAAATGATAAAAGGAATAATTTAGATTCAAGAGAATTAAAGAAATTTTTAAAAATTAGGATATTTGCCATAATTATAAAACTATGGTTTGGTAATGGTGTAAAATACTGTAACATTTATTTTAATATACTGTAATATTACAGATGAAGGAGTAAATAATAAATAACTGTGCAAGGCAAAAGCTCCATGCTGCCCCTTGCTGGTACCCTCATGTAATGACCAAAGGCCCAGAGCTAGCATCAATTAATGAACATGTACTTAGACACAACTATGCAAAATTAAGTACATGAAGTGTTGAGGTATTCAAAGAGCTATAAAATATAGTGCCTGTCCTCCAGTATCTCACAATCCATTAGGAAAAAATAAAAGTATAACCAAAAATGTAGCTAATTCACCAATTACATCAAGACTGACATTAAAGCTAGGAAACTGGCAAAGCTATGTTAGTCAGAACTTAAATCTAAAGCAGGAGGTGGCAAATGTTTCCTGTAGAGGGCCAGATAGCAAATATTTTAGGCTTTATGACCCACAAGGTCGCTGTTGCACTTATTCATCTCGTATTATTGTAGCACAATAGACCACAGGCAATAATTCAACAAATAACCAAATAACCATGCTATTGTACTGGTGAAAAACAAGCAGTGGGCTAGATTTGGCCCAGGGGCCATTCTTTGCCAATCTCTGTTCTAGAGCAGTTGTTCTCAAGCCTGGACCATGTTATATTGACACGGAGTTTTTTTGTTTTAAAATGGCCAATCCCTACCCTCAGGGATTTCAAAATAAGAGGTCTGGTGGGGACCTGCACATCAGTGTATTTTAGAAGCTCTAACTACTGCTCTAGAGGCAAAGAGGTTTTGATATGAGAAACCTACAAGACTGAAAGTTAGTATTTGTATGCTTACACCCTCAATTTTTGACCTAAAAATGGAGAGGAACAGGAACAATAGTAGGTCACTATGGAGACCAAAAGGCTTATACTCATAAAATAATCTGGCATTACAAATCAATGATATTTGAATCTGCATTAACATGTTCCTCACACCATTATTTACAATAGTCATGATATGGAAACAACAAAAGTGTCCATCAATGGATAAGTGGATATAGATGATGTGATGTGTATGTATTATATATAGGAATATTATTCAGCCACAAGAAAGAAAGAAGTCCTGTTTATAATGACATGGATAGAACTTAGAAGCATTATGCTAAGTGAAATAAGCCAGAGAAAAAAAAGAGGAATACTGCAAAGTATCACTTAAATATGGAATCTTTTAAAAAAAAAAAAGTTAAACTCAAAGAAACAGTAAAAAAAGTGGTTGCTGGGTGGTAGACACAGGGAGAAGTTGCAAACAGACACAAACTTTCAGCTAAAGGATGAATAAAAAAAATAAATAAATAAATAAAGGATGAATAAAGTCTAGGGATCCAATGTACATAACATGGTAGTAACAAGAATTGAGAATAATTGAGAATTATTATATAATTCAAATTTGCTAACAGTAGAATTTAAACGTCTCTCCAGATAAAAATAAGTGTGATAGATGTGTTAATTAATCCTTTCATAATGTATTTATCAAATCATTGTGATTTTCAGAAAGACAATATAGCAAAGGCGCTTGGGTGGCACAGCCAGTTAAACATCTGCCGTTGGCTCTGGTCATGATCCCAACGTCCTAGGGTCAAGCCCTGAATTGGGCTCCCCAGTCCGTAGGAGTCTGCTTCTCCCTCTGCCCCTCCCTCTACTTGTGCACTCTCTCTCAAATAAATAAAATATTTTAAAAATATAATGTATCAAACATTACAACTTTGTCAATTACATTTCAGTGATGCTGAAAGAAAATCAATGACATATGAAAAAGAACTATAGTTCAGAATAATTTCTTAGTGTTGGTTAAACTGAATAAGAAAAAATTAAAATACTCATATCCCTTCATTTTCTCTATACTCAAAAAAATATATCATAGTTGTTCTAATCTCTAAAGTCAAGGTATTTGGCAAAGAAAGACTATTACCACTACAAAAAAAATCAGCAAAGTGGACTCTGAAATTCATAGAACTAATTATAAATTCATTCTGACTCGTTACATTCTTTTTTTTAAAAGATTTTATTTATGCATGATAGTCACAGAGAGAGAGAGAGAGAGAGAGAGAGGCAGAGACATAGGCAGAGGGAGAAGCAGGCTCCATGCAGGGAGCTCGACGTGGGATTCGATCCCAGGTCTCCAGGATCGTGCCCTGGGCCAAAGGCAGGCACTAAACCGCTGCGCCACCCAGGGATCCCGACTCGTTACATTCTTACAGTTCAATGCATGATGATGAATGTTTAGGCAGCAGCCAGGCACAAGACAAACACATTCCCTCTCCACAGGATGTTTAAAATTCTAGCAGAAAATAGCGAAGGTATACTGAACTTTCAAATATAATGCAAGGTATCATGCACGATGGTTTATATTATTTTTTCTGAAATATCATAAAAACAGTATGAGTTACATAAATGGCACTATCATCACTGAAAAACAAAACTGGAGAGATTCAGTACCCTGTCCATGGTCCCACACAAAATGACTGAACTGGGACTTGAATCCAATTTGACACTGAAGGCTATATACTTAAACACTACATTACAATGATTCATTAACCACTAAAAACAATTACGACAACACTAAAATGATTATGAAACATGAACGAAAGCACAAGAGACCCAGAGAATGAGAGAATAAATCAGTCATATTCATTTAGAGTTGCTCTCCGGATCAGAGACATGAGCTCAGGTAGATAGTCACAGAGGTCTTTCATGATGAAGTACTCATAAAGCTAAATGTAATATAGTGCTTCCTGTTTATTTTAGTAAGCACTTATATGGACAAATACTAATGAGTAATAAATACACTGACGATTTAGGATATCATAACATAGTTTACCAATTTTAAGACACATGGACAAAAATGAATATTCTTAATGCAATTGTGGAACATTCTTCTAAAATGCAACTATCTTACAAATAGATGAAGATATCTTTCAGAGCTACGTGCCAATAACCACAGGAAAATAAAATGTGGGAAACTTTTTTAATTCATAAATTCTCAAAAAATTTTTCTTCATAAGAATTTTTGTTCTGTAACCATGATATATCCTTACATGCTGAAAAGTTTGATAGTATCTCTCAATGCTTCTTTTGATCTTTACATTAATAAACTTTCAAGGGAAACACTAAGTAATATTTGCAAAAAGCCAAGTGTAACAATCACAAAGTAACAACTAGAAATCAAAATATTTATAAAAACTCTACTGGCTCAGGCTTCATTATTTTTAATATCAGCAATTCTTAATGCAACTTGCTTCATTTATAACCTTGTAAATTTCAAAGAATTATTTTATAACTTGGCTTAATTTGTGAGAAAATAATTTATATGAATGCCAGTTGTACTTCTTTGGAAAGACAAATGTAAACCTATTTAGTGATCTGATTTTCTCTTTCATCTTGTCTCCAGTTTCTGTGTAGATTTATAATGTTCATTGTTTCCAATTTTAACAAATCACCTAATGGCAGAAAGGAAAATATGTTAACCTTGGAATTATTTGCAGTTGGAGAAATCCCTTTTGTCTGGCCCATACAGGGCCTGCAATCTGTTTTAAACACAGATTGTCTGTCTTTCGTCTGACAGCCACCAAGCTGCACAAATTACTTTCTGCCTGTTCACCTGTTTGCAGCTGCGTCTGTAAGCTAAAGATTCTGCAGTTTGACTTGAGCAACCACTTCAGGATTGATGACATGTGCTGCTGATAAAGTGAGCAATTTGAAGAAATTACTGGCTATAGTTATTGAAAGACATCTGGGCATGAGCTGAGAACTAGAAGCCTTCAATCATGTGCCTGCAACCTGCAGTGGCGGCCCCAGTGTTTGAAGTGATACCCTACTAAAAGAAGTTGGCCCTAGCACTAAATGACCAAACAATGTATGGAACATAATCTCTCAAATGAGTAATAAAAGTTCTGCCTTATAGCTGTAAAAATTCGAGGTTTAGTTTTTAAAATATTCTTTTATTTATAATTAATCTTTTATTTATTAACAATATTTCCTGTTTCTATTCTTTTCTGAATTAATTTTACATATATCTTTTATTTCCTACATAATTAATTTCAAATTCCTACCACTACTGCCATAAAAAAAAAAAGTCAACATTTATTCTACAAGCTCCACATCCTAACCTTAGGAAGTTTTATGTCTATAACCTTATTAATATATCAACTTTATTAAAATAGAATTACTATTCCCTTTCCTTGTGAAAAACTCAACTATGATTCTAGGAAACTAACCTAATGTCACAATTGTGAACAATGAGGCTATAGTTTGTCTCCTTAACAAGAGTTCATACAACTATACTACACTACCTTTCTGCTCTTTTTTTTTTTGGAATTTCCTAGTCTCTTGATGTACTTCTGCTGTGTGATTAATTGTACACTGTGCCAGACTATTCTATCACTCAGGTTTAGCCATCAGGAGATACGGTTTGGTTTCTATTGCATCTTTCTGTCTCATTATATAACTTACTCCAGATGAAGCAGTCTTCATGAATTAAGAAGCCTGACTCAATCAAAATTCATACTTTAAAAAAAAAAAAAAAGATGTATTCATTTATTTATTTGAGTGGGGAGATGGAGAGGGAGAGAATCTCCAACAGACTCCCCACTGAGTGCAAGCCCAACACACAGGACACAATTCGAGGACCTGAGATCATGACCTGAGCTGAAATCAAGAGTCGGATATTTAACCGACTGAACCACCCAGGTGCCCCTAAAATTCATACTTGTAAGACTAAAGGACAATTCTAAAAGCTCAGACCCTTCTCACATTTGTTGAAATCAGATGATAGAGTTTAAGTAAAGTCATGCCAGAAATAAAAGCAAAGCATATCCTTTCATGACAAAGTAATACCTACTACTCAAGAAAGAGGAATCATACCTACAAATGTGCTACTTAATAAAAATAAAGACATTAATAAAAATACAAGTTTAGTCTTATCAATAACAATGAATAATTAGTAAGGTATAGAAAACATCAGCACAAATATAATCAAATAAGGAACTATCACAAGGCAGTTCTATAAATATAAAGTCAAAACAAACATATCAATGCCAGAGAATCAATTAATATATTTAGACGTAATATGTGAGGCACACATTCAGCATGTTTCAAATGCAAAATTGGTTAGAATAAGCCAACATATTTTTATATTAAATTTTTCTAATTAAAATTAAGAATTTTAGATAAGCACTTGAATTCCTTTTTCTCTCCTTACAATTATTTATAAATCAATACAGATCAAATAGATGGAGAAAAACCGTTAGAAATTATAAGTAAAGCAAAAACAAAATAAAACCATTCAGATAACCAGTTTTCAGTGTACAATGTCTTTAAAACCATCTTAATTTGTACACATATTTCAAACATAGTAAAAGTCAGTACTTTTAAAAAGTAAATTGAAACATGCCATGCCCATTAATACTAGAAATACAAAAAAATCATTAGCTGGTAAGTTCTTCAAGGAAATGACTATATCCTTTCTTTGAGGAAATGACTATATCAAACACTAGTCAGAAAAAAGAATTCCAACTCTAAAATAAATCTGCAGTTAAGTAATAGACATGAGAAGTCTAATTTGCAAATATTAATCTGAAGATCAATTTTCCAAACTATCAAATAATTATTGTTTAGAACTGACACATTAAATAAAACACATTTTATTCATTTAGTTAGAGGTAACACATTAAAAGAAACCAAAGCCCTGATTCTTTTAGTTAGAGGTAACACATTAAAAGAAACCAAAACCCTGATTCTTTAAAAACTTCTTCAGAATAAATGGCTTTTCTACTGTTTTCATGCTGTTTAAATTTCCCTAAACTTAAAAAACAATAAATAAATAAATATCAATATTTCTTTCAGAACAAACTTAAATGCAATGGCAAAAATGCCACCCAAAACTATCATTTCAGCTTGCTAAAAGTAAGTATACTGATACTAGAGAAAGGAAAAAAACCTTCAGGTTAAGTAAATATATAAATGTGGCTTTCACATTTCAGTATTCATAGATTAGATTAAATACAGCCCTGACTAACTCCAGCCACAAAAAAAGGATATATATCATTCCTGATTATAATCAATCAATCCTTTATTTATATAATGATTTGCTTTTATTTCTGGCATGACTTTACTTAAACTCTATCATCTGATTTCAACAAATGTGAGAAGGGTCTGAGCTTTTAGAATTGTCCTTTAGTCTTATTCCACCAAATAATAACATTCTTCCACACAAAGATAATAGTTAAGAAATAACATCTATGTATGTCACTACCCTCTTTCCTAGTCGTGTGAAGAGTTCATATTTTTAATAGCACCTTTTATTTTAAAAGACCTAAGTCGTGAGAACATTCTTATGTACCACTTCATAACTTTGACACAAAGTACATATAAAAAGATTAGACTTTATTTGGTATAAAATCAGTTGGCAGTTTTACATCTGTGCATGCAACATAAATACACCAGCTGGCATCTCAAGCACACACACATATGGACTTCAAAACAGAAACTTCCTTATGTGCAGCACCGCCAGGGTAATTTTGTATCCTCTGCATACTACAGCTATTTGTCAGGCCCTGCAGGTGTGCACTGCACATAAACACACAGCTGTAGTCCAGCAAGCCAAGTGTTCCATCAAACACATAAAGGGAAACTTCAGCAGTTGGATTAGTCATCCTTACAACAGGTCCAGAGAGAACAATATGGGTTAGTATTTTTGGAAAAAGCATGGATGGGAAATTTATGATTATGCTAGTCTTACCAAATAACTGGTGAATTGTGTCATTTTTAAAGCAATGCCCTCTTATTAAGTTTTTGTTAGAATCGCCAAAATGTAATTTGTTTTTTTAGCTTTCAGTATAAGCCATAATCTATAAATTGGCTTATTAAGTGAAAAATATGAAAAGGCTTTCAAATTTGTCTTTGATTTTTGGAAGCTACTGCCAATGCATACCTTGGCTATAATATTTACAAATCCTAATCAGTATATTTTAAAACATTTACCACTTCTATAATACATTTTATCATACCTATAATTCTACTTTTCAATTCATATGCATTTAAGATTAATGTGCAATGTTTGTTATTTCGGACCAAAATTGCGTAGGACATTTAACTATAAAAAGTTACATGCTATATTAACATTAGACTATAAACAAATATTTAGTTCTCAAATATGATATGAGAGTACATTAGCCTACAAATGGCTAGGGAAATAAATGAAAATATAAGACACGAACATTTTGCACATGTGAAATCTCCCAAATTAAATGTGACCTTATTAATATTCTTTAAAATACCAGGTAAGCACTTCAGGCAGTTGATAATTACGACTACTTTAACCAGATTTCCACCAAAATGCTCAAAAGTCCACCTGGCAGTTGATAAAACATGAAAGATATCTTAGAAAATGAGCTTGAATGCATTATGCCTAATATACTAAACTTGAGTGAACTTGAGGTCAAAGAGTTAGTAATCAAGAAACACCAGCAGTCTCTGACATCATGTGATTCATGTTTTCTTCTATCTGGAAGGTACAAAGGAACTTAAAAATCATCTTTGCTACAAATCTCACCTTTCCACTAGAAGCCTAACTTTATTAAGTACTACTCTAGTTAGGCCACAAAAATACAATCTAAAGTAGGAAAAGATAAAATAAATGAAGAGGAAGGAATGAAAGGCTTATTATTATCAAAATTCTCTTAAAGTAAATTACCTCATCTTATGTTGTTCTTTTATGTAACTATAAATAGGAAATACTTGGAATTCAACCTGGATCCCCATAATACTGATGGGTCCCTGAGGTGTGATTCATCGCTCTTTAAAGCTTCCTAGTAGCCTTAAATGCTCCAGGTTGGATCAGGCTGAGTTTGGGTTCTCAACCTTGGAACAACTCTTTATCTACAATCTGTGTCAAACATCTACATCAGTATCCTTTGGTCCAAAATACTGTCATCAAGAAAAATGTCAAACAGTAAGCATGAGCAAGGTATCTTGGCATTCAATCTCCATATTAAAATACATTTAAAGCAAATTTTAGTTGATAGTGACTGTTCCAGGTGTTTATTGCAGTGGAACTACTCCAAAACAACCATCTATTTTTATCTCTTATAATTTCATATCTGGACTCATCTGGGTAGTTCTTGCCTGAGTCTCTCTCATGTAGCTACTGTCAAATGGCTGGGGCTAGAACTATCTGAAGTCTCATGTGAGCTAGAGATTCAAGATGGTTTCATCACTCATGTCAGATCCATCAGCCAAGATGACTGGAACATGAAGGTGAACTGATAAGCATCTCTCTCTCTCTCTCTCTCTCTCTCTCTCTCTCTCTCTCTCATTCCTTACATGAGCCTCTTTGTGTATCTAGCTTCAGCTTCCTTACAACATGAAAATCTAAAAGACACTGGACTTCTTAAATGGTAGCTAACTTCACCCAAAGCAAATATTCCAAGTGACTCAAGCAAAAGCTGCCAGGCGGCTTACAAACTACCCTCAGAAGTAATACAGTAACACCTTCTGCACAAATAGTCAAATCAAGTCATCAGAGGGCTAGCCCAAACTCTAGGGGATGGGTCTACAGAAGAATATAAATAATGAGAAGCATAACTCATGGCCATCTTTGGAGAATAGCTACATCATTATAGTCATAATATTTTCTTAAATGCTGGGATTTTTTTATGGTAATATGTTAATGATTTAATATTTTATTTTTATACTTATTTTGTTCTTTACTAATCATACTAGTATGCATGGATTTGATTATGAATTACAGTAACTAACAAATAACAAGGTATGATACACTTTCATTTTTTTCAAGTTGATTTCACGGACTCCTTAGAAGTTTAGAAGTTAAATCTATATCTAAGACCAATTCTAATTATTTGCATCAGTCATCAAAAATGAGACATCTTTAGGAGTTTAAAACAGTCACTACAAATACTGAAAAGCTAGTCACTTGCCTAAATAAATCATATCTCACTTGCTTAAAAGTTCTATACTTAGTAAACAATTACTAGGACTTTTAAAAGACCTCTTTTTTTTTTTAATTTTTTTAAATTTTTTTTATTTATTTATTATAGTCACAGAGAGAGAGAGAGAGAGAGAGAGAGAGAGAGAGAGGCAGAGACACAGGCAGAGGGAGAAGCAGGCTCCATGCACTGGGAGCCTGACGTGGGATTCGATCCCGGGTCTCCAGGATCGCGCCCTGGGCCAAAGGCAGGCGCCAAACCGCTGCGCCACCCAGATATCCCTAAAAGACCTCTTAAAGAAAATAAATTGGGAGTCAGGGGAGCAGGGTTGATTAAAACAGCCAGCTATCTACACACACACACACACACACACACACACACACACACGTACAGACAACATCCATGAAAAACCATAATGAGCAGAATATGCTTGTGTGTGAGAAGTGGGGAGCAATTGTATAATGCTGAGAACTAAATTAAAGGATGCATTTCTCCATGCAATTAGAAAAAATCTTCAAGACATAATAGAATGATATTAAGAACGGGGGGGGAGGAGCAATACTTAAATTTTTTTAATTAATTATTTTAATTTTTATTATTGACTTTTTTAAAAAGGCAATATTTGGTAGAAGAATGTTCCACCATCTACCCATTTAAAAAATACTGAAAAACAAACATTAAAAAACATAAGGCAAAATACCCATAATTACATGGCTTTTTTAAAGTTTATAAAAAATGGGCCTTCCACATTCTATTTTCCACCTCATCCATACCCTATCTTTTCACAAAAGGCAACAACTGGTACTTGTTTTGTATGTACCATAAAACTTTTTCCATACCAAACTATCAATCTAACTACCTATCTGACCTATTTACCCATCTATCATTAACATACACAAATATATGCACATACATACATGAATACAACAATCATTCTCTTAAAAATAAAACTGGCATGATGCTATACAAACTTTTCTGCAACTCACTTTTTACTTAGAACCTAACAACCTATCCTACCTATTTAATAAATGATGGATACTAAACAGAATAGCATAATTATACATAGCATGTATATATGATATATTCATACAACATCAATGAATTACATAAACATTCTATTGAAGGAAACAGGATACAAAATAATATATGCTATATGATTCCATTTACATGAATTTCAAAAATAAGCAAAATTAACCTACAGTAACAGAAATCAGATCAAGAATTGGCTATAGGGGATCCCTGGGTGACTCAGCGGTTTAGCACCTGCCTTTGGCCCAGGGCGTGATCCTGGAGTCCCGGGATCGAGTCTCACATCAGGTCCCTGCATGGAGCCTGCTTCTCCCTCTGCCTGTGTCTCTACCACTCTTTCTCTCTGTGTCTCTCATGAATAAATAAAATCTTAAAAAAAAAAAAAAGAAAGAAAGAAAAGAAAAAGACAAGAAAAGAATTGGCTATAAGAGTGATCAGGACTGACTCACAAGGGTGTATGAAGAACTCCTGACACTGAATCTGGAAAACTTTTAAATCATTTCTGATCTAAGACACAGAAGACCATGTATCAACAGACCATTATTAATATCTTTGCTTCAGGGGCACCTGGGTGGCTCAGCAGTCGAGCGTTTACCTTCAGCTCAGGGCATGATACTGGAGTCCCAGGATCGAGTCCCACCTCAGACTCCCTGCATGGAGCCTGCTTCTCCCTCTGCTTGTGTCTCTGCCTCTCTCCCATGAATAAATAAATAAAATCTTTAAAAAATTAATCTTTGCTTCTTTTTCTTAAATTGCAAATAAATAACTCTCAAAATACTAAGTCACTGTTTTCCACATTTGGAAACGTTAGAGGAAGTTGAGGTTCTGAGATGTCAAGTAACTTAATGAAACTCCCTGAAGTAATCAGGAAGAAGCCACATCAACAACCCCAACTTTCTCAGTACTGATTTACAGCTATTTCTCCTCTGTCTTTCAATAATGTACTTTCTAGACTATATTAGAAGTTTTATTGTAAGTTTTCATCTGTTCTAACCAAAAGTAGTAGGAAAAATAAAAACAAATCTACATTTAAAACATAAGGGTCTTGAAAGTACTCTGCCAAATCTTCCTCCTAAGGTAAATATAAACCTTAGTTGATTAAATACAATTGATGTAATGAATTGGAAAAAGTAGATAGTGAAAAAAAAAACTGTAAAGTTATACTGCAATATATCACTTTTTTTTTTTTTTGCTGGTAGATTTACTGATGGTTTTTATTTCATCTACATGTTTTTTAATAATTCCCATATTCTATAATGTATTTTTATTTTTTAAAAAGGAATATAAAATGTTATATATCTAATAAAAGGAATTCATTAAGTGAAAATACACATTCTTTTTGACTTATAGTCCTGTAGTTTAGATCCACCTTACAGAAAGAATATGAAAATATATATGGATATTAATATGCAAAATTATGTTATACCATTATGAGGAGTGGTAGAAAGAAGGAAATTCCTTAAAGTTCATCAAGAAAGGAATGCCTGAATAAATAATAGTACTCAGATACTATTAAAGTAATATGCAGCTATTAAGTAGAACATGTTGCATTTCTACTATTATTCTAAAATAATAACCATGACAATGGTATTAACAGAAAAGGCAGGTTTCTAAAATATGCATACAAACTCATTTAAATACAACATACATATTCAACACAAACTTACAAATGTGTGTGTACAAGCATAGAGAAAGTGAGGTGGAAAAACAAAGAGTGGAAAGGAAATTAACTCTTCAAAAAATATTTCTTTATATATCCATAAATTGCTTCACATGTTAAAATAAACATATATTACTTTAGCTTAATAAAAAATTTAAAGATAGAAAACAAATGCCCAAGTTCTGTATGTTTTATAAGCAATATATAATCAAAAAATAACCAAGAAAAAACAAAGTTATTCTCTTATAAAGTCAATTAGGGGAATATACTATATTACACCTTTTTTATTTAATTGACTATGTTTCAAAAGCCAAACTGACGGTTCACTGAAGAGATTATTAAGACATACTCTCAGAATATGGCACTGGTGGAATGCCAGAAAAACCAAAGTGAATTTTACAGTATAAAGATAAATGTTGGGATCCCTGGGTGGCGCAGCGGTTTGGCGCCTGCCTTTGGCCCAGGGCGCGATCCTGGAGATCCGGGATCGAGTCCCACGTCCGGCTCCCGGTGCATGGAGCCTGCTTCTCCCTCCGCCTGTGTCTCTGCCTCTCTCTCTCCCTCTCTCTCTCTCTGTGATTATCATAAATAAATAAAATTTAAAAAAAAAATTAAAAAAAAAAAAATAATAAAAATAAAAAAATAAAGATAAATGTTGGGGGATCCCTGGGTGGCGCAGCGGTTTAGCGCCTGCCTTTGGCCCAGGGTGTGATCCTGGAGACCCGGGATCGAATCTCACGTCGGGCTCCCGGTGCATGGAGCCTGCTTCTCCCTCTGCCTGTGTCTCTACCTCTGTGTGTGTGTGTGTGTGTGTGTGTGTGTGTGTGTGTGTGTGTGTGTGTGTGTGACTATCATAAATAAATAAAAATTAAAAAAAAAAAAAAGATAAATGTTGGGATCCCTGGGTGGCTCAGAGGTTTGGCACCTGCCTTTGGCCCAGGGCATGATCCTGGAGTCCCGGGATCGAGTCCCGCGTCAGGCTCCCTGCATGGAGCCTGCTTCTCCCTCTGCCTGTGTCTCTGCCCCAATCTCTCTTTCTCTTTATGTCTATCTTGAATAAATAAATAAAATCTTAAAAAAAATAAAGATAAATGTTACCATTATTCATACTACTGAACATTTCAGACATCTTACAGCAATATTAATCATATTTATTTTCCATGGACTACAATCAACAAAACTGCTTATAATTTATTCTGCAAAGTTTAGTACCCATAGGATGAGTACATTTGAGTGATTTTATCAATCTATACATGAAGGCTCATGCTTTCAAATAAGTAACATCCCTTGAATGTACTTGAGTATTCAAAGTTCATGACAATATGAATATAATTGTACAAAAGAATTCCAGATTTATACAGAATGTAGAAGTCCTGCCTCTAAATGGTCAAGAGAATAAGTGTCAATCACTAGTATCAAAACCACCTGGATGCTTATTAAAAGTCAGAGAGAAAGGACAAACCTACAAAATAGAATGGGCCTGAGAACCTGTATTTTAGCAGCACCTCCAAAGTGATTCTTAGGTCATGAAGGTTTGACATATTTTGGCATGTTGTTTGACTGAGTCAAATAAATACCTCTCTCTCTGAGTTGAGTTTTTTGAGTGGGAGAGAGATATTTTGTAAAATCCTAAAAATAAGCTTTACCATAGGACAAATATACTAAAGCATACTACTATTCATTAGACTGCATTATAGAACAGCAAAATGCCATAAGGCATACTGTGCTTTGTATATAATGCTAGTTATTCTTCAATACCCAGTTAATCTCCTAGTGCTTAAAATTGTTTTAATTATTTTGACTATGAAGTGAAATAAGAAACTGGCCAATAACTGTCAGTATAAAAATGAAGCATCTGCAAATTTCAGATTTATTTAGATTTTTCATATATTAATTTCTCATGAAATTTTTATCTTTTCCAACATAAGTTTTATTATAGCCTAACATCCTTTGACTTTTTGTTCTACTGAAATTGTGCCAGAATACACAGGAGAAAAAATTCTTGCCAAAATTTAATCTATACTTACCAGCTACCAGGTCCAGCTTCACTCATCCTTCAAAAACTCCATACAAATATCATTTTTTACCTAACCTTGCCTCATGGTCACTTGTTCTCTCCCCCTTCTCCATCCCCACATGCTGAACTAAGAGGTAACATTTAAGTATTTATGCCTCCTAAATTTAAAAACTGGTAAATACTAGAATCAAAATCCATTCATCCAAAACATATTTGTGTTTGACTAACTATAAACATTATCTTTTTCCACAAAAACTATTTTAAATTTATATAAAGAAGTGAATAATTGAATAAGAAATTACAATGAAATGTATTAAGTACTAGGATAGGAGATGCATAGGATGCTTTTAGATTATATAGAAAGGGGACCCTAGCTTGACCTAGAGAAATGGTATTAAAAGATAAAGAGAAGCCAGAAAAGGAGTGAGGGTAGAGTGAATTGGAATACTCCAGGCAATTAAAAAAAAAAAAAATGAGTCACGAACCTAAGGGAAGAGCAAAGACTATGTCCAGGAGCCAGGAGCTATTACAGAAGCTCAGTGGGAGTAGAACCTATTGGGTAATAGTAGTGAGAGTAATAGGACATGAAGCTGGAGAAATGGGGATCATGAATAGTTTTGTAATGGATGTGGGCCATTCCTAAGTGAGAAAACAACCACCTAAATGCACATATTGTAGTCAAGTAACTATAGTATAGCTCACTGTCCAAAAAAATCTTTTATACTTTTTCTGTTTCAATCAGGACTTGTTATTAAATATTTATTTATTCACTTCTCTTTGCTCACTTGCAATACATTTTCATGACCTGTTGTCTTGTTTTCTAAAGTAATCTATTATCCTGATCACTTGACCCCACCAATTTCACGAACAGCCTCAATTGTTACCCTTGCATTGGCAACACATTAAAATATAATGATAATAGAATATTATAGTTATAATCCTCAATTTTCATAGCAATTTTTGAAGTTCTTATCAAATAATCTAAAAAGGGTTTGTAAAAGCAAACACTGTACATTTGTGGAGGGAAAAATACCATCGGTATCTCATTTACTCCAAAAGTTTAAAATATGGTTATAGAACTATTTTATAACTGCTCTAATGTCCAAGGCAGTTGACACAGCATTATGAAATAGCAAGTTTCCAGAAATCTCTACAGATAGGAAAAAGCATCCATTTTTTCCTTCATTCTCCACTTGACTTCATTAGTAGTTTTATTGGGTGAATGTAATAGGTCATTGTTGACTATACCTAGAAACAAATCCTTCTAATTTATCTGCTCTCTGCTTCAGCAAAAATAGTAAAATCATTACTGTTTCATACTTAAGTCATTATGAACAGATTTTTAAAATTCCAACGAATTGATATCAACAAATGAACTATATATTAGAGTCACCATTAAAGAAAAATCCTGAGAACTGTTTACCAGACCTTTGATAATGCCTCTATGACACATTTGGTCAATGAAAGTACATGAAAAACAGGAGTGTGTTTTGAAGCATCACCCAGTAAATGCTACTGTGGTTTACCACGAGTGGTATGCACACCATATTATACCACAGTTAATTAAAGTAGTTCTTGTATTGTTAAAATGTGTTCTGTATTATTTATTTGGATACTACACAATTGCTTTTAAACTTTTAAGATGTCTACCTCCCACTCACAGTAAACACTATTCTTTGTCATCCATTAGTAATAGAATCAATAAGTGATATGCATAGTGTTCTAGTGTAGCAAAAATGAAAAGGCAAAATTTTGTTTTATTTATGTATCACCCTCTATTTCACAGTAGTTTTAATAATTATCTTACCAAGTAACTGAGAGTAAATATTATATGCACTGACCTAAAGGGAAAATGAAATAACACACAGAACATGTTTTATGATAGTATTCTTTGTGTATAAATTATATTAAAAGGTATTTTAATGTTTTTTTCTTCTAATGTGGATTTAATGTAACGCATTATTTAGTTGAGAAGGAAAGGATTTGGCAATGGTTCTGATTGTACAGGTCAAATTTTGATTGAAACTTCTAAGAAATCCTTCAAATGTATATATAACATGCAATCTATTAATTGTTAATTAAAATAGAAACTAGTCTGAAAAAAATTATAATGAAATGCAATATTTTGATGTTAAAAGCTCCTTCTTCTACAATTACCCAACATCCTGTATATTACAGCAATTGAATATGTTAGCCATAAGAAGGAAAAAAAAAAACAAAACACAGCATACTATTTAGCTGTGGCCAAAGCCAAGTAGTATCATAAGAAAATACATTTCTGGAACGTAAGAGTAAATATAAATTCTAATAAAAAAAGTAACTATTGTTATAAATTTTTATTGAGCATTTTAAGAGCTGACATAATTTGGCAGTAAAATACACATTCCCTCACCTTCTGTCAGCTGTTATTTCTGTAGTCTCTACACACTTGCAATACTCAATATAGGTTCAATTTCAAATGAAGTAGATACTTACTGATCAGTAAATGATTACTGATCATTTGATTTATCTCTCCTCAATCATTCTGATTTCTGACTTTAATTCAACTTTATAAGACATATGGAATTCCTAAATAGGAAATCATATCTTACCTTTAGAGATTGATTGCTTAATTAATTAGAAAATGAATGAAAATTAATACAACTATCAATATCTTTACCTTATTACTGAACTTTTAAAATACTACTTTTCTGCATAAAATTAAGTTTTCACAACTATTAATCCTATTAGTATTTTACTCTTGTAATAATATTTATACTTCAAGTCACTGACAGAATTTCAACATATAAAATCTAAGAGAAAATGCTCATTCTTAGTTACATTGAGAATGCTGACCTATAATTGAGAGTGAAAATTGTGACAATAATAAATCTAAGTGACATGCCTCATTTATTTTACTGATGTTGTTAGGCTATTATATACAATGGTATTTTCACACACAAATTCAAGAATGCCATAAATGACACTGAAGTAGCTATTCTGCTGCTCAATCTTTTAAAGACTGAAATCAGAGCTAAAGCAACGAGCAGATTTTAGATGAATACCCAAGCTGAATCTGTACTTGCATATTTAAAATCTGCAACGAGCAGATTTTAGATGAATACCCAAGCTGAATCTGTACTTGCATATATCCCTAACAAAGCAATAATCACATTTTAAGGTAACGGTAAAAATAGCAGCAATTTTCATTTCTAGAACAGTCATGTTATGCCAGACATTCTATATTATTTCACTTACTTCTTACTATAAGCTTATAAAGCAGTACCACTGGTCTTTCTCAGTTTACAGAGAAGGAAACTGAGTTTTAAAGAGATAAAGAGATTTGCCTAAGTCACATGATTAATAAATGGTTATCTATTCCTAAACAAGATTCAAACTAGCACTGACAAGACACTTGGCAAAACTAGAGCTTTATTTCCAATAAACAATGTAAGTCTTAAATAAGAGTTACAGATACCTAAAATCATTCTCAATTAGGCAAGTTAATCTAAGGGTGGAGAAGGGAGTCCTAAAAATTCTTAGGGGAGAAAAGCAAACTTCTGATCCCAAGAAAAATAAGAACAGCTCTGGAAGCCAGCAACGTGCAGGTTTCTGCTATATGCAAGAAACCTGGGATCTTTAAATTTTGTCCTGTACAACACCAGAGAGTTGTATGGATCCAGTGAGGGACTAGTTAAACTATAAAAATTAGCAACACATTCTCATGAAGACTTTCAAATGCCTAAATAAAATTTCTACAAAGAAGTTTACTTGCCTTTTTCAGAACTAAGGCCAAAAAATAAACAAGTTCTATACATTCAACTAAAAATTAAAATATGGCTCTTGGGGATCCCTGGGTGGCTCAGTGGTTCAGCGCCTGCCTTTGGCCGGGGGCATGATCCTGGAGTCCCGGGATCAAGTCCCGCATCGGGCTCCCTGCATGGAGCCTGCTTCTCCCTCTGCCTGTGTCTCTGCCTCTCTCTCTCTCTCTCTCTCTCTCTCTCTCTATCATGAATAAATAATATAAAAATAAATTAATTAATTAATTAAATATGGCTCTTGTAATTGAGTAAAAGTTACTTAAAAACAAAAGAAATTAATGAGTTACTACAGAAATATGCAAAATGGGTAAAAGAAGTAGATACACTACTCTGTAGATATACTATTGCCAACAATATAGAATTCTCCAAGTAACTACATAGTGTAAGTCAGAAGTCAAGACATATTTGCATTATGACTACTGAATGTGGGATTTGATAAGTAGGAGTAACCTTTCTTTTTTTTTAATTTTTTATTTATTTATGATAGTCACAGAGAGAGAGAGAGAGAATGGCAGAGACACAGGCAGAGGGAGAAGCAGGCTCCATGCACTGGGAGCCCGATGTGGGATTTGATCCCAGGTCTCCAGGATCGCGCCCTGGGCCAAAGGCAGGCGCCAAACCGCTGCGCCACCCAGGGATCCGCGGAGTAACCTTTCAAACCATAAGTCAAATTGTCTCACTCCTTTAGTTAAAATCCTCCAGTAACCTCTCATTGCAATAGAATAAACTCTGAAATCCTTACTGTGGTTTTGCAAGGCTCTGGAGGCTCTGACCAAATTCTCTAGCCTCATCTCCCTCCTTCCCTTTTCTCCAAAGTGGCCTTTCTTTCTCTCCGTTTTTCCAAGCTGTTGCCCATAACAGAGTTCTTAGGCTGGATGTCCTTGTTTGGACTATCCTACCACCAGATCTTGGCCCTACATAAGAATATGGACATTATCTGCATTACTTTATATCATCCACGCTCAGCACTACTCCTCACACAGAGGAAGTATCTGATATTTACTGACTGACCAAATGAATGAATGATTGTCATCATCCCAAGGTCCATCCTATCCAGGTTTCTTGTGACAACAAAGATGTGCCCCCATGGATCAGATTTCAACAAAGGACACACTGCCTAGCTGCAAGGAGTGTGATTAGCTGACAGCCTCCAGGTGTTAGCTTCATTAGCTTTTGCCTCACCTTTCCAGTCAGACATATTTCTCTCCGGGAAGTCCATAGCCATCATCTGAGAAATGGTGGTAAAAGGGTCTAGTCATTTCCACGCAATACAGGAGTCCTCCAACCTCTGTTACAAAGGTCTCTGTTGGGTTGGAGGGGACTTGATCAAGTCAGCATCACAATCTGACAACTGATTCTGACCAATCCTGACACCACTCTTTTCTTTCCACAGGTATTCTTCCCCAGTAAACTCTCACCAATCCTAACTCCATCTCAGTGTCTACTTCCTGGAGAACCTGACCAGCACTGTTTCCATTTCAAAACTCACTCCGTAAGCCTATAAATTAAAATGGCATGTTTAACAATGCACAGAGCTTTCATATCAAGTATCTGATGAAATACTTATCACCACCTCCACTCTCTACTGCATTCACACACCCTCCCTCTCTCAAACTCCTAACAGAAGCACAGGGCACTTAGATGATTACTTTATTTATATATAATTCTTAATTCAAATGTTACCTCCTCTAGGAAGCCTTCAAATATCATCAACTGCTCTTTTTCTGTGGCTCCCTTTTGAACATCTAGCAGTACCTATCAAACTATTCTGATGTGCTTTTATGTCTGTTTCTCTATTAAGGATGGAGTTCCTTCGATATACGCCTGCCTCATACTAATAACCCCTGCACCTTATAAGGCAGGTAGTTCAAGTGGGATGTTCTATAAATTTCTTGATGACAAAAGAAAATGAACTAAAATTTTTTGGAAACCTTTAAAAGCATGTGATTTTACATAGTTTAATTTGTAAGATTAAATAACTAGTCAGAACATTCAAGCCCCAAACATTTGTACACTGTAATCTAAAAATAAATTAACTTTATTCTTCTTAGTGAATAAACTTTGTCAAAATTTAAAGTTACTATTCAATTTAGAGGCCTAGTTATTTTGAACTTTTTAGAACATTTCCTTAAAAATAATATATTAGTTATCAAGGAAAAATGAAGCACTGCTTTTTACAACTCATTAAATTTCTTTTCAACTTCATATAACCTGTCAGTTCTCAATTATACCCTCCTGGGACAACATCAGGCCAAATATTCCTAGCATATAAGGATAAAATTAAACTATGAAAAATGTACATACACAAAAATAAAGTATCTAGCAAAAAAGCATTTTATGAATTAGAAATTTTAATTTTGAGAATTGTTTTGCAGCAATAGTTAAGCTTCAGTAATTTTTTTTTAATTCAGTGAGTTAAAATGAGCAAACAGCGTTATTCCTACACATAGTAACCACAGAATAGGTGAACAGTTTTTAAATCCTAGTATTTTAAAGGAAGGCTAAGCCTCCCATAGGAAATAAAAGTGGAAATGAGTCCAACAGAGAAAATGGCTTGGTTCCACACCCTTAAAATTCCCTACAGCAATGCATCAAAAAATAAAATAAAATAAAATAAAATAAGCCCCCAGAGTCTGGGTCAGCAGCATAGTGTTACAACTTAAGCATTGGGTCATCAGTGGCAATGGTAGGTTGATTAAGGGTTTAGGTAATATATTTACTTACTGTAGTAAGGAGCTGTGTAACAGTACTGCCAACAGTACAAAGAGTTCTTGTGTGGATATCATGTACAAAGAAATACTATAGCCATCTGCTTATATTTTAATATTGAAATATGAAACATATCAGAATAGTTTAATAAACAGATAAACTATATTGTAAATACTAATAATTCAACTTGTTAAAAAATTAAATTGAGCTTCTCCAGCAATCTATTAATTATATTTTCCAAGAAAAAACATTTCATTTTTATTACTCATTAAAATCTGATCCAAATTGAAATAATCTTCTAATATAAGGAATAAAAGCAAAAATACAATGGTAACATGGAAAAAGGCAATTTTTCACTTAATAAAGTTACTCTCAAATATAAACAAAATTTATTAAACTTATGGCATTAATACATTAAGTTTAACACTGATTTGTCTGCATATTTTATAGGCCAACTCCAATTAGTGGAATAACTGTTATAAATTACATTATAAATATATTTCTATTCTCCTGGTAAACCTATTTTGCATTTAACCAAGAAAAGAATCAGAGCACAAAGAGTGGCATACTATGTTTGTGACATATATATGTTTACTTAATGCAAAAATTAATGACAGTCAGTTTAAGGATCTATTTCCTTAAAAAGTAGAAGTGTTATAACAATACCAATAATTTTGATTTCTGAAAGTTGCTATAAGTAACCTGTAACATGTATTTTGAGCAAGATTAATACTAAGAATCAAAGGATGATAACCAAGAATCATAAAAAGTGTCCCAGGGGCACCTGGATAGCTCAGCGGTTTAGTGCCTGCCTTCGGCCAAAGGTGTAATCCTGGAGTCCCAGGATCGAGTGGTCCCACATCAGGCTCCCTGCATGGAGCCTGCTTCTCCCTCTGCCTGTGTCTCTGCCTCTCTTTCTCTATGTCTCTCATGAATAAATTTTTAAAAATCTTAAAAAAAAAAAATTTTAATTTAAAAAAAATAAAAAGTGTCCCTATCATGATTCAGTATTTTTCTTAGGATTATTTTTGCAGGAAAATAACTTTAAAAATACTAATATGCATGGAGATGCAAAAATACTTTACTTAATAAGCAACTATCAATTATCTAAAATCCAGGTGTTAATGTATCCCGAAAATATTAACTTGGTAGTATACTATTTAATAGCCCAATTAAAAAGAACATTTTTGAAACATATACTATATTTGGCATTGTGGTAGACAGCATACACTGGGAATATGAAAGAAGTACACCTAACTCAAACTAAGGTATATGAAGCTTCAGTTAAGTCTTAAAGAAAAAGCAGTTAAGCAGACAAAAGGAAGAAATGATTATGAGGGTAGGAAAACTGTTCCAGGCAGATGCAACACCATGGGCAACAATAAAGGATAGGAGGTTATGTGTGCTTGGGAAGACAATATTTCAAAATAGCAAAAGGAAAGGGCTTCAAGAACATGTCCAGAGAAGAGTCCAAGAGATCATGAAAGGATCTTGTACTGACTTGCAATGAAGTTCCAATTTTATGGTGAACACAAATGGGAAACCACTTAAGGACATAATCAGAATTCTATTTTATAACAATCAAAAACTGCAATGGAGAGAAAGAACTGGAAAAGTACAAGAAAGGACTGAGAGATCACTTGGTAAGATACCAGTTGGAAATAAGACATGGTAACACAAAGTAGATAATTTTTACTACTAAAAACTAAATTTCCAGGCAGCCCAGGTGGCTCAGTGGTTTAGCGCCACCTTCAGCCCAGGGCCTGATCCTGGAGACCCAGGATCCAGTCCTGCGTCAGGCTCCCTGCATGGAGCCTGCTTCTCCCTCTGCCTGTGTCTCTGCCTTTCTCTCTCTGTGTCTCTCATGAATAAATAAATAAAATCTTTAAAAAAAAAAAGTATCCAACATATTACTTAAAATCATCTCTAATAACAAAAGTGGTATAGCCCCGATAATGAATATTTAATAGTCAGACTTTTTTAAAGAAAGCATTTTTTATTTTATTCTTTTTTTAATTTAAATTCAATTTAGTTAACATATAATGTATTATTAGTTTCAGGGATAGAATTTAGTGATTCATCAGTGACATATAACACTAGGCGCTCATTCCATCAAGTGCCCTCCTTAATGCCCATCACCAACATACCCTATCCCTCTACCTACTTCCCCTCCAGCAACCCTCAGTTTCCTAGAGTTAAGAATCTCTTATGATCTGCCTCCCTCTGTTTTTGTCTTTTTCCTTCCCTCCTCCTATGTTCATCTGTTTTGTTTCTTAAATTACATGTATAAGTGAAATCATATGGTATTTATCTTTCTCTGACCATTTCCCTTAGCATAATATCCTCTAATTCCATCCAGGTCATTGCAAATGGCAAGATTTCATTCTTTTTAATGGCCGAGTAATATTCCATCGTATATATGTGCCACATCTTCTTTATCCATTCATCTGTCAATAGATACCTGGGCTCTTTCCATAGTTTGGCTAATGTGGATACTGCTGTTACAAACAATGGGACACAGGTGCCCCTTTGAATCATTATGTTTGTATCCCTTGGATAAACAGAGGTCAGATTTAAGAAACAGAATTGACAGAACATAATGATTCCTAAGTTTTATACATAAGACAACAGGTAAATGGTGATACCATTAGTTATGTAAGAAAGGAAAAATTAAATTTCAACTTAAATATAGTGAGTTTTAGATACCTTAGCACACGCAAATGAATTTCTCAGTTTTAGGAAGAAAACTGGTCCAGAGAATTCAATGAAACAGTTGTCAGTGTATAAGTCGTAGCTGAAGTCACACAGGAGGAAGAGTTTATTCCAAGTACTTCATCAAAGTCAAATATAAAAGACAAAGGAGAGGAGCCCACAAATCAAGAAGAGAGTTCTGCGTCAAATATGGAGTTAAGGAAGATAAAAACTACAAAACATACACTGGATTCAGCATCAAAGCTAAGTGGAAAAGCAACCTGTACATCATTCTAAGTTATTTCTCTGTGAAAGAAAAGAGGAAGATAAATGAGAAGCTGAAGGGAACTTAGAATCTAAGGAAATTCTCTTTGTACACTTTTCACAATGGGAGAGAGCAAAGTATGTGACCACCAAAAAAAAAATTTTAATGTAATGTAATAAAAGAAAAACAACATAAAATGGCATATTCATAATACAGAATGATGTGAAACTTTATGTATAAGGACATGGGTTAGAAGGGAACATGGAAAATTAAAAACTCATGTTATTTTTGTGGTTTTTCCTTTTATGATTTTCTTTAATGTTGCCCTATGCTTTCACAATATAAAAATAAGTAAAGAAGAAAATAACTACTATATGTCTCTTCACCAAATTCCATAATATTAAAATAATTAAAGATGGATTGCCTTATGATTAATAACCTAATGAAAAATATATTAATGATCCAATCCTAATTTTCTAATAATCATCTAAACCTAATCCTAAAATGTGCCTTCCTTAAAGCGATCAGGTTGTTTCAAAACATCCCAGCTCTATAAGACTTCCATGTCTCACTAAACTTGGAAAATATGAGGCAAATGACATATTAACTTGAACAATCATAAAAATGCTTAGAAAGTAAAAGGCTCATTTAATGAAAAAAAAAACTTAGAAATGTTTCCATATGTTTCTATGAAGTATTCTCTCCCCACTAAATGAACACATTCAAGATTTTGTTTCTGGCTTTGTTTCAGAAAAAAAACCCATCTGCATAGTACAGCACTTACAAGTACATCTCAGTCATGCAATAGTAATGTCACAGCTCATATATCAAATAAAAATCACATTCAGGCCCACACAACCTCACAGACCCAAAATCTTCCTTTCTAATAAGAGTACTCCTGAGAGAGCTTTCACTGAACCTCACTGCTGCTGCTGTCACATGACTTTGTTAGAACTTAAATCCTGAAACTAAAATATCAAACTGTTTGGAGTACACTTGTGAAGGGCGTGAAAAACCAACTTTCTCTAGGTATAAATTATGAATATTTCCTTCTTCTACAAAAACAGGTACCAAAGTGGTGGAAAAAAAACCCAAAACATTAACCATTAACGATGGTATGCTTCACCATACTTTCTTAAATAAAGCATATTTCATTATATCAAAGACATGATAAAATAATAATGCTTCGTGTAATACTTAAAATACTTTGAAGCCATGTCTATTTAATCCTATATATATGTACATGAAAATATATTCATCATATATTAGAAGTATTCACTTATCTAGAGCAGTGTTCGCAAATTTTATAGAGTTGTGTAACTAACATTATTGCTACACTATCCATGTATCATTCATGCTCTTATTTATCTAATAAAGATTCAGTGGTATTTCACAGGGACTAAGAGCTTGGACACTGTCAAAACACATGTCGTGATATTACAGCTCTGCCATTTACTAGATCTATACCCAAGAACAAGACCGTTCATCTCTCTGTGCTTGGGTTTCTCATCTGTATAATGAGGAGAATAATAGTACCTTCTTCTCAAAACCATTGTGAGGACTAAAAGACCCAATAGATACCAAGTACTTAGAAAAGTGTCTGGCAAATGGCAGGCCAGTAATTATCTAATACAATTTATTCTTTAAATTTATCTACAATTTTTTACTTGTATTCATGATAAATTTATTTCATGAGCAAACTCTTATTCCATTATCTTAAGCAATAGTATCTGAAACCAAAGTATAATATGTGGGATATATTTTTTTCCCAACAGAGTAGAATAATTTTTATAATTAAAAACAAAGTTTCTAACATACTACTTAAAATCATCTCCAATAACAAAAGTGGTATGGCATCAATTATGAATACTTAATAATTACATTAGAGCTACCCTTTGTTTTTTTTTTTTAGAGCTACCTTTTGAAGTACACATTTATGTGTCTCAAAATAAAATTTTAATCCATTCAAGAGAAAATAGAGACATTTAAGTAACTGACATCCTATGATAAATACATTGCTGGATGTCCCAAGAACAGTAAACAGTGTTTTCTGTAGGGAAAGGGCATTAGAAAACAAAAAATTCAATGCCATTCAATGAGTAACTGTCACCCTGGTCGATTCCAGTTTTAGGGCTTAAAAATCCCACTGGTTCTGGAGCACCTGAGTGGCTCACTTGGTTAAGCATGAGACTTAATTTCAGCTTAGGTCGTGATCTCAGAGTGGTGAGATAGAGCCCCATTCTCAATGGAGAGTCAGCTGGAGATTCTCTCCTTCTTTCTCTTCCTCTGCTCCTCCCCCTGCTCATGTGTGTGTGTGCTCACTCTCTTTCTCTCTAAAATAAGTCTTTAAAAAAAAAAATCCTATTGGTTCTTCTATCAAACAAAATTCCTCTTAGTTTTAGTTCCTTTCCTTTACTGAATTAGAAAATCCCATTACCCTTCATAAAATCGGGAAATAATCCAGCATATATTTTACTGTTTGTGTCAATAACATTAATAATACAAGCCTCCAGTTATTAAGCCAGGCACTGTGATGAATGCAATTTATCACTACAAACCATTAAAAATGTATTATTATCCATATTTTACAATAAAGAAACTGAAACTTGAAGAATCTAAGTAACATGCCTAAGGATCCCACAATTACTAAATGGCAATGTGGAGGAAGGGGTAACCTGGGAGAAAAACTTAAATCAGAAGGTCCTGACTATATCAGACAGCCAAGAATTGTCCTTCAAAGTGGTCATAAGCTAACTACATCGCTGCTTCATTAATCAAAACATTTTTGGTACTTCTCACGGCTACATTTATGGTCTACATGTCATTCTTTTCAATTGTCCCAGTGATGACAAATCTTGGCCATTTTAGAGGTGAATCTGAATATTTGAAAGAAAGAAATACTATTTAGAATAAGGTAAGTGACAGTGGATCTCAACAAATCTTTATATTCTAACATACAGCATGATTTTAGAAATATACGCAAAATTACATTTTGTTTCTCTGACACTCAATCTTAAAAGAAAAAGAAATGTGTATTTAAAACTAAGGTACTAATTTCCTATCTGCTAAATTGGCTGCACAAACTATTTAAAGAAGTTTTTTAAATCTGTGAACATAGCAATGTCTAGATTGGAAAGTACTGGCCAAAAGAATTACTTAGAAAAGCAAGAATTACTAGGATTCAGAAGTTTTAATTTCAGTATAAAAGGATAAGCTTCAAAGACATGTCTTTTAGAGGATAGCCATTAAAGATTCTCCCTGGCTTTAAAAAGCTAATATTTTTCTCATTTTAGAATTTTCTTCATTTTTGTCTTCATATATAGCTTATATAAAACCTGTTCATTATTTTTAAGAGTATTTTCTGGGATCCCTGGGTGGCGCAGCGGTTTGGTGCCTGCCTTTGGCCCAGGGCGCGATCCTGGAGACCCGGGATCGAATTCCATGTCCAGCTCCCGGTGCATGGAGCCTGCTTCTCCCTCTGCCTGTGTCTCTGCCTCTCTCTCTCTGTGTGACTATCATAAATAAATAAAAATTTATTTAAAAAAATAGTATTTTCTAATGTGTGATCAGCAATACTGCTCAAAACTCTGACTAGTAAAGAGTAAAATTAGGAAGAGTTTCTCAGTTCTTCTGGTGAATCTTTTGATTTGGAATAAATCCAACATCATGTTAGCTCTTTCACCAATGTACTGACTCATGTTCAAGCTACAGATTCATATACCATAGGTGTCCAATATAACCTATAACTTTTCTGTCCCAATCAAATCTTACTAATTTTATTAGTTTAATCCAAAGTGCATTTTAATCTTTTATGCTTCTTCTTAGACTTAGAGATTCACATTTATAGGAATAACAACTCCAACCAATTGAGAAGTAATACCTGGTTTAATGTGCATGTATTTTTCATTCTTTCCATCATGACAACAATATAAATAAATATAAATGAGACTAGGTGAAATACCAATTAATATATCTCTGGTAAAGATTCCAAACCATCAGTTATTATACTTTGTATAATACAATTATATGTATTTCTTAGGACTCATACTGACCAGAAGCAGAAATTCAACTAGCTTAAACAAAACACTGGGATTAATTCATTTACAGAATACAAAGAAGGATTGAAAACCAGTGATGACAAGGAAAAGACCAGACCTCAAAACCCTCAGTACCAGAGTCTCAAATGACTTCAGAACTGTTTCCTTATCACTTTTTTTTTAAAGATTTTATTTATTTATTTATTTATTTGAGAGAAAAAGAGAGTATGCAAGAGCAGGTCCGGAGGGATACAGAGAGTGTATCCATTTTTTCCAGTCTGGAAAAGCAGACTCCCCGCTGAGCAGGGAGTCCAATGTGGGGCTTGATTCCAGGACTCTGGGATCATGACCTGAACCAAAGGCAGTAGCTTGACTGACTGAGCCACCCAGGTGCCTCTCCTTATCACTACATCACTTTCTCTGCAGACTTCACTTCTCACTATAGTAAGAAACAAACAATGATAATTCCTAATCTCTACATTTTATGTCTTCTGCCAAAGGAAAAAACTAACCTCATTTTTTCTGGTTCCAAGTTCAAAAACCCCAGGGAAGAATTCTGACTGGCCCAATTTGGGACTTGTGGACTTTTAACTTAAGGTAGGCACCATTACTGCTTCAGCTTGGGTAAGGTACTTACCTCTAGTCAAATAGATAAAGCAAACTAAAGAACATACCAGGTGTGGCCACAACATTCTGAATTTATGTGAACAAGCAGCAGCTTCCCCCAAGGGGAACCTTAACCTCCACTCTACCTCTTGAAGCAAAGCCATAGGCTTAATGAGGCATGTGATACATAGAGGTTCCCCAAAATGCCAGATTCAGTAAGGACTCAACTAAACAAACATAATGTTGTCCACTGTGCTACTATAGCTATTCAACCTCAGCTCTTTCAAGGTGTAAACCAGATCAACGAGCAGAATTCAAGGCCATTCACATAATTTTGCCCAATGGTACCTTTAAAAATCTTGTTTTAATTTACTGACCCTTGTTGTCATTGGCCGACCTGTTTGGTCAGCCCCCAAAAAACTACAAACTGGCAGATTAAAGTCTAAAGATTAGGTGTCACAAAATACAAAAGAAAGACAATTGAGGGGCACCTGAGTGGCTCAGTCTGTTAAGCTTCTGCCTTAGCTCAGGTCCTGGGATTCAGCCCTGGATAGGGCTCCCTTGCTCAGCAGGGAGTCTGGGTCTTCCTTTCCTTCCCCATTCATGCTTGTTTCTCTTTCTCAAATAAATAAAAGCTTAAGAAAAAAAAAAAAAAGTATAGAGAAAGAAACTACCGGAGGAACAAAAACTATAGGAAAAAAATCACAACTGATCAAATCATCTGTGAATCTTTTCATGCCCACAGCAAGGGCCCTTTCTCGGAGACCAACCTGATTCAACCAGCATCACCGAGACTGTCCACATCTATCACTGCAGCAGATATGGCAAAACTTTCACCATCACATATTGCACATAAAGTAAAGAATTCTGTTTCCAATGCAGAGGTTACCACAGTATGGTCAACTCATGATTACCGGAAGTCACCCAATTTATAATGTGGTGGTTAAGGTCACATTGTACCATGCACTGTCACCCCATTTGTGTCCAGTGCATTTCTCCCAAACTCACTACTTCAGACCTTTAACATCTCACTCCCACTCACTCTGATCAGCTATCCCTGGCCACACCAGTTTGGCATTCAAAATTAAGCTGCTTGCTACATATTTTTTGGCTTTTAGGACCATTTACCATCTAACAGTGGTATGCCTTCTCTTACAAAGAACAAGTCAAAAGTTGAATATTTGATGGACATTCTGTGCTCCCTACCTAATCCACAGGCATCTAAGATTGTCAAGCACTGTTATGGCCTCTTAATAAATCAACTCAAGAAGATTTCTGACTATTTTCCTCACCTTCTTTTGGTCCACATAATTCAGTAAAGTAGTATGGTCACCAAATGCAGCTATTCTAACAAAGGATACATCTCCTGACTACCTCCCAAGGCAATGATCAGGAAAAAAGCAACTGGGATTATAAAAACCAAGAGTCAGCAAACATTACCTGGAAAGATCCAGAAAGTATTTTAGGCTTTGTGGGCTACATATGATCTCCGTCACATTCTTCTCCTCCTAGCCCAACTCTCTAAAATTACTTTAAAAAAACTGTTATTTTGTGCTATATACAAGGACAGGCCATAGACCAGCTGTGGCCTAGGAACCTTGTTTACAAACGTCTACTATACATCTATTTTGAAACCTCAGGATTTTATCCTGACCACTCCTGGGCAAGATACATCCTACTTTCCCCAAGAGCAGTCCTGAACAAGCCTAACTGGTATACCTTCCAGGTACCCATCAAGCCAAAGGAAACATAGCATTCAAGCTTAATTGTAGTCCTGTCACCTTGATTCTTTTATTGAACTGAAATGGTCCCAGATGAGGCAAAAATTTTGTAAAAAGGACTAGACAGTTAAAGTTTTGTGAGTCAGATAATCTCATCTGAATACAAATTCAGCACAGCAGTACAAAAGCAGCCATAGACAATAAGTGAACAAAAGGACACAACCAGATTTTGCCCAAAACAAGCCTAGCTACTAGCAAGACTAGGTTTCTTTCCTGGTTTGGGGGTTGGTTCTTTTTTGTGGGGGAGGGCACTAATAATAGTAATAGCTCTATTTTTTATACCACAAGGATTTTCATAGAAAAGAAGTCAATTCATATACATTTTGTAATAGTAAGGTTCCTAAGCTTCATATTTGTGTTCTTTTCTATTCGGAGATTCAAATTAAGTTACTAAGAATAAAGAACATAATACCACATATGCTATATCTGAAAAGTATGAACTAAAAACTATATACACAATTTAATTCAAATAAAAAAATGCATTATTAGGGGCACTGGTTGGCTCAATCAGAACATATGACTCTTGATCTCAGGGTTGTAAGTCCAAACCCCTGTTTGTAGAGATTACCTAAAAAAAAAAAAAAATTATTAAAGCCTAGCATGTGATAAATCACATGGCCAGAGATATGAAAGTATAGTACTTCATTTAATCCACCAAATCACCCTCAAAGGCACCATCTGATATGGAAATCAGATTCAAACATGCTTTTGTCCTTGAGTATGTGGACAAAAGTTAATAATAATCATATACCTAAGAAAAAAGCTACTCTAAGGAATAAATGAATACACAGAAACCACTAAAAAAGCAATAAATGAATACACATAAACCAATACAAAAGTAATCACAGAGTAATCACTTATGTGTTAACTATTA
This sequence comes from Vulpes lagopus, assembly GCF_018345385.1. NCBI lineage: Eukaryota > Metazoa > Chordata > Mammalia > Carnivora > Canidae > Vulpes > Vulpes lagopus. The sequence goes on from NC_054832.1 coordinate 37,185,943, forward strand.
TTATTATTAAACAAGGATACATAGGTTACATTTTTATAAACCTGCCAAGTGATCCCTTATAACTGTTTTGAACATTTACTCAAATGATAAAAAACTAAATAGAAAATTCTGCATCAATTTTGCTCCTAAACTAGTTCTAGTACAATATATTTTTTAAACAGCCAATCTGGGGCAGCCCAGGTGGCTCAGCAGTTTAGCACCGCTTTAGCCCAGGGCCTGATCCTGGAGACCTGGGATCAAGTCACGGTCAGGCTCCCTGCACTGAGCCTGCTTCTCCCTTTGCTTGTGTCTCTGCCTCTCTGTCTCTCTCTCTCTCTGTGTCTCTCATGAATAAATAAATAAAATCTTTAAAAAATAAAAAAATAAAAAATAAAAATAAAAAGCCAATCTGCTATTTTTCAGTTACTTTTTCTTGACTACAATCAAAAATTTAAACTCTTAGGACCTCAAACTAAAGTAAAATATCAATGTCTCACTTTCTGAGCAAGTGCTAATAGAAATAGAATGTAAGCCATATACATAACTGAAAATTTTGTAGTAATAAGGTTAAAAAATTTAAAATAAGTGACATTAATTTCAATAAAATTTTATTTAACCAAATCTAAAATATTATCATTTAATATTTAATCAATGCAAAAAAACTTTTATGTTCTTTGATTTTACAGAAAATATTTTAATATAGTCTGTATGTTATAGCCATTTCAATTCAGATTACCCATGTGTCAAGACTCAGTAACCACATGTGGCTAGCAGCTACCATACTGCTGAGTTATTAAATACATAATTCTCAAATACGTTAAATTTTCATCATTTTCTCCTTCCTCCTTCAGCATTCCCTTTTCCTCCTCAGCCCCAATACTTAATTCATTTATTCATGTAATCTGTTAAAATGAGAATACATTCCTTTGGAAAAGGAGGGAGATGAGAAAATAATACATTTGGAAAGTAATCTGGGAACAGCTACCCTAAGAGATTTGGGGGCAGAGGGTAGTGAGGTACAGACAGATGAAATCTACATTGAAATACGAAGTATAAACAGGGATAAGGGATAAGCCAAGCCAAAAAACAGAGGGACACAACAGGCAAAGAGTACAACATGGTAGAAGGTCTGAATAGAAGACAGTGTGTATATTTCAAGAACAAAAGAGAATGAAGATCAATGTGGTAAAGCACAGTGAACAAGTCACATGTGGTTTGCTATACAACAGGCATTCAAGTTTTCCCTCAGAGAGACATGAAAAAAAATCTTAGAATAAAGGGATTAGTAACTGGCTATCTAAAACTCATTCTCCTTTCTTAGTTACTAACAGAACCCCAGTTTTGTTCAGGGAGGAACAAATCTATCTAAAAATGCCTCCATAACTACAATACAAAGCAGATATTGTAAAGTGAAATATTGTTTTAAGAACAATACAGAAGAGATCTAATAATAGCAAGACTAAGGCTGCTATCTCTACAAAGGCCCACTTGGAAACTTGGCCGTTCACTGGTAGCATGTAGGAACTTGCCGTGCCTCCATTCTCTAAATTGATGAGTGGCCTACTGTGCTTAGTCTTTTGTATAGAAAATATGGGTTAGGGATCCCTGGGTGGCGCAGCGGTTTGGCGCCTGCCTTTGGCCCAGGGCGCGATCCTAGAGACCCGGGATCGAGTCCCACGTCAGGCCCCCAGTGCATGGAGCCTGCTTCTCCCTCTGCCTGTGTCTCTGCCTCTCTCTCTCTCTCTCTCTCTCTCTCTCTCTGTGACTATCATGAATAAATAAAATAAAATAAAATAAAATAAAAGAAAAAGAAAAAGAAAAAAAAAAGAAAATATGGGTTAAACTGAACACCTGCTTTGGAGTATGCTCAAGCATACCCCTCACAGGAAATAGCACATGTATCGATCTCTCCAAATTACTTCTTTTTCCCTTGTGATCTGACATGAGCCCTTACTACCTTGCTATATAACAAATCTTAACCATGAGTATTAACTATATAGTGAGTCCTTCGAGTTCTTCTGGAGAATCCCCAAATGTAGGGTTTTGGAAACACCAGACAAAAATCTACATAGCAATTCTACTGTAACAATTTTTCACAAGTAACTTAAATTATACTCTTTTCTTACAATTATCTCCCATAATTTAATTATATCCTTTATTTTAAGCGGTTGACTTTGCTCACTCACTAATAAGGACATTTTCCTAGCTCCTATCCACTCACTATACTACAGATGGTGTCAAAGGTGAGGGAAAGAGAGGGAGTAATCTTAGAAATTGGTAGAATTTGTGAACTATTTCCATTCTGAATACTCATCAAAAAGAGCAGACATACAAACACTTATCTGTAGACATTCTCAAAGTAAATACTAGTTGCTGAGGATATAACAGGGGAGTAAATAAGATGTGGTGCCTATGCTCATGGAAACTGCCCTTTAAATTTTCTATTTAAAGAAAGATCCTCTCAAGAACTGACATTTGAGCAGAACTGTGAAGGATAAGCTAATATATATTAAGTAAGTGAAAGAGAGGGAAAGAACATTGCAGCAAGTTGGAATACCTTGAGAAAAGCCCTAAGAAAAAAGAAGCACAGCTCTTTTGAGAAGCTGAAAGGTTAATAGAGTACAGGGCCAGATTTGAATCTTTATCCTACAATTAACAGAAAGTCAAAAAGGAGTGATAAGATCACATCTGAAGTTTTCAAATTTCATTCCAATACATATTAGACAATGGGTCAGGAGAAAAAGAAATTATAAGTTGACCTCAAGTGTCAGAAATAAAGGTGAAAAGTGAACGTACTGTAAAAGTACTTAGAAAATAAATCTGGTATTTGGTGACTGAGGCACTATGGGTATGATTACACATAAGTAGTGAGCCATATCTGCCAAGTTCTGATGTAGACGATGGAGAAAAATGTACAAATTGAGATGAGTGATCAGAGGAGATACCTGTCCAATAAGAAACAATGAAATAAGTATCCCAGCAAGCAAATGTAATATAATCCGGTATTACCTTAATAAAAAAGCAGGGGACAGCCAGCAGGTAGATGCCTTCAAATAGGTCTCATAACAGAGGGGAGTACCACATCCAGAGGGCTAAAAGTAAGGAAAAGCCTCCAGAATCTATGGCAGTCTGGAAAGGTAAATTCATGAACTTTTTGGAGGGGGGGGGGGGTTGTTGTTGTTGTTAAAGATTCTGAGAGAGAGAGAGAGAGAGAGAGAGAGAGAGAGAGAGAAAGAGAGAGAACCAAAGTGGAGGGGAGGAGCAGAGGGAGAGGGACGAGCAGACTCTACACTGAACGCAGAGCCCAACACAGGGCTTGATCTCACAACCCTGAGATCATGACCTGGGCTGAATCAAGAGTCAGACACTCGACTGACTGAGCCACCCAGGTACCCATATCCAGAGTCTTTGATGGGACAGAAAATGTAGCTCAGGAGAACAAATAAGCATCCAGCAACTCAAATGGCAGTTTAACATGGCAACTTGGCCAACTCAAGTAGAAGTTCAAGCAGTAAGAGTTAAAGCACATAGTCAAAGCAGAATTAACAGCAAAGATGAGCAGATACTCACCTGATTGTGTATTCTTTAAATCACTCTCAGATTAATGATAGTATCAAACTCAAGGCTGAAAAAAATGGAGAGATCAAGTGGTTCTAGCCATAAAGAGTAAGGTGGGTCTGGAATATCAAGTAGGCTCTAAGAATTACTAAAAAGTGACTACTACTTATGGGAAAAGATGTACAAAAGTAGGTCATTCAGGTAAGGAAGAAATGGTGAGTTCCACTTTCCAATTTACAACTAATATTAACCTAATACCACATGAAATTTTCAAGTGTTGTCTCTCATAGTCCATACAATTCTAATAAAACAGAGTAAAGCTATTTCTAATTACTTACTAAAAACTTTCTGTCAGAAGACTGTTATTTACTCTTGATATTAAAATCTGGAATAAATGTTATTATATTTGATGATTAAAACCACTGACTTATTATATTTATTTTAACTGAATAGTTGCGATAAATTTTGAATCCAGTTATTATGACTGAGTAGTAACTGAAAGATAATTCGTGTATCTAGATGTGATCTATTATAGCACACTAGATTTTGTCATTAACATTCAGTACAGAAGTAACAACATAAAATGTGTGTAATCAAACACTAAATACTGTATTTCCCAGGTAGACTGGAAGACCTCTGAAAAGAGGATCCAAAACTAGTACTTACTAGGTACTATATATCTGTTGAACTGAGTTGATATATTAATCACAAGGATACCACAAAGGAGAAAATAACTCTGCTTGCATGAATCAAAAAAAGTATTTGCAGGGAAAATACTAATGCTAATACTAAATACTAAAACTATTGCTACATTTCAAATAGAAAAGAAGTAATCAATCAATATTTTTGTTTTGTTTAGCAAAGGCAAAAAGAAAATGTGAAAAGTGAGGTATGTGAGATTTGACTCAGTCAGAGGTGAGGAATGAGGCTGGGGAGGGTCCAGGTCTGAAAGGGCCATACCAATAAGTGTTTTTAAGTTTATCCTGAGGGCAATAAGAAGCCACTGACAGTTCTTGAATAAAAGAGTGATAGAGTCACTTGTGCCTTCTGGGTACAGAATTTAAAAAGGGTGAGCCCACAGGTGCTTGAATAGCCATAGTAAGGGAAGGGTAGCTAAGTCCTGTCTTGGTAGGAACATCATCTAAGAGATGAAGGGCTTCAGAGGAAGGCAAGTAAAAGAGCATGAACCTCCTCAAGAGTCTTCCAACTGCAAAGCACTGGTCCTGCCCCAATCCCACCATCAGGATTTGCCATGGTCTTGTCCAGAAGCTCCACAGGACACAATGACAGCTGCTCAATCTGATCAGTATCTTATTGGACAAAGGCTCTAATACATGATTCATCAGGGCCTTCAAGCACAATCATTCCCATATCCTGAGATTCAGAATCCAGAGAAGGATCTGATTTTGCTGCTTCTATGCCATTCCTTCTTGAGTATGCCCAAACATTAGAATTTAAGTATTTAAAAAAAAAAAAAAAAGAATTTAAGTATTTTTCCACACAGGCAGACACACACACACTCCTGCCTCAGGCTATCATACTCACTGAAATGCCTCCCCTTAGCAATCTGTGTGCATGTGTATGTTTAAGGCTTTGTGCATCCACAGCTACTCCATCTGTCCATCATCCAACCATCCTCAACAAGATAGTTAAGTTCTGATCAGTCATGACCCATGATTCACAGCAAGGTTCTCAAATGCATTCAAAAAACTGAACAGGAGGGAAAACATTACCAAATTCATTTACAAAGCCAGCATTACACTCTAATAAGCCAGATAAGGACACCACAAGGAAACTATGGTCAATATCCCAAATGAAAATAAATGCAAATATTCTCAATTATGACGTAGCATATCAAAGTCCACAGTACATTAAAAAAAATCACTCACCATGATCAAGTGAGCTGTACCCCAGGAATGCAAGGATGATTCAAAATATGCAATTCAATAAATATGACACATCACATTAATGCAATAAAAGAAAAAAAACATGTAATCATCTCAATAGACACAGAAAAAACATTTGACAAAATTCAACATCTGTTCATGAAAAACTCTCAAAAAATTAGGTACAGTATAGAAAAAAAATACCTCAACATAATTTAGGCCTTAAATGACAAGCCCACAGTTAACATCACCCAAGATCTGTAAAGCACTTATTAAACTCAACAGCAAAAAAACAAACAATCCAATCATAAAATAGGCAAAAGACATGAACAAAAATTTCACCAAAAAAGACATACACATGGCCAACAAGCACATAAGAAAATGATCTGCACATCACTTGCCATCAGGGAAATACAAATCAAAACCACAATGAGATACCACCTCAAACCAGTGAGAATGGTGAAAATTAACAAGAGAGAAAATAACAAATGTTGGAGAGGATGTGGAGAAAGGGGAACCCTCTTGCACTGTTGGTGGGAATGTGAACTGGTATAGCCAATGTAGAAAACTGTGTGGAGGTTCCTCAAAGAGTTACAAATAGAGCTACCCTATGACCCAGCAATGGCACTACTGGATATTTACCCAAAGATACAGATGCAGTGAAACGCTGAGACACCTTCACCCCCATGTTTATAGCGGCAATGTCCACAGTAGCCAAACTATGGAAGGAGCCTCGGTGTCCATCGAAAGGTGAATACATAAAGAAGACGTGGTCAATATATATATAATGGATATTACTCAGCCATTAGAAATGACAGATACCCACCATTTGCTTCGACGTGGATGGAACTGGAGGGTATTATGCTGAATGAAGTAAGTCAATCAGAGAAGGATAATCATTATATGGTTTCACTCATACGGGGAATATAAAAAACAGTGAAAGGGATTATAGGGGAAAGGAGATAAAATGAGTGGGAAAAATCAGAGAGGGTGACAAAACATGAGAGACTCCTATTCTAGGAAATAAACAAGGGGTAGTGGAAGGGGAGGTGGATGGGAGGATGGGGTGACTGGGTGACGGGCACTGAGGGGGGCACTTGATGGGATGAGCACTGGGTGTTATACTGTATGTTGGCAAATCAAACTCCAATAAAAAAATACACATGTAAAAAAATTCTAAACAGAAAAAAAAAATCATACTCAATAATGAAAAGCTAAAAGCTTTTCTTCTGAGATCAAGACAAAGGTGCCCACTCTCACCACTCCCATTCAAAATAGTACTAGAAGGTACAGCCTGAGCAATTAGGTAAAAGAAAGAAACAAAAGGCATCAGAACTGAACAGGAAGAAGTAAAACTATTTACAGATGACATGATATTACATATGTTAGGTAAAGCTAGATATGAGCAGTGGAAGTCCAAGTCCTTGTGAGGAGAGAGATAAAGTGGGCAGTTAGACAAGAGCTAGAGGCAAGAATGGTGATAAATAGCTTACACATTAAAAGCCCAAAGGCACAATATCCTGACCTTGAGCTTAAAAGATCCCAGAGCTAAAAAAACCAAGAGTTACAGGTGCAGAGCATGTGCTCTTCTCTTCCACCTCTGCTCCAAGGTAACCCCCAGACTCATTATAATGTGTTTGCATTGGCATTATAAGCCCCTATCAATGGGGAAAGAGAGGCTACCATGGCAGTCTGGTACAAACCCTGTAGGGTCAAAAAGTACCCCCACCAACCTGTCAGAAGGGTCCCTCAAATGACTGAAAGCAGCATCCATTAGAAACCATTCTGTCAAAAAAAAAAAAAAAAAAAAAAAAGAAACCATTCTGTCCATGATGCAAGACCCCTGCTCACATAAAATGAGAGAACCCCTAGAGAACTCAGGGCAGTTGCCAACTCTTGTCCCACTGGCTCTCTCACTTAAAGAGTGTACTGTTGCTCTAATAAAGCTGCTTTCTACTTTCACTCTGGTCATCAATCTCTATTTTTTGTGCAGTGCCAAGGGCTGAGACACAACACTTTTCTCTGACATATACAGAAAATCCTAAAGACTCCACCCCAAAAACTGTTAGATTTAATCAATGAATTCAGTAAGTTGCAGGAAGTAAAATTTACATACAAAAATAAATAGTGTGACTATACTTCAATGACAAATTACCTAAAAAATAATCCTGTTTACAATAGCAACAAAAACAATAAAATACAAATTAATTCTACCAAGGGAGAGAAAGATCTGTACAATGAAAACTGTAAGACAGTGACAAAGGAAATAGAAGACAAAAAATAAATAAATAAATAAAAAGGAAAGATATACCATGATATGGACTGGAAAAATTAATATTATTATTAAAATATCTATACTATTTGAAGCCTTCTGTGGCTCCAATGCAATCCCTATGAAAATTCTCATGACTTTTTTTTAACAGAAATAGAAAAGCAATCCTAAAATTTATATGGAACCACAAAAGACCACGAATAGTCAAAACAATCCGGAGAAAAGAATAAGGACAGAAGTATCACACTTCCTAATTTCAAGCTATATTATAAAGCTATAGTATATAAAACAGTATTGTATTGCCATAGAAACAGCTACAGCGACCAATGGAACAGAATTGAGCCGAGAAATAAACCTGTGCATATACAGTCAACTAGTATTTGATAAGGAAACCATAAACACTCAATGGAAAAAAGATAGTCTCTTCAATAAATGATGCTAGGAAAATTGGATATTCACAGGTAAAAGAATGAAACTTGACCCTATCTTATACCACTTACAAAATTAAATCAAAATAGATGAAAGACTTAAATTTAAGACCTGAAACCATAAAACTCCTAGAAGAAAACATACAAGATAAAAAGCTCCTTGACATAAGTCTTGGCAACAATTTTTTGGATAGGACACTTAAAACACAAGCAACAAAAACAAAAATAAACAAGTAGAACTATATCAATCTTCTTCACAGCAAAGGAAATGATCAACAAAATGAAAAGGCAACCTACAGAATGGGAGGAAATATTGCAAATCACTTGTCTGATTTATCTCATCATCAAATGTTAATAAAAATATATAAGGAACAACTCTTACAACTTAGGAGATAAATGAATAATCCAATTTAAAAAAGGGCAAAAGACTTGAATAGCCATTTTTCCAAAACAGACACTCAAATGGCCAACAAGTACATTGAAATTTTGCCAAATTCACTAATCATTAGGGAAATGCAAATCAAAACAGCAAAAGTATCATCTCACACCTGTTAGAATGGTTTTCATGTATCAAAAGAGTTGATAAATGCTGGCAAGGATGTGGAGAAAAGGGAACCCTTGTGCACCGCTGGTGGGATTATAAATTAGTGTAGCCACTATGGAAAGCAGTAATTATAGATTCCTCCAAAAAAATTAAAAACAGAACTACCATATGATCTAGAGATTCTGAGTATATATCCAAAGGAAAAGAAATCACCATGTCAAAGAGATATCTGTACTCCCATGTTCACTCAGCATTATTAACAATAGCCAAGACATGAGAACAACCTAAATGTATTCAACAACAGATCAAGTATAAAGAAAATGTTGTGTATGCACACATTTTTTACTGAGTCATAAAAAAGGGAAATCCTGACATTTACATCATGGATGAACCCTGAGGGCATTATCCTAAATGAAAGAAGTCAGAAAAAGACAAATACTGTTTCATATCATTTATATGTGGTATCTGAAAAATTTATAGAAAAAGAAAACAGATCCGTGGTTATCAGAGGTAGAGGATGGGATGCAGGGTAACCAGCAGTACAATCAAAAGGTACAAACTTCCAGTTGTAACATACAACACGATGACTATAAGTAATGCTGTATGGTATATTTGAAAGTTGCTGAGAGTAGATCCTAAAAGCACTCATCACAAGGGCAAAAAAATGTGTCTCTATATGAGGTGATAGATGCTAAACTTAATGAGGTAATCATTTCACAGTGCAAGTTAAGTCATTATGCTGTACACATTAAATTTATATAGTGCTATAAATCCACTATATCTCAATGAAACTGAAACTAAATAAGGAGGAAATATCATTATACTTGCTTATTAAGAGAAAAGTACCATGGTTTCATACAATCTGAACTTTCTTTTTTTCAGGTTTTAGTTAAATTCAAGTTAGTTCACATGTGTGTAATATTAGTTTCAAGGGTAGAATTTGGTGATTAATTGCAATATTACACCCAGTGCTCATTACATGAAGTGCTCTCCTTAATACTCATCACTTGATTATCCCTTCCTGCATCCATCTTCCCTCTAACAATCCTCAATTTGTCCCTGTAGTAGCTTCTTATGGTTTGCCTCCCTGTTTTTATTTTTTCCTTCCCTTCTCCTATGTTCATTTGTTTTGTTTCTTAATTTCCATATATGAGTGATATCATATGGTATTTGTCTTTCTTATTTCCCTTAGCATAATACTCTCTAGTTCCTTCCACAGCATTGCAAATGGCAAGATTTTATCCTTGTTGATGACTAATATTCCATTGTATATATACACCACATCTTCTCTAACCATTCATCAGTTGATGGACATCTGAGTTCTATGTTTTGATTATTGTGGATAATGCTGCTATAAACACTGGAATGTATATGCCCCTTCAAATCACTATTTTGTGTATCCTTTGGATAAATACTAAGTAGTGAACTCTTGCCCATTATATAAGGATATCTCTAAAATTGACTTTACATGCAAAGTTAAGTCCTTTTTGCATCTGCTTACTAAAGATGGTCATCTAATTCCCTCTGTAGCAGTGACTGCCCCACCTTACAACCAAAACAACAAGGATGAGAGTAAAATAATCAATGGGCTTGTAGAAAATAAAAAATGTCTGGCTGGTAGGCTCCTACAACCAAGTACCATCTCCTATTCCTTAGTCACTGGTCATCTGAGATCGTTCTCACATATACCCTTAATTTTGTAGTCCAAAGAATACCAAAGCAATAAGAAAGGCAAGCAAGTATTTTTATTTTTTTAAGTTCTTATAACATGGAAGTTTATCATTCAATTTCCAGGCATTCAGCTTTCTAACACTACTTCAGGAATACTCTTGACATAAGGTCACTAAAAGTAAATGTATAATGTGTGTACACACAAACCCTGCAAAAACAATTTTAGATCTGATCCAGTGAAATCCAGTGGTGACCAACATTAAGAATAATGTACAGTGCTATACCCCAATAGAACATAGCTCAATGAAAGGGGAATCTCAGAATACTAGGGTCAATAAAAGATTTCTATGATAGGATTAGACATGAGGCACAGAAAACTTATAGTGTAAAAGGAGTTACTCTGTTCTGGAAAATTAGTCATAAGATAGGGAATGCTGATTCCCAGAACATATACATACAAGTGAGGCTAAGTAAATAGGATTCTGGAAGAACATTCATCTGCTCTCCTCTCTATTCACTTAAACACAAAACTAGCCCATCTGATTTAATATTCAGGATTGTGCTCATATGCAGAAAATATTAGTACATTCTTAATTTTAAAGTGTGCTCACAGAAAAATGAATAATTATGTGGTTCTTCATTTCTTAATAATTATCACATACACTGTAACTTTTAATACCTGACCATGAGTTCAAGTGAAATGAAATCTTTAAATTCAACATTCATGTTAACACAAAATTCATATACAGGCACTTTAAAACCCTTAAAATTCACAAATGTGAAGTCTTTTTACCCCAACTTAAATATCAAAAAGCCTTACTGGTATCTCTTAATGCAAATCTAATTCAACACATTTTTATTTTTAAGACAAAGATAAATTTGTAGTCATTACCTTACTGGAAAGAACATTTTTGTGACAGCTCAGAAGTATTTCTGAACATGTTGGAGGTGTTTTGTAGATGTGGGAAAATAAGCAGTTTGCAAACAGAGGAACAGAAAAAGTACATCACTATTCCACAGTCTTTTTCCTAAATGGTTAAAGAATTATTCAACAACTCCAAAACCCTTTTTATATGCACACCTGGGAAGAATACCATATCCATAACTTTCCTCGGAGTTATACTGAACTGATGTGGTTTTAGACCAGATGTTTAAATGTTACAGTATGTACATTTTCTTCCCCTCTTCTAAGGCAGAAGTAAAGTAAGAGGAATATTTGACTTCACTCCACAAGAGACCTATTTAATAGTTTGGCGGTTATGTAAGTAAAGGTAGCTTGGCTAAGTCAATGTTGACGACATACAGAACGACATGATCCTAATGAGTTGGAAAATATTGGCTCTCATGAGAATAGACCAGATGCTACTGAGCTGAGAAAGCTACTGTATTATTGAATTTCATTTTTATGAGGTAAAATTTATTATTCAACCATTAAGGTATCCCACATGAAATCTTGCATAAAATACTTTTACAGTTACATTCTGGAAAGTAGATTTTTATTTCAACATTAAGACATCGCTTGAATGAGGGATTCAAATGTCCATTTGATCACTTTCAGCACAGATTTTAAAGTCTGAAAGCAATTTTCCTATAAATACCAGATTAATGGAACTACATTGTGAACAAAACAATGAACTACCTAAATAAGGAGAAAGTGGTAGCAAGTCCTTGTCTTCCTGAACAAAAAATAGCCATGTTGGCCTATTTTATCTTCTGGAGAATGACAAAGGTTAGAATTTCAATGATTTGAGTACCATCAGAAACATGAACAAAAATATGTAATTCAATCATCCCAATTAACATATATTTAGTTCAAACATGATCAGCTCTGTTTTATTATTAATGATTTATTACCTTAGTTAGACTTCTAATACTTGCTATTTTTTTATTACATAATTGCTGATGTAGTAGCAAACTAATTATCTTACCATCTTTCTGGTCTCATTTACCAGAGATAGAGTTTGATATAGCAGAAATTATAGTAACAGAAAGGTCTTAAGCTTACCCAAATTAATTAGTGAGTATCTGTAGGATGATATTTAAGAAAAACACTACATTGTCCTAAGCATAAATTTTCACATGTGTAACACAGGACATATAATGTGCCAACATCAATATTACTGGTAAGAAGCCAGGGAAATTAATGCATAAGAGACATCAACCTAAAAAAGGTAAGCCAATTCAGACAATTCAAGTAAGTGTTATGGTATCCAGTCCCAATGGTATGCAGCTCACTAGGGGGAAAATTATTAGTAGACAGCTATAAAGCAAGAAGAAGTAGAAAAAAGGATAAGGTTTCAAATTTCTATTATCCCACCATGTTGCAACACCTATTTATAGATTTATTATTCTACTCCCTTTTGGAGTCCCTAGAAGAGAGAATATATGGCTCCTCATAGGTTTCTCTGAACTAGGTGTGGCCTCTTGTAAATTGCTATTTAAAGGGGCACAATGCACAGTTTCTTATTAAGTCCAAACAAAGACATCTAACCGATACCTTGAATTTTATTTTTCAGTCATCAAGTTCACTGTTCATTAACCTACCTTACTCTTTTGCCTTACTCTTTGAATTTACATTTGCCATTTATCTTCTAAGCTAAAACACTGGATCAATCCCAGTTCTGACAATGTTTATCACAGTCTCCAAGAACCTGATACCCTAGAACAACGTCCATAGGTAGTATCCCCATATGTATGATTTTAGCAGGATTCTATATCCAGGAAAAGAAAAACAAATCAACTCCACAAACAATATTTTGTACTCACAAGAATCTAGGAGTAGATAAGATATTATCATCATTTTATAGATGAGAAAGTTAAGCAAAACTCAATGAAACAACGGACTTTCCTTCAGACATATACTTAGTTACTGACAGGATTTCCACACTACAATTTAGCGCTCTCTCCTAAATTTCAACTAAACAAAAAAAATATTCTTATCATCTGACATACAGTAAGACTTAAACTACACCAATATCTATATATAATATACAGATTACTAATATTAGATGCATAAAATTGTTTTTAAGAAGCATGAGCACAGAGCTTTGTATTACTTATTTTAATATCTTCTAATTTTATTCTAATTTTTGAAAGAGATGAGAAAAAGTTATTGTAGCTTTATAGAACATGTCTTTTTATTCAATATTCACAGATTCTCTTAACAACTCTTAAATCCATCACAAAACAGAAATAACTGATTCAACAAACTAAAATCATCCCATTACTGTGGCATACTATAATACTGAGTTTGTTAAAGAAAACATATTTTCTACCGAAAGGCATTTTGTAGATTTGATGCTTGAAATTAAATTTGATATTGCATATTTCTGAAGCATCATTATTATCCAACATTTAGAATGAGATAACTAAGGCACAAAGTTGTGGCATATTCTGTTTTAAGAGCAATGAAATTCAACACAACATTATTTGATTTTATACACACAAACCTACTTAACAGCTTCAGTTATTAAAAGGAAAAATATGGTATTAAATAGGTATTTTTATAAAATTAATCAAGTTAATAAAATGTGAAATAATTCGGTACTTGTAAAGCAAGAATAACATTATGTTTATTTCCTTAGTATTCTATTTAAAAAGGCAGCATAAATAGGAACATATAAAAATTAGCTACCAAATTAATTTATTTCCCTTGAGTGATAAATTATTTTGCCACTTTTCATTGGCCACTCTTCACTAAGAGCTTTATGTTATTATAATCAGGGAATCAATAACCATATTATCTTAGCTATCATGATTTCAAAATAAACATTATTCATCTTTAAAATTTTCCAGAAATGTCCTACACTCCATTACGTACATTATGCCAGTAACACAGTGCCATCGCCTAGCACATTTTCCAAAAAGACATAAATATCAATACTGTATCTTCTAGGCAAGGAATTCTGGAATTTGAAAAGCATGTCATTAATTATTATCAAATTCTTTGAACACTCTCTCTGGAAAAATACTAAATTTTCTTTTTGTTATTCAAGCATTTCTCAGGTCCTCAGTTTCCCAAACTCAAAATTTCAAGAGGCAATTGAACAGAAATTTAACTACTATTCTCACCAATGAAAAGGTAGGTAGGGCACTAACAATGTACATCTTTCATGTTTATAAATATAATAAGCATAATACTTTTACTATGGTATATGCATTCTATTTGATTATATTCTTATCAACTCTTAGTAGTAACCAACAAAGTTAATTTCAAATCTAACTAATAAGTCACAATCTGCATTTAAATGAAATGGTAAAACAGAATCTCAATTACAGATAAATCTTTCTAAAAATGACAAAAATCAGTAACAGTTCAGTTCAGATATGACAATGTTGTGTTGTTTTCTAAGATTTTATTTATTTATTCATGAGACACAGAGAGAGAGAGGCAGAGACACAGGGAGAGGGAGAAGCAGGCTCCATTCAGGGAGCCCAATGTGGGACTCGATCCCGAGACTCTGGGATCACGCTCTGAGCTGAAGGCAGACGCTTAACTGCTGAGCCACTCAGGCATCCTAACAATGTTGTTTTGATGATAGTAGAGATAACACACAGAAATTTCTTACTTGTAAGCAGAATATGTTGCAGAATAGACATGGAGAAAACAAAATGAGAAAGGAAAAATTTAATCTAGAAAGTCAGCATCACTGACTTGGTCTTAGAATCAAGCAGAATAATAATAGCAGGAAGGATTCTGTGATGTAGGAAAGTTTGAAATAATTAAAACAACAAAAAGTAAAAGAAAATGGACCTGTAACAAAGAAACATGGCATTCTAAATGATAACAAAATCCAATGTAAAGATTATACCTAAAGCTACAATAAAGGGAAAATTAGACAAGTCACCATCAGAAAAGTGGAAAGACAACCCATAGAATTGCAGGAAACATTTCCAAACCATACAACTGATAAGGGGCTTGTATCTAAAATACATAAAGATTCTCATGGCTTAAAACAAAAAGATAAACAGGCCAAATAAAAAATAAACAAAGGACTTAAATAGACATTCTCCATGGAGAATACATAAATAGCCAATACATGAAAAGATGTTCATCATCATTAGCCATAATAAAGATGCATATCAAAACCACAATGAGACAGTACTACTTCATATGCTCTAAGATAACTAGAACCAAAATGATAGGTAATAACAGTATAAGGAGAATGTGGAAAAACTGGAACATTCATATACTGCAGGTGGGAATATACAATGGTGCAGCTGCTTTGGAAAATAGCCTAGTAGTTCCTCAAAAGGTTAATTACAGACTTACCCTATGAGCCAACAATTCTACAAGAGAAATGAAAGCCTATGTCTACACAAAAACTCATACATGACTGCTCATGGCATTATTCAGAACAGTCAAAAGTAGAAACCACTCAAAGGTCAACCAACTGATGAATGGATAAACAAAAGATGGTATACAGATACAAAGGAATACTACTCAACAATGAATAGAAATGATATACATGCTACAATATGAGTAAACTTCAAAAACAACATGCTAAGTGAAAGAATTCAATCACAAAGTACTATATTTCATATGGTAATTTATATGAAATGTCCAGAACTAACACATCCATACAGACCAAAAGCAGATTAGTGATTGTTAGATGGACTTCTGGCTTGGATAGTGACAGCTAAACAATCTGGAACTTCTTTTGGGGGTAATGAAATTGTTCTAAAATTAGTATCAGTAATGGAAACAGAACTCTGAATCATACTACAAGGTAAGTACTATGTACCTGAAAAGAGTGAATTAACAACATGGTATGTGAGTTATAACTCAATAAAACTCTTTTTAAGAAGATTTGGGGTGCCTGGGTGGCTCAGTGGTTGGGCATCTGCCTTCAGCTCAGATCATGGTCTCAGGGTCCTAGGATCAGGCCTCATGTCAGGCTCCCTGCT
Organism: Vulpes lagopus; assembly: GCF_018345385.1. Taxonomy (NCBI): domain Eukaryota; kingdom Metazoa; phylum Chordata; class Mammalia; order Carnivora; family Canidae; genus Vulpes; species Vulpes lagopus. Next base: position 37,202,188 of record NC_054832.1, read on the forward strand.
CAGCAAGGAGTGCTTCTCTCTCTCTCTCCCTTCCCCACTGCCAACTCATACTCTCTCTCTCAAATAAATTTTTCAAAAAATAAATCTTTAAGAAGCTTTGACAGAAGGAATGAAAATGAGGTGGGAAACCAAGGTAAACACCACAAAAAAAAAAAAGAACGACAAAGAAAAAAAAAACTATAGGCCAATATCCCTCATGAATATAGATTTTAAAAACTCAAATCCAACAATACATTTTTAAAAATCATACACCATGACCAAGCAGAATGTATTCCCAGGATACAAGAGTGGTTCTATATTTGCAAAACAATCAACATGATACTTCAAATCAGTAAGAGAAAAAATAAAAACCATATCATCAGGACACCCAGGTGGCTCAGTCAGTTAAATGTCTGCCTTAGGCTCAGGTCATGATTTCAAAGTCCTGGGATCCAGCCCCACATCAGGCTCCCTGCTCAGCAGGGAGTATGCTTCTTTCTTTCCTTCTGTCATCCTCACCCCTGGTCTCCCTCCCCCGTTAGTGCACATTCTCTCTCAAATAAATAAAATCTTAAAAAAAAAAAAATGACCATTTCGACAGAGAAAAGGCATTTGACAAACTCCCACATCCATTCACGTTAAAAAACCCTCAACAAAAGAAATCTAAAGGGAAGATACCACAACATAATAAAGATCTTATATATATTTAAAAAAAAAAAAAAGCCACAGTCAACATCATACTCAATTGGGGAAAACCTGAGAGGTTTTCTCCGAAGGTCAGGAATAAGACCTTTTTTTTTTTTTTACACACTTTTAAAACTTTATTTATATAAAAAACTCATTTGTTTTTAAAAGCATTAACAAGAGAGAAAGAAAAAACAGGAAAGGTATGGAGCAGAAGACATGCCCCTTAGTAGTATTCAGTGGGGAGGTGGGATTTTTGGTTCTCTGGAATTGAATGTTTAGTGTTTTTATAAACAAAAAAGAAAAAAAAATAGTTAAAGGTCCCCAAAAGCCCATGGCTGTTCTATTATCCACACCGCACCAAGAAAAAGAGCACAGGAAAAGAGCAGAAGAGGACAAGAGAAACCAAGAGTGGAGCCAGGTCCAGATGGGGACAATTTCCCCTGTGCAGTATGTTCTTAGAGTCAAAGAGGGGAAAAGGCTCCTTTTTGCCAGAAAAGGAGTGGGAAGAAATGGGGGGAATAAGGGATTTTAATGCATAGGGGAAGGGAAGGGGATAGTGGGTTGTGCACTTTTCTCCTACCCCGTAGCCTCAATATATCAGGGGAGGGGGAGAGAGAAGGATAAAGATTTCCAGTTGCATTGAACAGAGCTTTTAGATTAAGGGGAGGAATAAAAGGCAAATAAAGAAAAGGGTTTAAAAAAAAAAAGTCAACCAGCACAGCAGCTGATTCCTCTAGCCCAACCCACTAATAAACACTAAACTGAAAGGACGAGGTACTGGGGGGCGGGGGCAAGGGCATTCTCATCACTTTTATTCTAGACACAGCAATTAGACAACATAAAGAAATTAAAGGCATCTAAATTGGTAAGGATGAAGTAAAATTCTATTTGCAGGTGACATTAATACAATACATACAAAACCCTAAGGACTCCACCAGAAAAAACATAAAATTCATAAATGAATTCAGTAAAGTCTCAGGATACATAATCATTGTACAGAAATCTATTGCATTCCTATATACTAATAATAAAGCAGCAGAAAGGTAAGGAAATAATACCATTTATAATTGCACCAAAAACAATAAAATATCTAGGAATAAACTTCAAGACGTGAAAGATCTAGACTCTGAAAACTAGAAAACACTAATGAAAAAAATTGAAGACAACACAAAGAATGGAAAGACATTCCATGTTCATGGGTTGGAAGAACAAATTTTGTTAAAATGTCTATACTAACTGAAGCAATCTACAAATTTAATGTAATCCCTATCAAAAATTTTGAAATCAAAAACTTTGATAGGGATTACAGTATTTTTCACAGAACTAGAACCATACTAAGATTTGTATAGAACCACCAAAGACCTTAATAGCCAAAGCAATTTTGCAAAAGAAAAACAAAAGAGAAAAAAAAAAAAAAGAGAAGTATTGTAATTTCAGACATCAAGTTATATTACAAAGCTGTAGTAATCAATACAGAATAGCCATATACATTAATGGAACAGAACAGGAAACCTAGAAATGAACCCACAACTATACAGTCAATCTTCAAAAGAACAGGAAAAATATCCAATGGAATAAAGACAGTATCTTCAACAAATGATGTTGGGAAAACTGTGCAGGAACATGCAGAAGAATGAAACTGGACCACTTTCTTACACCATACACAAAGATAAATTCAAAATGGATGAGAGACCTGTGAGATCGGAAATCACAAAAATCCAAGAAGAGAACACGGGCAGTAATCTCTCTGACGTCAGCCAGAGCAACTTCTATCTAGATATATCTCCTGAAGCAAGGGCAACAAAAGCAAAGATAATTTTTTTGGGACTTCATCAAAATAAAAATCTTCAGCACAGTGAAGGAAACAATCAACAAAACTAAAAGGCAACCTACATAATGGGAGAACATATTTGCAAATGACCTATCTGATAAAGGGTTAGTATTCAAAGTAAAGAACGTATACAAATCAACACCCAAAAAAATAACCCAACTAAAAAATGGGCAGAAAATATGAATAGACATTTTTCCAAAAAAGACATCCAGATGGTCAACAGACTCATGAAAAGATGCTCAACATCACTTATCATCAGGGAAATTAAAATTATGAGAGGTAGCACCTCACACTTGTCAGGATGACTAAAATCAACAACTCAAGAAACAAAAGGTGTTCATGAGAATGTGGGCAAAAGGAAACCCTCTTGCACTAACTGTAAACTGGTGCACTCTGGAAAATAGTATGGAGGTTACTCAAAAAGTTAAAAATAGAACTACCCTTCGATCTTGCGATCCCACTGATACGTATTTACCCAAAGAGTACAAAAAACACTAATTCAAATGGATACATGCATCCCTATGTTTACTGCAGATTATTTACAATAGCCAAATTATAGAGGCAGACCAAATGTCCACCAATAGATGAATGGATAAAGATGATGTGGTGTGTATATGGATAGCTAGCTAGACAGATAGAAATATTAGCCTTAAAAAAGAATGAAATCTTGCCATTTGCAACAACATGGATAGAGGTAGAGAGCATAATGCTAAGTGAAATAAGTCAGAGAAAAACAAATACTATGATTTCACTCATATGTGGAATTTAAGAAGCAAGACACAGGAATAAAGGAAAAAGAGAGAGAAGAGAGAAAGAGAGAAACCAAGAAACAAACTCTTAACTACAGAGAACAAACTGATGGTTACTAGAGGGAAGATGATGGGAATGCGTGAAATAGATGATGGGGATTAAGGAGTACACTTATGATGAGCACCGAGTAATGCATAAAACCGCTGAATCACCATATGGTACATCTAAAACCAAAATGACACTGTATGTTAACAACACTGGAATTAAAATAAAAATAGAAACAAAAGTGAACTGTATAATAAAAATAAATTAATATTTAAAAGAAAAAAAGAAAGGTATGTATCTGGCATAGGGGAATGAAGTAAACACGGGCAAAGGCATGAATGTGGAAAAGAATGTAATCTTTTGGAAGAACAAGTAGAATATAATTAGTATAGAGTTGAATCCAAGTAAAGACTATGTTGACTTTACTGTGTTAAAGCACTAGCTATCTAAGAAAAAAGGATAATGTAGGAGAATGTTATCAAACCATAATTATGTTCATTATAAAAAGAGGGAAAAGGGACAACAGAAATTAGATGCTGTAGGCTATTAACTATCAATAACAAGAGAGCAGGTAGCCCAGTAGGAAGGTAAGCTAGAAGTAAGACTGTGATGGAAGGTGAGGCATAATAAATGTTAAAGAGAAGTGCTTAACTTACAACAAACTGGAGAACGGAACTTCACACGTTATGAAAATAGAAGTCTGAGAGGCTCAAGAATGTATATAGAATAACACAATACTACAAGCACTCTACTAAGAAGATAATAAGCAGAATAAGATTGGGGATAGGAAAAAGATATAAGAAAACTGGACACCTGGAAATCTGGCCCTTTAAAATAATTTAGCTGATTCTTTTAATTCACTATTATCAATTTTATAGCTGCTTAATTTGATTAAAATAAATAAATAAATAAAGTTCCTTGGTAAAGAAGGAAAACTTCCTAACATCATCCCATTTCACTCACTTCCTCTAATCTGCAAAAAATATTTCCACTAATTTTAGGTTTCTTAATGACAAAACACCAGGTTATATGAATCACTTAACCTTTATTTACTTGTCTTGATCTATTCTGTAACCTCTGTGCCAGAATTTTGTTAGGACAATTTTTTCAGAGTAAGAAATTTTAAATAAGATGTTTTATCACAGCACAATCCATTTGATAAATTCAGAAAAGGAAATACAGAATTAGTTTGGTTAGAAAAAAGGGAAATTATAACAGTAAAAAACACCATCACCTGCTTATTAACAGGAATTATAAGGTGATCTAAGCCAGTTGACAAAAACAAAAATTTTAAATCAAGTAGATTAATACTGTGAGACAGTAAGCCCCCCCCCCAAAAAAAACACCATAAGAGATAGAAATTTGACCCAAAAAATGAATTAGATAATTTCAGACTGTGACAAATGCCACTGCCAATGAATGCATCACTGTAGGCCTTATGAGAAAGGACCTAAAATAAAATAACAGATTTTATATAGTAACTCCACATAAGATTATGGCCATCTGATGGGAATAACATAACATCTTAGTCCATTCAGGCTGCTATGACAAAATACCAGACCGGGCAACCTATAAACAACAGAAATTTATTTCTCATTTCTTGAGGTTTAAAGTCCCAGATAAAGGTGCCAGCATGGTTGGGTTATAGCAAAAACCTCTTCTGGGTTGCAGAGTACCAACTCCTTGTTATGTCCTCACGTGGTAGAAAGGGCAAAGGAACATTCTCAGGCCTTTTTTTTTAAAGACATTAATTTCATAGGGACTCCTCCCTCATGATTTAATAACCTTGCAAGAGCCCCAATTACCTAATACCATCACACTGGTCATTAGAATTTCAACATATGAATTTTGGGGGCATAAAGACATTCAAACTATGGCACATGATAATGCAGTCTACCTACATATTCAACAACTTAAAAAGATTTTTTGAATGAGTGTAAGAAAATATCACCCTTGTAATGTATACAACTACATGCAATTTAGCATTTTCACAAGTATAAGAATATCAACATTATTTAATTCCAGAACATTTTTATTACCCAAGAAATTAAAACAAACAAACACCTCACATCTAATGGCAGTCATTCCCCATTCTTCCTTTTCCCTAGACTCTGGCAACCATTAATCTTTCTGTTTATATGGATTTGCCCATTGTAAGCATTTCATATAAATGGAATCATAATATGTGACTTTTTGCATCTGGCTTCATATACTTAGCATGGTGTTTCAAGGTTCATCAATATTATAGCATGTATTAGTACTTCATGCCTTTTTACATTTGAAAAATATTCCATTATACAGATATAAAACATTTTTATTAATCCATTCATTAGTTAATAGACTTGTGTATTGTTTACACATTTTAGCTATTAGGAATAACGCTTTGTGATCTCCTTTATACATAGGTCCTAAAAATGTTGATTTCATAGAGGCAGAGAGGAGAAATAACAGTGGTTACCAGGAGCAGAAAGAAGGAGCAAATGAGAGATGTTGGCCAAAAGGTACAAAGCTGGAGTTATATAGAATGAGTAAGTCCCATGAATATGAAGTACAGCATGATGACTATAGTTTATACTATATACTGTATATTTGAAGTTTACTAAGATAGATTTTGGGTACTCAAACCACATTAAAAAAAAAAACAGTAACTGTGAGGTAATATATATGTTAATTACCTTGACTATAGTAATCATTTCACCATGTACCTCAAAACAACAATCTGAGTACCTTAAATATATAAAAAAAATTTTAATTAATCACCTTACATGCAAAAAAATAATGCTATGAACATTCATGTATAAGATTTTGGGGGAAGCAGGCAGCCCAGGTGGCTCAGTGGTTTAGTGCCGTCTTCAGCCCAGGGTGTGAACCTGGAGACCTGGGATGGAGTCCCACGTCAGGCTCCCTGCATGGAGCCTGCGTCTCCCTCTGCCTGTGTCTCTTTCTCTCTGTGACTCTCATGGATAAATAAATAAAATCTTAAAAAAAAAAAAAAAAAAAAAAAAGAAGGTCTGGAAGATTTTGGGGGACATAAGTTTTCGATCTTCTGTGTATACCTAAAAGTAAAACTGCTGGGTCATATGGTAACTCTACATTTAACTTTTTTTAAAAAAAAAGAGTTTATTTATTCATTCATGAGAGACACAGAAAGAGAGGCAGAGACATAGGCAGAGGGAGAAGCAGACTCCCACAGGGAGCCTGATGTAGGACTCGATCCCAGGACCCCAAGATCATGACCTAAGCCAAAGGCAGATGCTCAACCACTGAGCTACCCAGGCGCGCTCTAACTTTCTGCCCTGAGCATGGAGGCCAACAAAATAGGGATCAATCTCACAACCCCAAGATCATGACCTCAGCCAAAACCAAGAGTCACACACTTAACTGAGTGAGCCACCCAGGCATCCCTTGACATTTAACTTTTTAAAGATAATGACTACCAAGTTTTTCCCAAACAGCCGTTATCCTTTAAGCTAATTTAGTAGCAACACACAAATACCAAACAAGCAGAAAAGAAAAAACATCGATTTTTTTTACAAAGCATAGTTGAAAAAGTACGGAAAGAAACAAACAGTAAAATGATAGAAACAAAGTCACAAAACAATCACATCAACCTCAATGGATTAAATTTGCTAGCTAAAATACAGACTATAAAATTTCATTTAAAATATCTAGCTATATGCCCTAAACATATACCTAAACCATAAAAACAGACAAGTTTTAAGTAAAAGAATGCAAGAGGAAGCACAGACAAATGCCAAACAAAAGGAAGTTGGTTGTAATTATGTTAATATAAAAAAAAATAGATTTAAGTCAAATGACTGCCTGAGGGATAGATTCACTACATTTAATTAAAAAAATCAATTTAAAAAGAGATTATAATATGTATATATGTGTGGAAGGAGGGTTATGTGTTCATATACACACACCAAAATTTGCATTCTATTATGGAAGACTCAAAGAATTTAAAGGCCTTTCATAAGCTCCAAGTTAACAACTTCTAGGCTAATGAAACATTTGCTTTGTCATTCTTTATAAAATCCTAGAACCTGACAACGGAAAACTATATAAAATTTTACAAAAAAAAAAAAAAAAAGAAAAAGAAAGAAAGAAATTTTACCTTAGTCATTAGGCATGTCATAAAAGGGCTCTCTAATTAAAATGCTTTTTTTTTTTTTTTAGAATGTATAATATATTCTCCCATAGTAAGGTCTTAAAGTCTTCAAAAGCACCATATAAGAACAACAGAAAAGCCAGTGTCTTATTTTCATAGGGAAATGAAGTAGAAATTCATAGGCTATTATTTATAAGAATGATTATATTTAATAAAAATATATCCTCTTTAAAAGCTACTTTTGTACTACCGACAGAAGTCAGATGATTATTTTAAATTGAGACAACTAAAAAAAAGTAAGCCTTCTTTAAGTTTTTCTTGTTCACCTGCAAAGTAAGTGACAGGATAAAGATAACATATCCTATATTGGCATCAAAGACTTTTTACTTTTAGTAGGTAACTCATTTATTCAAAATACATGTAAGACTAATTTTTTCACACAAAAAGGATAATTTGCTTACCAAGTCTTAAAATATTATGATGAATAATTTTATTCTAATTTTCCAGCATACTCAAACATACTGTACTTATACCTGATTTGGCTATCATTTCAAGCATACATATTACATTTATCCCCTCAGAAGTTATCCATGTAAGGTCAAAGGGTTAATTGTGCAAGAAGTTGGTAAAAATAAATAAATAAATAAATAAATAAGACAGAGAGAGGGAGAGAGGGAGGGAGAGAGGGAGGCAGGGAGGGAGAGGAAACTTCCTGAAACTATAAAATACATCCAGAAATTGGTGGCAGAGAATAAACCTTAATGGCTTACCTCATATCCTGAATTTTACACAGGAGTTGTAAATATCCATTTGCACAGATATATAGTACACAACTTAAGTTCAGCAGGATATACTTAAGGATTTAAATAATAAAATATTAGTAACCTCTAATAAGAATTTTCCATATTTTTGCCAGTAAGATTGTTCTCTTACCTGTAGTTTGGAAAATTTCATTCATCAAAGCTTCATTCACTGATAAAGAGTTAAGATTTCCAATATGAGACCAACTTTGATATATTGCTTGAAGTAGAAGTGTCTGTGCCCTTGTAGCTTGAATTGTAAGATTTGGAAGTTCAAATATACCTTCAGTTATAGCAATCTGAGATCTTTCAGTCCTGCATAAGAAAAAAGAAAGAATAACAATATAGTAGACATTCAAAATATTTTAAATTAAATCAAATACATATGCAATTCCACATTAAATTTCACAATTGCAGAAACCTTACAATACAAAAATACAAAATAAAATAATGTCCATACATTGATTATATATATATATACACACACACTCTGTTCAATCATAGTCTTTCAACCTAGACAATCTTCAGAAAGAATAATCAAAACAATACTAGTTAACAAGAAAATTTACTGCCAATTCTGCATTGTTCTAAATGTCTTGTATCTATTAACTCACTGAATCAAATATCATAGAACTATTATGTAAAAATATAAAAATTTAAATCCAGGGATTCTAATCCAGAGCCCTCCATCCTATACTTCCTCACCAAGTATTTATGAAATATTTACATTATATCCAGGTTCCTACTTGCCAGTAACAGAAAAATTTTTTTTAAATTTCTGCCCTGGAATATCTAATTCACTGATTCCTTATTTGTTTGTTTCTTTTTTTGAATGAAGTACCCTATATAATTAAATTTTCCAAATAGCAAAGCTTCAAAATAAGAAAATAATATGTCTGTGAACAAGATAATAGTTAATGAAATATGCAAGATAAAGTGGAAAAAAGAAAAACCAAGAGAAAGAAAAAAACTGGAATACTACTACAGACTGTCATCCTACTCTCTTCACAACCCTATTAAACCTCTACCCTTTATCATCATGCCAAAAATATCCACAGAGTATTGAGCATCTCTTGTATAAAACCTCAAAACCCAATTAATCCTCTTATTCCAGCCACTGCTATGAAGACCAATTAATACAGATTTTCACAGGTATTGCTTAAGACAATTGGATGGTAAGAGACTCCAATTGGCACTATTTTGTATTCATGTATGGAGAGCCTGAAAATGTAGGGATAAATGCTTTCTCCCCTCTTATTTCCCTGACAATTTTGAAATGCATTTCATAGTTCTCTTCAGAAGGTTCCAGGAGATTGAGGATCAAAGAAGAAAAAGGACTCAAACAATTGCAAAGACCTTTAATGAGCTTTGGGACAATGTCAGGAAACCTCAAACAGGTATAACTGGGAGTCCCAAAGTAGAGGAGGTAATTGAGAAAAGTGAAACAGAAAAATATTTAAGGCAATAATGGTCAATATTTTCTGAATTTAAACAATAAACCATAAAATCTTAGTAATTCAACCAACCCCAAGTATGAAAGACTTAAAACTCATACCAGACACATTATAATCAAATTGCTGAAAACCAATGTTAAAGAGAAAACAATCTTTTTTTAAAGACTGATTGATTGATTTCAGAGAAAGAGAGTGAGCAAGCCAGCACAAGCAGGGGAAGGAATAGAGGGAGAGGAAGAGAGAAAATCTTCATTCTCCAATGAGTGCAGAGCCTGAGGCATGGCTCAATCCCAGGACTCCAAGATCATGACCAAGAGTCAGCCACTTAACAGGTTAACTCTAGATTCACCCAGGTGCCCTTAGAGAGAAAACAATCTTAAAGGCAGGCAGGGAGTACAAAAACAGGTCAGAACAAAGAAACAAATTGAAACTCATTTTACAACCAGCATTATTACCCAGATACCAAAACCAAAGACACTACAAAAAAGGAAACTTTATTATCAATAGACCTAATAACCATGATGCAGAAGTCTTCAAAAGAATATAAGCAAACCAAATTCAACAATACACTTAAAAGGATCATATACCATGACCAAATAGGATTCTCTCCAGGGATGCCAAGATGGTTGAAAACCAGCAAATCAACCAACATGATACACCATATTAATAAAGTTAAGGATAAAAATCACACGATCATCTCAATATATGCAGAAAAAGGTAACAAAATTCAACATCCATTTATGGTAAAAACACTGGAAAAAGTGGATATATAGGAAACACTTCTACATAACAAAGTCCACATATATGACAATCCCACAGCTAACTTCACCACAATGGTGAGAAGTTAACAGCTTTTCTTCTAAGATCAGAACAAGACAAGGGTACAAATTTTTTTGGTATGTTAGAAGTAAAACTGTCACTATTTGCAGATGATATGATACTATAATATAGAAAATCCTGACAAATGCATCACAAAATTTTTTAAATATATGAATTGAGGGCAACCCCGGTGGTACAGCGGTTTAGCACCGCCTGCAGCCCAGGTTGTGATCCTGGAGACCCGGGATCGAGTCCCATGTGGGGCTCCCTGCGTGGAGCCTGCTTCTCCCTCTGCCTATGTCTCTGCCTTCCACTCTCTCTCTCTCTCTCTCTCTCTCTCTCTCTCTCTGTCTCTGTCTCTATGAATAAATAAATTTTAAAAATCTTTAAAATAATAAATAAAATAAAATAAAATAAATTGACTAAAGCTGCAGGATACAAAATTAATACACTGGAAATCTGTTGCATTTCTGTAAACTAATAATGAACAGAAACTGCATCAAAAATAATACCTAAGAATATAACTCTGGGAAACGAACTAGGGGTGGTGGAAGGGGAGGAGGGCGGGTGTTGGAGGGGAATGGATGACAGGCACTGAGGTGGACACTTGACGGGATGAGCACTGGGTGTTTTTCTGTATGTTGGTAAATTGAACACCAATAAAAATTAATTTAAAAAAATAATAATAATACCTAAGAATAAATTTAACCAAAGAAGTAAAAACTATACTCTAAAAACCCTAAGATACTGATGAAAGAAATAAAAAATGACAGAAATTAATAGAAATATATGCCATGCCAATGGAAGACTTTTGTTAATATACACTGTTAGCATACATAAATTACATACCGTTGTACCTTTGAAGGATTAATATTGTTAAAAAATCCATACTAGGACCCCTAGGTGACTCAGCAGTTGAGCGCCTGATCAGCCTAGGGTGTGATTCTAGAGTCCCACGATAGACTGCCACATCCAGCTCCCTGCATGGAGCCTGCTTCTCTCTCTGCCTATGTCTCTGCCTCTCTCTTTCTGTGTCTCTCATGAATAAATAAATAAAATCTTAAAAAAAAAAAAACAGTCTATACCACCCAAAGCAGTCTACATATTCAGTGCAATCCCTATCAAAATACCAGTGGTATTTTTCACAGACTTAAAATTAATAATCCTAAAATTTATATGGAACCACTAAAAACCAAACGACAAGCATTGTTGAGAAAAAAAGAACAAAGGTATAGATAGTACATTCCCTGACTTTATACTACAAAGTTACAGTAATCAAAACAGTATAGTACTAACACAAAAATAGACACACAGATCAATGGAACAGAGTAGAAAACCCAGAAATGAAACCACAACTAATGGTCAATCTTCAATAAAGCAGGAAAGAAAATCCAATGGAAAAAAGGTGGTCTTTTCAATAAATGTTGTTGGCAAAATTGGACAGGTACATGAAAAAGAGTAAGACAGAATCACCTGGTTACACCATACCAAAAAAAAAATTCAAAATGGGTTAAAGATCTAAATGTGAGACCTGAAACCATAAAAACCCAACAGGAAAATATATGTAAGGGGTGCCTGAGTGGCTCAGTTGGTTAGCACTGATGCTTAATTTCAGCTCAGGCCATAAGATCAAGCCCTATGTGGAGCTGGGCATAGAGCCTGCTTAGGTTCTCTCTCTATCCTCTCCCTCTGCCCTTCCCACCACTCCCACCTTGGATCATGGGTGAGCACAGGCTCTCTTGCGTTCTCTAAGGGGAAAAAAAAAAAGAGAGAGAGAGAGAGAGACAACACAGATGTAACTTCTTTGGCATTGGCCATAGAAACCTTTTCCTACATACGTATCCTCTGGCCAGGAAACAAAAGCAAAAATAAACTATTAGAACTAAATTAACATAAAAGGCTTTTGCACAGCAAAGGAAACCATCAACCAATGAATGAGAGAAAATATTTGCAAAGGATAGATCCATAAAAGGGTCAGAATCCAAAATATATAAAGAACGCACACAACCCAATACCAAAAAAAAAAAAATGATACAATTAAAAAATCAGCAGAGGACATAAATAAACATTTTTCCAAAGAGACATACAGATGGCCAACACACATATTAAAAGGACACTCATCATCAATCATCAGGGAAATGCAAAGCAAAATCACAATGATATACCTTATACCTACTATTAAAATAAATGAATTTTATACATATATATAATAAGTGAGCAAGTGTCAGCAAGGATATGGAAGGAAAAAAAAAAACTCTCCTCTACTGTTGATGGAATGTTAAGTGGTACAATCACTATGGAAAACACTATGGAGTTTCTTCAAAAAATTAAAAACAGAACTACAATAAGATCCAGCAATTCCATTCCTGGGTATCCATCCAAAGAATACAACAACACGAATTAGAAAAAATATATGCACCCTCGTGTTCATTCTACCATTATTTACAATAGCCAAAATATGCAACCTAAGTGATCATCAATCGATGAATAAAGATATGATTTTATATATATATATATATGTGTGTGTGTGTATGTGTGTGTGCGTAGATAGATAGATAGATAGATAGATAGATAGATAGATAGATATTACACACAGTGGATTACTACTTGGCCATTTAAAAAAAGTAATCTTGCCATTTGTGACAACATGAATGGCACTTCAAGGTGTTATGCCAAGTGAAGTCAGACAGAGATAAACACCATGTGATTTCACAAAAAATGTGGAATCTAAAAACAAAAAACCAAACAAAATAATCCAATTTATATATGAGCAAAGAACTTGAATATATATTATATATACAAGTTATCAATAAGCAGTTGATAAGATGCTTAACATCACTAAACAAAAGTGCAGAAGTAGATTCCCAAATACAGAGAACAAACTGTTGGTTCCTAGAGTGGGGGCAGGAGCAGGGAAAGAAGGGCTAAATACTTAGGAAGTATCTTAGCCATTTTAAGATAACATTAAACAAAACTTGGGCGCCTGGGTGGCTCAGTCAGTTAGCATCTGCCTTCAGCTCAGGTCATGATCCTGGGGTCCTGGGATCAGGTCCCACATCAGGCTCCCTGCATGGAGCCTGCTTCTCCCTCTGCCTATGTCTCTGCCTCTCTTTCTGTGTCTCTCGTGAATAAATAAAATCTTAAAAAAAAAAAAAAGTGTGTAGATTTTATTAAAAAAAAAAATCTAATTCCAAGCAAAAGTTGAGCTGACCTGGAGGTGAGAGACAGGTAGGTGAGAGTATCTCTAGAAAGTGATTCAAGCAAATAAACAGTCTGAAAAGTTCATGAGGCAGAACTGGGCAGGCAAGTCCAGGCAATGGCAAAGAGGCCAATGTTGGTATTGCAGTTTGATAATAACCTAATTCACTAGTTCATTGGTTTTCCACCAATCCTACACATAAGAAATATCTGAATAGGCTTTATATAGCCATTGATCTTAAGATTTCATCTAAGCCTGATTCCATAGTTTTCAATGTCCTGAATTTATTTTTATTTTTTTTTTATTTTATTTATTTATGATAGGCACACAGTGAGAGAGAGAGAAGCAGAGACATAGGCAGAGGGAGAAGCAGGCTCCATGCACCGGGAGCCCGACGTGGGATTCGATCCCAGGTCTCCAGGATCGCGCCCCGGGCCAAAGGCAGGCGCCAAACCGCTGCGCCACCCAGGGATCACTATTTTTATTTTTAAATCTCTAATTTTTCACTCTACTTTCAAAAGTTTTCACATAAGGTACTGGATGCAGGACATGAATTTTTTTTAAAAGATTTTATTTATTTATTCATGAGCAACAGAGAGAGAGAGAGGCAGAGACACAGGCAGACAGAAGCAGGCTCCCCACAGGGAGCCTGTTGTGGGACTTGATCCCAGATCCCGGGATCACACCATGAGCCAAAGGCAGACGCTCAACCACTGAGCCACCTAGGCATCCCCAGGACATGAAATTTTAAAAATCTATGGTTCAATTGTGGCTAAATCACTTAATTATGCTTTTAGAAAAAAGAATTACATTAACTTTACTAAGGTTTACTTTCCTCCTTAAAAAAACAAGTATAAACAACACAAACCAAGTATAATAATCCCTTCCTAATCTACTCTGTAACTCAATTACATTTAAGTTTTAATAGACACAGGATTCCTTGCTAAAATCTGAAGAGTCTGAAACTGTCAATACATCCAAAGAATTCAGAGTCCACTTGTAGGACAATTAAACCAATAACTACAATTTAACATAATAAATGCTAAAACAATGCTATGCAGACATTCCTATGAGATACACCTAGGAGAAGGCTAAAGGAAAAATGTAGTTGTTTAAGCTGAACCCTGAAGTTTATGAATCATTCCATTAGAAAAAAGTTTCATTAACTCTTTAAAAAAAAAAAAAGAAATCCCAATTCAAAAATGGTCCAAAAACATTAACAGGAATCTTACAGAATATAAAAACAGACATGACCAAATAAACATGAAAAAATTCTAAGCCTCACCAGCAAAAAGAGGAAATTCAAATTAAAAACATAGGACTCTTTTAACCTGTGAGATAACCAAAATCTCTCTCAGCTTCTAAACTCATCCTCTAGGACTCTATCTGAAAGGAATTTTCATGAATCTGCAATAATACTTAACTATTTGTAATAAACTTTTAACATATTTGCCATAATGTTTTAAAGTAGCCTAAACCTGAGACAATCTCATTGTTGAAAAGATATCATGAAATATGGGTAGGTAAAACGATATATAATTGCATTATAATATGGTCCCATGTAATGGCATCAGGCTCCCTGCATGGAGCCTGCTTCTCCCTCTGCCTGTCTCACACACTCTCTCTCTCATGAATAAATAAAAATAAATCTTAAAAAAAAAAAAAAACTCCCTAAAGAGGAACGGCATCAGCAAAAATAGCAGAGTAAGGTACACTAGTCTATCTCTCCATAAAAGCCATAAAAATCTGGCAAAAACTCTTAAGAGCTAACTTTTTTCAGAACTCTGGAAACAAACCAAAAGTCTGCAGCAAACAGAGAACACTTCTTTAAAAAAAAAAAAAAACTGAAGCTCAATCTCAGTAAGATCAGTGAGTTTTGTGGTTTTTACTTACCCATGTTGAATCCCCTACCCCTCAGTCTAGCAGTGGCATTTATTTAAAAAGCCCAAATTCCCAGTATAAGCAAGTGATAAAGAAGAAAACACAGACCTTATTCACAAGGAATTGTGGTTTTTGCTTTGAACTGTCTAGTGGCTAAAAGAATCAATTCAATAAGCTTACTTTATCTCTTTTCATTCAGAACTCTCCCAATACTAAAAAACAAAAACAAAAACTACCCAGGAGCATCTGTAGAAAACACAAGCAAATGACTGCATTAATCTTTGCTTCTTGGGACAATGGAAAAGGGGCAAAAAAATAAATCTATTGTCTTTATGGGAATACAGAAGGCCATACACACACTCAGGGCTGTGCAAATGCAGAACAAAGACCAGAGAAAGGCCTTGAACTCTCCTCTCCCAATGACTTTCAGAGTCTGCGCAAGAAAAGAAGGCAGAATTGTCAACTGCCTGGTTGACATTTGAAGACATTCCCAATCAGAAATCACAGAGGTCACATGGCAATGTATGAGACATTCACAGTACAAAAAGAACTGTCAATCAATTATAATTCCAGCAAAACTATCCTTGAAAAATTAAGAAGTCTCAAGAAAATAAATTCCAGGACCAGAAGGCTTTACTGATGAATTCTACCAAACTTTTAAAGAATAAGGTAGTAGTACTTTTCAAACTCATGAAGAAAAAAAAAAAGAAAAAAGAAAAAAAACAAACAAACTCATGAAAAAACAGCAGAGGAGGGAACCTTCCCAATTTCTTCTGTAAGGCCAGTATTACCCTGATAACAAAGGTAGACATAAGACAAGAAAATAATACACCAATATCCCTTGTGAGCACAAACAGAAAAATCCTCAGTAAATACTAACATATCAGAAGAAATTAAAACATTATGCAATGTGACAACTAGTATTTTTTCCAGAAATGAAAAAGTTGCTCAACATAAAAACAAAATGAATCAATGCAATACACCATATTTGCAAAAGGAGGAAAAAACATACATCTCAACTGACACAGAAAAAGCATTTGACAAATATCTAACAGTCTTGCATGATTTAAACATTCAACAGACTAAGAATGAAGACAAACTCCTCAATACGATACAGGACATCTATGAAAAACATAAAAATTAACATCTTACGTAAGTAATGAAAGACTGAAAGCTTTCTCTCAAAGATCAGGAAGCAGGAACAATCTGTTTTTGCCATTTTATTCAACACTGTAGTATAGGTTCCAGCCAAGAAATCAGGCAAGAAAAATAAGTAAAAAGGCATTCAAAGTATAAAGGAAGAGGGGTTTGCCAGGGTGGCTCAGTCGGTTAAGCATCTGCCTTCAGCTCAGATCATGATCCTGGGGTCCTGGGATGCAGCCCCACATCAGGCTCTCTACTCAGTGGGGAGTCTCCTTCTCCCTTTCCCTCTGCTCTTCCCTCCCCACTTGTACACTCTCTCACGCTCTCTCCCTCTCAAATAAATACATAAAATCTAAAAAAAGAAAAGTGTAAGGAAGAAGTAAAACTACCACAACTTACTGATGACATCCTTTTTGGAAATCATAAAGAAACCATACACATACACACACATACACACATACATACACACATATACACACACCTGGTTAAAGCTAATAAATTCAACTAAGTTCTAAGATATGAGGTAATTACACAAAAATTAGTTATTTACACTTACAATGACAACCTGAAAAAGAAATACAGAAAACAATTCCATTTATAATAGCAACAAAAAAAATAAAATACTTAGGAATAACTTAACAAAGAAGTACAAGACCTTTGCACTGAAAACAACAAAACAGAAATTAAAGAAGGGATCTAAATAAATGGTAAGATATCCCATGTTTATGGATTGAAAAATTTAATATTACTAAAATAGCAACAGTACTCCCAAACTGATTTATAGATTCAATTCAACCCCTATCAAAATTCCAGAGTTCTATTTTGGTTTGTTTTTGTTTTGTTTTGTTTTGTTTGGGGGGGGGGGTTGTTCTATTGTTTTTTTTTTTTTAAGATTTTATTTATTTATTCATGAGAGACACAGAGAGAAAGGCAGAGACATAGGCAGAGGGAGAAGCAGGCTCCATGCAGGGAGCCTGATATGGAACTCGATCCTGGGACTCCAGGATCACGACCTGAGCCAAAAGCAGGTGCTAAACCGCTAAGCCACCCAGGCGTCCCAGGTGTCTATTCTGAATAAATGGATAAACTAATCCTAAAATTCATATTGACTTTCAAAGAACACTGAATAGTCAAAACAATCTTGAAAAAGAGCAAAGTTGACTTACACTTCCCAATTTCAAAACTTAGTATAAAACAGTGTCATACTGGCAATAAGGATGGACATATAAATCAATGACCTAGAACTTACAGTCCAGAAATAAAACCCCTTATCTATGTCTAACATATCTGTGATAAGGGTGTCAAGACAAATAAGTGCAGAATGAATACTCTTTTAAGTATAGTTGACATACAATTTACATTAGTTTCAGGTGTATAACAAACATCATGATTTGATAATTCTACACATTACTCAATGCTCATTTCAGTAATTATAATCATCATCTGTCACTAGGGAATGAATAATCTCTTGAAACAAATGGATATTCAAATATGAAGCTGGACGGACCCCTGCCTTACACTATACATTAAAATTAATTCAAAATTGATCAAAAAACTACAAACTCTTAATAAGAAACATAGCTATGTATCTTCATGATCCTAGATTGAAAAGTTTCATAAATATTGTACCAAAAGGATAAGATAAATTGGATTTCATAAAAATTTTAAAAATTTTGTGTATCAAAGGCTATTATCCATAAAGTGAAAAGATAATAAACTAGAAGAAAATATTTGTAAATCACATATGTAAAAGAGTCTAATGTCCAGAATATATAAAGAACTCCCACAATTCAGGGCACCTGGGTGGCTCCTTTGGTTAAATGTCTGCCTTCAGCTCAGGTCATGATCCTAGAGATTGAGACTGGGATTGAGCCCTGTGTCAGAATCCCTGCTCAGTGGGGAGTCTGCTTCTCTTCTTTCTCTTCCTCTCCCTCTGCTCCTCCCTTCACTCATGTTCTCTCCATATTAAATAAAATCTTTAAAAAAAAAAGGGGGAGTGGGGGGAATTCTCACAACTCAACATAAAGATAGCTCAATTCAAAAATGAACTAGAACACGAACAGGCATTTCTCCAAAGAAGATACACAAATAGCCAATATGCACATTAAAAGACATTCAACATCATTTGGGAAACAATTATCAAAGTTGCCACTTCACACCCACTAGGATGGCTATAATAAAAGGAAAAAAAAAAAGAAAAGAGAAAATAACAAGTGTTGGCAAGAATGGAGAAGAATTATAACCAAAACACAATGGACATAGGAATGTACAACACAAAAACCACTGTGCAAAACAATATGGCAATTCATCAACAAAGTAAATATAGAGTTACTATATGACCCAGAAATTCTATTGCTACATATATACCCAAGAGAATTGAAATCATGTTCATATAAAAACTCATATATGCATGTTCATAGCAGCATTATTCTCAAAAGCTCAAATGTGGAACAACTCAACCCAACAATCAAACTGAGACACAGGTAAACAAAATCTGGTATATACCCATACAAAAAATTATTATTTGGCCAATATAAGGAATGGCGTAGCAATAAATACAACACGGATGAACCCTGAAAGCATGCTAAATGAGAAAAGCCAGGCAGAAAATACCACATATGATTCTATTCATATGAAATGCCCAAAATCATGGAGACAGGGTCTCTTTTATGGAATTCTGAAAAGTTCTGGAATCAGATAGTGACATGACTGTAAAATGGTGTGAAAATACTAAAAACCAAAGAACTGTATAATTTAAAATGGTGAATGTCATACCACGTGGGTTTTATCTCATTAAAACAAAAAAATCTCCCTCAAGTAATCAGAACTCTGTTTCTAGGAACAGTAGTCTAAGTAAATATTGCTTTCTCTCACTCAAAAATATCAAGACAACAAAATGAAAACCATCCAAGTTTCTTAATTAGCATGTTAGGCAATTTAAACATATAGTTGCACATTAATAAGACATATCACCTTGTCCGTACAATTTTCAAAATGTAATAGCAATGTATGGCTCTACCTAGATTTACCCTTCAAGTCATAATCCTGGTCACATTCTGCCATAAAGTCAAAGGACTGAAATGAACAGACCAAGAAACAAATATGCACTGAATAAAAGAGTCTATAAACCAAACAGTAGACATTAAAAGACATAGAAGGAAAAACAAAAAGGACCCCATTTACAAATTTGTATCACTGTTGTTCCTTTTGCTTTCCTAGCATTGCAATCATTTTGTTATTTATTGAAATAAAAATAATCACTTAAAAATGGAGAGGTACTTCTCTCTATACTATGTTCTCAAAATTCCTAACCAAAAAAATTTACTAGTAATGAGAGTAAGAAAAAAACATATCAAATACCTACAATATAAAAATGTACATTTTTTATTGGAGTTCAATTTGCCAACATATAGCATAACACCCAGTGCTCATCCCATCAAGTGCCCCCCTCAGTGCCCGTCACCCAGTCACCCCCACCCTCCTGCAAATGTACACTTAAACTACCTACTCCAGGGATCCTGGGTGGCTCAGTGGTTGAGCGTCTGCCTTTGGCTCAGGTGGTGATCCTAGCGTCTGGGGATTGAGTCCTGAATCGGGCTCCGTGCAAGGAGCCTGCTTCTCCCTCTGTCCATGTCTCTGCCTCTCTCTCTCTCATGAATAAATAAATAAAATCTTAAAAACAAACAAACTAGCTACTGCAGGGGTATTTGGTGGCTCAGTCGGTTAAGCATCTGCCTTTAGCTAATGTCATAATCTTAGGGTCCTGGGACCCCAAGGTCCTTTTTTGGGCTCCCTGCTTGGCAGGGAATGTGTTTCTCCCTCTCCCTCTGCTCACATTCCCCCGGCTCGCTCTCAGAGAAATAAGAACTTTTAAATAAATAAACAAACTAGATACTCTATCTTCAGTTAGACACTCTACAGAAAGTCCTATGGTGTATGTAGCAAGAGCCGTGTTCTTATAACTATAGCAATAATTATTTATAAGGCAAAATTAAAGGTGTTTTTTTTTCTTACAAGTGAGCCTTTACTGTTTCATAACAAATTAAGCTACTGTATATGGTACTCTAACTTTCAAGCCATCATATGTTACATAAAATGGTTCCCAAATCGGTAACATAGACTTGAATAAAAAAAAACTTAAACATATGCAAATTCAAAAAGATTAATTGATTCTACATTTAATAATGCCCAAGGGTAGGGGGCAATTCTCTCCTTCAGAGTCAATTTAATTTAACATCAAAGAAAATAAATTACTTTGTACAAAAGCTAGAATTAAAAAACAAACAAATCATATCATACACGTAGACAAGTTTTTGTGGTTTTACTTTCTGGCTATAGCAGACCACAAATAAAAGTATATTTTATTATGCTTCTGTTAGTACTCCAATAGCATTTGAACTAAAATAAAATATTTAAAAATAATTTGGCAAAAGATGGTAGGCTATACAAAGTATCTGTTAGCGTAATAGTATCAAAGAAGAGGTTTCATTTACTTTTGTTTTGATCAATTTTGAACTATTTCTAATAGGTTAGCAAAAATAAAAAAATAAATACCCATGTATCCATTCATTACAGCCAATTCATCTAACCATAATATACCTTATTTGCTTCAAAAATTTCTTAACAATAGTTTTTATAACTTTATTTATGCTATTTTGGAATCTCATTAAAATGTAGTCAATTTGTATAATAAAATAAAATTTTCCTTGCAGTTTATGCCACCATATTTAATTTCTTTTAAAAAAAACAATTCAATCGGGATCCCTGGGTGGCGCAGTGGTTTGGCGCTTGCCTTTGGCCCAGGGCGCGATCCTGGAGACCCGGGATCGAATCCCACGTCGGGCTCCCAGTGCATGGAGCCTGCTTCTCCCTCTGCCTGTGTCTCTGCCTCTCTCTCTCTCTCTCTCTGTGACTATCATAAATAAATAAAAAATTTAAAAAAAAAAACAATTCAATCAAGTTTATATGAAAAATAACAACTTCTGGAATTTTTTTTTTTTAAGAAATAACTAAGCCCACTTTTTAACACTTAAGTTGGTGAAAATAAAATTATTTAACAAATGCCTACTTCACATATTGGAGAAGTCCTAGTCTGAACATATATGTTCACTTTATAAAATAGGTTTAGAAACTATCAATTCAAACATTACCCTCTAGGGAAAAATAAATCCGAATGTAACTAGTGGAATAAACAACTCATTAAAACTCAACTTGGACAAACTCCAGGATAAATTTAAGGAAACAGAAACTCGTAGGTCTTGATTGTGTAGTAGCAAAAATTGAAAATGAATATACTCTAATTAATGAATACTTTTTAAAAGACTGCTTATACCATCTACTGACAAATTATAATACAGAGCTGATGAAATTTCTGGATCAGCCTGGCATTTCTTTAAAGAAATTTCTTCCTTTAAAATTTTAAATAAAGAATGTGGAAATAGTTTTCACTATTCAATGCAAAGGAATTAACTTAATCCGTTCTCATGTGCATAGGCAAAATTTTTGCCATACATACACTTGAGGAACAGCCATCCATTCTCTTAAAAATCAACACACCTCAGAGCAATTGAAAGAATATCCTCAGCAATAGCTGGATCTGAAGATTTATATAGAGTCCCCAAATGCAAAGTTTCAACTTA
Organism: Vulpes lagopus; assembly: GCF_018345385.1. Classification (NCBI taxonomy): domain Eukaryota; kingdom Metazoa; phylum Chordata; class Mammalia; order Carnivora; family Canidae; genus Vulpes; species Vulpes lagopus. The sequence continues at coordinate 37,224,526 of NC_054832.1, forward strand.
CAAACTGGTTCCAAAAATGTATTTTTGTTATTATTCATATCCTGTACAGTAAAATAAGATTAGATCATTTTTTCCAAAACAAAATGAGTACAAAGCTTCACTAACTCAACTTAGAAATAAAGCGGTTTAAAAAGCTAAGAAATTTGTATTTAGTTCTGTATACAATGACTATTTACCTTACACATCAATACTCTATGAAAAGAAAAAAATGGTTTTAATTAAATAATAATCCTATTCCACCTGATTCATAACTATTTATTATAAGTTAGCATACACAACTATAGACTTCTACTGATTTTATGCATTCATATACACTTAAAATTTAAATGGATGTGTTTGTGCATGTGTATGGGTCGATAGCCTGCATTTTAGAACTAAACATTCTCAGAGATCAAGCTTTTCCTACATTAGTACACACACTTCTACAGTGATATTTTTAATGTACACATAATAGTTTGAATCCAGTTTCACATTCATCAGCAGTGTATCAGAATACCCCTTTCACAACATCCTCATCAGCGTTATATTTTTTAATCACAACCGTAGTATTTGCAAATAACTATAAAATGCAAATTAGATCTTGTTATATTTAGATATGAAAAGTTCACCATTTTTCAAATTTCTGAAATATTATTTCAATTTAAATATTAGATAAGAGAAAAAGTAAAATTGCCATTAAAATATAATCAATTTCTGATTATTATAATATACAATTTCCAAAATTGTACAATTATGGATGGTAGCAAACAAAATACAAAAGGTACAAAATGTTATCCCTTCATATTCTTATCATCTCCTACACAAGTTATTGAATATAAATAATTCATCTACTTAAGTTAAAATGTCTAACTACTCAGGAAAAAAGAGAGTAGTATGGTCAGAGAATATATTTTATATATGTAATAACATTCAAATACAAGTGGGAATTCTGATTAGACAAATCACTAAAATTTTAGTTCACATTCAGTAATTCAAGTCACTGGTTTTTCCCTTTGGCTAAGAGTACATTTTACATGTATTATGTCAGTAAACAGGAGACAGAGTTGGTTGTGAAAAACACAATCTAAAATCTCATCAATCAGACAACCAAAAAAATAATGAAATCACTGAAGAAATTACCAGCTGCATGTCAATGATATTTCTGCCTACAACAGATTCAAGGTTTTAAAGATAAATGTCCTCCATAAAAAAATATAGTCCTTACGGAGTTTAAGTAAAAAGAAAGGAACGCTATTAAATAATCACACAAACCAGTGTAAAATCACTTCCATGAGAAGTGCAATGAAAAACAGAAACAATATGCCATGAAGGAATATATTAAGGGGCATGTGATCTAGTGAGATAAAGTGTCAATACGGGGTCAGTTAAAGTTGTTTAGGCTATTGACTAGTGAAACAATATGCTGAAAGATCTGGCTGAAAAAAGAAACTGAAAAAGTCAAAAGGTGGGAGAGGGCTAAGAAGGAAAATATTCAGAGGAACACAGACAGCCAAGAAAGAGCCAGATCATGGAGGGCATCGCTGAATGTTTTAAAGATTTTAATCTTTACTGTAAAAGCTATGAGAAGCAAAGTATTTTAGGCTGGAGAAGCACATTATTAGAATTATCTTCCAAAAACAAGGCAATCGAACAAACCTGGCTACAGATATAAGCGTTAGCTAGTGATTAAGACACATGAAAAGATGCTTAGCATCACCTGGTATCAGGGAAATACAAATAAAAACTACAATGAGATACCACCTCACACCTGTCAGAATGGCTAAAATTAACAACACAGGAAACAGATGTTGGCCAAGATATGGAGATAGGGGAACCCTCTTACACTGCTAGTGAAAATGCAAACTGGTGCGGCCACTCTGGAATACAGTATGGAGCTTCCTCAAAAAATTTACCCAAAGGATACAAACATAGTGATTTGAAGGGGCACATGCACTCCAATGTTTATAGCAGCAATGTCCACAATAGCGAAACTATGGAAAGAGCCCAAATGTCCAACGACTGATGAATGGATAAAGATTGGGGGTGTATATATATATATAAATTAGTAATTATATAATATTCCATTGTGAATGTGTGTGTATATATATATATGTATATATATACACACACATATGTGTATATATAGTAATATAGAATATTACTATATTGATATATAGTAATATTCCAATTCACGTTGGAATATCACTCAGCCATCAACAAGAATGAAATCTTGCCATTTGCAACAAAGTGGATGCAGCTACAGAGTATTACGCTAAGTGAAATAGTCAGAAAAAGACAAATACCATATGATTTCACAAATATGTGGAATTTAGAAACAAAACAGATGAATACAGAGAAAGGAAAAAAGAGAGAGAGGGAAGCAAACAATAAAAGATAGAGAACAAACTCTGGGTTACTAGAGGGAAGTTGGGTGAGGGAATGGGCTAAATGGGTGATAGGTGTCATATGTAAGTGACTGAGTCACTAAATTCTAGTCCTGAAACCAGTATTACCCTATATATTAACAAGAAGTTTTTTAAAAAACTTGAAACATACAAAAAACAAAAAACAAAAAACAAAAAACACCTCTTGAAATATTTAATCAAAAGAGAAAAAGCCAAGACTTCATCTTATTCATCATGGGACTCCAGGGCCTACAGCACAAGTTTTCACATGATAGGTGCCAAAATATTATTTTCAGAATAAATAAATGAGTCATTAATTAGATGAAACTTGAAAAAAGCTAAGTATTAACAGATTCATCTAGGAAATTGGCAATATCATAATAAAGAATACAAAGTTATTACCAAGAACTTGCTAATAGTTGGTAACTACTGATGGCTCCATCACTAAGTAAAAGAGATCTAGAACCAGTGACTTATTTCTCTAAATCCACCAGCTCACCTTCCCTAATCCTTCATTTCCACATCCATAAAATAAAAAACAAGTGACTTGCTTATGGTGAGATTCAAATAAATCCCTGTATATAGTGGAATTAGTGAAGTACAAATGCTTGTAAAGAGCATTGTGATGCTGTTCTTAGAGATTACCTTCTGCCACTAATTATGCATTATAAGGACCTCCAATTTTTATTTGTTCCTAAATTTCAAATTAATGTTAAAAAAGAGATTTACTCAAACACAATTAAGAAATTTAGAGGCAAATCTGAAGCTAAATTGAGCAATTTCTAACCCAAACACTTCCCTTTTAATATACTAATAACATAGAATTCTTTTGAATATACTCTTAAGTTTCAGTTCCCAAAAATAATGAAATACAGACATATTTCAAAGATACTGTCACTAGAATAAAATGCTGTCAACAAGATAATATTCTCCTGCTGTTGTACATAGACAAAACCAAATACTAGGGAAAAGCTAGCATAATTCTTCTTATAAAAAGAAATGTACATCTTATAATAATCTCTAATATCCAAAAATCAAATTTAAAGTCAATAATCTAAGAATGAACTTTAAATGTTCATTTGTGTACCACTAAACTATTTTACTAAGTTTAAAACTTTTAACAACAGAAAGAGATGACCATATTTGCCTATACAACTTCACACCCAACTGATCACAAAATTGCATGTGGAAAGTATCAAGTTTTCCAAGAGGAAAATTAAAAATAATAATAATAAATAAATAAATAAATAAATAAATAAACCTTCTGCTCTCATTGGACCAACACTCTGGTTGTTAACATGTGTTGCATGCTCTTCGTGCACTTATTTAAAAAAAAAAAAATCACAGAGGAAACTGATATAAAGAAAGATGTTAAAATAATTTTAAAAAATAAATAAAAATAAATAAATAAAAAAAGATGTTATTTACCTATAGTAGTGTTTCTCATGTCTTTTTAATTTCATATTCACACACTCTTTCTCTAAAAGCAGGTATTTCTCAACTGGTCATTTATTTAAACACATTAGAAAATCAGAACCAAAACATGACAAAAAAAATAAAAATTGGGAGGAGTTAACATATAAAAATTGTTCTTTCAAGGGAATTTTTTCAAACAATGCATTAACATTCTAAGTAAGTTAATGTACTTTATTAGCAAAACATAAAATCATTAGTAATACAGTGAAAAGATTCATAATTTCATAATTGAACATTGTAGCTAAAATGTTAAAAAGTGCTGAAATTAACCAAACTAAATCCCAAAACAGCACAGGCAGAGACTTAAAAGGTAGTACTAAGAAAGAGGCAAACAACATCTGATTAAAACATGTTCAGAACAAATCACGTTATTTTATTAAATTTCAGATTCTGGATTATTACTCATATAAAGATTACCTAAGAGGTTTTTTTATCTTAAAATGTATTATTTAAAAAACCATTCAATCAAGACAAATTCACAGAATAATCAATGGCACATCTGTGGAAAAACATTCATAATCATAAGTCTAGATTCATTTCTATTCCCTATTTCCCAACACCCCAAAACAAACAAATATATATGGATTTATATAATAAAACTAATCTTTCTGATATGAACAAACTGGTAGTTGAGACTGCAAATGTAATTTAGATCAAATTTTCATCTCAATACAAATACAAGGCTGTGAACAAATTAATCAAAATAAAGAAAATACAGAGAATAGAAAAATAATCTGTGTTTGCCAGCTAACAAGCTAACTAGTCATCTGCCCAAAGGAGACAGCATTACCCCTTATTATGAGCCAAACACCCTCAACAAAGAGTTGATGCACTCTAGAGAGAGAAAGGGACTAACTGCAAAGGGACAAGAAAGAAATTTGGTAGTTACCTGATTGTATGTATCTGTCAAAAATCATTGGACTATATACATAAAATTATTGAATTTTGCTATATTTAAAAGTATACTCTAGTTTTAAAACGAGAACTATATGAATGAAAACATGGGTACAATTCATATAATAATCCATTACAGAGAACTTTACAAACAACCTTCTACACAACTCTGAAGTACTAGGAAAGCCTGCTATAAGTTATATAGTATGTTTCAGGTGTAGCCAGACCTCTAACTAAATACTTCTCTAAATTTTTTTCATTACTCACAGGGATTCTATAAAAATAAGAATATTTTGAAAATACATTAAGTATGAAAAATTAAGTATTCGCCTTCAAATATTATTCATCCCCCAAAAAAAGATCATGAGACTAAACACTAATATCTAGGGTGCCTGGGTTGCTCAGTCGGCTGAACATCTACCTTTGGCTCAGGTCATGCTCCCAGGATGTTGGGATGGAGTGCCAATCACACTCCCTGCTCAGCAGGGAATCTGCTTCTAATCTCTCCCTCCGTCCCTTTCCACCTCGCCTCACCTCTCCCGACCCCACCCCTGCCTCAGACTCTTTCTTTTGCAAATAAATAAAATTTAAAAAAAAAACGTTAGAAGTAGAAACTCTAAGAGCACTCATATCTGAATATATGCATTTATTAGGATAAATTAAAATTGATGATATTCAATAACGGCACCTTTAGCTTTTCTTTTCAGATTTAGAATCTAATGTTCTAAAACGTTCTAAAACTGATTTATATTAACAGTTGCATAACTCAGTTAAGGTGCTAGAAATCAATGATTACATACCTGAAATGGGTGAATTTTATGCTATGTAAAGTATATCTCAGTAAAGCAGTTTATTAAAAAATATATATATATAAGTTAGCATGATGCTTGGGTGGCTCAGTGGTTGAGCTGAGCCTTTGGCTCAGGGCGTGATCCCGGGATCCCAGGATCGAGTCCTGCATTGAGCTCCCTGCATGGAGCCTGCTTCTCCCTCTGCCTGTGTCTCTGTCTGTCTCTCTGTGTGCCTCTAATGAAAAAACAAATAAAATCGTTTAAAAATATATATATGTTAGCAAAGCTATTCCTATGGAAAGATGCTTTAGGATGCATACTTAGTGTGAATTCGCCAATCCTTCATCAATGGTAGTAGGGACTGCTAATCTTGGGGCTTGACTCAGATCTAAAAGTGAATTCCAACTTCACTATTTACTGTATGTATAAGCATTCGTAAGTTAAGACAAGATATGCATAAATTAGTAAATTAGTAACTCATAATGGTGTTATTAATATTAAATGAGATAATGCTATAAGACTCTTAGCATTAATACTGGCGCATATATGCTATTATTATTAATACTAATTTTTGGTATTAACAATTCCCCATAAATTTCACCCATACTACTTGCTTACATAGGTTGAAAAACAATTTTAAGTTTTTAATATATAAATTATATGCAAATTAGATATAACTATTTCTCAATTAACATAAAAATTATCAGAATGAGACGTGATTACAAAGTAATGATACATTCTGAGTATTGCCCTTCAAAATTAATCTCAGTAATTTATAATCAAAGAGGATCTATTTTCCAACAACTGTACATATTAAAAACCTGGGGATCCCTGGGTGGCTCAGCGGTTTGGTGCCTGCCTATGGCCCAGGGCGTGATCCTGGAGTCCGGGGATCAAATCCCACTTCGGGCTCCCTGCATGGAGCCTGCTTCTCCCTCTGCCTGTGTCTCTGCCTCTCTCTGTGTCTCTCATAAATAAATAAATAAATAAATCGTAAATAAATAAATAAAGCCTTATAATAAAAAACTTAATTACAAAGAATTTACATACTTCACATTACGTATTTTATTCACATTATATATTGTATAAAAATAGATATTAATATAATGCAAGGATACAAATTTAAAATATGTGTATTTATAAATAGATTTCAAAGGCTCTAATATATGTTAACTTAACATCCATAAATACCAGAGATTGTAATACATGTGAAGATTACTAAAAAAAAAAAAAAATTTGGGATCCCTGGGTGGCGCAGCGGTTTAGCGCCTGCCTTTGGCCCAGGGCGCGATCCTGGAGACCCAGGATCGAATCCCACGTCAGGCTCCCGGTGCATGGAGCCTGCTTCTCCCTCTGCCTGTGTCTCTGCCTCTCTCTCTCTCTCTGTGGGACTATCATAAATAAAAAAATTAAAAAAAAAATTTTTAGGAAAGCTGAAGCTTTTATCAAGTACACAGTACAAAATCATCAAAACAACTGCAGAACGTTTGCAAAAAGCTGGAAAATAAAAATGATACATTGATTTATCCAATGAATTTTCATTTATCTGTTGGAACTTGTATTTCAGCTCTTATTGGTTCTCCACCACTAAATGGTTTTCAGTTCAAATATGAATCATTGACAAAATTAAATATAAAAATATAGACTAATTCAAAAGTATTATGCAATCAAAAACTATGTATATGCCTGAAACTAATATAACACTGTATGTTAAATACACTGAAATAAGATTTAAAAAAAAAAATCTATGTAATTATCTCCTTCCAAGGCTGAAGATAGCCAAAAGGACAATTTTATATAATTAGATTGTAAAAGACAATCTATACTGCCTTTTTTTAAAGATTTATTTATTTATTTATTCATGAGAGACACAGAGAGAGAGAGAGAGAGGCAGAGACACAGGCAGAGGGAGAAGCAGGCTCCCCGCAAAGAGCTCGATGCAGGACTCGATCTTGGAACCCAGGATCATGCCCTGAGCTAAAGGCCGATGCTCAACCACTGAACTACCCAGGTGTCCCACTATACTGCCTCTTAAACCAGTTTTTCTCATCTTAAAATTCCCTTAACTAACTCCATCAGGGCAAGTACCTTGCCTATTTTGTTTACTGGCACATCTCTAGCCACAGCCATTCAGAGTATCTGGCACATAGTGGGCATTCATCACATATCTCTGAAATTGATCTGAATGTATGAACAAAGAACAATATCAAATGTGCAGAAAGGCAGACAAACAGTGGAAAAACTCAGTAGAGTTTCAAAAACAAAAATTGAAACTGGAGAATGTTGTTCACAAAACTGAAGAAAATATGTACCCTGTCTATTCTGGTCATCCTTCCCCATTTTAATCATCCAGATGAGGATACAAAAGAAGCATTAATCACAAAAAAGTTAGTAAAAGACGAAAACAGAAAGTATGAGCAAAACATTCTAAGAAACATGCAATGAAATGCTTAGTAGTGGAAAGATGGTTATGTTAACAAGACCATGCAAGTGTATGCCAAGTGACACAACACAGAATCCTGTAAGATAGTAGACTAAGTTATATCATGCACAGAACCATCTAATAATGTGGTCTACATTACTGTATGCCTGACCTGAGACTACAGCTCAAATTAAACTTTTACACTTTAGTAGATAGAACTAGTAAGACCTAACCACTTGCTTTCAGAAATTTGACAGAAACTGAGCAGTTTATTGCAGGAGTTTATTGCAATACAAAGGCAGGGGATGGGGGGAAAGAGGCTATTTCAACAAGTTATCCAAATCAAAAGAGAAACCTGGTATGAGAACAGTTTGCACTATGTACTTCCCAAATCAAATTTATCAGATGATATAATGGAAAAATTTACCAGGATAAGGCATTTTCATTGTGATCATACTTACCCATCTCTCTGCAGACTAATAAGATAAAAATAAACAATGTGTATTTTGTTTCTTTTAAGGCAGTAAAATTTGGACTTAACATCCTACCCTTAGGATCTCAAAAGATAATAGATTCTTAAGTGTCCAATGTAAAACTTTAAAACAACAAAATAGAGCATTTTTATCTTTTTTTTTTAAAGATTTATTTACTTATTTATTTATGATAGACATAGAGAGAGAGAAAGAGAGGCAGAGCCACAGGCAGAGGGAGAAGCAGGCTCCATGCCAGGAGCCCGATGCGGTACTCGATCCCGTGACTCCAGGATCACGCCCTGGGCCAAAGGCAGGCGCCAAACCGCTGAGCCACCCAGGGATCCCCGCAAAATAGAGCATTTTTAAAAGAAATTCATTTTTTAGATGTGAAACAGATATAAGAATTGAGCCAAAGACAAATGAAGATTGTTGTATTTCTCATTCTCAACTCCCCTGAGCATCTTTAAAAGATCTATATATCCTTAAGAACTGTAGAACCATTGTGTAGAGACACAATTTCAGCAGTCAATCACATATTTTGATGAGTTTCTATCTTACTTTGATGAATGAATCAAACTCTGATTCATCTGCATTTAAAGCAGAAACCTCGGCAGCCCGGGTAGCTCAGCAGTTTAGGGCCGCCTTCAGCCCAGGGCGTGATCCTGGAGATCCAGGATCGGGTCCCAGTCGGGCTCCCTGCATGGAGCCTGCTTATCCCTCTGCCTGTGTCTCTGCCTCTCTCACTCTGTGTGTCTCATGAATAAATAAATAAAATCTCTTTAAAAAAAAATAATAAAGCAGAAACCTGCACCAGCAACATATGTCCCTTTCAAGAGGATCTGACAAAGATAAAAACCAAACAATGCTGGATTCATATAAATCTCAGTCTACTCTGAAATGTCTAATTATGTGACCATACACAGAACAGTATTTTGTCAGCTTGGATTTGTTAAAATACATTCTCTTTCACCAGACTGTTAAAATTAATGTTAACATCTATCATTAGGGAAATAATCTCATAATCAGAACATTAAGTGCTTTAACTGAATTAATTTACCACTTAGTAATACCTCAAAGAGCTGTATTTCAGCATTCTCTTAAATTTCAAACCAAGTAACAGTGAACACTATGCTGTGATAGTATCTTTTTAATGAATAATGCTCACAAAAATTTTGGATTCCCTTAAATAACTTAAAAAAAAAAACCTCTTGTTTTTCAATAATTAACAGGCACTACTGTTAATAAAAAAGGTGATGAAGCCAGTATGCATGTGAATTTGAAAAAATACACACATACGTACATACATATACACACAGAATATATATACACACACACATACTCATAAATGTCAGCCCAGATGTATGAGAACAATGAGGTATTTACAAAAAAATTTTAAAATAGGTATGAAGATCTCAATTTTCCTACTGGTTCTAAGGCCTACATCCTCCTAAAGCCTACCTAGAATAAATAAAATAACCAAGTGAAAACTCATTTAATTTAATCTTTAATCTTTATTTACTTTAATTTTCATTGTATTTAGTATTATTAAATTTTTCTGTAACGTATAGACTGTCAAGCACTGTATCTAAGTTTTTAAGAACTTAAGTTAAGTATCTTTCAAACATGTTTTTTTAAGAGAAGATAATCAAGAAAAGATCTCCCTTTACTGTCAAAAGTTATAAAATCTTCCTGTAGAAAACAATTTAAGTTAGCTATCCCTATAAATGTTAAGAGCAAAAGCTACTTGAATATAAATTTGAAAATACTCCAAGAATTCTAACAAATTTATCACTTTTCTCTTCCTCCCCAAAGTAAGTACAACTATTCCAAATATGCACTTAATCACTTTTTACTTGCTCAAGCTGTACCAATTTTTAGGAAAAACTGTCAAATGTAAATAATACATTTTAAAATAAAAAGCAAAAGATATGTAAACTAAGCTTCTGTTTTGGGAGTTAGATTAAAACAGAATTTCCACATTAAAAAACAATGTTTTCCCGCAGAACTGGAGGGGAAGACTGGCAAACCATACATATAATAAAATTTTAGTATGCAGATTTCATAAGGAACACTTACAACTCAACAACAAAAACAATCCAATTTAAATATGAGCAAGGAACTTGAATATATATTTCCCTAAAGAAGATATACAAATTATCAATAAGCAATTGATATAAGATGCTTAACATCACTTGTCAGAAAAATGCAAATCAAAACTTCCATGAAATAACATTTCATATTCTTTAGGTATTCTTTAGGATGACTATTATCAAAAAAACCTAAAATAACAAGCATTGATAAAGATGCAGAGAAATTGGAATCCTTGTGCATTGTTGGTGGGAATGTAAAATGGTACAGCCACTGTGAAAAACAGAATGACAGTTTCTCATAAAATTAAACACAGAATTACTATATGATCGAGCAATTCAGCCTCTAGGTATATACCCAAAAGAAATGAAAACAGGTACTCAAATATTTGTACACCCGTGTTCAAAGCACTATTTTCAATAGCTAAAAAAGGTGGAAACAATCCAAATGTCCACTGATGGTTGAACGAATAAACAAAGCACATACATACAATGGAATTTTTCAACCTTCAAATGGAATGAATTTAGAAGGAAATAAAGGGAGAGGAGGAGAGAAGGAGGGATGTAAGGAAGGACCAAGTGAGGGAAGAAAAAATTCTGACACATGCTACGGCATGGATGAATCTTAAAAACTTTATATTTAAAAAAAAAGAAAACTTTATATTAAGTGAAATAAGCCAGTCACAAAAGGATAAATATTGAATGGTTTACCTTACATGAGGAACCCAGAATAGTCACATTTATACAGACAATTATCAGAGGCTGAAAGTAAGGAGTAATGGGTAGTTACTGTTTTAATGGGTACAGAATATAAAATCTATGGAGATGAACAATGGTCATAGTAGCACAAAAATTTGAATATACTTAATGCCACTGAATTATATGCTCAAAAATGGTTAAAATGATGTTTTACATCTTTTACCATGAAAAATTTAAACAATAATTTTTAAGCAATATGGTACAGCTGAAAGAGCCTTGAATCAAAAAAATGAAGAAAAAAAAAGAAAATGATGATCAAATTGAGGCATTGATATTAACAGTGTACTCTTAGGTTAAGTAATCTGAACTCTCCTAGACTCAGCTTTTTCATCTTTGAAATGAGAAAATAATATATGATGAAAGCGTTTCTTTTCAGTTCAAAACATTCCATGAAAGCACATTGCAAATGCACAAACCAAAGCTGACAATCACCCTGCTGCCACTCAAGTGGAGAATTAGCCTCCCAGTCAAGTCTTACCAGTTTTAAGACATTCTGTTAATGAAAATGTTGATCACAAAAGCAGACACATGAAAATAATCATAGTTCTGGAAAAAAGGAAAATAAAAAGCTCTATCTACAGGGTCATTAAAAATACCCAACTCTATGTTCTCAAACTGAGATATTATAAAAGATGGGGCAGTTGAAGACACATCATTTTGAGAGTCCTGTGGGGTAGGTTATTTATTCTCTATGTTTGCTGATAAATATTATTGGCATTTTGTTTTTAGGCTTGAAGAGCCTAGTTTCCATTAAAGTTAAAAGTGTTTACTCTAGTGTTATCCTGAGCTAGCTCAAGAGAATGGCTTCTTCAGTTTCCATTTCAGGGAGGCAAAAGAAGCAGTATCTGCTCACTTCTTCTTTAGACACCATGTCAATTATCATGAGCCCACTATCACCAAATCCTCTTTCCTTATTAACACTAAACTCAAACACGGATTCCACAAACATCTTCCTCAACCAAATGAACTGCTCAATAACTTCATTAATCGAAACCAACTCGTCTGCTACCGTACTAAATAAGGAATGGGTACTTAGAGGGATCCCTCAATCTTATAAATAAATGTGTTTTCCCACATTCCTATGACTATAAAAATGACTCATGACATATATTAGCAATAATTAAGGAAGAGAAAAAACATGAAAGCAGACTTTCTTTTCAATAAAAGAAAGAACTCTAGAGCTGCCCAACAAGGAATCTGGCTACCTGACAAAGTAGTGAAGTCCCTCTGAATAAAATATTCAACCCATGAATAGACAACTATAAATCAAAGCTATGTCATAGACTTAGAAAGTGAGAGAATGCCTACGATTCCACCCAACCCTGTTATCTACAATTCTATGAGATCATCACAGTATCCATATTCTGTTGAATGTATACTAGGAGAGTTCAAATTTATTAGCTGTACTATCTCAACTACCCTCTAAATACATGGAAATCCACTTTTACTACAAGGCAAAAAGCACACTGAGCCTTTGAAGATGATTAACAGAAGATAATGTACATCTTCAGTCCTTCAGGTAAGAAAGGGATTGAAGACTTTGGAATCAGATAACCTATGAAAATCCTTGCCCATTCACTGTGTGACTTTGGATAATTTAAATAACCTCCCTGAGTTTTATAGTTTTATAAGAGAATATCATCTTAGCTCATAGGATTATTATGAAAAGTTTGTTAAGCTTATGTACCTAATACCGCATTAAAGAGTATTTTCCTTCAAATCCTATGCATTCTTTAATAACCTGCTTACAAGTTACCATTTTCATGTTCTTCATGACTTTCTGAGCCAAAGTAATTTTTCTCTGAACTTCCAAAGTATGCTGCATTTCTCTCCATATAAATGAGATTACATTTTTGAACCTTCAGTTATGGAAGAAACTGAATTTGAGACTATAATTGCAGTTTTACAAGCCTGATGAGGAAGAAACTGGGTTAACAAACATTTGATTAACTGGTTTAACTTTTTTTTAAGTGTTCATATTAAAAAGCTCAGACATCCTTAATCATATACAAGTCTAGGCCCAAAAGTAGCCTTCCAAATTCCTCTCCCACAGTATCCATTCACAGATCCAAGAGAGCAACCTTGACTTTGTTGAGACAATATTACCCCCTAGAAGCTTTCACACCCCAACCAACCTGCTCATGTCTGGATATCAACCCAATTCAAGCAGTAAAACCCACTTGTACTGTCACTTCTCAGAAGCCAACCATGATGTTCAAGGGAAATTTTCTACTTTCTATAAACTATTAGGACATTTTATTTAAGCCTCAATTTTGCCATTTAAACACAACTGTTTTCTTATATGCCTATGTCCTCTCCCACTAGATTAAGTTTTCATGCTCAGGGATATCTCTTACCCTCACTGCATTCTACTGTATTCTTTCCCCAATATCCATATGTAGCACATTGCCTGTCAAAACACAGGAAATCAAAAATATTTATGAATAGATATCTACTCTCCCCTAATAGAATTGAAGCTTCTTAAGGAAAAGCGGCAAAGAAATAAAAAATAAATTAACACATACTTTAGGTACTTATTTTTCAATTAAAATTGCAGATCAAGGATGTACAAATGGTCAATGTTTATGCAATACAGTACATAAACTTGTATGATTTGAGGTATAGTGACAAAAGCAAACAATCTAAAAACTACATTCTACCTTATGAATGAATGTCACAAACATTATTTTGAGTGACAGAAGTCAGCCAAAAAGGAGAATATGTTGGATGACTCTATTTAAGTCCAAGGACAGACAAAACTAATCATTATTAATAGAAATGAGGATAATAGTTAACCTTGCAGGAGGGTAAGTAAGAGAGGCTTCTGAGATGCTAATATAATTCTGTTTCTTAATCTTTCTGCAGGTTGCCAAAGGGCCAATACATTTATGAAATACCATAATACAGACATTTTTCTATAAAACAGTAATATTTCAATTAAAAAGTTTAGAAATAGAGTGGGCATATTTATTATAGTTTCTCTATCCTGAAAAAAAAAATGTTAACTCCAAAAATGTATCTAAAAGCCTAAAAGCACTACCACTGGAAATTTTAAAAATATCTACAGAAGACAAAGGTTTATTTCTACTAGTGATAACAAAGTTATACTTTATTGCCTTTTAACCAACACTTCATTGCCCATTTTTAAACATCCCCTTACTAAAAAGAGAGGAAAATTAAAATTTGAATTACTCAAGATCTATGTCATTAAATATTATTGTCATTGTGTCTTTCCCACTGTAACCTACATATTTCAGTCCTGTTCCAAGAGACTAAAAGAATTAAGTTAATCTGATGTAAAGCAATGAAGAAAAAATTTATTGAAATGTTTATATTTTTTGTTTGGAAAGTATGTAATACTGATTGAAAAATAAAATATGACCAAAATATTTTGAAAAAAATAAATCCCAAGAAACTGGAGTTTAGCGTTAGCTTGCTCACTGAAGCTAAAATAGATTAACATGAACATTCAAATGTGAGAAAAATAAATTTTTTTCAATGTTACTTAAGCCACATATTTTTTTAAATTAGCAAACCTGTTAAAATGTTAGTTTGAAATTTCATATATATAATTAGTATCAATTTAGACATTTTTAAACAAGTATTAAATACTTTATTATTTTACATAAAATATAGATTTCCATTGCTAACTCAAATATACCAACTAAAAGGTTTTTCAATGTGGTATATGCTTCAAAAGCTATGATCTATAGTAAATATGTTCTTCTCATTATTGAAAAAATACAGATATAGATATAAATAGCATCATACATGTGCTTTAAGAAACTGGAATGTGATTTTTAAAAATCCAAATGAAACAGCTTGTATGATTTGAGGAAGGGATATACCATACTGGGAACAGAGCTGACATTTAGTGACACAACTAGGGTGCCTTACTAAAATAATCTTCGCTCACTACATGAATTAAATAAAATTCTCAGTTCTCATATGATTTTGTTTGAATAAGCCCTTTATGATGAATTTTATCTGGTATCTTATTCATTTCATTTAACTAAGATACATCTCAATTTAGTAAGTCTTATATGTATTACTTTCAATTTAGAGTTGCTAAGAACAAACTATAGTTTACAGTCTATTAAGGAAAATAATGTAAAGAAACTATTAAAAAGCAATATACTCACATAAAGCATAGAAAAATATCACTCAAATAATACAGAAGTGGTCTTAAATACAAAAAAGCAAGTCACATCCAAATACAAGCTTTGTGTGATCTCATGTTTTTAGTATTTAAAGGGAATATTTACTTTCATATGTTAGCAGACTTTTTTTTTTTAAGATTTTATTCATTTATTCATGAGACAGAGAGAGAGGCAGAGACACAGGCAGAGGGAGAATCAGGCTCCATGCAGGGAGCCTGATGTGGAACTCGATCCCGAGGCCTCCAGGATCATGCCCTGGGGTGAAGGCGGCACTGAGTCACTCAGGCTGCCCATGCAGTTAAATCGCACTTGGCAATATGTAGAGTAAGCCCTATACATCATTAAACTAAGCCTTGACTATTTAAATATTCAATTTTTTTCATATAAAAGCTATAATTCATTTTGAAAATTTTGGCTTCTTATTTTTTAAAAAAGCTAAGTATTTTCTATAGTAAATTGCACTGTTTTTCTAAAAATCTCAATGTTATGAATGATAAATAAATCAGCACATAACTGAGATAACAGTGCTCACACACATTCATTAAAGTTGATACTGATATACCACTGGGACATATCCCATGGTATTTCTTAACAGATCAGAATATAAAACTTGGCTCAAATGCAACATGCTGTGTATATACAAATAAAAAGTTAAAAAGTGAATTTCTTAAAACATAATAAATGACATGTGTGGAATATGGATGACTAAGGACAAAATCAAACTTACCAAGAGAAATTAACAATGATTTTTTAATAATGGTTTCATTTTATACAAGAACTGATTTCAAGACTTACTTAACTACAACTTTTATATTTTTTTAATTTTCTGGATCAAAAGACAAAGTTTTTGAAGATGTGAGCATTTAATTTACAAATTTCATTTTAAGAGTTATATACTGTTATAGAAATATATTTTTAACAAATGAAGTACTTTAAAGAATATTTTCTAGAACTTCTGTTGCTTTTCATAAATAACTAACAGAAAATACATCCTGTAAAAATAAGCTTATTAAATCAGGTTGGGAAAGCAAACACATATTCTAAATAGTAAAAATGACCTAATTTTAAAATGTAGAAATATCTCACTAGAATATAATTTCATGTGTTTAAACTTTATTTCACATCTTCAGTTTTGTCTTTAACATTAAAAAATGCTTTCAACTACAAAGAAAAAAACAATGAAAAGTTATGACTGGTAAACTATTGGCTTTCTTTCTATAAGCCTCTTTCAATCTAAGGAAATAGGATCTCTAAATAATGTAACCCAAAGCCAAATGAAAATAAGGAGGCTAAAATCAGTTTCTTCCAAAATGCAGCAACTACAGATATTATCAAATACTCTAAATCTATGTCATGGGTATGCTTTTCTTAGTGGCTAGGAATACACATGAAATTGTTATTTGGGTGATAAATACTTAGGCCTTGATATTAATTTGCAACTTTTTAAAATCTTTGCATCCTGTCTCTCAAAAAGGAAAAAAATAAGATATTTGCCTTTGCAGTTCCTAGTATAGTATGAAGCAGCACCAATTTACTGTAGTTCCAACATGGATTAATAGTTAATACCCAACAACACTTAACACTACCACAAAAGATACTAGGACCTAGTATACATCAAGCATTAAAGAAAGGTTAGTGTCTCAGTAAAAGTCAGTACATCTTCAGATATTCTTCTAAGGTTCTGTATAAAAGTGACACACGTGCATAAGACAGACACAATTGAGATTTTTCCTTCATGATAAATGAAAATTACCATAAACCACATTTTAACATAATCCTTACCAGCATGTGGGTAGTTTCAGAAGTTTACCATAAAGAGCAGTGCTGAAAGAGGGAATAATCGGTACAGGTAAGCAGTAAAATCCCCTACAATCCAAAGATGTTAATCCTGCCTGGAAACCAAATATCTGAAACAAAAAGAAAAGATCCAAATGTTCACAAAGTTTTAATAAGCACAGGATGAAATACGTCAGTTTCAATTTGCTCTACAACAGCTGCACACTAAATATGTTCCAATGTCTTTTTCCACTTCCCAAACATTGTTTTCTTTTATTCAACTTAACATTAAGCCCAAATTAAAAGATTTAAATATATAGTAATTCTTTCACATCCCTGAAAAATCATTGCTTCTTACTAACTTTAAGTTTCACATTATGTGTTTTATTGTCTGCTAATATGCACACACTTGCTATTAATATAAACCGCCTGAATTGTGCACATTGTAAAAATTAACTTTAATAAATTACCATTAATATAATGTTATGGCTAAAAGAGCATTAATTACAACAAAAACAATCATAAAAATGTGTTTTGCCTTCAACTTACACTATGCACACACAAAAAGAATATCCAAACGTGTCCTAAAATATTACATCTTTCCCTTTCTTCTGGGAAAATTGTAGGGCTGAGGTTTTTCATCCCCAGAAACGTGGTACATGACATAAATTACTCTTCATATGTTTGTACTTAAAACGAGCAGATCACACTAAAGAAATTTTATAAGCATTCCCTGAAATTCCAGAAGAGTATATTTGCTTTAATAGGAAGAATCAATATAACATCAAACTTTATATAAAACACTAAACTTATTATTTCTGCTCCAATAATTTCCAATAAGGCAAAAGATAAACATCTCAAACAGGAAACAGTAAAACACAGGGATGCAAAATAGAGTTACTGTTTTCCAACAACATACAGAAGTAGATTAAGCCTAATACTTACTTTTATTATTTTTTATTCCTTTGGTTCATAAAGCACTGACTTCCTATCTCTACGATTTATATTAACTGATAAGTTCTACAGTGAAAGATGTTTAAGATTTTTCAGTTCATTTGGGGAATATGAATAATAGTGAAAGGGAATATAAAGGAAGGGAAAAGAAATGTTGGGAAATATCAGGAAGGGAGACAGAACATAAAGACTCCTAACTCGGGGAAACGAACTAGGGGTGGTGGAAGGGGAGGAGGGCGGGTGTTGGAGGGGAATGGGTGACGGGCACTGAGGTGGACACTTGACGGGATGAGCACTGGGTGTTTTTCTGTATGTTGGTAAATTAAACACCAATAAAAGTTAATTAAAAAAAAAAAAAAAAAAAAAGATTTTTCAGTAACTAATTTCCAAAACAAATACTTTCATTTAATGAACTTATAAACTAATGACTCATTTCTTTAAAAAGTATTAAACCGTTCCAAATGGTATCAAAAACGTATTATGTCCCTATCAAACTGACAATGTCAAAGAATTTGCTCTAAAGTCAGTTCCAAGTGAACAAAATAATTATTTTGGAAATGAGATATTAGTTAGAATTACATATTTTTAAAGAAAACTGCATTTCAAAGGGCCTACCTACCGAATTACTATCAAAGAAAATGAAAAATGAAAATGATACACCTACTATCCAATAAGTACTGTTTCAACCTGGTGGTAAGAAATTATAGAATTGAGATGGAAAAAAATGATTCTAGTACTTAAATGATCAATCTTAAAAATTAAGTTATTCACATACATTCTCTTTGAAGACTTTTTCTGAGCAACACTGTATACCAAGGATTTCCAGACACTGTGCAATTTCAGAATTTCCTATTTCCTCTAAAAGGTCCATTGAAAGGATTCCAACACTTACAATTAATATCACTTAATATAAAACATTTTTAAAACAATGCCCAACCTCCAAATATTTCTAGAGTATGAATAAGGATAATATTTTATCCTATTAGATTATCTGTGTTCAACTAAAAATTCTCTCAAGCCACTTTCTAATACTCTATGAAGTGCCCCAACAGTATAATCACAGACACTATTATTCAGTGCACTCAGATGGAAACTGGGTGTAGAGGAGATCCCTGCTGGATGTTTGCAGAACTGCAAAGAACTCTGGGGAAACTTTATTCTATGTTTTTTAAACTTACTAAATTTACACGCTGTCCAGAGATGCTTCTATGGGAACACTCAGACAAATATAAATTATAATGATAGTGTGTCTATCTACCACATCAAAAATAATTATTTCAAAATAACCAATTCCAACTCTCCTTTAAATTACAGTAATGAGATACATAGATTTAAAATACTTATATAACCTACTAATTTATCAACAGCCCTTGACCAAGATTACAAATACTTTATCTAGAAAAAGGAAAACCAATACAGTATGAGTTGAGGTTGCTTTCACCAAGGATATTACATATATTCAGAAACAGAATCTATATATAAAATATATAAAAAACTGGCATAACTCTACACCCAAAAAATTAAAAACCCAATTTAAAAATGGGAAGACGACATGAATACATATTTTTCCAAAAATAAAACATACAGATGACCGACACATGAAAAGATGCTCAACATCGCTCCTCATCAGGGAAATACAAATCAAAACTACAATGAGGTATCACCTCACACCTATCAGAATGGCTAAAATCAAGAACACAAGAAACAACAGGTGCTGGCAAGGATGCAGAAAAAGTGGAGCCCTTGTGCACTGTTGGTGCAAATGGAACCTGGTGTAGCCACTGTGGAAAACAGTATAGAGGTTCCTCAAAAAGTTAAAAATACAACTACCCTAAAATCCAGCAATTGCACTACTAGATATTTACCCCAAAAGTACAAAAATGCTAATTCAAAGGGATATATGCACCCTGATGTTTATACAGCAGCATTTCCTACAATGCCAAATTATGGAACATCCAATCCACTGATGAATGGATAAAGATGTGGTTGTGTATACACACACACACACACATACACACACACACACACACACACACACAGTAATATTACCCAGCCATTAAAAATGAACTCTTGCCATCTGCAACAACATGGATCGACCTAGAGGGTATTTGCTAAGCAAAACAAGTTGGTCAGAGAAAGACAAATACCATATGATTTCATTCCTATGTGGAAGAAATAAATGAGTAAAGGGAAAAAGAGAGGCAAACCAAGAAAAAGACTCTGAACTATAAAGAACACACTGATGGTTATCAGAGGAGAGATGGATGGGGGAATAGGTGATGATTAAGAAGTGTACCCGCTGTGATGAGTACTGGGTACTGAATCACTATAGTGTACACCTGAAACTATTATTACACTGTATGGGAGCTAACTGAAAAAAAAAAGTTTTTTTAATTTAAAAAAATTAAAATATACTACAGCTTCTGTGCAAAAGTATATGCTGTGTCTGAAAAAATAAACATAAAATTACATTATTCAACATTCCATTTCAAGCTATATATAGAAAATAAATCAGTGAAGTTAATAGGTATTCACACACCACGTTTATACCATACATATTAGCTGAAATGTGGAAACAACTCAAGTGTTCATCAGTGAAAGAATGGATTAATAAAATGTTGGGATGCGTGGGTGGCTCAGTTGTTGAGCAACTCCTTCAGCTCAGGACATAATCCTGGTGTCCCGGGATGGAGCTCGGCATTGGGCTCCCTGCAGGGAGCTTGCTTCTCCTTCTGTCTGTGTCTCTGCCTCTCTCTGTGTGTCTCTCATGAATAAATAAAACTTTTTAAAATGTGGTATATACATATGATATAGTATTATTCAGACTCAAACTATAAGCCAGCTTTAAAATATGCTATGACATGGATAAATCTCAGAAACAGTATCTTAATGAGATACAACAGCTCAATGGACATATACTATGTGATTCCACAAATCTGAGGTACTTAAAGTAGTCAAATTCACGGAGACAGAGTGAAGAATGTATCCAGGAACAGAGGAAAGAGGATTTGGAATTATTGTTTAACAATTTCAGTTTGGGTTGATGAGAAGATTCTGGAGTTGGATATTAATGACAGTCCCACAATTATGAGTGTAGTTACTCTCCCTAAAGTGTACACCGAAAAATTATTTTTCGGGACTGAAAAATGCCAAGTTTATTTTATAAAAATAAAGTAAAAACAATTTTTGAAAAAGTAATCTATAGACAGTAATACATCAGAATATGCAAAAACTAAAGAAAGAATAATTATAATGAGAATTCTGCAGAATAATGAAGATTTTGGGAAAGAAAAGACTTCAGGACAAAAAGAATCAGATCTAGGGTATTAAAAATTAGAAGCTTCAGAGCTAAAACTGCTTAGAGAAAATAAATCATTTCATTTCATACGGGAAAAATGAAGTCCAAAAAGGATAAAGGACTTCTTCAAATTTCATATTGCTAAAATAGCAATATGATGCTTCATTTCACTTAGCTCATCTATTAGCTCACAATTTCACTCTGCCTTGCTTCCTCCCACCATTTTCTTCTTCCCCTCTCCAAAAAAGCATGTTTGATTCTCCACTTATTCTTAAAGAAAAAGCAAATTTTCTCACCACCATCTCACTTCTAACCATCAGCAAAACTCCATTTCTCACCTTTAATCAGCAAGTATCTTGAAAGAAGCCTGGAGAATGCTACATTTTTTTTTTCACTGCCTACTCATTCTTTAACTTTCTAAATCTAGTTTCTTTTTTTTTTTTTTTTTAATTTTTTATTTATTTATGATAGTCACAGAGAGAGAGAGAGAGAGGCAGAGACACAGGCGGAGGGAGAAGCAGGCTCCATGCACCGGGAGCCTGATGTGGGATTCGATCCCGGGTCTCCAGGATCGCGCCCTGGGCCAAAGGCACGCGCCAAACCGCTGCGCCACCCAGGGATCCCATAAATCTAGTTTCGATTCATGTATCCACAGAAACAAAAAGAAACTAGAGAGTGAAACTGATAATATGTACCTTTCTTATGGAGAGAAATCAAATATTTTCTCTGGACTTTTTCCACAAACAATTGAGAAAATAATTTTTTATTGTTGCCCAGAATTTTAAAAATATGAATATTGTCATTCTGTCACCTACACTTTTAAAGAAATAAAATCCTTCAGAATACCTCAGGAATGCTTACAATTCAACAATAGAAAGACACATAATTCAAAAATGGGCAAAAGATCTGAATAGATATTTCTCCAAAGATACATACAAATGGCAAATAAGCACATGAAAAAAAGATTCAATATCATTAGTCATTATGGAAATATGTATCAAAATCAGAACAAGATATCCCTTTACAACCACTGAGATGACTAAAATCAAAAAGACAGACAATAACAAATATTAGTGAAGATGTGAAGAAATAAAAAATTCAATGGTGGTAGAACAGGAAACAAATTTAATAATCCCTTTGGGGGAAAAGTTTGGTAAATCCTAAAAATGTTAAATATAGAGTTAGGGGGATCCCTGGGTGGCTCAGTGGTTTAGCGCCTGCCTTCGGCCCAGGGCGCGATCCTGGAGACCCAGGATCGAATCCCACATCGGGCTCCCGGTGCATGGAGCCTGCTTCTCCCTCTGCCTGTGTCTCTGCCTCTCTCTCTCTCTCTGTCTCTGTGTGTGACTATCATAAATAAATAAATAAATTTTTTTAAATTAAAAAAAAAAAATCTTAAAAATAAATAAATATAGAGAGTTACCATTTGACCAGACAACTCCACACCTAGGTATACACCCAAAGGAAATGAAAACCTGTGATCACACAAAAATCTATACGTGAAAGTTCATAGCTACATTATTAACAGCCAAAAATGCCCATTTTTAAAAAAAGATTTATGTATTTAAGAGAGCGAGAGCAAGCACACATGCATGCTAGCAGGGGGGAGAGGAAGAGGGAGAGACAGAAACCCAAGCAGACTCCCTGCTGAGCACAGAGACCAGGGTGGGGCTTGATCCTACGACCCTGAGACTATCATCTGATCCCAAACCAAGAGTCAGAAGCTCAACCGAGCCATCCAGGTGCCCCAAAAATGCCCATTTTGAAACACAAATGCCCATCAACAGATAAATGGATAAACAAAATACAGTTTATTCATATAATAGATTATTCAGCCATAAAAAGGAATAAAATCCTGATACGTGCTACAATTTGAATGAACCTTAAAAACATTAGGCAAAGTGAAAGAAGCCAGTCACAAAAGATCTTATGTTATATGATTTCATTTGTATGAAGTGCTCAGAATAAGGAAATACATAGAAACAGAAAATAGGTTGGTAGTTACAAGGGGTAGGAGGTGGGGAGTCAATGGGGAATGAATGCTAATAGGCAGACGATTTCTTTTAGGGATTCATGAAAATGTTCTGAAATTTGATAGTGGTGACATGTGCATTAATTCTGAAAACCCTAAAAATCCCAATTTCTATTCTTTTAAAAAGGTGAATTTATGTCACATAAATCGTATCAATAGTCATTATTTTAAAAATTTAAAAACCTTAAAGCATACCTAATGTCTACTTTAAAACCATGACACTCCTGGGCAGCCCGGGTGGCTCAGTGGTTTAGCACCACCTTCAGCCCAGAGCGTGATGCTGGAGGCCCGGGAATGAGCCCAGGATCGAATCCCACATCGGGCTCCCGGTGCATGGAGCCTGCTTCTCCCTCTGCCTGTGTCTCTGCCTCTCTCTCTCTGCATCTCCTTGTGTCTCTCATGAATAAATAAATAAAATCTTAAAAAAAAAAAAAACATGACACTCCTACTAGTCCTACAGGCACCCCACACCACCCTTAAACCACTTACACCTATTTTCAAGAATTTGGGATATATAGTACGCATTCTTATACCTTCACAGACCCTTTCAAATGTGTGAACAATCTTCAGCATTATTTTTATTTTTTTATTTACATAAATATCACATATACATATATATATACACATCATATACATACACACACACACACACACACACACACACACACACACCATTGTGCATCTTGGTATTCCTACCAAAAATTACATTTTAGAAAGTTATCCATGTGAGCATTTAGAGATCTCCAGTTGTGTATACCTCCATATGCAAAAATTTCTCTGGGGCAGGGGTCAGCAAACCACAAGTCAAATTTCACCCAATGCCTGATTTGTATTGTCTACAGTTAAGAATAACTTTTACATATAAACATTACATATAAACATTTATAATCCATTTGGTGATAGGGAATACTAAGTAGGAACTCCAATGAAGTAAAATGTTATCCCAAGAAAAATAATTCCATTCTTCTCATTAGTCAAACTGTATTACAAAAAAAGAGCAGTCTATTACATTTTTAATTTCATCAACTTAAAAATCTGTGGAAATGTATTCTCTTATTCCTATGACTGTATCACTCTTTCATCAAGGGAGTAGATTTCCTCCATCCTCTTAAAAATGGGCTTTGCTTGGACTTCTACTAAGAAAACATGTTCTGGGTAGCCTGGGTGGCTAAGCAGTTTAGCGGCGCTTTTGATCCAAGACATGATCCTGGGGACCTGGAATCGGGTCCCGCGTCAGGCTCCTTGCGTGGAGCCTGCTTCTCCCTTTGCCTGTGTCTCTGCCTCTCGCTCTCTCTCTCTCTCTCTCTCTCTGTCTCTCATGAGCAAATAAATAAAATCTTTAAAAAAAAAAAAAAAAGGAAAACATGTTCTACTTTACATGGTTTGAAAACAAATTTTACCATCTTAAACTAGAGGTGATCTAAATCTGTTATATTTACATTGGTTTCCTTTTAGTCTACAAATATGCAAGTATTTATTAACTTTAAAACATGGAACGATGAAGTGTGAACCAATAAAATCAGGAGCCCTCTTTTGGAGTCCTCTACATGAAATTTAGTGCATTTTTAATTCTTATTCTTGAATATAAGTTTGTGTAGTTTTCTTTAGTCCAAAGAGAATCTGGTTAGATAAACACTATTCCTACTTAGACTATACATCTGTGTTTGCTTTGCAGAAACACTTAGTACTCAACATCTGAGTTTATCTTTATGTACCTACAATGGGATGCTTTGTTGCTGTTTTTTGAGAGAGTGAGACATGTGCATGCATAAGTGGAGGGGGCAAGGAGTGGGGCAGGGAGGGCCAGAGATAAAGAGAGAGGAAGAGAGAGTCTTTCTCCAAGTGCTATGCATGAAACCCAATGCAGGGCTGGATCTCACAACCCCAAGACCATGACCTCAGCTGAAACTGAGTCCAATATTTAACCAAGTGAGACATATTATTTACCAAAAAAAAATGGAAGAGCTAAGTAAAGCCTCCAATAATTAACTTTATATAACTTGATTTAAAACATTAAAAGTTCTCTCTTTGTATCAAGAAATTAACATGAATTCAGTGAGAGGAAAGTAACCAAAAAACAAATGTGTTAAACCTTCTTTATGAGGCATTATCTCAAATAAATGTTCCCCTCAAAGAAATCATAAGTCTTTTAAAACACCCTTATAAATTAAGTGCTCCTTCAAACTACTTAAAATTATTATCAACAACACACAAAATCTTCAAAAACCAAGGCACCTGTGTGGTTCAGTCAACTGAGCAACCAGCTTTTGATTTCAGCTCAGGTTTTGAGCTCATGGGTCATGAGACTGAGCCTGCATTGGGCACCATGCTCAGTGGGGAGTCAGTTTGAAGATTCTTTCCTCTCCACCCCTTCTACCCACCTCTAAAATAAATAAATAAATCCTTTAAAAAAATCTTCAAAAATCTTAATTAACATTATCTCATAAAACATTAAGCTAGTAACATCAAGTAACTGAATAACTTTCAGATAGGTATACTTTTATCTAATTATGTTCAATAATGAATATATATATTACATATCATTTAAATCTCATCTTATGGGGGTACTACTAATCCTATGAAGTTACAAGTCCAAGAAAAAAGATATTTAATTCTCCCAAAACCAAACAGATACTCATAAACAAGAAAATTCACTTTTCCTACCTTAAGATAGCAGTGTGCATAGCAATAATGAAGCAGATTATCAGAAGGCTGAGTAAGGCTGCTGACCACATGTACCAATTGTTCAGCATACATTGGCACGGAATGTTCCAGATTAATTTTATCCACCAATATCTGAATGGATGGCAAAGGACGCAGAGACTGGAAGTTTGTAGTATTCAGGAAGTTACTTGAGTTCTAGAAAATAATAGAGTTTCCTTTATATTTCAGGAAAACAGTGATTGACATGCAATGCCCCCTATACAAGCCTTAGACTGGCACATTTTGCAATGTCATCAAATCAATCTAGAAATGACTTTCTAAGGGACTCTCTTACCGTAACCAAATACCTTCTATATATTTTAAGTATGTCCTACATTTCAAAATTATTACTGCCCATTTAGCTAAACTTTTTATTTTTCAATCAACTGGAATTGTTCACTGTGTACTCCTCAGTACTTTTTTTATATTATTTTATTTATTTATTTGACAGAGAGAAAGAGTACAAGCAGGGGGAGCAAGAGAAACAGGCACCCCACTGAGTAGGGAGCCCACCATGAGGCTCAATCCCAGGAAGCTGGGATCATGACTGAATCCAAAGGCAGACACTTAACTGACTGAACCACCCAGGCAACCCTCCTCAGTACGTTTAATGGTATTTTTTTAACCTCAATCATTTCCAATTATTGACCTAGCTATCCCAGAGCCAGCCACCATTTGTCTTCCTGCCCTTTATTCACATTTAGATGACAAAGGGACTAAGAAGACTACTCCAAAGTCTCACACAAGCAGCAAAATTTGCAAGGAGGAAAAACTTTTGATCCATATCATATCTATTAATAACATACACATTAAAAGCTCATAAAATCCTAAGAATCTCAGGTTGGGCTTGGTGCATTCAGTGTTATAGAACCTTTCTAAGGTTCCAAATAAATTCAAGTAGGTTTCAAGATGTCCAGACTATGAACCCTGATTATCAAGCAACCCCCTCTAATCCTAGAACTAACTTATTACCTTAAAATGCCATATATACTATCATTCTCAATGAGAAACAGTATGTCCATAGACATATGTGAAAATCCATGGAAGACGATTTCACTGTTAGTCCTTCATTCTCATAATAACTGGGGAGTAGTAGTAGCATTTCACAGAGATTGGCTAAAGATAGTAAATGCTACATAATACTCTTCCCAATCCAAAAAGCCAACAGTGCCATTATTGAGAAATATTGCCTAAAATTGACTAAGTTGAACATACTTGCTTGAGTATGCTTTTTAAACTTTTTATTGATAATTTTTAAACTACCACTTATTAAGCAATTACTTACTTTTTTAAACAACTTTATTTTGGAATATAAAGGTATCACATATGGTAAAGCACACAAATCCTAAGTGGAGAGCTCAACAAAATTTTACATCTGTAACCACCATGCATTTCAAGCACTCTACAATATAATCCCTTCTCAAGGTAATTTATCAGATCACTGCCAGAGGTAGCCAATATTCTAACTGCAATCACCAAAGACTAGTTTTGCTTATTCTTTAACTTTATGGAATCATACAGACACAAACTCATGACTGTCTGCTTTCATTCAACATGCCATCTGTAAGAATTATCTATGTTGTTCCATTCATGGGGTTAACACTTATTATTACAAAACAGCTATTTCTAATAACATTTCTTGCCTTAAACTCACATCTTCTGGTATTAAAATAGCCAACACTGTATTTCTTGTGATTTGCATTTGAATGACATATCTTTTTCCATCCTTTTATTTCTTTTTTTTTTTAATTTTTTTAAAAATTTATTTGTGATAGTCACACAGAGAGAGAGAGAGACAGAGACACAGGCAGAAGGAGAAGCAGGCTCCATGCACCGGGAGCCCGACGTGGGACTCAATCCCAGGTCTCCAGGATCGCGCCTCAGACCAAAGGCAGGTGCCAAACCACTGTGCCACCCAGGGACCCTCTTTTTTTTTTTTTAATATTTATTTATTCTTGAGAGACAGAGACAGAGAGAGAGAGGCAGAGACATAGGCAGTGGGAGAAGCAGGCTCCATGCAGGGAGCCTGATGTGGGACTCGATCCCGGGATTCCAGGATCACGCCCTGGGCCAAAGGCAGGCGCTAAACCACTGAGCCACCCAGGTGCCCCCATCCTTTTATTTCTAACTTGTGTTACAGTTTTCAGTTCCAGAATGTAATTTGGTACTTCTTTATATAGACTGAAGTCTCTTCTAAAACCATCCACCTTTTTGTCTCTTTCTTGAACTCATTACTCATACTTGCTTCGAAGTTAATGTCTAATACTGACATACTTTTTCTCTGCCGAAATTTTCCCCAGATTATCTCTTTACTGAGCAACATAACAATTTTAAGTGGGTAACAGAGAGCAAATACACAAAATTAAACTATTCTATTACAGTCAACTCCCTGTCATAGCTCTTTTTAAAGTGAGAATAGTTTTTACTTCTATAATCATCAGTATGTAGATATCAAAAGAAATATAACCAAAAAAATCTAAAGATAACAAATAATACCTTCTTATGTATATGGTAAACTTAGAAAGCAATACATTATATATGGCTTAAATCAAGTATTAAGCATCTAATAAATCCTCATTAACAATAAGCTAGTAATTACTGTGTTTCTAATATTTGCAAAATGGTTTATGAGCATTTTCTCATCTAGTATTAAAAATGATTTTAAGAGGTAGGTAGTACTGTAAGGGAACAGCTCTGTGCCAGCACCCTGACAATCTTAAACAAATCCATATAGACCACAAAAGCAAGATGCAATCATAGCAGACCTAAGCCTTGGGAGAACATCCTGTGACTCTCTTAGAACATGAAGAGATAGGGAGGGAATCTTGCAAAGAGTTTCTAGAATTCTCACCTTCTATTGACTACTAGGAGACATTTTCTCATCAGCATCCCTCATTCAAGTAAGACATGGAGTTTCCACTTACTCCTTTCAATGTACAGCTGTAATCTATGTAACTATTTAGATGAAGTGTGGAACTGAATCCTTGACAACAAGGCACCTTACTTAATAGTATGCTGTGTATGTATGCTACATGTCATTTTGGCCCTCTGGTTTCAAAGTTGCCCTGAAAGCTGACACCATTAATGATTTGCTTTTGCTGTCTATATGTAATAAACTATTTGAATCCATCTAGGCTTACTGCTTCTTTACCAGCTGAATCTGTCAGCTCATTTGAAAAATAGTTTTGTTTTTCAGAAACAAGTTTAGAGATACAAAGCAATGTGTCATAGTTTGTATATAGACTGACTTCTAGGTCCATGCTCTCATCAATATTTCTTTATACTCGGGGATCCCTGGGTGGCTTGGTGGTTTGGCGCCTGCCTTCAGCCCAGAGAGTGATCCTGGAGTCCCAGGATCGAGTCCCGCGTCTGGCTCCTGGCATGGAGCCTGCTTCTCCCTCCTCCTGTGTATCTGCCTCTCTCTCTCTCTCTCTCTATGTCTATCATAGATAAATGAATAAATCTTTAAAAAAAAATTTCTTTATACAGCCTTAGATTGAAGTTAGTTATATATATAATGTATATATGTACACACACACACACCTTTCTAAGAATTAACAATCACAGTTACATTGCTTTAACACACCACAGATAACTATATAAGCACATATTCTTTTACTCAATCACCTTCCTCTTACAAGATCATAGGACTTGCAAATATGCACATATGAGGAAAAAAAAGTAGTGAACTGCAAAAGATACCTTTTCTCCCATAATGACAGGTAACAAATGATCCAACAAGTTGAATTCAGCCATGACAATAGTACAGGTACATTTTAGAAGAGTAATACTTGTATGTCGAGTAGGAATATATTCCTCCAAAGATGCCACTTCCTCAGGATTCAGTACTGTTTCATTTTCATCCTTAATATCTAAGATGAAATAATGAAAATGTAATAAAAAATTATTTTTGAATAACTGAGTTGGTTCCCAAATTTCAAGGTCAAATTATACTTTTCTTTTGAACAATAAGACAACTATAAAATGTGTTACCCTTAACAGTATAAGTTATACTACTATAGAATGTAAATTTTTTTATTTATTTATGATAGTCACAGAGAGAGAGAGAGAGGCAGAGACACAGGCAGAGGGAGAAGCAGGCGCCATGCCCCGGGAGCCCGACGTGGGATTCGATCCCGGGTCTCCAGGATCGCGCCCTGGGCCAAAGGCAGGCACCAAACCGCTGCGCCACCCAGGGATCCCTAGAATGTAAATATATGTCTTTGCTGTATAAAAATTTACATATTTTAAAATATGTTTTAAATATTTCAAAGAAATTCTTCATCTCTTTTGTTAAAAATATAGCTTCTGCTCATAAAGACACCATGAAGATGATGCAAAAGCAAGCTAGAAACTGGCAGAAAGTATTTGCCTTAGATACAGATGGATATAGAAATCTATACAAAGGACTCACCATGTTAAAAAAAAATTAATATAAAACCTTTTAAAAATCAATAATAAACAACAGAATAGGAAAATGGGCAACAAAGCCTTATTAAATAAGCAAAAGATAATATTTCCAAATGGCCAATAATTCTATGGAAAACTAGATAACATCATTAAGCATCAAGTAAATGCAAATAAAGTCACATGACAACATTACAGACCCACTAAAATGGCTAAAATGAAAAAGGCTAATACTAAGTGTTGGTAAGCATGCAAGCCAAAGATCAGCAAACCTTTTACATAAAGACTATTTAAAAAATATTTTAGCCTTTGCCAGCTAGTCTGTCACAACTACTCAACTCTGCCACTGTAGCACAAAAAAGGCCACAGACAATACCTAATTGTATGAGCATGATTGTGTCCCAATAAAACTCTACCTGTGGAAACTGAAAATTGAATTTCATATGGTTCTCACAGGTCACAAAATATAATTCTTTTATTTTTTCTAACTATTTAAAACACAAAACCCATTATAAGCTCATGTCCTGCACGAAAGAAGAAATCATAGTTTGCCAGCCCCAGCAATTAAAACTCTCCACACTAAAAACAAAACAAAACAAAACAAACTCTCCAAACTACTAATAAGAGTGTAAAGTGGTCCAACCACTTGGGAAAACATTTTAGAAATATCTACTAAAAGTAAACATAATGTAATCCTTTTACCTAAGTGATTCTATTCACACATGCCCAACAGAAAGGAGTGCACATTTTACCAAAAGGCATGTAGTAGAATGTTTGTGGCATCACTAACATAGTAACCAAAAACTAGATATTAAATACTCATCAACAGTAAAGTTATGGTATATTCACACAATGAATATAACAGTATATAAAAATGAAATAAATCTTATAAACAAACTAAAGCTAAAGTAAGAGACAGAAGATACATACTGTGTGATTCCACTTACATGAATTATAAACTAAGCAAAAACTTAACCCATGATGTTAGAAGTTAAAGAGACCCTTCTTGGGGTCAAAGGAGTAAAGAGGAGAGCACAGGGGACTTAGCACTGCTAAGGTTCCATTTCTTGAACAGTTAGTTACCTAGATATAGTTAAATTTGCAAAATTCACAGAACTAAATCCCTAGGTTTTATACTTTCCAATATGTATACTACACCTCAATAAACAGCTTTAAAAGAGTGGAGAACTAAAAACTTAAGATTTAATACATATGTACTCATTTACATGCACTTATGTATATATAGAAGCAGCTCTCACTTTGCACAGTTCTGATATACATCAATTTCAGTTATCTTGTTTTAGTTAAAAAAATGCCAATTGAAAAAAAAAGCCAAAAAAAAAATAAAAATAAAAATAAAAAAAAATAAAAAATAAAAAAAAGAAAAAAAAAGCCAGTTGCCAAAAATCAGTTCAAATCTCAGTTACCACAATATAGTAAGTGCATAAAGTACAAACCTTACTGCAAGTTCTTCAATCCACAAATCATAACATAAATAGAAGATATGCATCATCATCAGTGACCAATTACATTACTTCTTTCAAAGTTGGTCAGATTTGGCTACTGGCTACTGGGATCTCATGTGTGTTATTTAACTCCTACATAGACGGCAAAAAATATAGTTGTGCTGACTCCTTGCTTACTAGTGATAAACCCCTGTGACATTTTACAAAAGTGGATAATTGAAACAGAATTGGCAATCAAAGATGAAAGTGCAGCAAAGAAACAAAAACTGAGAACATACAAGGAGTTACAGAAGAAACAGCTGACTGTGGGAATATCAACACTGTACTTTTGGATAGACTCTTAATATGCAGCTAGGGGAAGTAGTGAAGACAGACTTATCAACGCCAATGTAGAAAGTAGTTGTGATAATCAAAATGGTGATAACAAAAATGAAGATGTCTATTTTTAACTCTTTTAGGAACCTCCAAACAGTTTTCACAGTGCCTATACCAGGGGTAGCGGAAGGGGAGGTGGACAGGGGGATGAGATGACTGGGTGATGGGCAATGAGGGGGGCACTTGATGGGATGAGCACTGGGTGTTATAGTACATGTTGGCAAATCAAACTCCAATAAAATTTTAAAAAATACAAAAAAAAACAAAAACAAAAAAAACGAATGAAGATGTCCCACAAGAAGTGATGCAAACAAAATTCTTCCCATGAAAGGAACCCTCAGAGGTTTTCACAATTTGAAAGTATATAGGAATCTGATCCCAACTTAGAAATATGACAATTTGCCAAAGCATAGGAAAGGCAGTCACTCTATAAGTTACTGGAAGAGGAGACAAGCATCATTTAAACTACTCTTAAAACTACCATTAAAAAAAAAAAAGAAAAACTCCCATTAAAACTACTCTTTTAACAACAAAAAAAACTTACTTTTTTACTATTTCTATCTCTATGTACATTCATACCAACAGTAAGAGAGCTCTTAGTGCTTTGACAAAAATATCCAAAAGCGTGAAACAATTTCAATTTGTAACATTATGATCACTTTCCATGATTTCAGCTGGCACATTTTTATGGTTCCTAATTACCATGCAAGGTGAGAATTGTCTGTATATATAAACTAAAGTGAGGGTGTTTTTCTGTATGTTGGTAAATTGAACACCAATAAAAATTAATTTAAAAAATATATATATATATAAATTAAAGTGAGCTAACAGCAGTCTATATACATATACATATATTGTATAACATGTAGATTTATACATAAATGTATATAATCACATTCTTGAGATAATAAACTGCTTCAGATAAAAATTCATGTTATATATATGTATGTGCATATGTGGGTGGGGAGCATAATTCCACTGTTGAAGAGACTGCTAATTATAATCTTTCTTTTAGCAATAAAACTCTCTGAACTTAATTCTAGTACTGGGACTCTCAGACACTATGCTTTCCAGTCTCCCTACTACTAGGTATATGGACAGGTTACTAAATTTTGGTCAATGGGATGACAGAGCCATGCTATTAAATGAAACTACATACCTACCATTTTCTCTTGCTCCCACTTTCCTGTTGATTCAAATTAGATACTGTAATGGTGGGCCAACATGAACCATGTAGATGAGGTATATCTCAAAGAATGGTAGAAGAACAAGACACAAGGAATTCTGGGTCTAAGATAATCTCATGGAACAGTTACTCTAATACGCTACAATACCTACCAGCTTGGACTTTTACATGAGAAAAACAAATTAGGTACTGATTTTTGTGTGAGCCTAAGTTTCATTTCTCTGGGATAAATGCCCGAAAGTATAGTTGCTAGGCTAATATGGTAGTTACATGTTTAGTTTTTAAAGAAATAAACTGTTTTCAGAAGTACATTTTACATTCCTATCAGCAACGATGAGCGATCCAGTTTCTTCCCACTCTCCCCAACATTTGGTACCATCACCATTTTTTATGTTAGCCATTCTATACATACTATTCTAGCACTTTTAAGAGTGTCTGGGATGGAGCTGGCATTCAAGCAAGGTACAAGAAACGAATGCATAAACCTGTCAAGGACTTAATATATACTAGGCATTGTGTTATATACTATTACATGCACTGATGTTGGAAGTTGGTCCTACTAGGATAACATTTAGGTAACAGTAAATTTGCTATGGCAAAAGTCAAATAAAGTTTGGACAACAGCCTAAGGTTTATTTCATATAACAATTTGAGTCTAAAGGATCCAGAGTTGACATAGTGCTACCAAGCTACAAAAGACCTAGGTTCTTGCTATCTTTTTGCTGTTATCATCAGCATGCAATTTTCATCTCAGGATCAAAGATGGCAGCTCCAGCTCTTGCCATTATAATTTTTTCTAGCCAGAAGGAAGAGGTAAAGAAAAAAAGGAAGATATGCACTTTTACTTTTAGAGTCACAGCCTCAAAATTCACGTAATTAAAGTTCTGCTCCTATCCAGGTAGCCAGAACCTTGAGTCCTATAACTATACTTGGAATGTGTATCTTTATTTTTATCATAAGAATTTCTATCATGAAATCTCTTTTACTATAAAATAAGAAGATAATGGATATTGGGGAAACAATTTAACCATCTCCGTCACAATAATTAAACTCATTACTGAGACAGAAAAATGAAAAATCAGTGATGTTTACTTAAATTTCCTAAGGTTAAAAGCGGGGGTCAGAATTCAAGCCGTAGTCTGACCGCATAGTGGTCCCTTTACATGCTATAATGTCCTAGAGTGCTTTATTGCAAAAAAAATGAATTTGTATTTTTGAAACTGCAATACCTTCATGCATGTAGAAAAAATTAAATGTACAACAAATTCTTTACCAGTAAGTCGTAAGTGTCCTTGAATGCTAAATTTGTATGTTTAGAGTCCATCTCCATCTCCATGCTCTTTAGAATCCACTAAGGTGGGAAAATGATTTCAAGAATATACACTGGAAAAAGTATCAAAAAGGTATGGCAATAAAATGCTGACAAATACTAGCAAATAAAGTACTTACATAAATAATTTCCAAATCTTGACGTCTCCCATAACTTCTACACACAAGTGTATTCTTTAAACAACTAAATACATGAAAAGCAGGCACACGATATAAAAAAAGTGTAATTTGGCAAAATACAACAAATCAGGTTATATAATCATTCAAATCAACTAGCAAGGGCAGCCCGGGTGGCTCAGTGGTTTAGTGCCGCCTTCGGCCCGGGGTGTGGTCCTAGAGACCTGGAATGGAGTCCCATGTCAGGCTCCCTACGTGGAGCCTGCTTCTCCCTCTGCGTTGTCTCTGACTCTCTCTCTGTCTCTCATGAATAAATAAATAAAATCTTTAAACACACACACACACACACAAACAAATCAACTAGCAAGAGACTCAAAATTAGGCCAAAAACAAACCTGGTTTTAGCCCACTATATGGTTCATATTCATGTTCCAAGGCACAAACAATCATTTTCAAAATTCTATGTACTGCACTGCTATCCAAACGAAAATCAAGAGGACCTATAACAAGGCTTTTGGTAGATTTCTCCTGAACTGTTCCCATATCTTCACTTTTTCCTGGAGAAAAGTCTTGTTGATTTGCAGACCCTACAAGAAACCACATCTTACATTAATATTTTAAACAATGAGATATACCAATCGTAATATTACTCATCTTTTTAGCTTACAGCTTAATGCCTTCAAATCAATTCTCCATTGGTTGAATACACAGAACACTGCCAATCTATATTTTTCTCTACACAGATGAGATGGTATTACTAACAACAACAAAAAAAAAATACTAATTCAAATAACAATTACTCCCATAATCTATTTAACGTTACAAGAAGTGCTTTAAAATTGAAATGTTCGTTCTTAGAAAATTATTCTCTAAAATCTCAATGCCTAATATCCAATAATTCTATACACAATACTACAATGTTGACTAGGAATGGTAAGTAGAGGAAGTTGCATTTTAACACTTTATCTTATAAAATTTCACTGAAAAAAATGTTCACAGGGTGCTGTAAGAGTTGTCTATAGTGACTGTGGAAGTGGAACAATAGGTTTTACCTGCTTAAAACTTTTTCCAGAATAAAATCATATGGCCATGCTTCATGCTGCAGAACCCAAGTTCTTCAATCCTTTATCTGCCCATATATTAAAGAAGAAACCATGGGCTATCTTCTAAGAAAAATATTGGCTCTATCTGCAAGTATTTCTCCTTATCTAAAACATACACTCCATATATCAGAGATTTGTTTTTAATACATAAATCTACTGTTATAAGCGAAAACATATGGTAATTTCTAATTCTTAAGCCATTTGTTTTTCAAACAAAAATAGGAAAGTAACACTTCCCAGCACTTAGTACCTTTATCTAGGAAGGCCTAATTAAACACAAAGGTTCTGTACCCATACTTCCTAGCTTTTTAAAAAACACATTTCTGTAATTTCAAATAAACGAGTTCAATCTTTAGTCTCAGTACCATGTACAAAAACTGAATATTCAAAAATCAGATAACAGCCACAGACTTAAATGTCACAAATAAAACAAAGTTAATATTATATATAATATGCATAAATAATACTGAGTCACATTAGAAATTAGGTATAAGCAACATGCTATTCACATAAAAAAAATCACTGCTTTTCATAGCTAAGCCATGTAAATCTGTTGTGGAGCTAACTTGAAAACAACAAAAGAACTCTGGTTGCAAACAATATGCAAAAACAAGGAAAATGCCCTGCTTTGAGACCCATAATGGCTATTAGGCCTCCTAAATAAATGTCATTTTATAAAAAGATCCTTTTTTCAGACATCAAATTGTCTCTAAAGTAATAGAAGTCTATAAGCTTTGAGATTTGTTGTTGTTTTTGTTGGTCACTGGTTGTTTTATTTTTTTGCAGATAATGCAACTTGATTATAAAGTAGTTATTTTTTTAAGATTTTATTTATTCATGATAGACAGAGAGAGAGAGACAGCGACATAGGCAGAGAGAGAAGCAGGCTCCCTGTGGGGAGCCTGGTGCAGGACTCAATCCCAGGACCCCAGGATCACAGCCTGAGCCAAAGGCAGATGCCCTTCACTAAGCCATTCAGGTGTCCCTATGAGGTAGTTTAAATTTAGATGCCAGTGGTCTGTCTGAAATGTAAATTTAGGACTGGCTTTTAGCTGTATCTTTTCAGCAAGATATTTACCGTATCCACTCTCAATGTTTCAGTCATCCCAGCTCCCTCAACCTTTGGCTACTCTTAAGAGTCAACACAATATCAAGGCAGCCCAATGAAAAGACAAGACTTACCAGTCTCTCTGGGATAGCCAGAAGCAACAGCATCTTTATTGCCCCTAACTTCCCATACTTTTATACTCACTGATAGAAAATTATTCCCCTTCCTATTCTGCAAGCTATCAAAACAACTCCACCAACCATCTGTGCTGTCAGTGTAGGTGAAAACTACATATCCCCAGTTATCCTCTTTCATTATAGATTCATCTGCTTTTTCACCCATGACTTCTCATTAAAGTTTGCTTGTATATAACATACCTTAGAAGTCTATGTATAAAACTGGTAACTTTAAAGACAAAAGAGTCTGTTTTTGCTTTAGAAAATTAATCCTTAAATAGAATGTAGGAATAAAAAAATCCTTCTATTTTAGCATTCCCTTACCCCCAGCACTGTCCCAAGACATCTAGATTCAAACAGGCAATGAACCACGATACTTCTCTCTCATCCTTTTATCAATCCAGTAACTGCACTGTTTCAACTGTAACTCTTTATAGTTCTCTAAAAATTTTCCTGTTGTAGATTACATTTTCAGCTATCTATTATTTTAGGTCCATAACAACATGTGTAATAACTTCCTAAAAATAGACGAGAAAGGCAGTAGTCATAGTAACAAATACCCAGTTATATTAATAAGAAATATTTCAATTTAGGTACACCTGGGTGGCTCAGTGGTTGAGCAGCTGCTCTGGGCTTAGGGCGTGATCCCGGAGTCCCGGGATCAAGTCTCACATCGGGCTCCCTGCATGGAACCTGCTTCTCCCTCTGCCTGTGTCTCTGCCTCTCTCTCTCTCTCTCTCTCTCTCTCTCTCTCATGAATAAATAAATAAAAGCTTTTAAAAATATATTTCAATTGAGTTTGTAAAACAATGTTTTCAGGCAGCATAACAAAAACAAAATAGTTGTCAGAAGATGCTTATCAATGTCAAGCAGTAGCACAGGAAACTTACTAAATGAATTTTTGTTTATATGCCATTTCACAATGTGGTTAAAGTACTACTACATCATTAATCACAACAAAATATAAGGTTTTTGGGGTTTTTTTACTGCATTTACTAGGTTTCTTAAATTAGAATACTATCAAAGACTTACTTTAAACATGCCAATCAAATCAACTTTCAAAATTTCAGACTTTACTATAAACTTTGTGAAATTATCAATATGCATTTATGTAAATTTATGGCACTTTCTGTTAGTATGGACTATATAAACAAAAAAATGTCAAGTGACATCAAACCAAGAATTTTATTTTTTTTAAGCTTTTATTTATTTATTCATGAGAAAGAGAGAGGCAGAGACATATGCAGAGAGCGAAGCAGGCTCCCTGCAGGGAACCTGCTGTGAGACTTGATCCCAGTATCCTGGGATCACGATCTTAGCCAAAGGCTGAGGCTTAACCAGTGAGCCATCCAGGTGCCCCCAAACCAAGAATTTTAGTTGAAATATTTCTTTAAAGTATCTGAAATTAACCTGTGAGAATTCAAAATACTTTTCTTAGGTTCATTCTACAATTTCTCTGTTTCAAGTAATCAAAAAAGGAAGAAAAGCTGAACCCAGTAATTATGATTGCAGGCTATAGAATCAGATTAGCACACTAGCAAATATAAACTGCTTCTATCTTTTAGAAACTGTGGAAGCAGCATATGTACAAATACAATTTTCAGTGCTTGGTTTCCTTCATTTGAAGGACAACTACTTGATACTCCAATGTCCTCAGAAGACAGGGAATCCATAACACATTTAAAAGGCTTCATATCCAACCAGAAGACCTACCATCTTACATTTGGTAACTACAATACTGTAACAATTTTTGAAGTTCTTAGTTGCCCTTTCCTATATATAATTGGCTACTGAATATATCTACCTCAATGTCCATATCAAAATATATCTTTTCCTCCAAAATCTTTCTTGAGATTTCAAGACCAAAATATGATACACAATTTAATTTTTAAATAAAGCAATGCAAAGGCAGTGAGTGAGGGTTTTAAGCACGGAATTAAACCAACCTAAAGGGTAGGCAGCAGGAAGCCAGTAAAAAAAGCTATTAAAATGTAGAGAGGACAGTGGATTAGATGAAAGTGGGAAGAGTGGAGTTTACGAGAAGTGAATGAATTTAAAACAGATTTTGTAGATGAAAAGTGAGTCATGATGATTCCTAGGTATCTGGCTTGAACAGCCCCAAGACAGAACAATTTTCCAAGACAAGAATATTGAAATTAAGAGGAAATCAGTAGACAGTAATAAGGATTTTAATAATTCCATTTGAACATATTCAGTTTTGAAATATTTGTGAGACATGTAAAGAAGTAAAAACGCCATGTACACACTAGATATTTAATTCTATACTTAAAGAAGTTTGGACTAAAATTATAAATATGTACAAAGGTACATATCCATGGAAAAGAATGAGAGAACTTCAGGAAAGAGTATAGGGAAAAGAGTAAACCCAAGGTTTCATCAATGAGAACAGCAACATTTAGAAATCCATTACAAAAAAAGGAAGCAGAAAATCACTGCTCTTTCCTTCTGTTTTCAACTAACAACACTTGTTATCTTGTTATCATCTTTCAAGATCAACTCCTCTGTGAAGACTCTAACTCTACACATAAAAGTAGTCACTTTCTGGACAGCCCGAGTGGCTCAGTAGTTTAGCGCCACCTTCAGCCCATGGCATGACCCTGGAGACCAGGGATTGAATCCCACATCAGGCTCCCTGCGAGGAGCCTGCTTCTCCTTGCTGCCTGTGTCTCTGCCTCTCTTTCTCTCTGTGTCTCTCATGAGTAAATAAATAAAATCTTTAAAAAAAATAATAAAGTAGTCACTTTCTGACCTAGACCTCTCTTAGCTATCCATTTATACTACTGTTTTTAATGTGCTATATATTATAATAATTTATTTAAGTGTACAAACCCTACCTATTAGTTTGAGAAATGCTGTGGTCTTCTTGACATTCACTATATCTAACTCATCACCTAACACACAGAAATCATTACTATATGAAAAGTTAACAAAAAAAAAAGATAAACCTGTTTCAATATGAAAAAAGATGAGAATAAGTACAATATAGTATATTGAAGAGCACATAAAGTATCAGTTAAATTCTTAAAAGCATCATTTGATTGCTTATAAACACATAAGACTATATATCCACAGTCTCCAGAAGAATTTATTTCCACTCTTCTGCTTGAAACAGTTTTTTAATAAAAGATCTATATAACCTTCAAAATGCATTTAACACAGAAAAGGAAATGTTTATGCTTTTTGACAACTCAATGCAACATAAAATTTGATGTATCAAAATTTTAATATTTGGTGCATAATAGAATGAAATCTGGTTGGCTATAAAAAATGACTTCTCAGTCAGCTACACACAGATAAAAATAAGTATCTAAGAAAATTCTAACATAATATTAAACTTATTCCCCTAAGTAACAGAAGGTAAATCTGATGTAACCAATTACAACCAGTCAAGGACCAACTGATTCTGATGAGTCTTTTGTTTCTGTTATCCAAGGAAAAGCAAACACAAAGGAAAGAAACAGTACCTTTGCCAATGATATTCTCCACTGTATACAGGTAATCCATATAAAAAGCCCCAAATCTTTGCATTCCAGCTACCTCAGTGTAGGTCTCCTGCCAACAAAGAAAAGCAAACAGAACACAAATTGTACAGAAGAGACTTCTAAGTTTAAAACCTGATGGGTACTGAGGGGGCACTTGAGGGGATGAGCACTGGGTGTTATTCTGTATGTTGGTAAATGAACACCAATAAAAAATAAATTTATTTTTAAAAAAAGCCTGACAGGTAAAGAATCAAATATACTCCTTACATAGAATGTGTATCAACTCAAAAGTTTACCAAAAAAAAAAAAAAAGGAAAACAGAGGCTATCCAAAAAATTCACTTCTAAGACAGGTAATGTTAACTCTACTACAATACTACAAACCACACCAAAGGACATCCATAATTCTACTAGACATTTTGACCACTTTATCAATAATGTCTGGTTAATAACTATATGGAATAATATACCCTTAATCTTTATCACCCTCACAAAACTGTCCAATATATATTCTCAAATATAATTAATCCTTATATATTGTTAAATATTCCAGTACTTATATGAAACTCAAAAACTAAAGATATACTAAAATATTCAAAATATATGCAAATATGCAGATTAAAATGGAATTCTTTATAAAAGTAAATGTAGGAAAAAGGATTAATATTTATATTATTTATTCTATTATACTTTTTGATTTTTTAAATTTACTCTATAAAACATTATTTTACATGAAAAATTCAAACACTAAGACACTTACCTAGTAAAATGTAAAATTCTTCATCTCTTCCCATTAATCCTATATCCAAAAGTAACTGCTAATTAAATGATAATTCTATAAGTTTCCTCCATGACTATTTTAACAGTAGGGAATGGATAAACAAACTAATTGGCTACTTAGTATATATAAGTAGAGACCTTTGTGTACTCTTCAAACTTCTATAGATGTAGAACCTGGACTAAAATATTCTAAAGGTTTCAATAAACAACCAGCATTCAGAATGTATTACTTAAAAAGAAAAATGGCAATCACAAGTATTCACACAAAGTGTCCATCCAGACACAGCTAGAAATTGGCTCAAATATATATTCTCTGACCTTATGATGAGCTGCATCCAAGATAAATTCTGCACGAGTACCATTATTTTCTGGGCTTCGGTAATCAAACAATGAATTTGTAAGGTATGTCAAACCTTTCATATTCAAATTTTCACCACAAATGAAGAAACAGGCTTCCTAAAAATAAATGCAAAATTTTTGAACAGGAGGAAAAATCATTAAACTGTTAAAGAAAATAAAACCTTGGTTTTATAATACCCATTAAGTAGTTAATAGAAATCACTACAACTTTAAGTCCTATAAAAAGACAAGGAATGCTGTCTCCATTTTCACTGCCTATCTTGGCAAAGAACATTTTACAAACCAAAAAGGAACTCCAAGTAGCTGCCATAAACAAGAAAGATGAAACATTTATGAATTGGAAAGTATTTGGAACTACTGTCCAGGTGTTAAGTGCTACCAACTTTCTAAATTCCCCTGAGCCCTATAATTTCTTACAGGGAAAACAGTGAAGTTCCTCTCTTAAGCCAAAGATATATGTAGTCTAACAGATTTTTTGGTATGGTTAAACACTTCAATAAGCACTTCATTATC
The DNA here is from genome assembly GCF_018345385.1 of Vulpes lagopus. Classification (NCBI taxonomy): domain Eukaryota; kingdom Metazoa; phylum Chordata; class Mammalia; order Carnivora; family Canidae; genus Vulpes; species Vulpes lagopus. Next base: position 37,267,097 of record NC_054832.1, read on the forward strand.
CCTGTATTCTATCCATAAGAGGGGGGAAGAGGTAAGGGGAGAATCTGACTTACAGTTTCACTTCTATTAATATTCTCTTCAAAATCTTTAACACCCATAATTCCTTTAAGGCACAAGGCTCTGCAACCTACAAAACCAATCTGGCAATTGAAGAAAGGTTCTCCCATCATAAGGGCCTATAAGAGGGAAGGAAACATTAGAACTAAAAATTTGAATTTCATAAAAATGTTACAGACTTAAAAACATGTTATAGGCTCCCCTTGTAGAATTTCTGAATTAGTAGAAACCTCTTTAGGATTATGGCCTTTCCAAATTTAAAATAAGAAACATCTTATTTCTCTCTGTATCCTCAAATCTTTGTATCCTCAATGACTGCCATCTTATGAACATTAATCCACATATACATACAAGCTCATACCAGTTAAAGACTGAAAGAATTAATGTTTCATATTACAGTAGAATCTATGTTAAAGTCATAATTATTTCAATCAATACTATTGATGACTAAAATAAAAATAAAAACCATGAATATATTTTAAACACGTCACTATGATAAAAGCCTCCGTTTACTACATATTAACTTTAAGGAACATTCAAAAAGTTTTAAATATATGTTCAATGTTGAATGATTACCTCAACTGTAGTTCCTTCTTGTTCCCAACACAATATTTCTTTGGATTTTACTTTCTGAGGGCTATAATAACTACTCTCAGCTTGCATTTCAGTGAGCTAAGAAACAATATAAGAATATTAAGTAAGTAAAATTAGTATTAGATAGCAATAACCTGTCATTATTATGATGAATTGATGTAAACAGGGTCAACTTTTAAGATTCAGGAAATTTAATTATTAAGCAGGAGAACAGGTGCAACAAAAACAGCCGTAACAGATTATCCATGCTATAACGGTTGAAAATGTTAGTCTAGGGATCCCTGGGTGGCGCAGCGGTTTGGCGCCTGCCTTTGGCCCAGGGCGCGATCCTGGAGACCCGGGATCGAATCCCACATCGGGCTCCCGGTGCATGGAGCCTGCTTCTCCCTCTGCCTGTGTCTCTGCTTCTCTCTCTCTCTCTCTCTGTGTGACTATCATAAAGAAGTAAAAATTTAAAAAAAAAAAAAAAGAAGAAGAAGAAAATGTTAGTCTAAGCTCAAAGAGAGAACTGAAATACCATCTTATTTTTATTTAACATGTCTTAGCAATATTGCCTAAAAAGGGTAAAAAAAAAAACCTATGTAACTAGAACAGTCTCATATAATGGTTCATATATTCTGCCAAAAATTTACATGTATTTTAACCTCAATTCATTTTATACTCCCTACACATTCAACCAGGGTTAGTTCAATCATTTCCAAAGTTTCTCCCAAATTTTTCATCAAAAAGAAAACTATGAAAAAACACAAATTCAACAAAACTTCATCTAGCTCTATGAGGGAAGTAGGTTCATGGGGATTTACTTTCAAAATATATGTCTCAGGGATCCCTGGGTGGCGCAGCGGTTTGGCGCCTGCCTTTGGCCCAGGGCGCGATCCTGGAGACCCGGGATCGAATCCCACGTCAGGCTCCTGGTGCATGGAGCCTGCTTCTCCCTCTGCCTGTATCTCTGCCTCTCTCTCTGTGTGAGTGACTATCATAAATAAATAAAAATTTAAAAAAAAAATTTAAAAAAAAACAAAACAAAACAAAACAAAATATATGTCTCAGACTCATTCAATCGTGTAAATACTTAATGAGTGACAGCTAGATAACAAGTACTAACCTAGATGCTGCCAAAACACCCACCACCCCTACAACCTTCGCACGCCTGAAGTTTATAAAACATTACTTGTATATATCTAGACAAACCTAGATAAATCATTTTTAAGAGGTAAATTTTCTAAATGCATGTGGTATCCTGGTTTGGATCATGTTACAGAAAACAACATTATGAAACTCAGTTAAAGTCTGGAATTTAACAGTAATGCAACCGTGTTGGCTTCCTACTTTTGACAAATGTACTATGATAGCATAAAATGTTAACAGAGGAACTCAGTAAGTAGTCTATGTGAACTCTCTGTACTTTGCAAGCTTTCTATAAACCTAAAACTATTCCAAAATAAAGTCTTTATTTTCTCAAAGGTATTCTGCCATGTTTACTAATGAGACCCGTCCACACTCTTGTGAAATGGATACATTATTCAAACATTAAGGCAAAATCAAAGATCACATTAAAAAAAAAAACAATAACTTCAGTCAAACAGAACTTACTGAACAAAAACGTTATCATTTAAACATAACTTTATGCTTAAAATCAACTGATTATTCTCATTTTTTGTAACAAAAATATTGTATATATAAGCCCTCATCTCTTAGATGCTTCTAGAACTGGTATACACACTGTTGTACAATTCTCAACAATGCTCAAGTAAAAATTCAGCATTTTAGACCTTTTATTCAGCATTTTAAACTTGATCACCCTTCAGCTGTCTACAATTATTGTAAAGAAAAAGCAATTAATTGATTAAAAGGACTCAAATATTACAAGAAAAATCTTCAACATGATTTTTTTAATGCTACATTTAATTTGGCATGATTTTTGTTGGATTGATATCAACTGTTCAGAATGCTAATGTAGAAACATGACCTTATTTTCTGACCAAAATATGAACCACAAATTAATTCCATATATTCTTTAAATCCAAGCTGAACAATGAATTCTAATGTTTTCCTCCTAAATTTCAACATACGTCTCTTAGAGAAACCTTAGAAACATAAATGTTCTAAATTTTTTAAAAAGATGTATAATGAGTACTGCCCTAAAAGTCTATAAAAGTTTTGTATATAAACACAAACTACTCTGACTCAATTTAATACAATTCTTCTCATCAATGAAGAGGAATATACCAAAATAACTTCAAATTCAACATAAATATGCAAAAATCACCAGAAAAGATAGAATTTTACTAGCAATCTTTAAATTCCCTCACAAACTTAGATTAAAAACAACTTCTTTTGGATCATCTAAAACTGGCAATATACCATATGATTTAACTCATATGTAGGATCTAAAAAACAAACCAACAAAAAGAATCAGACCAATAAATACAGAGAACAAACTGATGGTTTCAAGGGGGAATGGGCAAAACAGATCAAGAAGAATGGGATATATGTAGGCTTCCATTACAGGAAAATTAGTCATGGGAATATAAAAGGCACACTATAGGGAATATAGTCAATGACACTGTAGTAGCATTGTATGTTGACAGATGGTAGCTACACTTGTGGTTAGCTTACCATAAGGTATAAAGATGCGGAATCACTATGTTGTACACCTGAAATAATGTAACATTGTAGGTCAACTTTACTCAAAATTACACCAAGTCATAAGTGTAAGTTCTCAAAGTAAGTAGTTAATTCATGCTGCTGTTACTAAGAAAATGTTTATCTTTTATCATTTAAGTCTGAATATACTTACAATTAATACAATTACAATTATTATTGCCAAAAACATCTGTTAAATGCAGAGATGATCATATCATAAAAAAAAATTTTAAATAAATTTAAAAAACAAAACTGATATTATATGGAATGTGTATCTCGACTGTTGGCAACAGTCAAGAGAGAGTGTGTGAGCATGAGCAGAAGGGGCAGAGGGAAAGGGAGAGAAAGAATCTCAAGCAAATTCCACACTGAGCATGGTACCTGATTGGTGTCCATTCCAGGACCCTGAATTTATGACATGAGCCAAAACTAAGAGTCAGACGCTCAACCAGCTGCACCACCCAGATGCAGTTTATTATGTTTTAAAGATTTTATTGTTGTTGTTGTTTTTTTTAATTTTACAGACTGATACATATTCCTTTCATCTAAGGTGGATCAGGTAATTTCAATTATGAAATTTATAATAAAAATAATTTGTTTCATAGACAAATTAGAAATAAGTGTAAAATATATGTATTTTTACCATTTTGCCCCAGTCTTTATTACCAAAAAAAATTTTTAATCAATCAAGTTTAACTTTTGCTAAAAATTCATTTCCTATATCTTTTAGGGTTTGTCATTATTAGAAAATACTTAATGATTTTAAATTAGAAAAGTCTTTAAAGACTATTTACTTTAAAATACTTTTAATCCACTAGCTGGGGTAATTATAAATTGTCTCCCTTTATTACTGATTGAAAAAATGTATTTAAGGAAACAATCCACGCCAAATTAAAAACACCCTGAGAGCAAAAACTTGTTATTTTCTGTGCTACATTTCCAGTATCTAACAAGTTAACTAAATACTACATCACAGGTTGGACCCATGAGTTTATCTCCTGCAGAAAAATGCCTCCATAATAAACCAACAAGACAAATAAAACTGAAGAATTTATTCAATAAAAGAGGATCTCAAAATTTTGGAAGATGGAAAGCAGAAGAGGAGACAGGCAGAGGATGGATGATTTATTTGATCAATGTATACCAGCAATTTCCAAGAGCTGGAGATACAAGTAGCTGTTTTAAAAATTACTTACTGAGTTTGGTGTACTACCAAAAAAAAAAAAACAAAAAAACAAAAAAACAAACAAAAAAAAACTACCCACCATTTTCTGAAAAGGTTATTTTTCTTTCATCTACTAATGGACATTTGGTTTGTTTCAACTTTTTTAAGGGTTTTGTTTGTTTTTTTAAGTAATCTCTACACTAAATGTGGGGCTCGAACCTACTCCAAGCTGAAGAGTCGCATACTCTACCAGCTGAGCCAGCCAGGCACCCCAGGTTGCTTCAACTTTTTGGTCATTGTAAATAGTGTTTTTATGAACATTCATGTACATCTATTTATTTTTTTAAAGATTTATTTATTTATTTATTTATGATAGACAGAGAGAGAGAGGCAGAGACACAGGAGGAGGGAGAAGCAGTCCCCGACTCGGGACTCGATCCCAGGACTCCAGGATCGCGCCCTGGGCCAAAGGCAGGCGCCAAACCACTGAGCCACCCAGGGATCCCCATATACATCTATTTAAGTACAGTTTAATTCCTCTGGGTATGCACCTATAGTGGAAATGCTGAGTAACTTGATTGTAAGTTTAACGTTTCAAGGAACCACCAAACTTTTTTCCACAGTGACTGTGCCACTTTACTTTCCCACCAGTGTTCCCATTTGCTTTTAATCAACTCCAACTAAGATCCCACTACTGTCAAATCACTGCTCTAGGGATCCCTGGGTGGCGCAGCGGTTTGGCGCCTGCCTTTGGCCCAGGGTGCGATCCTGGAGACCCGGGATCGAGTCCCACGTCGGGCTCCCGGTGCATGGAGCCTGCTTCTCCCTCTGCCTGTGTCTCTGCCTGTTTCTTTCTCTCTGTATGACTATCATAAATAAATAAAAAATAAAAAAATAAAAAATTAAAAAAAAAAAATCACTGCTCTAGTCAAGATCACCAACAATTCCCACAATGCCAAATCTAATAATCCATTCTCACAAATGACCTACTTTGTCAACTTTAAAACGTTTATGGCGCTCAGCTTCCAAATAGACACTTTTGGTTTTCTGCCTAACTTATTTTCAGTTTCCCACATTATTTCTGCCTTTTCTTTCCAAATCATTAACATCACAGTACCCCAGAGCTTGGCCCTAGGCCCTCTTCTTTTTTTGTATCTATACTGATTCCAGTCTTAATAAAATCTTGACTCTCAAATCTTATGCCCAGACCAAACTTCTAATCTGAATTCTAAATTCATTAATCCAACCCAACAGCTCTACTTGAATATATAGTGGGCATCTTAAATTTGTCCAAAACCAAACTCCCGATTCTATCTCAAACCTAATCCTCTTACAGTCTCCTCATGCCAAAAAATCAGAACTCAATTATTCTAGTTGCTCAAGCACCATCTCTGGATCCTCTTCACTTACATCTCATAATAAAATCAAGAAACACTGTCCTCTTGACCTTCAAAACACATCCAAAATACAGTTACATTTCACCACCTCCCCTGCCTATCATCCTAGTCCAAGCTATCATTATCTTCTGCTTGAAAATTTTTATCCTGTCTGATCTTATTTCTGCTTTCACCCCCTATAATCTATTCTCAACACAGCAACCAGAGTGATGCAATTTAAAATATAACTCAGATCATCCTGTAACCACTATGCTATAAATTGTCCAAAAACTTCTCAACCTCTTCAGGACTAATGACAAAGTCTCCAACCTAAAATGACCTATACAGTTTTACAATTTACGGATCTCTCCCCAACCCCATCACCTCTCTGACCTGATTTTATACTGCTTCGATTTTAGCCCACTTTGCTGTGGCTGCACTGGCTTCCTTACTATTCCTTGAACTTTTAGAGTCTTTTGCTATTCTTCGAATATTCTTTCCTACTAATTCACAAAGCTTCCTCTTTCATGAGTCTTTGCTTAAAGATCTCCTTCCCATTAAAACCTTCCCTGATCACCCAAAAGTAAATTGCATAATCCCTTCCTATCTAATGGACACATTCACTATTCCTCTTCTGTATTTTTTCTACATAACCCTTATTATAAATGGGTATACTATACAGCTTATTCGCTTATAGTGACAATTTATACTTTTTTTTTGACAATTTATACTTTAAGAGGCAGGGATATATATGTCATCTGCTCAATGGGTAACCTTAAAGACAAAACAGTGCCTGGCACGTAGAAGGCATTAGTATCTACTTGTTGAATGAATTAGATACTGTTTAAGGGCATTACATGTGTGATAACACTATTATAAAAAGCCAAGAGGGGTACCTGGGTGGCTTAATCAGTTAGGAGTCTACCTTTGGCTCAAGGAATGATGCCAAGGTCTTGAGACTGAGTCCCACCTCGGACTCTGCTCATCAGGGAGCCTTCTCTATCTCTGTGCCACTCCCCCTGCTTATGTTCTCTATCTTTCTGTCAAATAAATAAATGAAATCTTTAAAAATAATTAAAAGCAAAAATAAAAGCTATGAAATAAACACTCAAAATTAACTTTAAGCTATATCTGTCAAATAAGACAGTATATGCTCAAAGAACACACACGGGATGCCAAAATAATAAGAATTTTCTATTTCTTAAAATAAAGGGTATTCCTTTTTTTTTTAAAGATTTATTTTTATTTATTTTTATTTATGATAGAGAGAGAGAGAGGCAGAGGGAGAAGCAGGCTTCATGCTGGGAGCCTGACGTGGGACTCGATCCCGGGACTCCAGGATTGCGCCCTGGGCCAAAGGTAGGCACAAAACCACTGAGCCACCCAGGGATCCCCAATAAAGGGTATTCCTAATTCAGAGGGATACATGCATCCCTATGCTGATTGCATAATTTTACAATAGTCAAATTATGGAAGCAGTTTAATTGTTCATTGACTGATGAATAGATAAAGAAGATATGGGGTGTGTGTGTGTGTGTGTGTGTGTATACACAACTGAGTATTCAGCCATAAAAAAGAATGAAATCTTGCCGTTTGTAATGACATGAATAAAGCTAGAGGGTATAATGCTAAGTGAAATAAGCCAGTCAGAGATTTCACTCATGTGGATTTTAAGCCACATATAGTGAACAAGCAACAAAGGTGAGGGAAGACAGACAAACCAAAAAAAACAGACTCTTAACTATAGAGAAAAACTGATGGTTTGGGAGGGTGGGGGGATGGGTTAAATAGGTGATAAGGATTAAAGAGTACACTTGTGATGAGCACCAGATGTTGTATGGAAGTGTTCAATCACTATATGATATACCCGAAACTAATGTAACACTGTATGTTATATTGGTTTGTTTTAACTGGAATTAAAAACTTACCATAAAAATATTAAAGTGTTCATTCTACTGTTCTTTAAAAGAAAAATACCTATTATATAATCTCTTTTGACTATATACGTTACATGTTTGTCAAATAAGAAAGGAGTCAAAGCCTGTGAAACACTGCTGAAAAAAACAAGTTAAATGAGGACCTAGAAAAGAAATAGGACTATCTTATAGAGTGAAAGAGGTGAGGAAAGAGTGAAATTTTATATAAACAGTCCTTTAAAGAAATTTTGTAATGAAAGAAAGCCAGAGATGAAACAGTAACTGGAGGTATATATGAATTCATGGGAGAGATTTTTTAATAGAAATATAAAGAGATCTCTATATGCCAATTTAAAGATTCAGTGGGAGGAGAAACTGATTTCCAAGAAACTGATTTAAAAAAAAGAGAAGGCTTTAAGAAGATAGAAAAAGATCAAAATTCAGAGTCAGATGAGGGAACATAATTTTATGAAATAAAGACTGCAGGGATCTCTGGGTGGCTCAGCAGTTTAGCGCCTGCCTCTGGCCCAGGGCGTGATCCTGGAGTCCCAGGATTGAGTCCCGCATCAGGCTCCCTGCATGGAGCCTACTTCTCCCTCTGCCTGTGTCTCTGCCTCTCTCTCTCTGTCTCTCATAAATAAATAAATAAAATCAGAAAGAAGAAAGAAAGAAAAAAGAAAAGAAAAGAAAAGAAAAGAAAAGAAAAAAGAAAGAAAGAAAGAAAGAAAGAAAGAAAGAAAGAAAGAAAGAAAGATAGATTGCTAGACTATCTTACATCTACCAAGTATAAAACAAACTTCAAATCAGATCCTTCCTAGAAATCAAAATTTATACATTAAAGGTAAAATAGACAAGAAAGAGGAAACCTACTTTGAAAGTCACCGTTGCCTTTGTACAATAAAATCCTATAGACACAATAGGATCCCTCAAAGTCTGTGCTTTTTGCTGATGCATGGCTGATGTAGGATCATTCCCAAGGAAGTCTTCCTCGCTATCATCGTAACTCACAATTGCAGGCACGAATGACCAGGCCCACGATACCCATCCCTGTGGCTGTTCATCTTCGTGCTGTGAATACAGCTCTTGGCCTTTGTACTGAGCAGTATACTGCATATCTATTCTTGTTTCATCTTCAGAACCTATCAAAATAAAGTCATTTTAAATAAATCAAGACAATTTAAAATTAAGATTGTAAATTCTGTAACACATCCTTCTTTCCACATATAAATCATACACAAATTATACAATGGCTATTATTATTTGAAACCAATAATCTAGCATTACTACTTTCAAGTTTGTTGGTTTAAGATTTTATTTATTTGACAGAGAGAGAAAGCACGAGAGCATTCACTCAAGAGAACACATGCAGGGGAAAGTGACGGAGAGGGAGAAGCAGGCTCCCTGCTGAGCAAGGAGCTCCATCTCAGGACCCCAGGATCGTAACCTGAGCCTAAGGCAGACATGAACTCACTGAGCCACCCAGGCACCCCACTACTTTCAAGTTTCTACATGTTGTACTATGCTAATCCCCATTCATAGTTCACAATTCATATTATATATGGCATAATCAATCATATAATTTTAAATGTGTTAGCTAAATATAAAGAATAAATTCATTCTTTAGCATTCCACTAATTAAAAACTTCCTCCTCAAAATAAGGCAAAGTAGTGAAACACTGACTTTTCTCAGAAACATAGTATCAAACTCTGGGAAACGAACTAAGGGTAGTGGAAGGGGAGGTGGGCAGGGGGGTGGGGGTGACTGGGTGACAGGCACTGAGGTGGGCACTTGACAGGATGAGCACTGGGTGTTATTCTATACGTTGGCAAATTGAACACCAATAAAAAATAAATTTATAAAAAAAAGAAAAAAGAAACACAGTATCAGAAATATCCAAGAAAAGTTCTTTATTTCCTGATATACCCAATAAAAACATCAAGCACTCCTAGGCAAAATGCACCCCCCCCCCCAAAAAAAGAACTATTCCTAAAGGCAGAAGTAAATATTATAATAGAATCATACATACATAAAGCTAAACAAAATAGTATTGTTGGTGATTCTTATTACTAGGAATGTAAATTAGTACCCACTCTACATACGAAAAAATTATAGCAAAGAACTTTCACTAAGTTAGAAATTGGCATAGGATCCAGATTTCAACCATTCCAACTAATTCCATTGTTGTTGTTTTTTTTTATGATAGTCACACAGAGAGAGAGAGAGAGAGAGAGGCAGAGACACAGGCAGTGGGAGAAGCAGGCTCCATGCACCGAGAGCCCGACGTGGGATTCGATCCCGGGTCTCCAGGACCGCACCCTGGGCCAAAGGCAGGCGCCAAACAGCTGCGCCACCCAGGGATCCCCAACTCATTCCATTTTTATAAGACAAACTGCATTAAAGCCCTTTAACATTATCCTAACAACACCAACAAAAAACAAGTACCATGGAATGTAGAAAAAAATTACTTTTTAGGAAATTCATGGTATAAGCAGTCTCCAGCAGATTTCAGCATATCTACTTTTCAGTGATAAAACTATAATACATATACTCCATTAAGTATCATCTTCATTCAGATCTACTTATAGGATTTCTGCCTAGAATAACTTCGTAACTTTTAAAAACCTTATGACAGGAGACTCTTGGAATATCCTATATGTATAGTTCATGACCATTTACCTTAGTTCTTCTGGGAAGGAAATGACAGTATGCAGTAACTAAAGAACCTAGTATCAAGTATCAAGAAACTTTAGCCATTTTACTTCAAAATAAATTATAAAAGTTAAAATCTAGAAAGCATTTTATATAATCTTTTTATCTTGCTGTTTAACCATAAACATTTTATCAGCTTCTATTGGGGAATGAATAAAACCTGTTACCAATGCCCCAGGTAAGACTTCAAAATGGACATCAATGAATATCATCTTGGTCATAAAACAAGTCAGGCCACCTCTATCCAGGAAGCAGTGACCAGGCTGACTCTACAGAGCTGGACTCTTGACATCTGTTTCTAAATCATTAAAATAGGGGCACCTGGGGGGCTCAGAGATTGAGCATCTGCCTTTGGCTCAGGCTGTGATACCAGGGTCCTGGTATTAAGTCCCACGTGGGGCTCCCTGCAGGGAGCCTGCTTCTCCCTCTGCCTATGTCTCTGCCTGCCTCTCTCTCTCTCTCTCTCTCTCTCATGAATAAATAAAAATAAACCAGTGAAACAGAAGAAGTACTCACTGCCTGACCTTGTGAAGAAAAAAAAAAATCACTAGCAACCAGCCACTATAATTCATACTTAATTAAAAATTAAGAGGGATTTTGATGAAAGACGCTTCTGAAGTTTCAAATTTCTTGCTCACCTCCCTTGAAGAAAGAATAATTAGAGCCTTGAAAAGAAAAAAAGCATCTCCCTAATCTCTGGTTAGAATTTCCTAAAATATTCTTTTCCTTCAGAACAGTGCATCTTAACCTGGGACCCTTTGATAGAATTCAGGAACTTCATAAATTTCAATGGAAAAAATAAAGTGTTTAAATGTAGCACTTTTAATTATGAATGTAGCTAACAAACTGCAGTTGCATAGCTTAATTATAAATATAAGTAACAAATCACAGTTGCATCACCATCAACTGTAACGCCTACAAAAATCAGAAAGGCAGTTGTAAAGCTATTTCAAAATACCATTTACACACATTACTACTTTGAAATTATGATAGCTATTAGACTTCTTGCTAATTGTCATTATTTAATGTATTGACATAGAAGCACATGTTAAAAAAAAATACAGGAAATAATGGTTTTCAGACACTAGGTATCAGGCAGTTAAACCAGTGAGTCCTGAGACATGGGGAAAAAAAAAAAAAATGAGGTGTATGCTTGCCCCATCTTATGGCCTGGAAGGAGTTTCTAAGCCAGGGTCAAGGAGGAGAGAATCCAAGCACAGTAGTCTCCTAAGAAGAAAGAATAATGAGTCCAGGGGCTACAGTTTGCTGCGAAAGTACCAAACAAGAAAAACCTGTTCAGAGAGAGAGCTTCTCCTATCTGCAGAGGGTCCCTCCCACTCCAGGTCTCAGGTAAGTAATACTCAATTTCATGCAAGGAAACTATTGAGGCCACTAAAAGAACCACCAGAAAAAAGCCAAGAAAACAACCCTCAAGACTTACACAAAATTGGGACTAGTTTGTGATCTCACCAGAAAGAAAGAAAAAACCTTTCATTCATTAGGCATCAAGAAAGTACTCAAAAGGCTGCATCACTGGTGAGACAAAACTGGCCTTAAGCTAATGGTGGCTCTGATCCCAACTAAAAAAACATTTAAAGCAAGACAAGTGAATTAAATTATTTCCAAGTAACTTAACTTTTTGCTATATACAAATATATCTGGCACCCAACAAGATAAAACCCACAATGTATGGCATCAAATTAAAAATTATCACACATGCAAAAAAGAAAATATATAAAACACAGATTAGGAAAAAAGTCATACAGAAAGATGACACAGCTTAGTATTACTAAACACAGACATTGAGACAGCTATATAAATACTTAAAGTATTTAAGAAAGCATAAATGAGAAGAAATATGAAAGATAAATTTTTTAACAATACAAATTCTAAAGATGAAAAACACAGTATCTGAGCTGAAATATAAACTGTGATTAACAGCAGATTAGATACAGAAGATTAGTGAGCCAGAGCAGAAACAGAAATGCTCAATAATCAACAACAACAACAAAAAAAAAATCAACAAAATAAAAAGAAAAAGAATAAGAATGAACAGAGCAGCAGAGAGCTCTGGTGAACTTCACACAGCCTAATATTCATGTAATTAGAGTCTCCATAGGAGAGAGAACTGAAAAAGATAATTTAAGAAATAATGCCCATAAATTTTCTAAGTACACAGGAAAACTACAAACCCACGGACATAAAAACCTTAATGTATTCCAAACACAAGTAACATGAAGAAAGGATACCATGGCATACTGAAACCTTAAAACCTTTTGAGAAGAGGTTCATAGACTGTACCAGAGTGTCAAAGGAATCCACAGTACTCACAATAAAAGGATCTATGCCTTAGATAGATGAGAAAACTAATTCTGACTATTCTGCAAGCAAATAGAGTTGTTTTCTTCCTTTTATTTATTTTTTTAAAGATTTTATTTATTTATTCATGATAAACAGAGAGAGAGAGAGAGAGAGAGAGAGAGAGAGAGAGAGAGACAGGCAGAGGGAGAAGCAGGCTCCATGCCAGAAGCCTAATGCAGGACTCGATCCCAGGACTCCAGGACCGTGCCCTGGGCCAAAGACAGGCGTTAAACTGCTAAGCCACCAGGGATCCCCCTGTTTTCTTCTTCTATAACATAGAAGAAAAACCTAGTCATTCTTAGACGACAGAATGAAACAATTATAAAACAAAAATTTGAAATCTACATTTAGTCAAAATTTAAAACTCTAGACATTAAGGAGGGCACATGATGCAATGAGCACTGGATACCACATAAAACTGATGAATCACTGACCTCTACCTATGAAACCAATAACAAATGTTAATTAATTGAATTTAAATAAAATTAAAAACTAAAATTCTGCTCCAGAAATCTACTCAAAAATGAATTAGGCAAGTCACAAGCCACAAAAAATATTCCTAAAACAGGTATGTAACAAAGGACTTGAATCAATTATATATTACAAAAATTACAAATCAGTAATGAAAACCAACAAAGGTTTAAAAATAACCAATGTTTAACACACTCTTCACAACGGTAAATATATATTAATGGTCAATAACCACATGAAAAACTTCAAAATAACTGCCCATCTATGAAATGCAAATTAAAACCACAATGAGATATATCCACCAAAATGGCAAAAAGTTAAAAAAAAAAAAAAAAAAGATAACACCAAATGCTGGCAAAGATGTGGAACAAGTGGAACTCTCATACAATGTTGTGGGAATGTCAATGGCACACCTGGCACTACCTCAACATACAATTCCACTGTTAGGTATCTACCGAAGAGAAAGCATACCACATGTCTACAAGAGATTTGTAGAAGAATGTCCCAGACACCTTTACTTATAATAGCCAAAACTGGAAACAGCCCAAATATCCATCAACATGAGAATGGCTAAAATAAACTATGGTATATTCATACCATGTATCTAGCAATAATATATGCAACAACACAGATGAATCTCCAAAATGTTATACCTTCAGGGCAGTGAAAATACTCTGTATGAAACTGTAATTATGGACATATATCATTACACGTTTGCTAAAACCCAGAGAACGTAAAATAGCAAGAGTGAACCATAATGTAAACTATGGACCCTGGGTAACAATGATGTGTCAAAGTAGTTGCATCAATTGTAGTACATGTGTTATGTACTACATCCCACGTAGGATGTTGATAACAGGAGGAGGCTATGCATGTTTGATGGTAGGGACTATATGGGAAATCTCTATACATACCCTTTGATTTGGCTGTGAACCTTAAAACTGCTCAAAAAAAAGTCTTAATAATTAAAAGTAAAAAAGAATATTATGCTTAATGAAAGAATCCTTTCACAAGAGTTTATACTGTATGATCTGATTTATATGAAATCCTAGAATCAACAGAACTTTTTCAAATTCAGTCTTTTCCTGAGGGGAAATGGAATGGGGTGTTGAATGATTAGAAAGGGGCAAAAAAGAACTTTTTGGAGATACTGATAACCTGTATCTTGAGGAATGTTCTACATCACACAGGTATACACACTTCTCAAAGCTCAAATAGTTTAAGATTCATGCAGTTCACTTTGCAAATTACACCCTCGAAAAAATAAAAACCATTAATAAACACTAGTTAACAATATGCTTTCGAAGTCAAAAACATTGTTGAACTGAAGAAAGAAGTTAAATGAACAGCTATGTGCTAAAGCAAATTAACAAACATTAAGTGTAGAATCTAGATGATGAGTATATGGGTGTCTACCATATACTCTGTTTTTTCTCTGTTTTTCTTTTTTTTATTTTTTAAATTTTTTTATTTATTTATGATAGAGAGAGAGAGAGAGAGAGAGAGAGAGGCAGAGACATAGGCAGAGGGAGAAGCAGGCTCCATGCACCGGGAGCCCGACGTGGGATTTGATCCCAGGTCTTCAGGATCGCGCCCTGGGCCAAAGGCAGGCGCTAAACCGCTGCGCCACACACAGATCCCCTCTGTTTTTCTATATATTTGAAGTTTGTCATAATAGCATGTTAGAAAAAAAACTGAGCACCTTCTGGTGCTAGGTTTTCTTCTAGGTGTTAGATACTATTCCTGTTTCAGGAGTTGTCTAACAGGAATTCACTCTCCAGTGTGAAATAAAGGTATATCACACATAGACTTATTAATGTTATTTCCCTAAGCTTTTAAGGTGATAATAGTTTTTAATAAGCTATAATTTAAATATAAAATTTCACCTTTGGAAGTGTACAATTCAGTGTTTTTAGTATAATCACAAAGTTGTACAACCATCATTACCATCCAATTTTAGAACATTTTCATCATTCTAAAAATAACACCTTTACCCATAAGCAATCACTCCCCATTTTCTTTGTCCCTACAGGCCTGGTTACTAATCTACTTTATGCTTCCATGGAATTGGCTAATATGGAATATAAATAGAATCATTCAATGTGTCCCTTTCTGACTGGCTGCTTTCACTTAAGGTATTTTGAAAGTTTATCATGTTGCAGCATGTATTAGTTTTTCATTCTTTTGTATGACTGAATAATATTCTAGTGTGTATGTGTATGTGTGTGTGTGATTGTGAGATACATATATATATATATATATATGTATCTCACAATCATTTATCCATTCATAGTGGATGGACATTTGAGTTGTTTTACTTTTTGATTTTCATAAATAATGCTGCCATTAACATTCAAATGTGAGTTTTTATATAAACATAGGTTATCAATTTTTTTTAAGACTTTATTTATTTATTCATGAGAGACACAGAGAGAGGCAGAGATCACAGGCAGAGGGAGAAGCAGGCTCCACACGGGGAGCCCGATGTGGGACTCCATCCTGGGACTCCAGGATCACACCCTGGGCCAAAGGCAGGCGCTAAACCACTGAGCCACCCAGGGATCCCCTAGGTTATCAATTCTTTTGCATATATACCTAGAAGTGGAATTGCTGGGTCATAGGTAATTCTTTGTTCAACTTTTTAAGAAACTAGATTGTTTTCCAAAGCAGCTATTCCATTTTACATTCCCACTATCAACACAAGGGTTACAACTTCTCTACAATCTTGCCAACACTTGTGATTATGTGTCTTTTTATTATAGTCCTGCCAGTAGCCTTGAAATGTCTCACTGTGGTTTTGATTTGCATTCCCTATCATGACTAAAGATGTCGAGCACCTTTTCATCTGCTTGTTGGGCATTTGCATACCTTTTTTGCACAAATATCTGTTCTGGCCTTTTCCTCATTTTTTTTTTAAAGTTGGGCTACTTGTTCCTAAGTTTTAGTTTGTTTTTTTTTTCAAGACTTTATTGATTTGAAAGAGAGAAAAAAAACACAAGCAGAGGGAGGATACGCAGGTTTCCTGTTGAGCAAGGAGCTTGATCCCAGGACCCCAGGATCATGACCTGAGCCAAAGGCAAAAGCTTAGCTTCTGAGCCACTCAGGCACCCTTTAGCATTTTCCTTTCTAAAGGCTCTAACTATGGAAATTCATTATTTCTCCAAATTTTTCCTATGTCTCAAAGCCAAGTCAAAGTCAATCATTCTTTTCATCATCTTCCTTCTTCAGATCATTTAAACCTCTATTTAATCAAACATTCTATCCTTCTACCACACCATAGTAAACTATTCACAGGTCTATCTGTTCTACTGTACCTTAAGATTTTAAGGGAAAAGAAGACATCTTTTTATCTCTGTGTTTTCCTACATTACCAATACTCAGTACATTCAGGAGACTTTAGTAAAAGTATAATGAACTCAATAACTGAAGTCAACTCACCAGTATCCTTCAATGAAATATATACTACATTAATAATGTTCCCATTAATTAACTAGGTATCTTGAAGCATATAGTCAATTAAACATAACTATAGTTGTTAAATACATATAATTAATATATCTAACTCCACTGTAACTCTTGGTAAGCCTTCACCAAAAAAAAAACCAATCCACAATTTATTAGGAAATGTTGATGTTTTACTACCTTAACTTTTATATATAACATACATTCTAAACATTTATACCTATTAGAAATATTAGTTACTTTGGGCATGTAAAAAGAAAATCAAGTAATATCTAGCATATTAAAAAAAATCGTGTCAAACAACCAAAATAAAATCATCCCATCATATTAGAACACTGCAAAATTCAATCTAATGTTTTATTTAAGTTTCACAATGTGAAAACACTATACAAGCAATAATTTAAAATAAAGTTTTTGTTATATTTACCTGTAATGTTTCCTAACATATCTTTATTGTGGCAGGTAGGATCTTCTGTTTCTCCATCTCTAAAATTGCCTATTTCCCCATAGTAAAGAGCAATTCCAAGTTGCATTATACGGATAAACATAGGCAATTGTTGATCTGTGATAGAAAGTTTCAAGCTCTCTACTAAAGTATGAATCTGTATGTGAAAAAAAAAAAAAACACCAAAACATGTTCGAAGGAAGTACCTTTTAACATAAATATTAAAAGTCCTAAAATAGAATACCATAAGAGAAAAATAATGTCCCAAACATTTCCAATATAAGCCAAAACAGTTCACTCTAATATCAGGAATCTTGCTACAATGGCCAATAAACTTTAGATAGAAACTGTACTAAACCAAATTATTTAAGTCCAAATAGAAATGATGATGAAAAGATAGTCACACTAGACTTCTAGATAACTTTTTTTTCTAGATAACTTTTCCAGAAATAAAGTTATGGAACCAAAATATCAACTCCATACTATGAAGAGAATGATAGCATTCTCCTCAAATTCAGAAAAACTTCTGTCACACCAAGAATAAAATTTAATGATGTCATTTTAGTAAAACCTGATGTCACCCTTTATAGCTTTATTAACCAAAAAGAATACATACACATTCTAAAAGCCTAAGTGGAAAAATTACTAACATTACAACTACAGAAGTATAAACATAATAAAATTTTGTCAAATATGAAAAACCAAGTGACATTATGTTCAGAAAAGTTTTCCAAACAAATTTTAAGAGATTTAAATAAATAGGACATAAAATTTATAACATGAATCAGCTATTAAAAAAGAAACAAGATTAATCACCAACAAATAGGATATATAGCAATCAAATTCATCCTTTAGAAAGAAAGACATTAATGGAATATAAACATAGTCTCAGTGTAATGGTTCCTTGCTGTTACATAAACATGGAATAAAACCAATTAAGTCATAAAGTCAAGTCTCTTGAATCGTTTATTTTGACTTTCAAGTCTCTTGGAAGGTATTTGAGAGTCTATGAAACATGAAAAGGTTACAGTAATCATATTTTTAGGGTTAAAGGCAGAAAAATTTGTATTTGAAGGGAAAGAAAGTTGCAAAATACTCATTTAAATGAGTACAGATTTCTTAAAACTTATTTAAAAATCATACAATAAGCAGATCAAGAAAAGGTAAGTAAAAGGTTGGTAGCAGGAAGGCAGAGCATGCAGTGCAGGCCTGCCAAGCTCGTCTTAATCTGGTATCTCTCTACCACATCCTTTTAAAATATTGTATGGCACCAATATTACTAGTGAAAGGCCACCTTAGCTGAACCAGTAACAAAGAATAAATCCTTTATAAACATATTTTATACATACATATAACATAAACATATACATGTAAAATATATAAAATACCTTATGTATTTCATATATGGCAGACAGATCAAAGTATCCTTAAAATCAGTAAGATTAATCCCTAATTGAAAAATGGACAAAGAACCTAAATGTGTTTTTCAAAGAACAAATGGCCAGTTAACATAATTTTTAAAAATCTAACTTCACTAACAAATGTTAATTAAAATATATTTTAACAAGCTGTCAATTTAACATGATCATATTTAAGGATAGGAACCCTCCTTAAGGTTCATGAACATATACACTTGGTTAAATTTTTTCTGGAAATAATTTTCCAATACAGAACACAGGCATTAAAATTTAAGCCCATTAGTAAGATATTTGCAACTACCTGAAATCGTTCTGAAGGGATTAATCAGAAAATTGGTCAAAGATTTAGGTCAGACTTTCATTGCTCTAAAAATATTTTTAAAAAGTAATTTTCAAAAATAGGGGAAATGTTAAATAAGTTATATACCCATATAATCTGTGTCTCAGATGACACAAACCCTAAGACATATTTGTCTCAACAGACAGAAAATTATAAAAAGCCTAACCAAAACATAAGTAAATTCAAAACCACTTAAACATATGAAAGAAGCTTAAGTGAATAATTAGGGTATCTGGAATATTCTGGGAAATCCTCTCTCTTTGAGATGACCAATGAGGTTAACCATGTGCTTTTAATATACACTTCCTAGGACGAGGAGTTAGAAGAATGATAGGTCTAAGTCAAAATGGCAAACCTTACATCACAATGGTATTAATAAAAAACTCAATTTTCTTTCAGTTGAGCATAATGGTATCTCAAATTTAGTGATTACCAGAGTCAAGAATCCCATGTCAACAACTTATTTATATTAAGATGCTTTTTAAGATGATTTGTCGTGGCTAATCAATTTTGAGAACACAAACTTACATGCTAACACTAAATTTTCCTCAAGTTCATTTATTTTTACTTTCTTCTAATTTAACCACATTCTAGAATGTATAATTACATTTGTATCTAAATGTATCTTGAGGGCAGCCCGGGTGGCTCAGTGGTTTAGCGCCACCTTCAGCCCAGGGGGTGACCCTGGAGACCCAGGATCGAGTCCCACATTGGGCTCCCTGCATGGAGCCTGCCTCTCCCTCTGCCTGTGTCTCTGCCTCTCTCTCTCTCTGTCTCTCATGAATAAATAAGTAAAATATTTTTTTAAATGTATCTTGAATTTAACCTTAACATTCCCCAACATACTAGCAGGTTCAAGGTAAAAGAAGGAAACTAAGCCCATTATCCCAAGACAGAGGCATTGATACCATTGAATTAATACTTTTCCATGCTTCTCTTTGGCAAGGAAGCTAATTCAAAAATAGAAGGAAAAAATAACAGAATTTCAATAAATTGATGTGCATTGTACACAATGGTGAAGAAAGTAAGCACTGATGACTAAAGCACTACCTAAGAAAAACAGGTGGATTTCACGAATATATAGTAAAGCTACTTCAAAAATAAAGTATTATTTTTTAATACTGTCTTTTCAAAACCATAACTTATATAGCCATATACAATCAAGCAGAGTAGTCAATACCCATGCTCAGACTCAGGGGCATCTTTTCCATTATAGCACTTTAGTATTCAAAGGCATGAAACTCAACAATAAAAATTAATTCCACATTAAAACTTAGTTATTAAAAAGACCAGAAGCTACTCTGAATTCTTTTTCAAAAACTGATATATGGATAGAGATTTAGAAAACTGTTATATAATGAAAGAACACAAGATTTATACTAAGAAATTAACAATACATGTTGAAAATATATTCCAGTATCTTGGGATAACAAACTTTCTTCACATTACCTAAGAAATTCCTACTAAGATTTTAATTACATTCTGAAACCATAGATCAAAAGCTAAAATTTCCTGAACCAATAAAGTAAGATATTAGGTTAACTACTAAGCCTTTTAAAGTTATCTAAGAAAGAGGGACAATAACTAGTTATCAGATCATGTTATATAAATTATAAGAACTGAAATATACATTGGTATTTAATCCATGATGGGTATAATTACACTTCTAAATAGAGAAGATCCTACAAAGAGAAAAACACTTATAAACATCTGGACAAACTTAAAAGGAAGCTATAGTCACAGGGAGAAAAAAAAGAATCTCTGTAGTACAACACACAATACAGAAAGTTATAATATATAACAATATAACCTAAAATTATAAATAGAAATAAAATTCTTACAAAAACTATTTTTATGAGGTTAATTTTTTCTTTAATAGCACACACAAGAACCAAAAAAACAAAATGGAGACATGCAACTCAACTACTAGAAAAAGAAACACCTACTTTAATAACAGATGGCATCTTGGAATTTAGGTTATCATATGTGAAATGCAGACGAGTTCTGAAGGAACATTTATACAATAAAGGATCCTGGTAAAATTCTATTTTACCACTAGCATTTCGTTTATCAAGACAAACCGTACAATCCGAAAAATTGATAACCTTTCTCAGCACCAGATCAGTTGCTAAAAGAAAAAAAAAAAAAACATTTTAAATAAAAAGGAAAGCTGGACGAAAAAAAGGCAACCATTTTTATTAGTACAAATAGTAATAAGATTAATAGAGCATTTAATACATGAGCCAGAACCTATGCAACGAATCTCTCATTTATTATTTAAACCCTCCAATAACCTTATGAAATCGGCACCAAAATCCCCACTGCAAGTATGAAGAATCAAATAAAGGACAAAGAAATGAAGTAGCTTGTTCCCAAATTGCTTGGTATCTAAACAAATTTAAAACAAAATTTATGAAAAATTTTGCTACATTTCGCTATCTGCAATGGAAGTACGAAATAAATATAATTCTTGAGAAACCACATTAAGAAATACATTCTGAGTAATAATCATTCATTTAATATCTTACACTGAAAAACTCACAGCTTCTCTAAACTTGCACTCCAGATCTATAACTACATGCAACAATATGGGAAAACATTAAAAGCATAACATTAATTGAAAACAGGAAACCTTTGAAGTTTTACTCAAACCTCAAATTCCTACAAAGAGCATACTATTTTTACATAGCTCAAAAATACACGTAATATATTATTTAGGTCTATATCCACATCTGACACTTTTTGAGGCAAAATTCATAACATAAAATTAACAATTTAAAGGATACAACAGAGTGGCATTTAGTATATTGACAATATCATGCATCCACCACCACAATCAATTTGAAAATTTTTTCATCTTATCAGAAAAGAAATTCTGTCCCCTTCAGCCCTTCAATTCCCTCACTGTCCTCTCCCTGACCCCAATCCTGAAGTAATCACCAATCTACTTTCTATCTATACAGATTTGGCTATTCTGTGTGATTAATACAAATGGAATCATACAATATACACCTTATATGGGTTCTCTCACTTAGAATGTTTTTAAGATTTGTCCATGTTTATGTATCAGTACTTCATTCCTTTTTATAACACAAGTCTCTTTAAGTAATTAAATGATAAAATTTAATACAACAGTTAACGGTAGGAGGAAAGGTATGGGACAGGGAAAAGTACACTGGTGGGGGTAAACTACTATCACTGTTCTAGATAGAGGAGATGCGCTCATTATACTGTTTTATAACAAAATATGTGACCTAAATCTTTGTAAATACTAAATGCTGTATTAAAAATTAATAAAAGGGGAAAGAATAGTGATTACCTCAGAAAGTAAAGGATTAAAAGAAGATAATGTAAAGAGCATAGCACCAGGCCTAGCAGTTAACAAGAACTCAACAAGTAAAAGATACTATTTTTGCTGTTTTTATCACCACCCTTTTCATGAACTTTCATGTGATATGATACTGATTTTCTTAAATATATTAGCACATTGATAGAAATAATAATTCACATTTTACAAATGACTCATCCAAGGTTATACTACATTAGTGATGGCAGGAAGATTGAAACTAAGATGTCCTAACTCCCAATCCAAGACTCTAATTCACTATGATTTCCCAGAGTAATATTTGCATTACTCATATATTAAACTATAAATGAAATTTCTTCCCATAAAATGTCAACACATTCATTCAATCCTGCATTATCCAGTTCTGCTTGTTTTCCATTTTCCTTAAATGTTTCCTTGTGGGCTTGTATGGAGTATTTTTTCCACAGAGGATGAGAGGAAGGCATTTACAATGTCTCAGAAATAATGCTTGGGACTTTGCATATGCACTGATTTATGCTTCACAACAAAGCTGCGAGATCAAGATTCCTCATTTTAAAACAAACTGACTAAGGGGCACGTGAGCAGGCTCAGTCAGTAAAGCATACAACTCTTGATCTCAAGGTAGTGAATTCAAGTCTCATGTCAGGTGTGGAGCCTACTTTAAAAAAAAATGTAAAGAGTAAAGCTTGCAGAACACACAAAAATGATACTGTATCAAATTCTGCTAGTTCCTAGCTGTATGCCTAAACTAGGCAAGTGAAGTAACCTTGAGACTAAATTTCCTTTTGCCTCCCTTTAAGTAGGACTTAAGACAGATACATGAATATATAAGTACATGAATGAGAAAGGATATCACTTCACAGGGTTATGAGAATTTGAGAAAAAAAATGTAAATAATTTTAACAGATCATTTTCTAAGCACTATGTACAAGACACTTTTACAAGTGCTTTAAGTGCATTAATGTATTTAATAAAATAACTCTATAAGGAAACTCCTATTTTACCCCCATTTAACAAACAAACAAACAAATGGTCAAGTAACTCACCCAACAACTAATAGCTATACTAAGTGGGACATCTAGGATCCAAACTCAGGTCATTTAACTTTAGTGCCAGCACTATTAACAAATATATACCCTGGCAAGTCACAGATAAAAGGTGCTAAAAATAGTCTTCTCACTATATTTTCAAAAAATGCCCACTCCTTACCCTATCAGAACATATACTAACAAATATTATGATTTATTAATATCTCTTCCGAAAAAAAGCAGGGTCTCTTTGACACCTGTATTTTTCAATTCTTAGCACAATGCCTACCATGTAAAACATAATCAAATAGTAGTAAGTAAATGGTAGTTACTAAAGTTATATTACTTAATAGTTCTTTTAATGCAAGCATAAGGAGATTATGGCATATAATAGAGGCTTTAGGATACTCCTAAAGGAAATGTAGGATTTCCAGTTCCAAATATGCTCTGGAATATACAAGCCTAAACCATAAACCAGTCAGATACATTATTTTGCCATTAGTGAGCAATGCAAAAGCAACATTTTCCTCTTCCTCCTTCAAATACATCAAAAATTTTAACTATTTCTATTACAAACCTACAGCACTGCAAAATGCTATATACTACACTTGAAACAGGCATGTGGTAGGTAAGAAAGAATAAAAATTAAAAATATTAAAAAGAGTCTAGGATTTTATAACTAAAAACAGAGTTGTAGTAATCCCTTCTAATTGTATAATAAATTTTACATATTTTTTTTTCTAAGGCTAAAGACATAAAGCTCTCATTAGATATTATCGAATAGCCGTTTGGCCCAGAAAAGGTTAAGAAACCAAGACAACTATTTCAATAATGGAAAAATCTATACTTTTCTTGATATTTACTCACCAGAAATATCCATGAATGCACGATCCCATAATTCACCTACTGTATAGCACTCTGCAGAAGTGATATTGACTGAAAGAACAATATCATCTTCAACATATTTTAGTATGAGATTATTTATAACAATATTTACATTATTTACAACTCGTCTAATCAGACTCTGCACATAACCTATAAAATAGGAAAAAAGGACTCAATTAGCCATTAAGTCTGTCAATAAAGAATAATTCTTAAAATATTATTGAACTTAATGTATACGATAGGTGGGTATCATTTAACATATTTTGCAAAGAGGAAACTAACAGTCAGGTAGACAGGCTTACAAAAACTGGCACAGCTAAGTAACAGATCCACCCCCAAAAACCATTACCAAGAAATTCTAGAAGTGTTCCTGTACTAAGAAAAATCAGAGACTATACCTTTTTAATAACATAATACTAGATCCCAGTCAGTGATAATCCTATGTCCAGGACTTTGGTTTCTGTCTATTTTAGAAACATTTTCCCAAATGAAACAATGCTACTATATGCCCATTTTACAACATATTAGAAGAAGAATCACTTCTTTAAGCTTCTTTTGAGCCATCTTCTCTTCCTACTTTAAAGAGCCATATAAATATTCAAAAGTTAGGCTGGGAGGAAGAAAGAAAGGAGAAACATGCCCATCATAACGGATTCAAGTATTTCCACTTACTACTAAATAATACTGAAGCAAGGTAGAGGAGAGAATATGAACAAGGAAAAAATGTAGATAGAATTTAAAGAGATAGGGAAAAAGAAAACAATGAAAAGAAAAAGTATGGAAGAATCAAGAAAAGCATAATGCGAACACAGAGAAATAAAGAACAAGAAACAAATAGTTTAAAAAAACAGCAGAAGTAACTGGTGGACATTCTTTTTGGCTATAGCTTGCCTAAAATCTTCAAACTGTTCTTTTAATTTTATGCTCCTATGGGATACTCCACATTCTCAGAAGCTTCTCACACAATAAATGTGTATACAGATACATTAGTAAGGAATTAAATTGGAAATATAAATAAAACTCAACAGTATTTTAAGAAAACACAGAAGAAAAAGATTAAAAACTTCACTTGATTCAAATGTATCTCCCACTATAAAACTTATTTAAAAGCTGATTAAAATTTTAGCTAATTCATGAACCATCCTGCTTGTATTCAGAACTTAACTGGGCAAAACAGAATCAACTTCTGTCAGCAACTGACAAGGTTAACACCTCCACTAAAGCCTCCTGAAAGAAAGTCTATTTAAATCCATTCAACGGGGTAGCCTGGGTAGCTCAGCGGTTTAGCACCGCCTTCAGCCCCGAGTGTGATCCTGGAGACCCTGGATTGAGTCCCACGTCAGGCTCCCTGCATGGAGCCTGCTTCTTCCTCTGCCTGTGTCTCTGCCTCTCTCTCTCTCTCTCTCCCTCTCTCTTTCTCTTTCTCTCTCTGTGTCCTTTATGAATAAATAAATAAAATCTTAAAAAAAAAAATGAATCCATTCAACCATAACACCTATGCAAAACCAACTCCTTCATTCATCCCCAGTGGATACAAATAGGAAAGAAATGTAATTCAACAAAGTTTTTCTCATATGTGGAAACTATTAGCAGCTTTTAGAGTGCCAATTATCATATGCTACAAAATTAATGTACAAAATATCAATAAATTTAAGGTAATAAATACTCTTTTGAGAGCAGATACTAAAATAATGCTTAACAAATTAAGCTTCCAGAAGAAATTTTTAAAAATCAGAAGTTTCAATCCTAGAATGTATAATCCTCCATGCTTTTACTACTCAACACAGATGTTAAAAATAAAAATAAACATCCTGTTTCTAAGAAGTCAAGAAGCATGACTAATATTGGTTTTCCTATTTCTGAAAAACGTGTCATCAATAAGGAATTCATAAAAACCTCTTAAGAGTTCATGAGTTTTTATTACCTTCAAAAGATAAATTCTCAAAAGATAGAACTGGAGAAAATATTTAATGCAAATTAATAGAAACATAATACTGTAAATGTATATTAACCAACAGAACCCTACTAATGGATTGTTTTTTATATTTTTCCTCAGTTTCTCATTATAAAATTAACATACAAGTTGAGATGATTAAGCCAATTCAACATTAAAGAATAAAATATCGGGATCCCTGGGTGGCGCAGCGGTTTGGCGCCTGCCTTTGGCCCAGGGCGCGATCCTCGAGACCCGGGATCGAATCCCACGTCAGGCTCCCAGTGCATGGAGCCTGCTTCCCCCTCTGCCTGTATCTCTGCCTCTCTCTCTCTCTCTCTCTCTGTGACTATCATAAATAAATAAAAATTTAAAAAAAAAAAAAAGAATAAAATATCTAAGAACTATTCCCATAGTCTATGTTTCCTTATTAAAAATACAATACCAAAGAAACAGTAACTAACCACTGGAAGAAATGATACACTATCTCCCCAATCCTCCATAACTTACTTCTAAGCTACAGAAGAGTCTCAAACAGCAGATCTTCTAGCTCTGATCACTAAATATTTAGATAGTCCCTGAAAGTATATCTATTCAGATAATATAACAGTAATCCAGGTCTATTCCACAAGCACCTGAAAATGCAAGGTAACTCTGGGATAAAAACCTACCAGGTGTCCTACTAGATGGCTCTAAAACAACACCCTGTTACTAATCAACCTTTCCAGAAATTCCTATCACTATCCAACTCTTCCCCACCCCACAACCCCACTCCTCCAGAATCCTTCAGGCACACACATCTATGCCCACAGGGCCAGGTAAAACACTATGAACTCTCTCCTCTACATGCTCTTCTCCAATGTCCCCTAACCTACACAACATTAAGAAGACTGTCTCTACCACTTCCCTTGGGCTTATGTTACTACTGTCATTTGTGTATGTCTGTATATAATTATTTTCTCTGTTAAACAATGAAATCCTAGAGGCCAAAGACTAGGTCTTATTTATCTCCCTCATATTCTTAAATGAAAGAGCATGCACCAATTTTGGTTACAAAGAGACAACATCTACAATCTATTTATCCTAATGTCACAGGGAAGCCAAGTTCTCAAAATCAAATTCTACGGTTAAATGATTTGGTTACCATATCTAAAAACATTTTAGTGTAGTTTTGGTGTAAACTTGAGGGTTATGCAACATCATATAGGCAACTTATGCTCAAATAGTTAAAGGTAAAGTTCTTTGTAACACTCTTGTCTTTTTTGAAAGATTGAAACTATTTCAAAATAAAACTTTTTTAAAAGGTTAAGAACAAGGATTCTTTTTTTTTATTATTTTATTTATTTATGATAGTCACAGAGAGAGAGAGAGAGAGGCAGAGACACAGGCAGAGGGAGAAGCAGCCTCCATGCAGGGAGCCCGACATGGGACTCGATCCCAGGTCTCCAGGATCGCGCCCTGGGCCAAAGGCAGGCGCTAAACCGCTGCGCCACCCAGGGATCCCCAACAAGGATTCTTTTATCCATACAGTAGGGAGGTTCAATAAAACATGAATTAAAAAAGGTTTGGTAACTAGACAATAACTCAGGGCAGTTACTGTGGGAGCTAAGAAAACTCACAGTGAGTGGACATTACAATTAGTGTTATTATTTTGATGGTCTCAGAAGCTCCAAAC
The DNA here is from genome assembly GCF_018345385.1 of Vulpes lagopus. Classification (NCBI taxonomy): domain Eukaryota; kingdom Metazoa; phylum Chordata; class Mammalia; order Carnivora; family Canidae; genus Vulpes; species Vulpes lagopus. Next base: position 37,294,907 of record NC_054832.1, read on the forward strand.
AAAACTAAGGTAAAAAAGAAGTGTAAGTACTGACAGGGAAGGATGCAAAATTGCCATTACACACAGATGACTATTGGTCATAGAGAATATTCAAAAGATACAACTGAATACTGGTATCAGCTAACAAAAAGTTAAAATTAAGCTTTCCTATATAACAAAGTGATGAAAAGAGAATAAAATGGTAAAAATTGACTGTCATGACAGAGAGAGAAAGAGGCAAACCAAGAAACAGACTCTTAACTACAGAGTACAAACATGGTTACCAGAGGGGAGGTGGGTGGATGGGTGCAATAGGTGATGGGAATTAAGGAGTACAATTGTCGTGATGAGTACTGGGTGTTGTATGCAAGTGTTCAACCCCTGAACTGTACCTATAAAACTAATATTACACTGTATGTGAACTGAAACTTAAATAAAAAGTTGAAAAAAATTGGTAATCCCAATTAATAAAATGTATGATTGCATTTTATTTTCTTGATCACATTTCATGGCCAAGTTGTTAGACACATACAAAGTCATATATTTGGGGGGAAACTGTACTGGTTATATTCGCGGGTAAACTGTACCTGTTATAATTTAGTATCTATTACATATATCTGTTAATGCTTTTGCCTTAAGGTTCATTTTGCATGGTTTTTAAGCTATAAAAACAGACTTTTTGATAGTATTTGTCTGTTATGCTATTTCCCATCCTTTCATTTTCAATCTTTCCTGGCTGTCTGTGATACTTGTGTGTTTTGGAAGCCACACACACCTGAACATAACCACTCTTTCCTTTTAGTATCCAAAAAACATTACTTGTGCTTCCTTAGAGCTCCTCTTGGCTTTGGCTTTGCAATGTAGTTAGTAGTTTACAAAGTCTCCCAGATTAAGCAGTTAATTCTTGAAGGGAATATAGCCTTCAATGAGCCACTCTAGCATGCTCTCATTCACACAGAAATATTTAGGGAACTAAACAGCCTGCCACTAAGCACTATTTTGAAATACAATCTATTAGAATGAAATAAAAGCTCTCCAATCATCACCTTTTCTATAATAAATATATAAACCTTAGATATCTTGAAGATTACCATAACACTTTTAAGCATAGCCTACTTTTAAAAGGAACAATATATCAGTATATTAAAAAAAACACCTGGATATCAGAAATGACTAGCTAGCTATCCATGAGTATCTTGTGCTTCCCCTTCCAGAATGGAGAACTGTTGCTGAGATAAGGACTTCTAAGCCATACATAATGTCCATGCAAACAGTTTCCCTCAGTGAAATTTGAGCAGAATATGTATCACTTCCAGTGTGGGAGGATTAAGAAATAGAAAAATCTTCTCCAGTCTGTCCTCTGGAGAAGACTGAAAGCAGTAGAACTCAAAGTCTGGCCTAGGGCACAGCACAGCCTCACACCCAGGTGGCTCAGTCAGTTAAGTGTCTGACTCTTGATATCAGCTCAGTCTTGATCTCAGGGTCATGAGTTTGAGCCCTGTGTTGGGATCCATGCTGAGCATGGAGCCTACTTAAAAAAAGAAGCCTGGGCTTCTGGTAGAACACAGTCTTTGTGCTGATACATAAAGAAAACGACACTTTTGTTAGGTTAATGCTAACTGGTGAGGATTTAACCAGTTGATTAACACAATTTACACAATGTGTCATTGTTATTAGAGAATAAAAGGTTTTTCCTAAAAATGTTAATGGAAGATATTAAAACAATAAAGGCATTAAAAAATAGAAGATGTGAAATCCATTTCTTTTTCATTTGCCACAAGATCTTCTCTTAGATGTTCCAGAAAGAAATAATGATTAGATAGATTTAAACTCTTGTGCTCTTCCACAAGCAGACAGAAAGAAAATAATTATGCTATCTTCTATAACAAGACATTGACATTCTTGGCTCAGGTTCTTGAACAGATGACATTATTATAAATATTCCTAAATTATCTCATATACTCCCCAATTATTATTGAACTTCCTTTCAAGAGATTTTTCAGAAAATTAAGCCTCAGCAGTCTAATGCATAACACAACACACAAACTATTATCTTCCATTTCATATTCAATATTTTCTGCAGAAAAAAATTTTGACTACTAAATTACCATCAGTTCTCCTTATGTATACCAATATATTTGAGTTTCCATTTTCTTCCTTTCTTAAGATTTTACTTATTTGACAGAGAGAGAGAGAGAGAGAGAGAGAACACAAGCAGGGGGAGTGGCAGAGGGAGAGGGAAAGGCAGGGCCTCCACTGTGCGGGGAGCCCAACGTAAGGCTCGATCCCAGGACCCTGGGATCATGACCTGAGCTGAAGGCAGATGCTTAACTGACTGAGCCACCCAGATGCCCCATGAATTTCCATTTTCTTATCTACAAAATGTGGGTTAGATCAGAGGTGCTTAGCTGAAGCCTAGAGATGGACTTCAGCAGGTATGTGAATATCCTAAAGTTATGTGCAATTTCATATGTGCATATTGTAGGTGTAGAACTTTTACAACAGGTTTTCAAGGGTCCATATCCCAAAAAAATAAACTGCTAGACCAGAAAATCTTGAAGTAGCTTCTTATTTCACATTCCAATGACCCTAGGACACTGATTATTGAAGTCTGAAGAAAACATTGTATAATTTTATGCAGTTCAGTATTTGTGCAGTGCAGTAAACATAAAAGGGCCTATTATGAACCAACATTGTTTAGATCAGGAAGACCTCAAAAATGAGGTCTTTGCCATCTATTTTTATAAATAATGTTTTATTAGAACATAGGCACAATACATTAGTTTTTCTAGTATGGCTGAGTTCATGCTACATCAGAAGAATGGAATAGCTGCAAGAGAAAATATATGGCTAAAAATCCTAAAATACTTATTAACTGGCCCTTCAAAGAACTGCTGTCCTCTTTGCTAGATGATGATCAAAAATGACTAAGTCATAACTTCAGACCCAGTAGGCAACATGGTTTTTAAAGTTTATCCATATCCTAAATATTTCTATTAAGCTGTGTATGTGTGTGTGTGTGTGTGTGTGTGTGTATACACACACACACACACACACACACATGTTCTGGGTAAAAAGGTAAAAAGAAAAGGAAAGACAAACCAAGAAAGAGGAAGCCATGAGGAAGCCATGCAATGGAAGACAAAGTTTATCTGAGCTTCCTAACAAACAAGTAGAATTCTATTTTAAATGAGTAACTATTGGGGCACCTGGGTGGCTCAGTGGTTTAGCATCTCCCTTTGGTTCAGGTCGTGATCCCGGGGTCCTGGGATGGAGTCCCACATCAGACTCCCTACAGGGAGCCTGCTTCTCCCTCTGCATATGTTTCTGCCTCTCTCTCTGTTCCTCTCATGAATCAATAAATAAAATCTTAAAAAATAAACTATTAAATAAGAAAATAATTTAACTAAAAGACCTTGAGTAAATTAAAGGACAACATCCTTTTTTTGAAAGACAACATCTTCTTAAAGCCATTTTAGATAAAATGACCTTCAATAAAAGCCAAAGGCTATATACTTCAGAGAGCACAGAACCACATAATCCAGCTAATCTAGCTTAGAAGTTGTCTCACTTTACAGAGAGATAAAATGCAGAGAATACTGATAAAAGCATGAATGAATAAATAAATAAAACATCCTTAAACCTTCTCTCTAAATTGGAATTATCAGTATATTTTACAGGATATGCTAAGCTCACAATTCAAAACTGTTCTTAGCAGCAATTGAAAGTCCTGTGCCCATAGATCAGTGACTGAAAGAGAATGTGCATACTTCAAATCAGTTATTCAAATTCTTTTGACCCTTCTACCAGAAGAAAATATTACATTATAACCCAGCACAAGCCTACACATATGCACACATTTCTTTACTAATAACTTTACTATATGCCTTTATGCTCTGAGGTTTTCTATTATTTTCCATATATTCTAAATGCTTGCTATGACCCATTAAATTGCTCTTCTACTGCACTAATTGGTCAGGATCCATAATCTGATAAAAGACTATTCAAAATACCAAGAAAAGAGATTGCAAACAGAATATTAGATGTCAACTTATGTTCTTCCCCAATTCAAAAGTGACCCATCCCTCAAGAGTGTAAAACAAAGGACCACTGGCAACACGAACATCAGAAAGCATCTCTGAGTCTATGTAAATGCTCAAACTCCAAAACTGTAAACACAGCCATAACTCTGCCCTAGAAATTTTGAGACCAAAATTAATTTCTACCATGGAAGAACCTTAATATGGTTCCCAGGCAGGACAAGGTTGCCAGAAAGGATTCCTCAAATAACCATATGAGTCAACCTTTAAATAAAATGATTTACCATTATCCAGCTGGATTCTCAAATTATCCCTTTTTCCCCCCTTTGGCAAGATTAACTTTACTCTGCCTCCCAGTAATTGCCCAACATATTCAGTTACTCCCTAAATCAACTCCTTCACTGTGATTTATGTCAGCATAAAAGAGGATACCAGTCCTCCTATTAGGCAAGGCAGCAATGCACATGTTAATCAAAATGCTACCTCAAGTAGTTAAGAATACAGTTCTATTTCATGCCTCTAAAAATAGGATTATTTCAGTTATGTTTATGTTTTTATGTTTTATTTTTAATGCTCCCAAAAAATAGACCAATTTTCTCTATTCTGAGTATCAGTCTAAATTCTATTAAAGGCTCTAAAGAATTTTTAAAAGTCTGGGACCTGTTTTGAGTACATGCAGGTTAGCCTATAGATTTTTATCTGTGAAATCAACAACTGAAAAAAGCTTTTAGTTTATCTTAAACAAGTTCTTAAAAGAAAAAGAAGTGTTACAAGACTCAACAGTTAAACTTAAAAATGATTATTCTCACCAGAATTTATTAATGGAGAGGATTCAATACAATGAGTAACTTAGAACATATTTGAGGGAGGGGGGCTATGAAATGCTGTATCTAACTCTACTCTCTTAGTAGATGGTGCCAGAAGGCTGTCAAAAATTAACTAGGTTAAAACCAACAGAAAACCTACAAACTTTTGGCACAGAAAACAAATATATAGCAATGTCAACTATATCTCTGAGAGAAAGAAATGACTGATGAATAAAATCAAAAGAGAAGTGACTGATAAAAACAATTCCTAACTGTAAAAAGGTAGCAATGCACTATGGCCACAGAGCTGACATGTCATGATCATGTTATTCTTCTTCATTAAATAGTTACTAAGGAACTGTTATTTATTTGTAAGCCACTACTGTTCCAAGTAAATAAAAACTTCAGGAAATGAAAGAGATGGTTATAAAATTCTATGATCCTGTTGGTGAACTCTACAGTTTCCTGAAACTCAGAACAATCTAGTGACTTTCCTGTTTAGCAAGAAGCAAGGGAACAAAGAGACTATGAGTAACAAAGCAGAGGCATGTCTTTGCTTGGACAGGATGTAAGAAAGAAATGTAAGTTAAAATCCTGCTGAAGAGCATCAAAATTTGAATGAAAGATATTTTTGAGGGCTCTGGGCTTGATCTGTTCTTATATCATGAAGCAAATGTACACACAAATATAGTCTTTTATGACACTAAATACTGAAAGTGTACATTCTACAACAGGCTACAACAATTAATAACAAGTGAAATTTTAGTTTTATCAAGTTCATTAGAAGTTACCTGGTGGTAAATCAGGATCTGTGGGAGCAGCCTGCTGAATTCTTCGGGGTTTTACTGATGGTTTCGTGTTCTCAGTAGTACTACGGTTCGTAGAATGAGAACCACAGCTTTCATGGTCATCCTATTATTATTTTAAAGAAAAGTATCAACCACCATTCAAGAGTTAGGAAAGGTTTTCTTGGTTGAATATACACAGCTTACAGTTACTAAATTTGATCAGCTTATTTTTTAGCTCTAAAAATCTATATAAACAAACAATTCTTATGATTTGCATTCTCAAACAGCATTTAAAAATAACAATTACTGTACACCACAAATTCTTCATTTCTTGAGTTGGGATCTAAACAAACCATTTGATAACACCAAAGAATTCTTGGGCAGCCCAGGTGGCTCAGCAAGTTTAGTGCCCCCTTCAGTCCAGGGCCTGCTCCTGGAGACCCTGGATCAAGTCCCACATCAGACTCCCTGCATGGAGCCTGCTTCTCCCTCTGCCTGTGTCTCTGCCTCTGTGTGTGTGTCTCTCGTGAATAAATAAATAAAATCTTTAAAAAAAAATTCTTATATATGGCTTTTGCAAAAGACGACTATTTAACAGAAGTGTTTAAGGACTTTCCATCTGAATACAAAATAAATGGAAAGGGTCTTAATTTCTCCCTTGCTGTTTATCTGTTAAGGCCTTCAGTATTTTGTGTGTTAAATTAAATTTGAATCCAAGTTGTCTTCTTAGTCACTTTAATGATTAATCTCAATCATCCTTAGACTCCTTTGCAGTCTAATTATGTTTACTGAATTATTATCCACATTAGATACAAGTTTTCATTGGGTTTTAATATGGAGAACAAAAACTTCAACAAAACACATTTTTGAAATGTATTCCCTTATTTATAAATGCAGACAGTACTCTTTTCCTGCCTTTATTCAACTGTAAGTTTATATAATGCTCTTATATGCTAATTGTTGGACATACAAAGATAAGTCAGGTTTAATACCTGTCCTCAAGGATTTCAGAATCCATTGAAAACATATAACTAGGTTTTATGGTTTTTATGTTAGGAACAAAAAGAGAGAACTTCTATTTGGAAGAACTAGAGAGGTCAGGCTCATAAAAGTGAGTATAGGAATGTTTTAGGTTAAGATTGGAGGCTAAATAGAGGGAAATCATAAGCAAAAGCAAAACAGTATATACGCATGTAGCATGTACAGAAATAATGATTAGTCAAATAAAGCCAAAGTATACAATGTTTAAGAAGAGAGAACCATACCAGAAGCTAAAGACATGAATCAGTTCAATAAAAATAACGTAACATTAAGAACTATAAAGATGTTCATTCTAGTTGCCATGTTTCGAGATTTGGTAATTAGGATGCCAATAACGTATAAGAAAAGAGATTTCATACTTCTAGTAGAAACACAGGAGAGCAGTAAATAAATAGTTTAAAGAGTGAATGAGAAATCAAAAGTGGAAACAATATACATAGATTGCTATTTCAAGAAGACCGGCAATACAGGGAGAAAATAGATGGGGCTTAGTAATAAAGTAAAAGCATCTGGCATCTTCTTTTTTTTTTTTTTTTTTTAAGGTTTTATTTATTTAATCATGAGAGACACAGAGAGAGAGGCAGAGACATAGGCAGAGGGAGAAGCAGACTCCCTGCAGGGAGCCCGATGTGGGACTCGATCCAGGGACCGCAGGATCTCGTCCTGAGCCAAAGGCAGATGCTCAACTGCTGAGCCACCCAGTCATCCTTCATCTGGCATCTTCTTATTCCTATTTTTGGGATAAAAGAGCACATTTTGCCTAAAGGAAAGGTACATATGAGGAGAATTCAAAGGTCGAGATATAGGGGCACCTGGGTGGCTCAGTCAGTTAAATGTCTGACCCTTGATTTCGGCTCAGGTCATGATCTCAGGGTTGTGAGATTGGAGCACCACGTTAGGCTCCATGCTGGGGGTGGAGCCTGCTTAAGATTCTCTTTCCCCTCTCTCTTCGCCCCCTCTACCCCTCTTTAAAAAAAGGTATCAATACAAAAGATAGCCAATGGTGTACCGTGCCTCATCAATTCATTAATCACTAATAAAACTATTTTAAAACACAAGAAGGGTAAGAAAATAGGTTTTCCTATTTTACATATTTGAAAAGAAAATTTAAAGATAAAAAAAGGAAAACCAAAAAAAAAAGAAAAACCATTAAATTTACCAATAGGATACTAGAATAAGAACAGTAAGACCTTTAGACCACAAAAATTCTTATTCAATACCACACCAAGAGAATAAAACAATTAAAGAAGATAAATCTTTTACAAAATAACATGGCTTCAACACTAGGGATATAGTAATAAAGAAAAAAATTTGTTTGAAACTTCAATACAAGCAGAAAGTAAAAGTTTTGTTATCATAAAGAAAAAATTTTCACATGAACTTATGTTCATTTTAAATTAATGCAAAACAAACTTCACTATGTTTCAGTCCACAAAACAACTTCACTATTCAATCTTTGTAATGACATCTTCTGTTTTTTGGGGGGAGTGTTATCATCTCTAAATACTAAAAGACCACTACTGTGAATAAAAACTTACTGTAATCACTTTTAGTTCAGCTTACATCCTTAAAAATGTTTGTAGTCATACACTTCTGCACAGCGTTAACATTAAAAGCACACTATTAATTTTTGAAACATATGGTTGTCTCAAAAGCCCAGAAGTAAAACATATTCATTAAAGAAATGTGGAAAAGTTCCAAGTGAACTGCCAAAACTAGCGTAATTATAAAAATATTTAACACTGAAACCATCTGAAATCACATACTGTATATAGATTACAGTGATGTCATAATAAACATTCCAGCCAAAATGCACTAAAACTACTGCAGTCCAATAAATCTGCCACATATGAGATGACAAACATTTTTAAGCAAAAGAACAAGTTATTTTTATTTTTAAAAAGTTATTAGCAGCAAAAAAAAGGGTAAAGTGCATAGACCAAATATAAGATTTCAAAGAGTTAAAAAAAAAAAAACACACTGCATAAAGCTTCCCTATGAACTACCCATTATTATTCAAAAAACTAAATAATTTGATTGACCAAATTTATAATAAACATGAAATCTGAGTGAGCTTTAAAAATGACCATTAATCATGGTACTCACAGGAATTTATATTATAAAACAAACATTACCAAATATACAAATACAAATACTTCTTTTTTTTTAAGATTTTATTTATTTACTCATGAGAGAGAAAGAGGCAGAGAGACAAGCAGGCTCCATGCAGGGAGCCTGACGTGGGACTCGATCCCGGGACTCCAGGATCACACGCTGCCCCAAAGGCAGGCGCTAAACCACTGAGCCACCCAGGGATCCCCCAAATACAAATACTTCTTAATTATGGTTAGGAAATAAAGTTGTATATATAATTAGAAAGTAATCCTTTTGATAACCTGAACTTGTTTTCATTTCCATTACATTTTAATTGTATCAATTATAAGTCACCTTCCATTCAAATCCTATCCCGTTAAATAAAAATAAAGCAAAACAAGAATTATAATATTTACCATTAAAACTGGAATTCCTTCCATCATTTTGAGTTCACCATCTGCTTCTAACCAGTATGCATCACTTTGTACACATTTTGCTTCATCGAAAGTCTCTAATTTCTACTAAAAGAAACCCTGTTCTCAAAAATAACTAGCTAAAATGTTTTGAGATAATTTTTAACCCCAAACACATTACAGTTACATCTTTCTTATTTAGGCTGCAATTTTTCACAAAATGTCTGGTAAGTATATTTCATGGCAAAAGAATGTTTTCTCTTGGGGACCACATAGCTATTTCTGAAAATACTGCCCTTTGCTCCTCATGAAACAAGCAAGAATGTCATTTCCTTACAAAAGTTCCTAACAGAAAATGTGGTGAACACTGTATGTAAATAGATCCATTATTTACATACTGAGAGATCATAGGATCAGGTTGCATACTTTTCACCTCAGCCCTCATCAGGGGGAGTCAATTAAAACTTGAAACCCGTCAACTCCCAGATTCATAATGATATGAATAAGATTGAGGACATGACTTAAAACAGGTGGCTGAATCATTCTAATTCCTTATTTAAAAATAGACAAAGAGGCTAAAGATCAAAAAAACTGAAGGAAAAAAGTTAAAAAGTAGAATTAAGGAGTGAGGGGATCCCTGGGTGGCTCAGCGGTTTGGCGCCTGCCTTTGGCCCGGAGCGCAATCCTGGGGTCCCGGGATCGAGTTCCGCATCGAGCTCCCAGCATGGAGCCTGCTTCTCCCTCTGCCTGTATCTCTGCCTCTCTCTCTCTCTCTCTCTCTCTGTCTCTCATGAATAAATAAATAAAATCTTAAAAAAAAAAAAAGTGATGTGCTTTATGCCCTTCAGCCTTGTGGCATGCAGATAAGCAGAAAAGGACTAGCTTATCTGGAAGCTATGGTCACCAAAAACTACTGAAATAGAATGAGGGCCTTGCAAATGAACTATTGCAGAACTCGTAGGGACAAGCATCTTTATCCTCTCCAGTAGCAAATATACTGGCAATTGTCAAATGCAATAAAGAATCTCTCAGAGAGGACGCCTGGGTGGCTCAATGATTGAGCATCTGCTTTTGGCTCATAGTGTGATCCCAGGGTCCTGGGATAGAGTCCCACATTTGACTCCCTGCAGGAAGCCTGCTTCTCCCTCTGCTTATGTCTCTGCCTCACTCTCTGTGTCACTCATGACTAAATAAAATCTTTTAGAAAAAAAAAAATCTCTCAGAGTAAACCTGAACTTCAGAGAGTCGGCCAAATAGTCACCAAAGCTGAGGTATACTGGAGAACACAAGAAAGAGCCAGGAAAAACACATTCACTAGCTTCCGTGGTAAAAATGGGAATCTCTGTTCACCTCTACTCTGACAGCAATATTAGTCAACTTAACCATTAAAAAAAGATTACCTAGCACATTTAAGAAGGTATGTAGGCACAATCTCTTCACACATCAACTTCAGCCCACACAAGAGACTGCTTCCATCTTCTCTCCCAAGGGCGAGAAGAAGAGAGTTATGCCCCCTTACATTCCTTTGCTTGATCCTCCCAAAAGAAGAAATAGCTAATATGATAGGCTGAAGCTGAACATTCATTAGGCCACATTTAAATAATGAAAGACATCACTTCTAACTGTAAACACACTGTGTGGTGGGGCCTGTCTTCTATCTTTGAGATCCATGCTACTCAAGTAACAGGACCAAAGCCATTTATCCCATCTTTCTCCTGCCTTCTTTTCACACATACACAGCCACCTGACCCAGATACTACCCAGCCAGAAAACTGTGGTTGACTGCAATACATTCAAGGAACATCTGCCCTATATTCTTGCCTAGGACATCTCCTTCCATTGTATCACTAAGCGTGTATCATATTGCCAACCTCTCCTCCTCTCTTTTCAGGCGGTGGATTGAATTTGTTAGACCCACTCATATTTGGAAGGTGAAAGAGGCAGAAATTAATAGAGGAAAGAACAAAAGCATATAAAGAAGCATTCTGGCAAAAGACATTTTACTATTTAATTTTTACCAGAATTCACAAAGGCGGACAGGGGATTGGGTGCTTGAGTAGATTAATAAAACTATAGTTTTCTTAGGCATAACTTCTTTCAGCAAGAAAGACCTGATCAATGTGTATGCAGGTGTTGACACTTAGAGAGAAAGTAAGTAACAAAAACAGATGATACCCTTATCTGGCGGGTATTTTACTTACCTACTTGAGGAACAATCTTTATATGTATAAAAAGGTTAAGAGCAATATAAGTTAGTCAGCAATCATGTACGTCACAAAATAAACAATAATGACCTTTACTGAATACTTATACACACCAGACCAGGCCTCAAGTATTTTAAGGATGAGGGAATGAGAGGTTAAGAGGTCCAAAGGTCAAAAAAGACAGGAAGTGACTAAGCTGGGATAAACACCCAGATGTGTCTGCTGAAAAGCCCTTCCTATAAGCCCTTTCCTGAACTTGAAAAAGACCAAAAAGCAGGGAGAAAAAGAAAGAAGGAAGGCAGATGGGGAGGAAAAGAGACAAACAGAATTTTTTTTTTTTTTAATTTATGGTACTTCTAATGTGTCACCTACTGCTAATGACATTATATTTATCTCTCTTAATCCTCTTACCAACCCTATGAATTAGACACTGTTCCCCATGCAAAAGTATCTCCATTTAAAGATGAGGATACTAAGGCATAAAGAGATTAAATTGTTCAAAATCAAAAAAAAAATCAAAAAAAATAAAAAATAAAAATAAAAAAAATAAATAAATAAAATAAATAAATAAATTGTTCAAAATCCCACTGGTATTAAATCAGATAATCCTAACTAGAGTTGCTCTACTTCCTCCCTATGAGAAAAGACCAAATAATGCCACTGTACTGAGGATCATATATTTGGAGGGAATGGATCACAGTGAGCTTTAGTCAGAAAAATGCCACAAAGGACATGAGGTTAAAAAAGACTGTGCCCTACAGGACAAAAAAAAAGGAAATGACTGAACCAAAAAAGGTAGGAAGGAAGAAAGCACGTGTCTTATTGAAAAGAATAAGTAGTCCAATTTAGGGAGAGAACAAAAAAACATAAAGCTATAAAAAAGCTAAAGTAAATTATCTCCACCATGAATATCTTCCTTATAGAAATTTAAGCTCGATTTTACATTCTGGTGAGTCAGCAAAACTTAGGAGTGGAAGATTAACAAAATGAAGTACATCATTCAGGAAGAAGAATCTTCTGATTATGTGACAAAGCAAAAGCAGACACACCAACAATTTACAGATTATAAAAAGCCAGAAATTAGATGATGTGAGAAATAGCAATGAGAATGTTTTTAAATGCTCAAAAGTTAACACATAAAAAAAAAAAAAAACCTCTGCAAATGGCTGTTCCCTTTCCCTTACCCCCATTTCCAAAAATAAAAAAAATCCTCTGTCCTTTACATCCTAATTTAGTCAACAAAACTACCATCTTCTCAGTCTAAAAAGTGAAACATGAACTTTTATAACTACTCTAACTTTGCAAAATGATGCTAATGAGCTTTGGAAATTTCAGGGCATAGTGATGCTTGACCATGAACTACACAGGATGACACTGCTCTCTAAGCTCCTGACTACACAGGAAGTAACCACCTGATTTGATAAATCTAATTTTATAATAAATAGTATGCTCATTTTGGAATATGTGGCATTTCTGGTGAATGCACATCAACACCAAGGGTGTTGTATGTCCACAAGGGAATTGAATATGTACACGTCAAGATCAAAACAGCAACTGGAAATAAAGATGTAGGGCTCATCCCAAATAGAAACAGTATTTAAAGCTACTAGATTTCCAATTTAAAAAAAGATAAGGATTAACACTCCTAAAAATATGGCAGACTGGATAAGTGGAAACATTTAGGGCTGAGGGATGCTAACAATAAAGTTTAAAGAAAAAAATTTAGCCAGGTTCAAAGCAGTGAGTCAGACTGAAAAAGAGATCCAGTTATGCTCAAGGTATAAGAGTGGACTGAGCCAGGTGAGGAAAAAAGAGGACTCAAAATGGTCCAAGTATGGCAAGAGACCATTACCAGGCTTAACACTTGAAACCAATAATGTAGTAAAACAACCAATTCTTGAAAAGAGGCCAAAAAGAGCTACTGCCAACTGTTGCCTAGAACTTAACATGAAGCCGCATGGCAAGGGAGTCAGAGAAAACAAACCTCACAAATAAGAATTGACACAAGTAACTCTGTATCACCCAATATCAACACCCAGGAGCCCAAAACTGCCAAAATAAGACTTGGCTCCAGAGGACAGCCAGAACAGGTTAACTTCTACTAGACAAGAAGGGATGAGCAAAAGGGCTTGAGAGAGAAAAGGTGGCAAAACAGATAGTGACCCTACTCAAAACAACCTTACAACCACTATTCTAAAAAGCACAAAGCAATCTAATGCCAAGACAGCTGAAGAAATCAATGACATTCACAGTATTATTAATCTTCTAGAACAGACTTAGGTTTTAAAATAAATGTATTAAAATCCTCACAGAGGGATATGAACAAACAATATCTATATGTATACACACACACACACACACACACACACACACACACACTCCACAGAGAAGCAGAGACATGGCCCCGCCTTCAGCCATGGCCCCCCCCTTCAGGAGTACGATTATAGAACTATATTAAATTTAAATAAATAGAAGAGAGCCCAGAAACATATCAAGATAGATATGAATAACAGAATGTCCTATGAATAGGACAGAGTTGGTATTATAAATCATTGGGGAAGAAAGACTATTCAAATAGTACAAAAAAGTAGTTAGCCATATTCCTGCCTCATACTACAATGAAAACACACACACACACACACACACACACACACACATATATTCTAATAACTTAATTTCTAACCATTCAGTGTTAACTTGTTTTCTTCCTGTCTCCAAATAAAGAAAATATACTTTAAGAGCTCAAATTACTTGGGTATTACTTAACCAAGGTATCTGACAATTTAACACTAAATAGTGCTTTACCTTTCCAAATTATCTATTTCCACATAAATATAAATATACACAACAACTATACTGTTCACACTGACAATGTCAACTCAGCATAAATGTCTGCAGGCTCTCTAAATTTTGAGTACTCACAAACATGCAAATTCCTATCATATCAATTGGAAAAGGCAATATATAGTATTTATGCTTTAAATGGAATTAAATGTCAATATTTGGATGATCACATACTATAAAACGAGGGTAGGCAGACTTCTTCTCTAAAGGTCCTGACAATAAAAATTTGGGTTTACAATCTATATAGTCTGTTCCAAATAATAGTTGTTCCAACTATTCAATTCTGCCATTGCCCATTGAAACATGAAAACAGCCATAGACAATATGTAAACAAATAAGATGGGCTATGTTTCAAAAAACCTCTATTTACCAAAACAGGTGGTAGGACAATGGACCACGGTATAATAACCCCAGCTTTAAAACATCTGTCTTAGGGCAGCCTGGGTGACTCAGCGGTTTAGCGCCACCTTCCGCTCAGGGCGTGATCCTGGAGACCTGAGATCGAGTCCCAAGTCAGGCTCCCTGCATAGAGCCTGCTTCTCCCTCTGCCTATGTCTCTGCCTCTCTCTCTGTGTGTATCTCTCATGAATAAATAAATAAAATCTTAAAAAAAAAAATTTAAAGGTTTTAAAGGAATGACAGAAATGCTAAAAAGTGTTTAATTATGTACCATAACAACATTACCAAGTATAAAACTCACAAATTCTTAAGTTTTATTATAAATATATATAATAGGGATCCCTGGGTGGCGCAGCGGTTTAGCGCCTGCCTTTGGCCCAGGGCGCGATCCTGGAGACCCGGGATCGAATCCCACATCGGGCTCCCGGTGCATGGAGCCTACTTCTCCCTCTGCCTATGTCTCTGCCTCTCTCTCTCTCTGTGACTATCATAAATGAATAGTAAGAAATAAATAAAAATTTTTTTAAAATGTGAATAAATATATATAATATGTTATTATTATATTATGACGACTCTTTTTGCTTTAGGTATGAAAGGGACTTTCACTCCTAAAGAAGTGGTGTAATATGCTGCTTTCAAAATGGGATCCCTGGGTGGCGCAGCGGTTTGGCGCCTGCCTTTGGCCCAGGGCGCAATCCTGGAGAACCGGGATCGAATCCCACGTCGGGCTCCCGGTGCATGGAGCCTGCTTCTCTCCCTCTGCCTATGTCTCTGCCTCTCTCTCTCTGTGACTATAATAAATAAATTTTAAAAAAATTAAAAAAAAATAAAAAGGGGGGGGCAGGGGGTGGAGAACAAAGGAAAAAAATCAACAGCTACGTTTACCATATTTCTGTTTCAATAAGAAACACTTGTTTACTTTATATCTGAAACCCCGTAACATCTATGTTATACTTAAGTTTCCATTTATACTCATACAGTTTTTTTTTGGGGGGGGGGGTGTAGATTTTATATATTTATTCATGACAGACACAGAAAGAGAGGCAGACACAGGCAGGAGAAGCAGGCTCCATTCAGGGAACCTGATGTAGGACTCGATCCTGAAACTCCAGGAACACACCTGAGCCAAAGGCAGACACTCAACCGCTGAGCCACCCAGGAGTCCCATATACTCATACTTTAAACAATAGTTAGGATGTAAATGCTTTAACTGTTATAAGAAAACAATGTATTTCTTTCTATTAAAGAATTATAATTTATATTTTAATAAACTTGTTTTCCACAGCCTACACTCTGTCTAATTTGAAAAAGAAAAATAATTTAATTTATTTCATAAAGGTGTATACAATCTTTCATTGGCATTTCTCTGGTATATGAAAATTTTCTTTTAACATAAACTACTTAAATACAGAAAATCCTAAATAATATTTTCCCCTATCACACTGCTGTTTGCAAGGAAGATATTACAATAATTTTATTTATACTCAATCATATTTCCTATTTTCCCTATAAAACAAAAGCAATTCAGAGGCAATAATGGTGTTACTAAATATGATACAAAAATCCAGAAAGATCTAATTTGCAGGGATGTCTGCATTTAGACAAGTTGAGGCAAACAATAAAACCTATCAGGAAAGCTGAAGATTGCACTGTTAAATAGGCATAAGCCTAAACTTCAGGAAGAACTCAACAACTGAATATTGATCATCAACAGCGCCTCTGTGCATGCGAATACACAAAGTAACCATCAACACCAAACAAGAGTCTCTCCTTAAAATTACTCCATATTTGGACAACGTGAGTAAATTTAATTCTCCACCAAAAAGATATCAAATCTGAATATTACAGTATTTATAATCATCTCAAATTAGACCAAAGTTAACTTAATAGTAATATTTACAGATTATTACTGAAGTTTGAAAGAGTAGTTCTATCAGAGTAGTAAAGGAAGAAGCCAGATTATAGTACGTTAAAGAGTAAGTGTTGTTGGGGATCCCTGGGTGGCGCAGTGGTTTGGCGCTTGCCTTTGGCCCAGGGCGCGATCCTGGAGACCCGGGATCGAATCCCACATCAGGCTCCCGGTGCATGGAGCCTGCTTCTCCCTCTGCCTATGTCTCTGCCTCTCTCTCTCTCTCTCTGTGACTATCATAAATAAATAAAAATTAAAAAAAAAAAAAAGAGTAAGTGTTGTTGAGCAAACTGAGACAGGAAGAGACTCCATTCAGTGTAGACATTAAAAAAAATCCTGAAGATAGTAAAATAGAATGGAGAGGATACAGGATCACATTCAGGATACTCTGTACAATGGTATCAACTGCCATCTCCTGCATAAGTGAGAAAAGAAAGTCTTTGACTTCAGAACATTATTTATAAAGGAATTTTTTTTAAAGCAAACAGATAATACTTAGAATATTATTTTACAGTATAACACTTATGAATAAAAACAATGCAAGAAGCTTTAATTCATTGTTTATAATCATTACAAACATCCTATGAGATACTGTGATTTAACAAATGAGGAAATTAAAGTTCTTAAGGACAAACAGCTTATCAAAAGTGAAAATTTTGCGCAGCCCCCATGGCGCAGCGGTTTAGCGCCGCCTGCAGCCTAGGGCGTGATCCTAGAGACCCTGGATGGAGTCCCACGTCAGGCTCCCTACATAGTGCTTGCTTCTCCCTCTGCCTATGTCTCTGCCTCTCTCTCTCTCTCTCTCTCTCTCTCTCTCAGTGTGTCTCTATGAATAAATAAATAAATAAGCTTTTTTAAAAAATGAAAATTTTTGACAGAGTTTGTTAAAGTCTTGAAAGAGTTCAAAAAAGGAATTACTTTAAGCTCTTTCTATTACTCTCACCAAAATCCTTTCATCTTATAGTTAACCATTTTTCTCTCATTCCAACTCTTGCTGTCTCTTTAAATTAGAAATGATAGGGTTGCTATTAGAAAAGCTGTAGGCATAAGCAGATAAACAGGAGTTAACCCAATGGTTATATCTAGCAATCAGAATTATTAAGCAAAGAAAGCTGCAAAGACTTTCTCAAATGAACAAAAACTGAAAGAATCTATGGCAAGATGAAATGGACTACAAAAATTATTCAAGGAAGTTCATCAAGTATAAAATGCTGCTAGATGAAAACTTTGATATAAAGAAATCAAGAATGCCAAAGTATATGGGTAAATAGAACACTTTTTCCTTATTTTTTAATTTCTTAAAACAAAAACTGTTCAAAGCAATTATAACATATTGCAAATATGCAACATATTGCAAATTTATAACATATATAGAAGAGTTAAAACAACATTAGCACAAATTATGGCAGGGGATAAAGAGAAGCATACCGTTGTAAGCATACTAAAGAATATTTATATTACCCATGAAGTGGTATATTGTTACTTGAAAGTAGGTGATATAAGTTAAACATGCATATTATTAACCCCAAAGCAATGACTAAAAAATGGAGAGATAGCAAATAAACCAGTAACAAAGATAAAATGGATTGCTCAAATATACTCAGCAAATGCAAAAAAGGCAGGAAAAGAATTCGATGAGACAAGCAGAAAACAAAGACATTCAACTTAAGAACTTAAGACCAACCTTACTAAAAAAAAAAAAAAAAAAAAAAAGACCAACCTAAAGACCAATCTTACTAAAATCCACATAAAATATACACTACCTAAAACACTCCAATTAATAAGCAGACTGTCAGACTAGTAAAACCCAACTCTGTCTATAGAAAACTCAGTTCAAATACAGACTTAGTACTTTCTATGTACTAGATATCTCAAGTTTAAAAAAAAAAAAATCATGACATAATGAACAAGTTCAAGTAAAAAAGAAAATTAGCAGTATCTAACCATCAGAAGGAAAATCAGGGAACCACTGCATTTTATGCATTGAAAGGGAACCTATAGACTAGCCTTTGAACCAAACAGAAGTAAAAACTAAGAAGCTGCAGTCTTTGTTCTTCATTATTGTTAATACCAGACAACACACTGAGATGCCTTAAGGCTAAAAAAGGAAAGAGAACATGCAACCAACCACCAGCAAGCTGCAAAGTATCAAACCAGTATTGTTTTCTGTCTGCAGCATTTAAACATATAAATTATAGTGTCCACAACACTGAACACTATAATTGAGGTTGTACTGGCACTTCTATTACAACCCCATATTTTCATTCATTCATAACATTCTTAGAAAGTCCTTCATAAAAATAAAAACTTCATTACTTGTTTAAATCCAAATGTGACTTTTCTTCCTAAGATAGAAGAGCTATGAGAGAATGAAAATACCATTTTCAGCTCAAAAGGGAAAAACTTCCCAAGGATTAAAGGTAAAAACTTCCCAAGGATAAAACAAATACAACAGGACCCCTCTAAAACATCCAACATGGTAAACAGTAATTAAAACTTCCTCAGTGGGATCCCTGGGTGGCGCAGCGGTTTAGCGGCTGCCTTTGGCCCAGGGTGCAATCCTGGAGACCCGGGATCGAATCCCACATGGGGCTCCCGGTGCAGGGAGCCTGCTTCTCCCTCTGCCTATGTCTCTGCCTCTCTCTCTCTCTCTGTGACTATCATAAATAAAAAATAAAAAGTTAATAAAACTTCCTCAGTAAGTTTAATTTTTTTTTTATTTAACCAAAAATCCAGTTTATGTCAAGTTCGGTTTTCATATGGCATAAATTTTAAGTTTATACATGCCACAATAAAAGATTCTAGATATATATAAATATATACATATATATACATATATATATATATATATATATTTTTTTTTTTTTTTAAAGCAAGAACAAAGCAGTGTAGGGATCCCTGGGTGGCTCAGCAGGTTAGCACCTGCCTTAGGCCCAGGGCTTGATCCCGGAGTTCCGGAATCAAGTCCTGCATTGGGCTCCCTGCATGGAGCCTGCTTCTCCCTCTGCCTCTGCCTCTCTCTCTCTCTGTCTGGGTGTCTCATAAATAAATAAATAAAATCTTTAAAAATAAAAAAAGAACAAAGCAGTTTATTGAAGTAAAAGTAGGGGTGCCTCAGTGGCTCAGCTGGTTAGGGTCAATGCGGTTTTGGTTCATGTCATGATCTCAAAGTCATGAGATCAAGTCCCCAATGGGCTCCATGGAGAGCTCAGTGCAGAATCTGCTGGAGATTCTGTCTCTCGCTCTTCCTCTGTCCGATGCAGCCCCACCTCCTCATTCACACATGAACACACACTCACTCTCTCTCTCTCTCAAATAAAATCTTACAAACATCAAACTATACATAAACTTATCTTGGGGCAGCCCAAGTGGCTCAGAGGTTTAGCACCGCCTTTGGCCCTGGGCGTGATGCTGGAAACCTGGGATTGAGTCCCACAACAGGGTCCCCAAGGAGAGCCTGCTTCTCCCTCTGCCTGTATCTCTGCCTCTCTCTGTGTGTCTCTCATGAATAAATGAATAAAATCTTTAAAAAATGATACTCAGATAAATTATTATCATCTATTATCCCTATCCATAAATGAACTTATATGTTACATTTCTTTAGGTACGATGGTAATCAATACAGTGTCAGTGTGATGTACTACAAAATGATTCAGAGAAACAAATATGAGAGAAGAGAAAGTGATCCAGGAAGCTGGGCTAAAAAGATTGAGAACTACAGAAGCAACAGGAGGATAGCCATAAATAAATTTTAGGCAAAGAGTTAAGCCATCAGGTCTACAGTTTAGGAATCTCATTCATTCCTGAAGGCAGTGTGAAAAATGGTTTGGAGAGAAGTACTAGTGATGACTGAAATATCTATATTCAAGACATAGTATATCAGTGGAATCCAGAGACTGATGAATAATGGAATAAAAGCAATGTAGAAAGTTAAGGATGACTTCAGAGTTTCTAGTTTGGATTGAAAGTAAATAGTGGAATTGATCACTGAAATAGATAATATAAAAGGAGGAAAGTATTTCGGTTTAAGATTAATATGGAACATTCCATGGGTTATATAAGCCAAGAAAGATCTTCGCTCTTGATGTTGAAGCTCAGAAAATGAGACTGGACTTCAAGGTAGGATTTTATGAATTAACAACACATAATAACTAAATCCATAGGAAATAAAATTATCCAAAGACAGGATTAAAATACTGAAAGCCCAGGAAACTAATATAAATTTTGGGATGGGTGGCAGAAAAGGTCACAAGAGAGGCCAGAGAAAGGGTGCCAGAAATATAGGGAAACAATCAGAGGAGCCATAGAAAGTGAAGTTTTCAGAGAGAGATTAAAAGTATCAACTATCACAGTTGGGTGAGGATTAAAAAGTGAAAAGTGTCCACTGGATTTTGCAACACTGATGTACTACCGACCTTTGCAGAAGTATTTACAGTGGCACCATGGAGGCATATTCAGTAAATATTAACTTGTAAATTTTTAAAATGGTGGAAAAGGCATACAGATAAAAAGTGAATAAAACCTTCTCTACTTGTAGAAATCTACCAAAAACAAAAATAACTCCTAGAGTAAATAACTGAAGCAAAGTCACAGGACATAGGATTAACATACAAAAATCAACTGCATAATATAAAGATGAATAACTAGAAACCAAAATCAAGAACACAGTGACATTTACCAACAGTCCAAAGAAAATATTTAGGTATAAATCTAACCAAACACATACAGGATCTATATGCTGAAAAAACAAAATGCTTCAAAAAATATCTAAATAACTGTTGACACATACTCTGTTCACCAACTAGAAGACAACATAGAAAAGATGCCAATTCCTCCCATACTGATCTATATATTTAAGGCAATTCCTGCCAAATCCCAACCAGGTTTTCCTAGGCATCAAAAAGCTCATTCTAAAATTTATTTGAAAAGAAATGTTCAATTCTAAATAGCCAGGACAATTTTGAAAAAGAAGAATAAAGTGGGAGGATACACAATTCCCAATGTTAAAGGTTACTATGTAACTATAGTACTCAAGTCAGTGTGATACTAATCAATGGAAAAGAAAAGAGAACCCACAAATAAACCCTTATAAATATACCAAATTGATTTTTGATAAAAGTGCTAAAGTAATTCAATGGAGGAGGCCAACCTTTCCAACAACCCATGCTGGAAAAGCGAGGATCATCCATAGGCCAAAAAAAAAAAAAAAGGGAGAGAGAGAGAGAGCTTCAAACTAATCTATTTTGAGGTGATTTTAATCTAAGGTGTTAAGTTTATAGACTTAAATATGTACAACTACAAAACTCTTAGGATAAAAATATACAAGAAAATCTTTGCTATCTCGGGCTAGGCAAACAGTTATTTGACATCAATAGCACATATGCATAAAAGGAAAAACTGATCAATTAGACCCAAACTTGAAACCTTTTGTTCTACAAAAGGCACTGTTATGATGATCAAAGGACAAATTACAAACTGGCAGAAAGCATTTGTAAACCACATACCTGACACAGAACTTGCTTTAAAATGTACAAAAGAATGAATGAATGAATGAATGAATGAATGAATGAATAAATAAATAAATAAATAAATAAAATGTACAAAAGAACTCACAAAAGTCAACATTGATAAAACAAACATTCAAATTAGAAAGTGAACAAAAAACATGAATACGTATTTTACTAGTACATATGGCAAATAAGTATATGAAAAATGTTCAACATAATTACCCTCAGGAAAATGAGAATTGAGAATTAACACACAATGAGATATCTGCATACTTATCAGAATGGCTAAATAAAAAATAGTGTTAATAACAAATGCTAGTAAGGACAGAGAAACTGGATCACTCCTATACTACTCATGGGAATGGACACTAGTACAACCACTCTCTAGAAATCAATTTAGCAATTTCTTTTAAAATATAAATGGGATACAACAATAGTGACCTTGGGCATCTATCCCAGAACTTAGAGAAGCATAGATATTTGCACCTGGGTGGCCCAGTGGTTGAGCCTCTACCTTTGGCTCTGGTCGTGATCCTGGAGTCCCAGGATCAAGTCCTACATCAGGCTCCCCACAAAGAGCCTGCTTCTCCCCCTGCCTAGGCCTCTCCCTATCTCTGTGTCTCTCGTGAATAAATAAATAAAATCGTTATTTTAAAAAAAAAAAAGAAATTTGTATACAAATATTTTGAGCAGATTTGTAATATCAAAAAAGGGAAGCTACCAAAAATCAGTTGAAAGGATGAATGGTTGAACAATCTGTGGTACAGCAGAAATGTGTGTCAGAATACTACTCAATGATACATACAACAACCAATAACTTGGATGAACCTCAAGGGAGTTATGCTAAGCAAAAAAAAAAAAAAAAAAAACTAACCTCAAAAATTTATATACTGTATGATATCATTTGTATGCATTATTCTTGAAATAAAATTACAGAGAATGAGAAAAGATAAATGGCTGCCAGAGATTAGGGGTCAGAGGGCAAGGACACTCATGGTACAGTTTATAAGGGAGTATCACAAGGAGGCCTTGCAGTGGTGGTACAGTTTTGTATCTTGACTGTGGTGGTAGTTTCACAAAGCTACAGGTAGAATAAAACATGCAGAGCTACGCACATACACACACACACACGGTGAATCTGAATAAACTGAATTAATAATAGTGTCAATGTAAGTTCCTTTTTATATTATACTATAGTTATGCAAGATGTTAACATTAGGGAAGGCTGCGTTAAGGGATGTAAGAGCTCTCTGTATTTTTCTTTGCTACTTCTTGCAAATCTATAATTATTTTTAAGATAAATAATTTTTAATCTTTTTTTAATGAAAGGAAGAGAGGAGCCTGGCTCAGTCGGTAGAATGTGACTGTTTTAGGAGTCTACCTCCTGGGCAGCCCCAGTGGGACAGCGGTTTAGCGCCGCCTACAGCCCAGGGCATGATCCTAGAGACCTGGGATCGAGTCCCACGTCAGGCTCTCTGCATGGTGCCTGTTTCTCCCTCTGCCTGTGTCTCTGCCTCTCTCTCTAGCTGTGTCCCTTTGAATAAATAAATAAAATCTTTTTTTTTTTAAAGAGTCTACCTCCATGCTAGGTGTAGAGATTACTTAAAGTATCTATTTAAAATAAAATGGAAGGAAGAAAAGAATATAAACAGCTTTCAAGTACCCAAGGAACATTCTCCATGATAGGATGATTATCTGCCATAGTTAAATAAATTTCAGAAGTTCAAAATTGTATGAAGTATCTACTCTGACTACAATGGAACAAAACTATAAATCAGTAACAGAAGGGAAATTATAAACTATGTAAACATACAATGGCGGAAAAAAATCACAAAGAAACTACAAAATAAGATGAATGAAAAAACATATCAAACAAATGGATGCACTAAAGCAATACCTAGAAATTTATAGCTGTAAAAAATGTATTATAAAAGAATGATCTCAATCAACAACCTAAATTTACACTCTATGGAACTATTAAAAAAAAATAAAAGTAAACCCAAAACCAGGAATGAATAAAGATTAGAGAAGACATAAAGAAGTCCTAGCCTCAGCAGACAACAAAAAGATATAAAAGGCATCCAAAAAAAAAAAAAAGGCATCCAAATCAACAAGAAGTCAAACTTTGACTACTCACACATGATACTCCATGTAGAAAGTGTGAAAGACCACCAAAATATTGCTAGAACTGATACATGAATTCAGCAAAGTCACAGGACATAAAAAAAATCAATGTACAGAAATATGTTGCATTTCTACACACCAAAAATGAAAGAGCAGAAAGAGGAAACAAGGAATTGATCCCATTTATGACTGCAAAAAACCATTAAGATGTCTAGGAATAAACCTAAACAAAGAGGTAAATGATCTGTACTCTGGAGACTATTGAACAATTATGAAAGATATCGAGGAAGATGTAAAGAAATGGAAAAACATTCCATGTTTGTGGATTGGAAAAACAAGTATTGTTAAAATGTTTATACTACCCAAAATAATCCACACCTTTAATGGAATCCCTATCAAAATACTACATGCATTTTTCACAGACCTAGAACAAACAATCCTAAAATTTGTACGGAACCACAGAAGACCCTGAATAGCCAAAGCAATCCTGAAAAAGAAAAGCAGAGCTGGAGGCATCACAATTCTAGATTTCAAGCTGTATTACAAAGCTGTAGGGATCAAGACAGTATTGTACTGGCACAAAATGATACACACAGATCAATGGAACAGAATAGAGAACCCAGAAATGAACCCGTAACTCTGGTCAACTAATCTCCAACAAAGCAAGAAAGAATGCCCAATGGGGGAAAAAAAAAGTCTTCAACAAATGGTGTTGGGAAAACTGGGCAGCCACTTGCAAAAGAATGAAATTGGACCACTTTCTTACACCATACACAAAAATAAATTCAAAACAGATTAAAGACCTAAACATAAGACAGGAAACCAAACAGTCCTTGAAGAAAGCACAGGCTGTAATTTCTCGGACATGAATCGTGCAACTTTTTTCAAGGTAGATCTTCTGAGGCAAGGGAAACAAAAGCAAAAATAAACCATTGATGGATCCCTGGGTGGCTCAGCGGTTTGGCGCCTGCCTTTGGCCCAGAGCGCAATCCTGGGGTCCGGGATCGAGTCCCACTTCAGGCTCCCGGCATGGAGCCTGCTTCTCCCTCTGCCTGTGTCTCTGCCTCTCTCTCTCTCTCTCTCTCTCTCTCTCTGTCTCTCTAATAAATAAATAAATAAATCTTTAAAATAAATAAATAAATAAACCATTGAGACTACATCAAAATAAAAAGCTCTACACAGCAAAGGAAACAATCAACAAAACTAAAAAGCAAGCACAGAATGGGAGAACATATTTGCAAATGACGTATCTGATAAAGGGTTAGTATCCAAAATCTATAAAGAACTTATCAAAGTCAACAATCTAAAAAACAACCCACTTAAAAATGGGCAGAAGACATGAATACACACTTTTCTAAAGAAAACATCCAGATGGCCAATAGACACATGAAAAGATGTCTACATCACTCATCAGGAAAATGCAAATCAAAATCATAGTGGGATATCACCTGACATCTATCAGAATGGCTAAAATCAACAGCACAAGAAACAGATGATGTCAAGGATGTGGAGAAAGGGGAATCCTCTTGCACTGTTGATGGGAATGCAAACCAGAGCAGCCACTGTGAAAGACAGTATGGAGATTCCTCAAAAAGTTAAAAATAGGGACAGCCCGGGTGGCTCAGTGATTTAGCACCACCTTCAGGCCAGGGCCTGATCCTGGAGACCTGGAATCGAGTCCCACATCAGGCTCCCTGCATGGAGCTTGCTTCTCCCTCTGCCTGTGTCTCTGCCTCTCTTTCTGTGTCTGTCATGAATAAAGAAATAAAATATTTTTTAAAAAAAGAAAAAGTTAAAAATAGAACTACTCTATAATCTAGCAAATGCACTACTGCTAGGTGTTTACCTAAAGAATACAAAAACACTAATTCAAAAGGATACATGCAGCACCCTGGTGTTTATAGCAGCATTATCTACAATACCCAAATTATTAAACAGTTTAAGTCCACTGACTGATGAATGGATAAATAAGATGTGGTATATACATATAAAACTGGATATTATTCAGCCACAAAAAAGAATGAAATCTTGCCATTTACAACAATATGGATGGAGCTAGAGTATAATGCTAAGTGAAATAAGACAGTCAGAGAAAGACAAATACATATGATTTCACTCATATGAGTGAATTTAAGAAACAAAACAAACAAGTAAAGGGTGGGGGAAGGAACAATAAATCAAGAAACAGACTCTTAACTATAGAGAACTGACGATTACAAGAGGGGAGGTTGGTGGGGGATTAATGAGTGTACTTGTCATGATGAGCACCAGGTAATTAAAAACTTAAACTCCCAACAAAGAACAGCCCAAGAAAGATATTTCACTGGTGAATTATACTAAATATATATAGAAGAACTCATGTTAATCCTTCTCGCACTCCAAAAAATGTAATAGGATGGAATACTTCCAAACTCATTTTATGAGTCCAGCATTACTCTGATACCAAGCCCAGACAAAGACACTACAGGATAATTACTGGCTAATATCCCTCATGAATATATATGTAAAAACTCTCAACAAGATATTAGCAAGCTGAATTCAGCATATTTAAAAACTCACAGAGGGATTTACCCCTGGGATACCAGGATGGTTCAATGTACACAGGTAAATATAATAATACATCACATTAACAAATGAAGGATAAAAATCATCTTATTAGATGCAGAAAAAGCATCTGACAACATTCCTTTCATGATAAACACTCTCAACAATTAGGTATAAAAGTAATGTACTTCAACATAAAAGCCATATAGGACACCATGACAGCTAATATCATACTCAATGATGAAAAGCCAAAAGCTTTTCCTATAAGAATAGAACAAGACAAAGATGCCCAATCCCATCACTTTTACTCAACATAATTCTTGAAATCCTAGTCAGAACAACTAGGAAATAAAAAGAAATAAAAGGCATCCAAACAAGAAAGGGAACCTTAAAATGTTTGCAGATAACTATGTTACACATAAAAAACTAAAGAATCCTACAAAAAACTAGTAGGACTAATTCAGTAAAGTTACAGGATACAAAGTAAATATACAAAAATCAGTGTTTCTATATGCTTTTAATGAGTTATCAAAGAGAAATTTAAAAAGCATTCTCAAAAAAAATTCTCATTTACAATAGCATCAAAAACAATAAATACTGTATCTAAAATGATCTATAGGGACACCTGGGTGGCTCAGCGGTTGGGCAGCTGCCTTTTGGCTCAGGTCGTGATCTTGGGATCCAGGATCAAGTCCCATACCCAGCTCTTATGAAGACCCTGAATCTCCCTCTGCCTCTGTCTCTGTGTCTCTCATGAATAAATAAATATTTTAAAAAAATAAAAAATAAAAAATAAATAAAATGATCTATAGATTCAATGCTATCCCTATCAAAATTCCAATGGCATTTTTTTACATATATCAGAAAAACAATTCCAGAATTCATATGGCACCATAGAAAAGATCTCAAATAACCAAAGCAATCTTGAGAAAGAACCAAATTGGAAGCATCACACTTCTTGATTTCAAATATATTTCAAAGCTACAGTAATCAAAACAGTATGGTACTCACATAAAAACAGACACATATCAACGAAACAGCATTGAGAGCCCAGAAATAAACTCATGCATATACAGTCAACTAATCCTTGGCAAAGGAACCAAGAACACACAATACAGAAAGGACAGTTTCTTCAATAAGTCATGCTGGAAAAACTAAGTAACCAGCTACAAAGCAAAAAAAGAAAATGGACTCGACCTTCCACCAAGCACACAAATTAACTCAGAATGGATTAAAAACTTAAAGATAAGACCTGAAACTGTGTAACTACTACAAGAAAAATTAAGGGAAAAGGTTCCTTGACATCAGTCATAGCAATTATTTTTGGATACACCAAAAGCACAGGCAACAAAACCAAAAAAAAAAAAAAAAAAAGGTGGGACTACATCATATTAAAAAGCTACTGCACAGTCAAGGAAACTATCAACAAAATGAAAAGTCAACCTGTTTACAGGAGAATATACGTGCAAACTATACATCTCATAAAGGGTTAATATTTAAAATATTAAAAATGAACTATAATATCAAAAAACAATCCAATTAAAAAGAAGCAAAGGAACTAAATAAGCATTTTTCTAAAGAAGTTAGACAAATGACCAGCAGCTCAAAAGATGCTAGACATCAATAACCATCATAAAAATGCAAATGAAAACCACAACGAAATATCACTCCAAACTATTAGGATGACTATTATCAAACAGACAAGAAATAATGAATATTGAAAAAAGGGAACCTTTGTACAATGTTGGTAGTAATGTAAATTGGTATTGTCATTATGGAAAATGGTACAGAGGTTCTTTAAAAATTCAAAAATAGAGTTACCACATTATCTAGCAATCCCACTTCTGGATATATATGAAAAGAAAACAATATAACTATTTCAAAGAGATATCTGTACTCTCATGTTCACTGTAGCATTACTGACAAAGCCATGATATGGAAATAACCTAAGTGTCCATCAATGGAGGAGTGCCTACATACACACACGTGTGCACATACACACCTGCACATACATGCACAAATATTATTGAGCTGTGAACAATAAATCCTGCATTTGTAACCACATAGATGAACCTGAAGGGCATTGTGATAAATGATATAAGCCAAAGACAAATACTATGTGGAATCTTAAAAAAAAAAAAAAAAAAAAAAAAAAACGGTGTCAAGTGTCAAACTCATAGCAACAGTAGAATTATAATGTTTGACAGGTCCTGGGTCAAATGGGCAATATTAGTCAAAGGGTACAAATTCTCAGTTATAAGCTGAACAAGACCTAAGATTCTAGTGTACAGCTTGGTGACTACAGTTAATAATACTATAGCATATACTTGAAATTCGCTATGAATATATACAAATACATAAAGAAAGAATTCCACCCAGAGTGAAACTCAAAAGTATCTATTTCTCTAGTACATCTCAAAACAGATTTAGAATATAATCTCAGGTATTAAGTTAATTTTAGAAGATTCAAGATACACAGAAGAGAATGGGAACCACCCTAATGCTTGCTGCACCTAACTAAACGGAATACCTCACTTAATCAAAAAATTTGGTATACCTCTATTAAGTGCAAGTAAATTCAGAATCAGATTCACATATTTAAAATTTCTTCAGCAAAACACATGATTTTA
The DNA here is from genome assembly GCF_018345385.1 of Vulpes lagopus. Lineage (NCBI taxonomy): Eukaryota > Metazoa > Chordata > Mammalia > Carnivora > Canidae > Vulpes > Vulpes lagopus. The sequence goes on from NC_054832.1 coordinate 37,324,229, forward strand.
TGTGTATCTTACAGAAAGGGTGCTTTGGCTTATTCTTCTCTAAGCTGAGGATGTGAATGACATTTACTATCTCTACATATTATTTGGTAATTATAATTATACAACTTCTCCACTCTTTCATGTGGCCTATCACTAGGGCAGATTACTTAGGAATCACTGTCAAGGACTCTTGGATTCTCCTCTGCTGATTCCTCCATTTGCCTTCTTTATATAAAACATCAATGCCCCCACTTCCTACTCTTAGTTCACCATTCCAGCTACAACACCAGAAACAAGAATTCAAACCAAGCCCTAAAGTTTGTAGGCAGCAAATATAGCCCAACACTGGAAATTATTTAACTATATACTCCATCTACAAAATTCTTCCACTAGATCAAAAATGATATAAAACTATAATTAATTTTATTAATAATTATGTAGCTTTTCTGAACTGTTACACAGGAAGATGTACCAGAGTATTCATCTCCTTTACATATAAAAGGGGTTCCCTGTGAGAGTAAAGACACTACCCATAAATTATAGGGAACTCTTTCTCACTTTTTATATAAGGAAACTACGGAATGAATCTAGACTACATTATTCATTATCATCAATACCATCATTAACTTATAACAGTGCAAGTGAGGAAATCAATAATAGTACAATAAAGTACACAGCTCAAGTCAGCATTTCTGAACCCTGTTAAATTTCTGAAAAAGTAAGTTGTCTTAGTCTGTTTGGGCTGCTATACAAAATATCACAGATTGAGTAGCTTACAACAGCAACAGAAATTTATTTCTCACAGTTCTGTAGGCTGGGAAGTCCAAGATCAAAGTGCCAACGTGGTCTGGTTTGAGGGCCCTCTTCCCGGTTCACAGCTGGTACCTTTTCACTGTGTCCTCACATGGCAAAAGAGGTAGGCATCTCTTTGGAGCCTCTTTTATAAGGCACTAATCCCATTCATGAGGGCTCATGACTTAAGCATCTCCCAAAGACCCTACCTCCTAATACCATCATCTTTGGGGATAATTTCAATATATGAATTTTGGCGGGGGGGGGGGGGTGACAATGACACATAACACATTCAAATGACTACTATAGTAGTAGTCATTCAAATTAATCCCACCTTATTTAAGAGAATTAAAGTGTTTTTTTTAAAGGCCATATATATATTAATAGCTTTACCAATACTTCCTCCAGCATAGTGCTCAAGCTTCGAGGACAAGATAGGATACTTTCCTATGGTCTTTAAGACTACCTAAATGAATAGTGGATTTCGAGAGCACCAAAACATGCAAGAGAACAAGACTGTCCTGTAACTCCAAGCACTGACCAGGATTAAAAAGCACATACATATATTAACAAAGAGCTGAGGGGGTTTAATCCATTTTTACATTTTAAAGTCTTGGTTGAGGTACAAAAGATTTTAGGTTTGTGGGGGTTTTTTTTGTTTTTTTTGTTTTTTTTTTTTTTTAATGAACAGCAAGTATTCAATAAATAGCTTTGCAAATGGTCACTTTTATCAGGTCAAAAGACTTTATAGGTTTTGGGGGGTGGGGGCTTCTTGCTGTTTTGTTGTTTCTTAAACTTTCTAGGTGACACAAAGGCCAAAATAAATAGTTCTTTAAAAACAAATTTACTACTACTCTAGGTTAAAGAAGTTTTTTTGCAAGATTTATTAATACAATGAACTAAAAGATCATATACAACCAACCATAGGGTTAAGAACTATGTATCAAGTCTTGCCCTATTTTCCAGATGAGGCCCAAAGAGGCTAAAAAGCAAGATAAGCAAAAGGAGGAGAGCACATAGTTAAATGTAAGTTACTCAGTTATGTGCTAGATCCACATGTATTTATTAGAGGGAACTAGTTAAATAAGTCAGACTGGGACCACTGATGATGTGTCATGAATCAAATTCTGTATCTGAAGTCAGAGGGAAAAAAAAAAAAAAAAACGCTCACAAGTAAAATCTGAAGGATCTAAAGGCGGTTTGATGACCGATATGTCTCTCAGAGTAAACAGCTAACAGTTAAATATATTCTGAGTGAAATATTAATTCACCAAAAATAGTTCAATGTGAACATCAAGGTGGCATTTGATCTAACACAACAACTTGGGTCACCTTCTCATCCCCAAAAAAATCTCTATTAAACTAATTATAGGGGTGCCTGGGTGGCTTGGTCAGTTGAGCATCCGACTCTTGGTTTCAACTCAGGGCATGATCTGAGGGTGGAAAGATAGAGCTCTGCACTCAGCAGGGAATCTGCTTGAGATTCTCTCCCTACCTCCCTCTCCCACCTTCTGGCTCACACCCAAGAACTCTCTAAATCTTAAACAAAACAAAACAAAAAGCTAATTACAGAGATATGCTAAGGCAAAGGCAATATATTATAATTATTATCTCTAGAGTCACCCACAATCATCATAAATCTCTTTCTCTAGGTCTCTTTAGAAGATTATATAAATATCTTGGCAATGTTTTTACAGTGCACTGAAGAGCAACAAACTAAATGTTGGTAGAATTAAACTGAACTTTACAAATGAGACATGCCTTCTTATCAAGGCATTTAGCAATATTATATTTTTGTAATGTTCTGTTCTGAATTAGACCTCAGATTTCTAACTTTAAGTTGTATTTATTAATTGTCAAATATCAATAGTAGTATTAACAGATTCGTATCTATAAATCTAAAGGATCCCTTCATTTAACCAAACATCCCACACTAAATTTATGAAATAAGTATTTACTTCATTGTGATTCTACAATGTAGTAATTTGAAATAATTTAAATTAAATATAGGCTTATTCAGTTTTACTAGTACATATGTAACTTTTTAACTTAATTTTCTACTATACTAATCAGAACTTAACATAGGAAAATAAACTGTTTAAAAACGTGTTTCATCTATAATGTCTTACTGAAAAATTAATTCCAATCACTAACCTAAGTATTACTCTCCAGGGATGGACAATGCTGAATAATTTGTCCAAATGTCAACTGCAATTTTCAAAAATCTTTTCTACCTCAAAATTTTAAACATCTGCAAAAAATACTTGTTTTGAGAGTAGTTTACATTCATGACAGTTGACCTTTTGCTGTACACACCACAAAATTCAAGTCTCAAATACCATGCAGCAAGAAACCTGATCATTCCTGCAGTAGCCATCTGCATGGTCCAATATCAAATATTAGTTCTAGGCTGCACTAAATCATGTGTTACAAATCTTTTTCTACAGGCTCTATAATTAGTTGTAATTTGCCTCTTTTAAAATGTGTTTCTTATGGGACATCTGGCCTTGAAACTTCCACCTTCCCATTGAAAAAATACTTAGTGTATGGATTTTTTTTTCTCTTTTAATATGGAACACTCCATGGGTGGTATAACTAAGTCCAGACTTTTAAAAAAATTAAATTCCAGGAACAGACGATGATTAAGACCATTTAAGTATTACCCAAAATAAATGTAAAGTAAAACTCTGTTGTAATATAACTACATCACAGACTTCTCTATCAATCTCCCATGTATTTTATATTTACAAAATAAATTCTCATGATAATACAGCATTGGTCTACTTAGTTCCAGAAACTAGATCAGTTAAATTGGTTAATAAAGGTTTAGAATGAAAGATTTCAAAAAAGGAGAAAAAGAGTCCGGTGGGTTAATATGACAAAGTATCTTTTTAAAATAGGAAATTAAAAAAATAAAATTAAAAAAATAAAATAAAATAGGAAATTATTTTAACATCATAAATAATAATTTCAGACTAAAGTTATACTTAGGATTACACTAAAATTGCCTTAACATTTAATAAACTATTAATTTGCAAAATTTAAATTATTAATATTCATCAATTCGTTTGGTTCTAGAAAGCATTTTTTAAACTTGCAAGTTAAATATGGGCTAAGGAAAAAGTAATAAAATGAAAGAGACACTACTTTTCTCTAAGATGAAAATGGAAAAATTTATGATATACTGCAATCAGGCCTATCTGCTTTCTAGATTAAATAATTTTTGCTAGAAACTCCTTAAAAATCAGTATTACATCTTTATAAAAAGCGAAAACCAAAACACTAAGGAGAAATGTAAGATGGGTCAGAGAAAAGCTAGGTCAGGAAAAAAAAATCAGCTTCTGATGCCAAAACGTCAATGTAATTTGATAGGTTTCTTAAATTCCACATAATCATATGGTATTTGTCTTTCTCTGACTTATTTGGCTTATCAAAACACTCTCTAGCTCTATAGATGTCATTGCAAATGGCAAGATTTTCATTCTTTTTATGGCTGAGTAATATTCCATTGTGTGTGTATATATATGTGTATATATATATCATATATATGATACGTGTGTGTGTGTGTGTGTGTAATATATCATAGCTTATTTACCCATTCAAACCAGCAAAAGGGAAAAAAGGAGGCAAACCAAGAAATGAACTCCTAACTATACAGAACTAATAGTCGTTACCAGAGGAGAGATGTGTGTGAGAATGGGTTAAAAAGGCGATGGGGATTAAGGAGTACACTTGTGATGAGCACCAGGTGTTATATTTAAATGTTAAATTACTATAACCTACAGCTGAAATTACTATAATACTGTAGGTTAACTGGAATTAAAATAAAAACTTAAAATTTGATATGAAGGTAAATTCACTATATTTTCATCTCAAAAAATGACAAATTTCCATCTCATTTAGAAATGTCATGTAAATATAAGAAAATCATATAGGTCTTTTGCAAAAACTCAAAAACCTTCACCTGAAAATTGGACACAATCAGGTCCTACTTCTAGTAGATACAGATAATAAGCCATCTATATGATCCCTATGATGTTTAATTAGATTAAGTAAAATTAGTATGAAAATAACCACAGAATAATTTATCCAAATATAAGAATATCCTTTTGCAATTAATTATGCTACATTAATAGGCATGTAAGAAACAGTAAGTGTACATAAACTTTTTGTAAAAGGTGACATATCCCAAACATTAAAAATTAACACCAATAACTATTAAAACTGGTTAACAAACAACTAGGTTCAAAAACTTCTTACCTGTATTCCATCTTTAAGTTTCAAAATGCATTCCATTGTATTGATGGTAATTACCACTGGTTCTGAACCCAGTTTTGTCCATGGTACATGGATCCTCAACTCATGAATATGTCCACTTAAAAAAGTAAATGGCAATTTCAATTCCTTAAAACATAAAACATTAAGTTAGTAAGTGCTTAATTTTTTTACTCTAATACTCAAATTACTTTCTAAAAAGAGAAATGAAATATCTAAAAATATTTTTTAGAATACTATTCATCAAAAGGTAACAAATAACTTGTTCAATTATAGCTAATGATACACCACAAAAACTTATTGTACAAGTTACTCTTATTAAGCTACTTAACCTGCCTAGGACCCCGTTTCTTTTTCTGATGAGTCAATATAAAACACAATACGTGGTACATAACAAAGGTTCACACATGGTAGTGGTTGTAATAATCATCATAAACAGCAGGGTTGAGATAACCGAATGGGATATTTAAAATCTCTATTAAAAACATGTATTTTTTAAAACTAATAGAGCAGGATTGTAAAGCAAGTTCAAAGGAAGGGCGTGGGAGCAGAGTTAAGAGACAGGAGAGCGACCCAAGAAAATAAAAACTGACCAACCTTGAAAACTAAAAATAGTATTGAGCTTTACCCAATTAAAGATTGTACCTGGAAACTATCTGGTCATAAAATGTAAATGTTTGCTGACTGATTTCCATTATTATTAGAAAGAAGTGGGGAATACCTGGGTGGCTCAGCAGTTTGGCGCCTGCCTTTGGCGGAGGGTGTGATCCTGGAGTCCAGGGATGGAGTCCTACATCGGGCTCCCTGCATGGAGCCTGCTTCTCCCCCTGCCTGTGTCTCTGCCTCTCTCTCTCTCTCTCTCTCTCTCTCTCTCTCTCATAAGTAAATAAATAAAAATCTTAAAAAAAAAAAAAACTGTAAAGCAGCAGAAAAAAATTTACTTTAAAAAAACAAATTTATATAAAGTGCTTAGAATATTATCCTCCTCTAAGAACAATCATTATAAAAATGCTAACTATGCTTACAAATATGTGGGTCTCATATATGTCTTCACAAGTTTTTTTTTCTGCAAGGGCAGAATACTTAAAATCTATTTCTACTGTATTATTCTAATGGAATGTCACAATTTAAGTATTTGCCATTATTAAGCTGAAAGGTTAATTTCTTTTTTTTTTAAGATTTTACTTATTTATTCACAAGAGACACAACACAGAGAGAGGCAGAGACACAGGCAGAGAGAGAAGCTGACGCCATCCATGCAGGGAGCCTGATGTGGGACTAGATCCCAGGTCTCCAGGATCACACCGCGGGCTGAAGGTGGCGCTAAACCGCTGGGCCACCAGGGCTGCCCTGAAAGATTAATTTCAAGTGTAAATCAACTGGCACAGATTATATTTTCAACAGCATCTATAACAAAAAACAATGTTTACTGAGCACTTACTATGTTCCAGGTACTTTACCTGAATACAATTCTTTAATCCTTATTAGAGCCCAAAAAGGTAAATACTATTAATCTACCCATTTTACAGATGAAGAATCTGAGGTATAGAAAGGTCAAGTAACTTCCCAAAATGACACATCTTGGAAAACCAGGACTCAAAACTGGAAAATATGATGCCAGAACAATACTTAACAATACTTACTTAAACTTTCCATTGGTTATACATCTGTTTGAACAATGAGCCCATGATATTGCCATCTCTACCACTTCCTGACTTGTGAAACAATAAGACATTTGTGAAATGCCCAAAGTTGCAATTTATGGGCACAAATCAGATTCTCACAAAAGAAGTTAAAAGCATGTGAATCAAACTCAAGACCTAGGTATTATTAAAATGTTGTTAATAACTTTCTACTACCTAAACACTAACACATGAGGCAGCATTCTATATTTAAACATAGAATTTTGAACTATATCACCCATACTGAAATCTGCTTTAAGGTCAACACTTATCCGGCAGCCCCGGTGGCCCAGCAGTTTAGCGCCGCCTGCAGCCCAGGGTGTGATCCTGGAGACCCCGATCGAGTCCCACTTCAGGCTTCCTGCATGGAGGAAGCCCGCTTCTCCCTCAGCCTGTGTCTCTGCCTGTCTCTGTCTCTGTCTCTGTCTCTCTCTCTGAATGAATGAATGAATGAATGAATGAATAAATAAATAAATCTTTTTAAAAAAAAGGTCAACACTTATTAATCATCTAACTATAAGCAAGATGGCTTCCATTTCCTCAGAATTGTGATATATGAGAATACATTATGCCTTGCTAAAGATAAAACACAAATGTTGATATAAATAGACCATCCTAATGTAATTATAAGACAATTTTCATTCCTTTTACTTCATATACTGTACTTCAAAATTTTATTCACTTATAACTATTCAGAAATACATTGTAAAAAAAAATGCATTCCTAAAATCAGAATATCTATGAGTGCACAAAGAATGTTAGTAACAAAGAATTTAAGAAGGGTGTTAAATAGTTTTTAGAAACCTAATTCTAGGGATCCCTGGGTGGCGCAGCGGTTTGGCGCCTGCCTTTGGCCCAGGGCGCGATCCTGGAGACCCGGGATCGAATCCCACGTCAGGCTCCTGGTGCATGGAGCCTGCTTCTCCCTCTGCCTGTGTTTCTGCCCCCCTCTCTCTCTCTCTCTCTCTCTCTCTCTCTCTCTCTCTCTCTGTGACTATAATAAATAAATAAATAAAAAATTTAAAAAAATTAAAAAAAAAAAAAGAAACCTAATTCTAGGTAGGCTATAACAAAATATTCTTACGGACAACAGGCATACTTTAAATTTAACAAGTAAAAGCAAACAGACAAAACTAAAAACCTTCATGCAGCAAAGAAAACATTCAAGAGAGTGAAAAGGCAACCTATGTAATGGGAAAAAAATATTTGCAAACCATTATCTGATAAGGAATTAATATCTAAAATAACAGAAAGTAATCCAATTTAATAATGGATGAATGACTGAAGAGACATTTCTCAAAAGAATACAAACAAATCGCCAGCAAGTTTATGAAAAGATGTTCAACATCACTAAGCAGGGAAATGCACATCAAAACCACAATAACCTACCATCTCATACCTGTTAGAATGGCCACTACCAAAAAACAAAAATAAGAATGGCCACTATCAAAAAACAAAAAGTAACAATTGCTGGTAAATATGTGGACAAATATTTCTGTTAGTAAAAATGTAAATGATACAGCCTCTAAAGAAAGCATTATAGATGCTCCTCAAAAAATTACTAGAATCACCATGATAAATCAGTTCTGAATATATACCAAAAAACTGAAAACAGGATCTCAAAAAGATTTGCATAACCATGTTCACTGCAACATTATTCACAATAGTCAAAAGATGGAAGCAGCCTAAATGTCCACTGAAAAATAAATGGATAAAGAAGATATGCTATATACAATCAAATATATCCAGTCTTTTAAAAAGAGGAAATTGTCTTGTGCTATAAAATGAATAAACATGTTGAAGACATTATGCTAAGTGAAATAAACCAGTCACAAAAAGACAAACACTGTATGATTCTACTTATACAAGATTCCGAAGGTAGTCAAATTCTTTCAAAATAAAATGATGGTAGCCAGGGGCTGGGGGAAAGAAGGAAAAAGGAAGTTGTTAAATGAGTATACAGTTATAATTTTTGAAAGATGAAAAAGGTCTACAGATCTATTCAATAACAATGTGCATACAGTTATAATTAGTGTATACTTCAAGATGGTTAAGATGGTAAGTTTTATACATTTTACTACAAAATAAAAATGAATACAGGACAGGACTTCAAGAATTCTCAATTAGGAATTTGGCAAGTCCTCTTTCCAAAAAGCAACAAAACTAGACAAAGTTGTCAAAAATGATAGAAAAAAATCAGAAGTATAACCTCAGGAAACAGTATTTGTTGGTACAAGCTACAAAACAGCAGATCGGCCAGAAAATTAGCAGAAAGATCAAGAGAATAAAACAGCCAAAGATGACCTTGCTATGATTTCACATATCCCTGATAGTCCAGATAGCTATATGCATTTGCCAGGCTGTGCTTACTTAGAGGAGAGGGAACTAACAAGCTACTCATTCATGATTAACCAAGAGGCCTTGTAAAACTTAGTAAGTTAAGAAAGGAAAGAAAGATTTAAAAAAATCCGATTTACAAACTCTCTGAATTGAGAACATTATGATATATATCACATGCCAAAGAGTGGAAGCCTTACTAGTTCAATGGTTTAAATAGCTTCTAGCCAACCACTGGCTGATGACTAAATTCCAACATTAGAGGCCACACACTATAGGGGAAATACCACAAATGTGGTTCAGGCAAGTCACTAAAGAAATAAACCAATAACAACAACAACCATCCCCTGGATAGAGGAAATCAGAGTTCAGAGTTGCTTCAACTTACTATCTAAAATGTCCAGTGTTCAACCAAAAAATATATGAAACATGGAAAGTAGACAAAGTAAATAAAAACTCTCTCTAAGGGTGCTCAACTGTACAATTTAGTTCACAAAGACTTCAAAATACCTATTATAACTATGTTCAAATAATAAAGGAAACCATATTTACATAATTCAGGGAATATAGGACAATTCATCAAATAGAAAATATCAATGAAACAAATTACCAAGAAGAACTAAATGGAGACTATGGAAGCACAGAAGCACAGTAAATTAAGTGAAAAATCCACTAGAAGAGCTCAGTATCAACTGGCAAAAGAATCAGTAAATCCACCCCCTAACACATCTCCATAAAAATGTAGAAAGCCGGAGACAAAAAGAAAATCTTAAAATCAGAAACAAAACGGCTAACTTCTCATTACAAACAATAATGGCAAGAATGTAATGAGACGACATTTAAAAATAACTGTCAACCAAAAATTCTATATCCAGCAGATATCCTTCAAAAATGAAGGCAAGGGGATCCCTGGGTGGCTCAGCGGTTTGGCGCCTGCCTTTGGCCCAGGGCGCGATCCTGGAGTCCCGGGATCGAGTCCCGCATCGGGCTCCCAGCATGGAGCCTGCTTCTCCCTCTGCCTGTGTCTCTGCCTCTCTCTCTATTTCTCTATCATAAATAAATAAATAAAATCTTTAAAAAAAAAATGAAGGCAAAATAAAGGAATACCCAAAGACTCAGATAATTCAGTTAATCCTAAAAGTACATCTATCTGATTGAAAGGAACATCAGACAGTAACTCAAATTCACACAAAAAGCATCAATAAATGTAATTTTATCATTTTTTTCTGATTTAAAAGGCCATTATCTAAAATAGAATAATCAAATTGTACTACCATTGGACTTACAACACATAAAGATGTAACACTAACACAAAGTAGTAGACATTTAAACGAAATAATGGAGCTACAACAGAGAAAGTTTCTGTATTTTAATGTAACAAATTTAGCATTAATCTGAAATAGAAATTGGATGCATATTGTAATCCTTTGAGCAACCACTAAGAACAAAAATGTGAAAATTAAAGAAAATGAAACATTAAAAATACTTAATATAAAAAAAAAGTAGTAAAGCGTTATAAGGGAAAAAAGACACAAAAAACATTGAAAATAGAAAATGGTAGATGTAAATCCAACCATACAATTAAAAACATTAAATGTGGACAGATTAAATACTCCAATCAAAAGGCAAAGATTGTAAGACTGGACTTTTTTTTTTTTTTTTTTTTTTTAAAGAGTCGGGGTAATGGAAAAGAAAGAAAATCTTAAGCTGGCTCCACACCTAGCACAAGCCTGATGTAGGGCTCAATTGGACAACAATGAGATCATGACCTGTGCCAAAAATCAAAGTAGAACACTTAACTGACTGAGCCACCTAGGCACCCCAAGGCTGGATTTTAAAAGATCCAAATATATGTTCTCTTCAAAAGACAAACTTTAAATTCAAAAGCAAATAGGCTGAAAATAAATCTTAAAAAACATACGAAAAAATAATTTTTTTCTACAGATACAAAGAACAGATTGATAGTTGCCAGGGGTATGGGGTGGGCAAAATGAGTGAAAGGAGTCAAAAGGTACAAACTTCCAGCTGTAAAATAATTCAGGGGGATGTAATGTACAGGAGGACTTTAATGATACTAAACTATATATCTGAACATTGCTAAGAGAATAAATCCTCTAAGTTCTTATTACAAAAATAAATTCATTAACTATGCAGGGTGACAGATATTAACTAAATTTATTTTGATAATTGATCCTTTTGCAATATATAAAATATCAAATTATGTAGTACACCTGATTTTATACTCTTATGTCAAGTATACATCAATTAAAAAGCAGTAAATGAGACTCCAAGGAAATCATGTGACCCAGCTTCTTGCCTGGAATACCTGAAATACATTTTCTTGCTATTTAGAGAAACAGTATAGATTCTCTTTTAAGCATATAGTAAATTTTCATTTCTATGATACTATTTCTACCAGTGTCTCTGTCCTCCTGTTTTGTTTGTTTATTTTTGAGAGGGAAGCAGGGGGAGGGAGTAAGGGAGAGAGAAAATCTTAAGCAGGCTCCACACCCAGTGTGGAGCCCAACACAGGGCTCAATCTCAGGATTCTGAGATCATGACCTGAGCCAAAATCAAGTCAGACATTTAACCAACTGAGCCACCAAGGTGCCCTATTTCTGTTTTTCATATGACTGTTTTCCAAAGTGAATAATTTATCGCAGTCTTGGGATGAAATAAAAATGAACGAGATGAAATTTGAAAAGAGGTATAGTTAAAACTAAATAACACGCCAGTAAAACTTTCAAAGAGATGATATTAGGCATGAAGAAAAACAACACAGAAGTTGAAGACAATTAAAAAACAGTGTACTGAGAAAAATATATATGTATAATGCAAACAGCAACCACAGAACAGCTGGAGTAATTACACTATTAACAAAATAGACTTTAAAGAAATTAAAGATAACATGAGACACTTTATAATGATAGAAAGGTTAATTCAAGAAAATATAAAAACATACATGAGCATAGCAACAAAACCCCAAAATACATAAAGCAAAAACTAACAAAAGTAAAAAAAAAAAAAAAAAAAATAGCTAAACAGTCACAGACTTTAATATTCACAATAACCGGGCAGCCAAGGTGGCTTAGCGGTTTAGCGACGCCTTCAGCCCAGGGCCTGATCTGGAGACCCGAGATGGAGTCCCATGTCAGGCTCCCTGCGTGGAGCCTGCTTCTCCCTCTGCCTGCGTCTCTGCCCCTCTCTCCCTCTCTCTCTCTCTCTCTCTCTCTCTCTCATGAATAAATAAAATATTTTTTGAAAATAAATAAATATTCAAAATAACGTATAGATAGAAAAATCAACCATATGGGAGACTCGAACAACACTATCAACAAACTAAACCTGAAATGTATAAACCACTCCATCCAGCAAATACAAAATACACATTCATCAAGGAAAACCAGAAAGCATTTGAACTGAATGAAAATGAAAATACAACATAACAAAATTTATGGGATGCAGCTAAAGACATTTGTAGCTGTTTAAATGCCTATAATAGAAGAAATATCCCAAATCAATAACCTAAACTTCTACCTGAAAAGGTAGAAAAACAAGCCAAATCCAGCTAACCAAACTGAACAAGCACACAAAAGGACCACAATACTAACAAAATGCAGGGAAGTGGGAGGGCATATACAGTCAAACTGTTAACACTGTTCAGGAAATGGTAAAAGTACTAAGTTAGACTCTAATAAGTTAAATATGCATTTTGTAACCTTTAGCATAAGCAACTGAAGCAATTTTTAAAACAGCATTATTAAGAAGACTTTAAAGCAAGAAGAATTACTAGAGTGAAAGACATTTCAGGACAATTTTTAAGCATTCTGAACAATAAGATAACACTTAAATTTGTGTACACCTAAGAGCAATTTCTAAATATGTAAAGTGAAAGGTGAAAGTTGACAAAATTAAAAAGTAGAATAACTGCAGATATTAATATACCTTAATCATTGACAGAACAAGCAGATACAAAAATCCACATGGATTTACAAGATCTTAGAAACTCTATTAGTCAATTTGAAGTAAATTAATTTATAGAATACAGCAACAACTGCAAAATACACACTTTTTATCAAGTGCACACAGAATGTTTACAAAAATAGACCATATACTGATTCATAACTGTAATGGATTAAAATGATACAGAGACTATGCTGACCATAGTGAAATTAAATTAGAAATCAATAAAAGAGGGGCACCTGGATGGCTCAATGGTTCAGCATCTTCCTTTGACTCAGGTCCTCATCCCAGGCCCAATCCCACATGGGGCTCCTTGCAGGAAGCCTGCTTCTCCCTCTCCTGTGACTCTGCCTCTCTCTCATGAATAAATAAAATATTTTTTAAAAAATAAATAAAATAAACTGGACCAAAAAAAAAACAACTTATCGCTTTACGTATGACAATTCAGAGCAGGGGAAGGAAAACTTTTGCAGTAAGGGCCAGATAGTACATATTTAGGCTTTTGCAAGCCATGCACTCTCTATCCCAGCTACTCAACTCTTACCATTTTAGTTTGCAAAAGCTGTTAGACAATATGTAAACAAATTAAAATAGCTGTGCTCCAATAAAATTTTACTTACAAAAGCAGGCCCAAGCCATTGTTTGCTGATCCCTAGTTTTGACAAAAATGGAGAAATTCATTGAAAAACATGACCAAAAAAAAAAAAAAATACTAAAAAAGAAAAAAGGAAAAATATAACTAAACAAAACTAACAGAAAGATATAAAAATCTAAACAGTCCTTTATCTACTAAAGAAATTAAACCAGAGGGGTGTCTGGGTGGCCCAGTCAGTTAAGTACTGACTCAGTTTCACCTCTGGTCATTATCTCAGGGTCCTGAGATGGAGCCCCAAGTTGGGCTCCAGGCTCAAGGTGGAGTCCACTTGGTCCTCTCCCTCCCCCGACCCCCGTTCCTCCTCCCCCACTAAAGTAAGTAATAAAATCTTTTTTTTATTAAATCAAGAATTTAAAACTTTCCAACTAAGAAAACTCCTGACCCACATGACTCCAGCATTCATTTTTCCTAACATTTAAGAAATTAATAAAAGAACAAAATTGGAGATTACATACTTCTTGATTTTAAAACTTACTACAAAGTTCTGGTAATCAAAGTGAAACTGACAACAATAGACCTACAAACCACCAAGGAAACTGTACTGAGACCCTAGAAATAAACCCTCACATCCCTCCCAGGTGATTTTCAAGAAGGTTGCCATGACCATTCAAAAACAATGAAATCTTGCCATTTGCAGCAACATGGATGGAAATAAAGTGTATAATGCTAAGTGAAATAAGTCAGAGAAGAACAAATATTGTAGGATTTCACTGATATGTGGAATTTTAAAAAATGAGTAAAAGGTGGGAAAAAAAGAGGAAAGTAAACTAATTAACATACTCTAAACCATACAGTATAAACCAATGGTTACCAGAGGAGGGGGTGGGGGGATGGGTTAAATAAGTCACAGATATTAAGAGAGCAGTTGTCATGATGAGCACAGGGTGATTAAAATCAAAACAAAACAAGAGCATCTTCATGTCCCTGGAATAAGTGAATATTTCTTAAACAAAATAATGGAAAAGACTGACAAGTTGGACCTTACTGAAATTATGAACTTCTATTCATCAAAAGATAATTTTAAGAGAGTAAAAAGCCAAGCCACAGACTGGGAGAAGATATTGCAAAATATATCTGACAAAGAACTCATTTCCAAAATATGTAAAGAACCCCTACACACCAATTTAAAAAATACCCAATTTTATTAAAAAGGCAAAAGAATTAGAGACTTTCAAAAGAGGGTATTCAAATAGCCAATAAGCAGCAGGTGAAAATATGTTCAACATCAGTCATTAAGAAAACGCAAATTTAATGAGACACCATTACACACCCAGCAGAACGGCTAAAATTAAAATAACAAACATGCCAAGTAATAGCAAATCTCTGAAGTAACTGGACCTCTCAAACACCATTGATAAGAATGTAAATGGATACACCACTTTGGAAAACCATGGCAGTATCCATCAAAGCTAAACAAATACATACCTCCTAAGTATACATCTAAGGAAAATTTACATCTATGTCCACCAAAATACACATACAAGAATGTTTACAAGAACCTTCTTCATAAGAGCCCAAAGCAGAAACCACCCAAATGTACATCAGTGGGAAAATAAATTGTGAATCTTTAGCCAATGGAATACCACAAGACAATATAAAGAACTACAGCTCCTGCTGCAACATGGGTTAATTTTAGCCATTAAGTTAAACAGCCAGACTAGTGATTCCAATTTATTAAGGTTCAAGAACAGGTAAAACTTTATGTTGACAAAAGTCAGAATAATGGTCACCTGTTTTAGGGGTTGGGGATACTGATTTGCAAAGGGGAGCCATTCAAAGGCAGGAAATAATTCTATTTCATCTTCACAGTGGTTACACACCTGTACACATGCATAAAAATGGAGCTGTATACTTAGGGCTTGTGGTCATTTTTTAAAAATGAAAATACTGGGGAATCCCTGGATGGCTCAGTGGCTTAGTGCCTTGCCTTCCACCTAGGGTGAGATCCTGGAGTCCTAGGATCGAGTACCACATCAGGCTCCATGCATGGAGCCTGCTTCTCTCTCTGCATATGTCTCTGTGTCTCTCATGAATAAATAAAATCTTAAAAAAATAAAATAAAATAAAATAAAAAATGAAAATATTAAGATAATTAACCCTGGATAAAAGAAGAGGAAGGAAGCAAGAGTACTATTTCTTAGTGATAACTCTAGATTACTCAATAATAAAAGGAGCAGAATATAAAAATTATTAACTTTCACCATCAGGTTAAGACTTGCCCTTATCTCTGAGATGCCTGGGTGGCTCAGAGGTTGAGCATCTATCTGCCTTTGGCTCAGAACTTGATTCCTGGGACCGAGTCCCACATCGGGCTCCTTGCTTCTCCTCCCTCTGCCTGTGTCTCTAAAAAGCAGCTGGTCTGGCCCTTCTGAGTTTCCACAGATAATTTTTGTAACCTCAAGGCCTAACAGAGTTGCCTGGCACATGTTAGTAATAAATGTACTCAGTGGATTAATAAAAATATAAACTTTAAAATTACAGTTCAGCTACATCAGACCATTTCTCAAGTTAAAAAAAAAAAAACTAAAAAGTGAAGATGAAATAAGTTTTCCATTTTGCTGGCATTCTCAATCTGTGTGTGCTCGATTCTCTGAGGGTGCCATGGGTAAAGTCATCTTTCCTATGAAGAAATAGAAATGTCTTGCTTTCAGGCCCTTCCATTTCCCAAAAAGAAGAATGGGAATATACTATTTTCTAGCTTCATGCAGAAATCTTAGCAATGTAAATTAGCAGCTCGGTAATGCTTCCGAATTGAGTCAGCAGACCGAACAATTCTACAAGAACAATGAAACTGATTTCCTATTTGTTGAGGCACCTTTCGGGAATCCAATTCTAACAAACCATCGCTAGTAACGAAGCATGAAGAAAACTTCTGTAAAGGAGGGTGTGTAGTTTCAGAGTAGTCCAAAATATTTCAAGAGAAAATTCAAGTTTTTAAAGCATATAGCCTAAGTACAGGAAACAACGGATTATTACTATGCTAGCTGAAAACGTTTCCAGTTAATGACAGCGCCACAGCTTACCTGTTCCAGCACGTCCAATTTTAACTCGAGCTTGCTGAGAACCACGTCTCCACCCCATAGTGAAAGCTGTAGATCTGATGGCTTTAAATTCTTGATGTAGCGATTCACATAGCTCATTAAAATTGGAGTCACATAGGATTCCAGCATCTTTCAAGGTGCAGAGTCAAAGTCAGAAGCTGAAGGGGGTAAAGACAAACATGAGAAGTAACTGAGTCGGTAGGGCAGCGAAGGTGGGGGAAAAAAAAGCTTTTCTCAGGAGGGGTCGGAGAGGCCTAAAAGCAACAGTCCCCACCAAAACAGCCGCTCCCCCGCTCCCAGAAGCCGGAAACACAGGGGGCTGTGCCTACTCCAGCTACAACTGCTGACTAGTACAACTGCCCTCAACTGGCCTGGTGAAGAGTGGGAGGCATACGCTGATGGACTGAAGGGAGCAGACCCCCCGGAATGGGAGAAAGAAGGGAGCGTGATGCCCTCTGGCCGCCGCAGCGCTTCAGCAGTCAGTCCAGTTTCCCCCATGAGGCCCTCCCTCCCGGAACCCAGCCGGACCTACCACCGTAGAACCAGGGCTAGAACCAGGCCGGCTCCCGCCCCGGGCGTACCGCACCCTCGGCTGACACTTACGCCATAGAGCACCACGGCGTCCTCTCCGCCTCCCGGTAGCCGGCACCCGCCAGCGGCCGCGGCGCAGCTCGGGACGGCGCCACTTCCGGCGTAGCCCCTTCGGTGCTCCCAGCAAACTGTCCCTCCACCGCTGCCCGCCGACTTCGCAGCGACGCGGGAGTCCCCAGGCTGGAGCCGCCTCTCGGGGCGTCTTCCAGGAGACCTCCCTCCTGTGCTGGGCGAGCCTGCGTCCCCGATCCAACCCCGCCAGTGTTTAAAGACAAAGCCCTAGGAAATGCGCGGGGGAGGCGGGCGGACTGGTAAAGTGGAGACACCGGCGATCCGGAAGTAGCGCCTGGGCGGGGGGTTGAGAAGCGGTTGTGGGTGGTGGAACTCCTGACCCGGTGGGGAAGCGCGGAGAGGCCTCGAGTCCGATGAAGGGGGAAGAAGGCGGGTGCTGGTGTTTAAAGCCCTGAAAAACAAGTGGCTTTTGTTTATCTTGGGAAATGGAAGGCCTGGGGAGAGGAACTTGGGTTCAGTGGGCAGGGCAACAGCAATAAGGCCGCAGGCAGGAGCTGGGAAGGGGTGGGGGGTGGGAATGCAGATTTAAATTTAGATCCGAGGTTCGTTTGATGGAGGAAAGGTGCGACAGTGGAGAAATGGAAGGAATTAGAATGTGTCGTTTAGGGGGAATGCCTTCGTACCAAACGTGCAGACGAGCTCGCGTTTATTGGCAGGAGTGGTTAAGGATCCCTAAGTTCGCTGATGACGGCGGTGAAGGAATTCATAAAGAATATGGAATGTAGGTGAGGTCCGGAGCCCACGACCAAGAATGAATTCTTGAGACGTCTTTCGTCCAAAATGGTGGTGTTCTTAAGGCCCGGGGACAGGACCTGTGGGCAGGAGGAGCTGCGGCCGCCGGCCCGCAGGGGTTGGCAGGGTCTGGCGACGCGAACGCTCAAGGAACTTTGGGAGCAAGGTTTCCAGGACCTCGAGGGGGCTGGCTGTGCTGTTGGGAAAGGGTCACTTGGTACCGTCCAGTAAGACCTGAGGCGTGAGACCCTTCGGATGTGTATGCTGGGCCAGGTGCTTGGGCACGATCGCCAACACGTAGTTTCTAAAGGAATCTTCGTATGTTAAAGGAGACTGACAGGCTCCTAGGGGTCAGACTAGGTTGCCTTTTGCCTTTAGCAAAGTATTGACATCAAGGCAGTTGAGTCCCTAGAGGAAGGTCCCTCTGCCTGTTTCACGGGCTTGTCCCAGGCCTGCGCCTTGTCCTCAGCCCTGTGTTCCCCCCATCAGAATGACCAGAGAATATTGTGAAGAACTGTTAGACTGCAGTCTAAGGTGAGACTTCAAAAAAGCGCTGGGAATATCAGAAGGAAGGATATAAGACTCCCAGAGATAAAATGAAAAGAAATTGCTGATAAGGAATGAATTCGAGTTTTAAGAGGCATTTCTTAGGCTGAAATGTTTAGCATAGGACATGCTCCCTGATTTTTTAAACAGTAACGTGAGAAGAAAACAGTCACACACAGAGAGAGAGAAAGGGGCAGAGACACAGGCAGAGGGAGAAGCAGGCTCCATGCACCGGGAGCCCGACGTGGGATTCGATCCCGGGTCTCCAAGATCACGCCCTGGGCCAAAGGCAGGCGCTAAACCGCTGCGCCACCTAGGGATCCCGACATTGAATTTTAAAAGTAGACTTTCTTACAAAGTGATTAAAATGCCTTCCAAAAAAAAAAAAGTCTTTTTAATTTAAAAACGGGAGCGCCAGTCTGGCTCAGCCCTCTCATGCCACTCTTAATCTCAGGGTTATGAGTTTCAGCCCCACGTTGAGTGTGGGAATTACTTAATAAATAAAATAACCCACCCATCTTGTTGCATTTAATTGAAAATGGTTAATAAGTATTCCTAAATTTCTAAAGCTCTTAATTGGAATTCAGGTTATGATTTCTTGAAAGAGTGTTAGAAAATGCAATAGAAAAGAGACATAAATGAGGATGCCAAGGTATTTACATTTATTATGTTAATGAAAACTTTCAAAAGAAAAAAAGCTAATTGTTAATTCAGAGCAACTCTCCCCTCACAAAAAAGCCTTCAATAACTCAAGTATGTAGGTCTTATTAAAACCCGCTGAATTAGGGGATCCCTGGGTAGCTCAGTGGTTTAGCGCCACCTCTGGCCAGAGGTGTGATCCTGGGGTCTCTGGATCAAGTCCCGCGTGGGGCTCCCTGCATGGAGCCTGCTTCTTCATCTGCCTCTGTCTCTGCCTCTCTGTGTGTGTGTGTGTGTGTGTGTGTGTGTGTGTGTGTGTGTGTGTGTGTGTGTCTCATGAATAAATAAATAAAATCTTAAAAAAAAAAAAGCCCTCTGAATTAGCCAAGTAAATTAGGAAATCACTTAGTTACCTATTTCACTTGGAAAGCAGATTGAAGCCATGACTCAGAAACCTTAATATAAAAAATGATTCCACAAATTGTATGAAAACTCTACTAAAGTCTTGTTATATTCTTAGAAGGGCCTACTCCCACATTGTCAACAATGTCTGTTGTTTCTTGTGATGTTGATTTTAGCCATTCTGAAAGGTGTCAATTTAATATATAAGAGCAGGGGTCCCTGGGTGGTGCAGTGGTTTAGCGCCTGCCTTTGGCCCAGGGCGTGATCCTGGAGACCCGGGATTGAGTCCCACATCGGGCTCCCTGCATGGAGCCTGCTTCTCCCTCTGCCTGTGTCTCTGCCTCTCTCTCTCTCTCTCTGTGTGACTATCATAAGTAAATTAAAAAATAATAATAATATATAAGAGCAGTTCACTAATATTAATTTAGATTTGTTTTACTATGCCATATAAATAAAATAATCATGATTTTTGTCCTAGTATGCCGTTTTTCTCTTGGGGCCAACAACAACAACAAAAATTGCCAATTCCTGCCTTGGGAAAATTACTTAGTCATTGATTTCTTTGGTTTTAAGAATCAAAAGTAGTGGTTTTCAGCCTGTGTTCTATTGCACTCTGTTCTGTAAGCAATCAAAAAAATTGTTTTTCCAAGAATTTTTATTTAAATTCCAGTTAGCACAGCGTAATGTTAGTTTGAGGTATAGAATTTAATGATTTATCACAGCACCCAGTGCTGATCACAACAGGTGCACTCCTTAATACCCATCATCTATTTAACCCATCCTTCCCTACATCCCCTCCAATAACTCTGTTCTGTATATTTAAGAATCTGTTTCTGGGGCAGCCCAGGTGGCTCAGCGGTTTAGCACCGCCTTCCGCCCAGGGCCTGATCCTGGAGTCCCGATCAAGCTCTACATCGGGCTCCCTGCATGGAGCCTGCTTCTCCCTCTGCCTGCATCTCTACCTCTCTCTGTGTGTCTCTCATAAATAAATACATAAAGTCTTTAAAAAAAATAAAAAAATCTGTTTCTTGATTTGCCTTTTTACCCACATGTTCATTTGTTTTCTTAAATTCCACATATGAGTAAAATCCTGGTATTTGTCTCTCTGACTGACTTATTTCCTTTAACATAATACTATCTTCATCCATGTCATCGCAAATGGCAAGATTTCATTCTTTGAATGGCTGAGTAATATTCCATTTTATATATTTTTATAAAAAATATATTTTATATATAATATATATATATATATAATATCTGTTTTTGTGCCAGTACCATACTGTCTTGATGATCACAGCCTTGTAATACAGCTTGAAATCCAGAATTGTGATGCCTCTAGCTTTGCTTTTCTTTTTCAAGATTGCTTTAGCTATTTGGGGTCTTCTGTGTTTCCGTACAAATTTTAGGATTGTTTGTTCTAGGTCTATGAAAAATGCTGGTGGCATTTTGGTAGGGATTGCATTAAATGTGGGTTGCCTTGGGTAGTATAGACATTTAACAATATTTGTCCTTCCAATCCACTACCATGGAGTGTCTCCATTTCTCTGTGTTCTCTTCAATTTCTTTCATAAGTGTTCTGTAGTCTTCAGTGTACAGATCATTTACCTCTTTGTTTGGGTTTATTCCTCAGTATCTTATGGATTTTGGTGTGATTGTAAGTGGGATTGATTCCTTTATTTCTCTTTCTGCCAATTCATTATTGTTGTATTGAATTGCAACAATTTCTATACATTGATTTTGTATCCTGTAACTTTACTGAATTCATGTATCAGTGCTAGCAATTTTTTGGTGGAGTTTTTCGGGTTTTCTATATAATGTCATCTGCAAATAATAAGAGTTTGAGGGCAGCCCTGGTGGCGCAGCGGTTTAGTGCTGCCTGCAGCCTGGGGTGTGATCCTGGAGACCTGGGATCGAGTCCCATGTCGGGCTCCCTGCATGGAGCCTGCTTCTCCCTCTGCCTGTGTCTCTGCCTCTCTCTCTCTCTCTGTGTCTCTCATGAATAAATAAATAAAATCTTTTAAAAAATTAAAAAAAAATAAGAGTTTGACTTCTTTGCCAATTTGGATGCCTTTTATTTTTTACTATTGTCTGATTGCTGAGACTAGGAGTTCTAGCACTATGTTAAACAACAGCAGTAGAGTGGGTGACCCTGTCTTGTCCTGACCTTATAGGAAAAGCACTTGGTTTTTCCCCATTGAGGATGATACTTGCTGTGGGTTTTTCATATATGGCCTTTATTCACTGAGGTTTGTTCCCTCTCTTCCCTACTTTGTTGAGGGTTTTATCATGAATGGATGTTGTACTCTGTCAAATGTTTTTCTGCATCTATTGAAAGGATCATACAGTTCTTATCCTTTACTTTTATTAATGTGGTGTATCATGTTGATTGATTTGTAAATATTGAACAACCCTTGCAGCCCAGGAATAAAGACCACTTAATTGTGGTGAATGATTATTTTAATGACTCTCCGGCCAGTCATCTGCAGAGGCTCTCCTTGCCTACTATTGGATTGGATTTGCTACTCTTTTGCTGAGAATTTTTGTATCCATGTTCATCAAGGAGATTGGCCTATAGTTCTCTTTTTTGGTAGAGTCTTTGGTTGTAGAATCATGGTAATGCTGGACTCAGAATGAATTTGAAAGTTTTCCTTTCATTTCTATTTTTTGGAATGGTTTGAGAAGAATAAGTATTAACTCTTCTTTAAATGTTTAGTAGAATCCCCTTGAGAAGCCCTCTGGCCCTGGACTTTTGTTTGTTGAGAGATTTTTGATTACTGATTCAATGTCTATGCTGGTTATCAGTCTCTTCAAATGTTCTATTTCTTCCTGTTTCAGTTTTGATATTTTATATGTTTCTAGGAATTTATTCATTTCTTCCAGGTTGTCCAATTTGTTGGCATATAATTTTTCATAATATTCTCTTTTTTTTTCATAATATTCTCCTATAATTACTTCTATTTCTGTGGTGTTATTCTCCTCCCTCACTTGTAATTTTATTTATTTGTGTCCTTTCTCTTCTCTTTTTAATAAGTCTAGGTAAGAGTTTATTAATTTTATTAATTTTTTCAAAGCACCAGCTCCTGGTCTCATTGATCTATTCTTCTGGGGTATTTTTTAGTTTCTATATCATTTATTTCTTCTGCTGCTGGCTTTAGGCTTCATTTGTTCTTTTCCTAGCTCCTTTAGGTATAAGGTTAGGTTATTTATTTGAGATTTTTCTTGCTTCTTGAGGTAGGCCAGTATTGGTATGTATTTCCCTCTTATGACCATTTTTGCTGCAGCCTAAAGGTTTTAGATCATCGTGTTTTCTTTTCCGTTTGTATTTTTTAACTTCTATGATTTCCTGGTTGACCCATTTGTTGTTTAGTAGCATGCTGTTTAACCTCCATATATTTGTGGTCTTTCCAAATATTTTCTTGAGGTTAACTTCAAGTTTTATAGCATTGTGGTCAGAAAATATGCATGGTATGATCTCAGTCTTTTAGTACCTGTTGAGGCCTGATTTGTGACCTAATTTGTGATCTATTCTGGAGAATGTCCCATGTGCACTTGAAAAGAATGTGTTTTCTGCTGCTTTAGGATGAAATGTCCTGAATATATCTGTTAAGTCCATTTGGTCCAATGTGTCATTCAAAGGCACTGTTTCCTTGTTGATTTTATGTTTGAATAATCTGTCCATTGATGTAAGTGGAGTCTTAAAGTCCCCTACTATTATTGTATTATTATGATAAGTTTCTTTATGTTTGTTATTAATTGTTTTATATATTTGGCTGCTCCCATGTTGGGGGCAATATTTATAATCATTAGATCTTTTTGCTGGATAGGCCCCTTTATTATGATGGGGTACCTTTCTTTATCTCATCTTTGGTTTAAAATCTAGTTTGTCAAATGTACATATGGCTCCTCCACCTTTCTTTTGACTTTCATCTGCATGATAAATGTTTCTCTATCCCCTCACTTTCAATCTGCAGGTGTCTTTAGGTTTAAAATGAGTCTCTGTAGACAGCATATAGATGCGTCTTCATTTTTTTATCCATTCTGATACCCTATGTCTTTTGATAGGAGCATTTAGTCCATTTACATTCAGAGTAATTATTGATAGATATGTATTTAGTGCCATTTTATTACTGGTTTTGACATTGTTTCTGGAGGGTTTGTTTTTCTGTTCCTTTCTAGTTTTTGTTACTTTTGGTCTTTTTCATCAAAGAGTCCTCTTTAATATTTTTTTGTAGGGCTGGTTTAGTGGTCACAAACTCTAGTTTTTGTTTTCCTGGTAAACTCTTTATCTCTGCTTCTATTCTGAATGATAGCCTTCCTGAATAGCATATTCTTTTTAAAATATTTTTATTTATTTATTCATAGAGACACAGCTAGAGAGAGAGAGGCAGAGACACAGGCAGAGGCCAGAAGCAGGCACCATGCAGGGAGCCCGATGTGGGACTCGATCCCGAGTCTTCACGATCACGCTCTGGGCTGCAGGCGGCGCTAAACTGCTGCGCCACAGGGGCTGCCCCTGATATATGTTTTGTTTTGTTTTGTTTTATGATAGTCAGAGAGAGAGAGAGAGAGAGAGGCAGAGACACAGGCAGAGGGAGAAGCAGGCTCCATGCAGGGAGCCCGATGTGGGACTCAATCCCGGGTCTCCAGGATCGCGCACTGGGCCAAAGGCAGGCGCCAAACCACTGCGTCACCCAGGGATCCCTGCCCCTGAATAGCATATTCTTGACTGTAGATTTTTCCCATTCAATATATTGAATATATCATACCACTTTCTTCTGGCCTGATATATTTCTGTTAGTTTTATGGGTCTTACCTTGTAAATTAGGGAAATTGTTTTGTCTTGTAAATTGTTTGGTCTTGCTGCTTTAGGATTTTTTCTTTATCACTATATTTTGCAGATTTAACTACAACATGTCTTGGTGTTGGTCTGCTTTTGTTGATTTTCATGTGAATTCTCTGTGCCTCCTGGATTTGGATGTCTGTTTCCTTCTCCAAATTAGGCAAGTTTTCAGCTATAATTTCCTCAAATAAACCTTCTGCTCCTTTTTCTCTCTCTTCTGGGACTCCTATAATATGAACATTTTTACATTTGATGGAATCAGAGTCTACTTTCATGATCCATAATTCTTTCTCTCTTTTGTTCAGCTTCATTATTTTCCATGATTCTATTTTCTTTTTTTTTTTTTTTAAGATTTTATTTATTCATGAGAGACACAGAGAGAGAGAGAGAGAGAGAGAGAGAGAGGCAGAGACAGGTAGATGAAGAAGCAGGCTCCATGCAGGGAGCCCAATGTGGGACTTGATCCTGGAACTCCAGGATCACGCCTTGGGCGGAAGGCAGAAGCCAAACCACTGAGCAACCCAGGGATCCCCATCATGATTCTATTTTCTATATCACATATTCGTTCCTCTGCTTCTTCCATTCCTGTGGTCATTACATTCAGTCGTTTCAAATCTCAGTTATTGCATTTTTTTATTTCTGCCTGTTTTTTAACTCTTTTAGCTCCATGGTAAGGGTATCTCTGATGTCTTTCATGCTTTTCTAAAGCCCAGTAAGTATCCTTTTGTTTGTTGCATTAAATTCTCCATCAGGCATATTACTTATATGTGTTTCAATTAGATCTCTGACCATGACCTTTTCTTATTCTTTCTTTGGGATGAATTCCTTTGTCTTAGCATTTTGTCTAAGTCTCTGTCTTCTTCAATGTGTTTGAAAAGCCAGCTGTGTTTCCTGCTCCTGAGAGTAATGGCTCTATGAAGAAGAGGTCATATAGTGTCCAAGGTCTGGCACTTCAGGGAGTGTCTGTGGTGTGTGCTGCATATACTCTGCTCCTGTGTGTGGGCTGCTCTGTCCCTCAGGCCAGTCATCTGCAGAGGCTCTCCTTGCCTGCAGTGAGCAGTTTTTGGACCTTGGCCCAAATGTGGCAAGTTTTAACTAGGTGTTCTCCAGTCTGCTTATTAAATGAGACCTGATGCTACTTCCACTAGAACTGAAGCCTTGCAGAACTCTGGTCAGAAGACATGGTATGTGCAGGGGTTTCTGCTGATCTTCTGGGGAAGGAGCCCACTGTGCTGGGCCTTAGGCACCCTTGCCGGAGAAAAACAATACCAGCAGAGTGCCAGGTGGGCAAGACTTGGTATAAGCAGGTTAGGCCAACAGCAGTGTTGGCACTGTGCTGTTTACTGAAGTTGGTTATGCTGAGGGGTGGTGGAGGCAAATGGCACCAGCCAGCTTCTTTTCCCAAGAGAGGGGTTTCCTTGCTTGCAGCTCTCAGGTAAGCACTCTCAGACAGTGAATAATCTCTCTTCTTGCATCCCAGGCATTTTTCAAATCACTGTTTTCACATAGTCTGCCTGTGTCTTTGCCATAACCAAGGTCACCTGGGTTTCTTCCTATTATTTTCTAGGGGTTTTATTATTTCATGTTTTACATTTAGGTTTGAATGCAATTTGTTTTAATTTTTGTGAATGGTATGAGACCTATGTTTAGATTTATTTTTTTTGCATGTGGATTTCCAGTTGTTTCAGCATGATTTGTTGAAAAGATTATCTTTGCTCCGTAGTGTTGCTTAGGCTCCTTTTTCAAAGACCAGTTGGCTATGTTTAGGTGCATCTGTTTCTCTTTACAGTTCTATTAGGTGTTGCCTCACATAGTTTGATACTCTGTTTTTAGGTGTATACACATTAAGATTTGTTATCTTCTTGGAGAACTGATTCCTTTATCATTATGTAATGGCCCTTTTCATTCCTGATTACTTTCTTGGCTTTTAAGTCCTCTCTGAAATTAATAAAGCTATTCCTGCTTTCTTTTGATCAGTATTAGTTAGCATGGCATATTTTTCTCTATCCATGTACTTTTAATCTGTATCTGTCTTTATATTTTAAATGGGTTTCTTGTAGACAACATATAGTTGTTTTTTGATCCACTCTAGAGGGGTCTGGAGTTGGATATTCTGTTCCCCTACAGGAAAGGCTAAAGGAAGCTGGAGTTATATATTTCCCATCACCTCAATAGGTTAGGCTCTGATAAAACACCAACAGTTTAGGCTCTGGTATAAAGGAAACTATAGTAGTTTCTCCTGATGTAAGGCCTTGTTAAAAAGAAAAAATGCTCTGGTATATTTCAAAATGGCTTTTTGTTGTTGTTCTCCCTCTGCCAGAAGCACAGGGGAATTTTTCTCTGATCTTCACTCAGAACCTAGAAGAGCTCTTTGAGATAAATCTCACAAAAATGTGGCGACCTCCCTATGACTGGGTCCCCTTGAGGTATTTAACTCTCAGACTTGTCCACACTGAGCCTTCAGCAATTTGTCAATAACAATTTAGGTTTTCCTTGCTGACACTGATTCCCTAGCAGGTTTCTGCTCATAGATTTCTGTTGCAATAAGTTGTGATTCTTTGTATTCATCCATCTCTCCAGTTTTGGGAGCCATGGTTGCCCTGTGGCCTTACTTCCCTGATGGATCTAAGGAAAGTTTGTGATATATCAGTTTGTTCAGCTTTTTACTTGTTAAGATGGAGCAGCAACTTCTAAGCTATTTCTGGTTGTGCCAGAAACCAAAAGTATCAGGCAAAGTTTTTAAATGCTTGGGTGGTGGTTAAAAGACTGAAAAGGGGATCCCTGGGTGGCGCAGTGGTTTGGCGCCTGCCTTTGGCCCAGGGCGCGATCCTGGAGACCCGGGATCGAATCCCACATCAGGCTCCCGGTGCATGGAGCCTGCTTCTCCCTCCGCCTGTGTCTCTGCCTCTCTCTCTCTCTGTGACTATCATAAATAAATAAAAAAAATTAAAAAATAAAAAAAAAATAAAAATAAAATAAAAAAGACTGAAAAGTTAGAGAAAGGCTTTATTACTTATTTATGTTTATTGTATTTATTATTATTTTTTTTTAGGCTTTATTTGAGAGAGAGAGCCCACGCATGAGTGGGGGGGAGGGGCAGAGGGAGAACTAAACTCCCTGCAGAGCAAGGAGCCCAACGTGGGGCTCCATCCATGACCCCTTGACTGAGCCACCCAGGCACCCCTGTTTTATTATTTTTCTATTGTGTATAGCATATTATGTGATCTTCAAGTACAAGGACTTGTAATCCTAGCACTTTGCATATTCTGTGGTATTTAATAGGCTGTGGCAGTAATTGACTTTAACAATTATTCAATAAATCTATTTTCCTTTGTTTCCTGTGCACATGACTAGATTATTATTCGGACTCTCTTGCAGTCAAGTGTTGTGAAATAATTGAGTTCTAATCATCTGACTGTGGATAGAAGTGATGAAGGTATAGGCCTGGCTCATAAAATCCTTCCATGCAACCGCCTTACTCTTTGCCCCATCCCAAGCTAGACAAATAGAATGAAACAGAGGACTCCCAATGTCCACAGAGATGCCAAGGACAAAAAAAAATAGCAAGTCTGTGAATCATTGCCTAGAGAAACACAAAGTTCTGATTAGTAGCATCCATTAGAGTTTTGCACGATTGAGAAATAAACAAGGGATCCCTGGGTGGCGCAGCGGTTTGGCGCCTGCCTTTGGCCCAGGGCGTGATCCTGGCAACCCGGGATCGAATCCCACATCGGGCTCCCGGTGCATGGAGCCTGCTTCTCCCTCTGCCTATGTCTCTGCCTCTCTCTCTCTCTCTCTGTGACTATCATAAATATAAAAAAAAAAAAGAGAGAGAGAAATAAACTATATCACTAAGATTTGGGGCTTTATCTCTTATAGCAGTAAGTGTTTAGTAACACAAAGGTAAATAAATAATAGACTTGAGATTAACTTAATCTATTCAACTTTGTTACTTCAGGAACAGTAAGATTGTAATTTGATTTACTCATTAAATAATTATTTGATTAAATTTTAAAATATACTTATCTAGACAATTACTGACTTAATAATCTTTACGTGTTGTATCTTATTATTTTTAGAACGAAATTATGGCAAGATGAGGAAGCTCAGACACAGAAAGCTTAAGTGAACTACCTATCGTCATAGCCAATCAACCCAACTCTTAAAACTTTAAGTCTCCATTTCTTCCCTTTTGAGAAGGAAAGAAACAAACATAAAAAAAATTAATTTCTATAATAATAATAACAACAAAAGAAGTTTTCTGGGTAGAGAATACTACATATGAAGTAGCTGCACAAAATACACCTGACTAGGGATCCCTGGGTGGCGCAGTGGTTTGGCGCTTGCCTTTGGCCCAGGGCGTGATCCTGGAGACCCGGGATCGAATCCCACATCAGGCTCCCAGTGCATGGAGCCTGCTTCTCCCTCTGCCTATGTCTCTGTCTCTGTCTCTCTCTCTCTCTCTCTCTCTCTCTCTCTCTGTGACTATCATAAATAAATAAAAATTTAAAAAAAAAATTTAAAAAAAAACAAAATACACCTGACTAGCTTCCTAAACAGTTATATCACATAAAGATTTTTTAATGTAGCCTCAGAGTTAACTGTAAACAAGTATCTGTCCAAGTCATGTAAATGTTATCTCCCTTGAAAGCTGGGCACAGAATAGTTCATAAAAAGTCCAACTGATAGGAAATCAACAATAATGGTTGCTTCAAATTGTTTAAACATATTAGTCTGGCATTCTGAATTTACTCAGAACTCAAAGACATTTTTTGAATGCCCACTATGTGGCTTACACCATGCTAGGCACTAAGGTGTGCCTACATGGAAGGAGCTCATTTTCATTGGAATTACGAAGATAAGTGACTAACCTACTATATGATTAAGTGAAATATGTACAAAGTGCTGTGGAATGTGAAAAAATCATTTAGAACTCTATGAGAAAATCAGTCAAGGCTTAAGGAGGAGTTATCGGCTACAGATGACTTTTTCATGTTACTTTCTATTAGAAAAGTAGTATGATTCCCATCATACTAATGGTCAGAAACTAGGAGAACTAGGCAGAGTTCAAGGTCTACCCAATCTCAGAACACTATACTGTTTCCACTGACATAAGCCTGACTTCCTGTTTGTAATTTTCATTGAAATAAAAGGATGCTACCACAAATGGACTAGCCTAATTTAAAACCCTATCTGAGGACAGAAACAGTCCTACTAACCGCTACTAGATCCAAGTAAACTGGAGGATGGTCAAGTATACCAACAGGACTGAATAAAAGAGGCCAGAAATAAAGCTCCCCATTTATGGAATCTTGATGTATGACAGAAGTAGCATTACAAATCAATGCCAAAGTGTTTGCAAATATCAATCATTGGTACTGGAGCAATTATTATCCATATGGAAAAAATTTAAAATTAGACTCCTACCTCAGACCGAGGACAAAGTCCAAGTTTTATAGAGTCTGAAACTTATAATTTGGGGATCCCTACTTAGGAAAAAAAATAGCAAAATATTTTACTTCTGCAAATTTGTAAAAATATACAACCCCTAATGAACACATTACTTGAGCTTCTTCCAGGCCCTTAGAAAGGACTTGTGCAAGTAACAGTCCCTGAAGCTTAAGTTTCACTCATTTCATGGTGAATCTACCTTGCTTACAACAAACACAAAAATAAATTCCAGGGGCACCTGGGTGGCACAGTCAGTTAAGCATCCAACTGTTGGTTTCAGCTCAAGGGACTCTTGGTTTCAGCTCAGGCCCTGATCTCAGGTTCATGACATTGAGCCCCACCTCCACTCAGCATTCAGCAGAGTCTGCTCTGTTTCCCTCTCCCTCTGTTCCTGCCCCCTGCATTCTCTCTTTCTTTTTCTATCTCCCTCAAATAAATAATCTTTTTAAAAAAATTTTAAAAGTTCCAGAAAAATTTAAAAAGGAAATGTGAAAAGGAATTTTTTTTTATTTATAAAAATTACATAGGAGAAAAATTATTATTCCTCAGAGAGGAAGGATTTTTGAAAATAAGACAAAAATACATAAAGAGGACAAACTGTTTTAAAAAGCTTAATAGGGGGGGATCCCTGGGTGGCACAGCGGTTTGGCGCCTGCCTTTGGCCCAGGGCGCAATCCTGGAGACCTGGGATCGAATCCCACATCGGGCTCTCGGTGCATGGAGTCTGTTTCTCCCTCTGCCTATGTCTCTGCCTCTCTCTCTCTCTCTCTCTCTCTCTCTCTCTCTCTGTGAGACTATCATAAATAAATAAATAAAAAATTTTAAAAAAAAATAAAAAGCTTAATAGGGATGCCTGGGTGGCTCAGCAGTTGAGCGTCTGCCTTTGGCTCAGGGCGTGATCCTGGGGTCCTGGGAACGAGTCCCACATCAGGGTCCCCATGGGGAGCCTGCTTCTCTCTCTGCCTATGTCTCTGCCTCTCTCTCTGTGTCTCTCATGAAAAAATAAAATCTTTAAAAAACAGTTTTACATATCAAAAGTAAGTTTATCAAATTATATGTTAAAGTAAAATACAAGCCATAGGCTGGATGAAGAATATTGCAATTTATATTAATTAACAAAAGATTAAAGCACAGTTTTTATAACAAACTACAAATTAATGAGTTAAAAACAAGAGAAAAATGGGCAATCCATAACAGAAGAAACCCAAATATCTAATAATCACAAGAATACATACTCGACTTCATTAATATTTAGAGAACCACAATTTAAAACAATGACCTGCTATGTCATACCCATCAGATTAATGTTTTCAATGTCTGATATCAATGATACAGAATGACTGGAATAAGTATACTGCTAGTGAAAACTACACAATGGAGAGGAATTTAGCCAAATCCAGCAGATCTGAAGATGCATGTACTCTAGCAATTCCATTTGTAAGTATAGAGAAACTCTTGCACATGTGCACAAGGAGACATTATTAACAGTATTTTGAAGCGTGGTTTGTAGTAATAAAACAATGGAAACAATTGAAATATCAACAGGAAAAAAATAAAAAAAAGAAATATCAACAGGAAAAATGATTAACTAAACTGTGGTATACTGATACAAAGAAACATAGTAGTGAAAATGAATGAGTTAGGGCTATAACTTTCAAATATTTTTTTAAGTTTTTTTTTTTTTTTTTTTTATTCATAGAGACACAGAGAGGGGCAGAGACACAGGCAGAGGGAGAAGCAGGCTCCATCCATACAGGAAGCCTGACATGGGACTCGATCCCCGGTCTCCAGGATCACACCGCAGGCTGCAGGCGGTGCTAAACCGCTGCGCCACCGGGGCTGCCCAACTTTCAAATATTTTACCTAGAGTTGGAAATATAGTTTACAAATGACTCAGTACACATATATATGCAATGAGAATTCTCACAAAACTATACTGAAACTGAGTACATGTGATGTATTCTCTTTTCTCTGTTCTATTTTTCTTTTCCAACTTAGTTCAGGACTTATGAAATTGATACTGTGAGCTGCAAATAGTTTGCAACAGTCTGAAAAAACACAGAACAAAGTCACACACTTATCAAAATTAATAAATCTGAAAAATATAACCTTGAGAAAAAATAAGTAACAAG
This sequence comes from Vulpes lagopus, assembly GCF_018345385.1. NCBI lineage: Eukaryota > Metazoa > Chordata > Mammalia > Carnivora > Canidae > Vulpes > Vulpes lagopus. The sequence goes on from NC_054832.1 coordinate 37,356,358, forward strand.
GTATAACATATCACATACATAGTATATATTTGCTATATATTTAATTGCACATATATACATATACATATATATGGCATTCATGCTATATATTGCTATATATTGTGATAGCTATGTATATATTTAGAAATAGTGTTAGATACTTCCCTGACAAAAATACCAAATTCAAGACAATTTAAAAGGGGAAAGAATACAAAGTACTTCAAATGTATCTGTAATGTTTCGGTTTTTCTAAAATAAGTCAAATTATTAATATTTGACAAAGTTAAGTAGTAATATTTCTCAACTTTACATCACACCTTGAAAGAATCACAAATCCTACTTTTTCCAAGAAATCATTTATATATTTACAAACATTTGATTATAGTACACATTTATAGTAAGTTTAGAGAAAAGTTTTGGTCATATCTTAGGAGCTATTTTAAGGATCTCCTATTTTGCTATAAGGATCTCCTATAAGGATAATTAATAGTGACTAGGTGTAATGGGCTTAATGGTGACCCTGCAAAATGATATGACCATATTCTAATCCTAAGAACCTATGAATATTACCTTATATGGTGAAAGATTGAAAATTACCTTCTATGGCAAAGTACATGATTAAGAATTTTGAGAAGAGTTTCTCCTAGATTTTCCAAGTAGGCCTAAGTGTCCTTATAAGAGTGACACAAAAAGTTAAAAATAGAACTACCACATAATGTAGTAATTCCTCTTGGGGGTACTGAACCACAGAAAATTAAAACACTGGGGTTCCCTGGGTGGCTCAGCAGTTTAGCGCCTGCCTTCAGCCCAAGGGCATGATCCTGGAGTCCCGGGATCGAGTCCTGCAACAGGCTCCCTGTATGGAGCCTGCTTCTCCTTCTGCCTATGTCTCTGCTTTTCTCTGTGTCTCTCATGGATAGATGGATGAAATCTTTAAATCTTTAAAAAAAGAAAATTAAAACACCAATTGAAGAGATATATGCACCCCTCTGCTCACTGCAGCATTATTTACAATAACCAAGATATGGAAGCAACCTAAGTGTCTATTAATAGGTGTCTATTAATAGGTGAATGGATAAAGAAGATATGGTACATATATACAATGGATATTATTCAGTCATAGAAAGAATGAATTCTTGCCATTTGCAACAACGTGGATGAACCTAAAGCATGTTGTGATAAGTGAAATATGTCAGACATAGACAAATACCATATGATTTCACTTGTATGTGGAATCTAAGAAAACAAAACAAGTGGACAAACAGAAACAGATTCATAAATACAGGAAACAAACTGATGGCTACCTGCAGGCGGGAGTGTGTGTGAAATAGGTGAAGAGCATTAAGAGGAACAAACTTCCAATCATAAAATAATTAAGTCATGGGGATGTAATGTACAACATAGAGAATATAGTCAATAATATTATAAGTTTGTATGGTGACAAGTGGCAACCAGACTTATCATGGAGATCATCTCCTAATGTATCAAAATACTGAATTTTTGAATCGCCATTATGTTTATCTGAAACTAACAGGATATTGTATGTCAATTATAAAAAATTTAAAATTCTGCTCTTCCTCTTCCCCTAAGCAACCTGAGGTGAACTCTGAAAATGGTTTGCTATTCACTTGACCCAGAAAACCCTACAAAATCATGCAAATCAAGAGGTTCAAATCTTTGTGTTCACTTTAAGAACACACATGAAACTGCCTAAGCCATCAAGAGTATCCATATCCAAAAAGCCACCAAGTATCTGAAAGATGTCACTTTGCAGAAATAGTGTGTGCCATTCTGTCACTACAATGGTGGAATTGGTAGATATGTCCAGGCCAAACAGTGATGCTGGACACAGGATTGGTGACCCAAGAAGAGTGCTGAATTTTTACTGTACAAGCTTAAAAATGCAGAGAGTAATGCTGAACTTAAGGGTTTAGACGGAGATTGGTCATTGAACACATCCAAGTGAACAAAGCCTCCAAGATGTTGCATAGAATCTACAGGGCTCATGGTCATATTAATGCTTACATGAATTCTCCCTACCACATCGAGATTATCCTTACTGAAAAAGAGCAGATTGTTCCTAAACCGGAAGAGGAGGTTGCACAGAAGAAAAAAATATCCCAGAAGAAACTGAAAAAACAAAAACTTATAGTTTGGGAGTAAATTCTGCATAGAATAAATGCAAATTTAAAATTTTTTAAATTCAATTTTTAAAAAGAGGCTAATGGAAAAATAGTAAAAAATAAAATAAAATAAAATAAAATAAATAATATGAAATAAAATAAAATAAAATAAATAAAATAAAATGCGGTGTTGACTACATGTAGACAATAATACCTAAAAGTTGCATAGTTTTCACTAGTTTACAAAATTTTTGTCTGCATTGCCTTATGCAGATACCTGGTTGAATTGAATTTTCTATAAATGGCTCCAAATAATCAAATATGATCAATTGACTAAAAGCTAAAATTTGTAATGGGCCCACGTTACCTATTCATGCATTGTAAGCATTAAAGTCTTTAAAAATAGTTATTAGGCCTTGATAATTTCAGAGCCCTTGATGGAAACTTGGATGAGACTGGTGACAACCTTGGATGAAACTCTGCACATTTATAATTAAAATTCTGAAACTTTGAAAATGAAGTTTATTTTCATTAAAAAAATGAGATGAAGGAAAATAACACAGAGAAGGAAGCAATGTGACCATGGAGGCAAAAACTAGAGTGATGCAGCTATCTATCAAGGAATGTTAAGAGTCACCAGAAGCTGGAAGAAGCAGAAATAGATCGTACCCCTACAACCCCTAGAGGAAGTGCAACCTTGCTGACACCTCAATTTCAGACTCCTGGCTTCCAGAACTGCAAGAGAATAAATTTTGTTGTTTTAACTCACCCAATTTGTAGCAATATGCTACAGCAGCCACAGTAAATTAACACACTAAGTCAGCTTGGCCAGGGAGATATTCTTTGTATGATATGAAGATTAACCCTGAGCTTCCAGAAGAATATGAGTTAAGATTCTTATCTTGAATGGCCAAGAGACTTTAGCGAGAAACCCAATGGGGACTCCTTTACAGTGAAAGTCGGGATACTTCTCCATGAGATCAGGATTTTATGATTAAATAATTGAAACAGGGATCCCTGGGTGGCGCAGCAGTTTGGCGCCTGCCTTTGACCCAGGGTGCGATCCTGGAGACCCGGGATCGAATCCCACGTCAGGCTCCCGGTGCATGGAGCCTGTTTCTCCCTCTGCCTGTGTCTCTGCCTCTCTCTCTCTCTCTCTGTGACTATCATAAATAAATAAAAATTTTAATAAATAAATAAATAAATAATTGAAACATGTATTTACCTGGGGTGGACCCAATATTTTAGGAAGAAAACTGAGGCAAAATAGATTTGTTGGGGTGATTTTATGTAGGAAATCTGTATCCAGAAACCTAGTTAGGGAGACTCATGCTAAACACTTTTCTTTCCTCAGTCCACAATACCAGAAATATCCTTAAAATCTTTTTCTGCACAAATTTCCTCATTGGTTGCAGGGGTTTTAAAATATGTGCACATATCCTTTAATAGCACCTCTTTTATTTTTATTTTTTAATAATAAATTTATTTTTTATTGGTGTTCAAATTGCCAACATACAGAATAACACCCAGTGCTCATCCCGTCAAGTGCCCCCCTCAGTGCCCATCACCCATTCACCCCCACCCCCCCGCCCTCCTCCCCATCCACCACCCCTAGTTCACCTCTTTTAAAAAGCAGAAACTAATCGCCCTCCCTTTGAATATGGGTTGTATTTAGTTATTCACTTTTGAGAGATACCGGAGGCCAAAGCGACAACATGATTTCCAAAATAAGGACAAAAAAGCATCATAGTTTCTTCCTTGCTCTTTCATTTAGATGACTTGCTCTGGGAGAAGCCAGCTGCCATGAAGGCAGCTGCCATAACGAGAACAGTCAAGCTGCATGAGGGAAAAGTCTACTAGCAAGAAACTGAGCCCTCCTGCCAAGAGGAAAGAGGAAACTGAGGTTTCCAGACAGCAGGCAGCTTAAAATGACTGCAGCCCTGGCTTCTTAACTGCAGACTCATAAAAGACCCTGAGCCAGAACCACCCAGGTGAGCTGCTCCTGAATTCTTAACCCACAGCAGAAATTATGAGAGAATAAATATTGATTATTTTAATCTGCTAGATTTGGGGGCAATTTCTTACACAGTAAGTAATACATTGATGTACCTTACAAATGAAGTGCCATCTTTGTTCAGGATGCTCTAATGTAATGAATGCCCGAATTATCCATTGATGTATTAGAAGATATTTTTTTAAAGATTTTATTTATTCATGAGAGACTCAGAGAGGCAGAGACATAGGCAGAAGAAGAAGTAGGCTTTTCGCAGGAAGCGCAGGACTCAATCCCAGGACCCCAGGATCATGACCTGAGCCAAAGGCAGACACTCAACCACTGAATCACCCAGACGCCCCGATTTACTAGAAGTTATTATCAAATAACAACGTAATAAATGATTCAGAACATCACTACTGCCACATAGTGAGTTTAGGAATAATATTATTTGTTGAGCATTTAATGTGTACTGTGAATTTTAACAGAGAGAAAACTTAGCCTTTAAGAATCATGCCTAGGGCAGCCTGGGTGGCTCAGTGGTTTAGTGCCGCCTTCGGCCCAGGGCATGAACCTGGGGACCCCGGATTGAGTCCCACATCAGGCTCCCTGCATGGAGCCTGCTTCTTCCTCTGCCTATGTCTCTGCCTCTCTCTCTGTATGTCTCTCATGAATAAATGAATAAAATCTTAAAAAAAAAAAAAGAAAACAATCCCATTTACAACTGCACCAAAAATAACATTTCTAGGAATAAACTTAACCAAAGAGATGAAAGATGAAAGATCTGTACTCTGAAAACGATGAAACACTGATGAAAGAAATTGAAGATGACACAAAGAAATGGAAAGACATTCCATGTTCATGAGTTGGAAGAACATATTGTTAAGATGTCTATACTACACAAATGAATCTACACATTTAAACAATCCCTATCAAAATAACCAAAGCATTTTTCACAGAACTAGAACAAACAACCCTAAAATTTGTATGGAACCACCAAAGACCCCAAATAGCCAAAGCAGTCTTGCAAAAGAAAAACAAAATCAGAGGTATTACAATTCCAGATTTCAAGTTATATCATAAAGCAGTAGTAATTAAAACAGTATGCTGCTGGCATAAAAATAGACACATAGGGCAGCCCTGGTGGCTCAGTGGTTTAGCGCTGCCTTCGGCTCAGGTTGTGATCCTGGAGACCCGGGATTAAGTCCCACGTCGGGCTCCCTCATGGAGCCTGCTTCTCCCTCTGCCTGTGTCTCTGCCTCTCTCTGTGTGTGTCTCTCATGAATAAATGAGTGAAATCTTAAAAAAAAAAAAACAACAACACATAGACCAACAGAATAGAAAACCCATAAATAAACCCACAACTATATGGTCAATTATCCTTTGAGTAATACAGGTTTCCGTTGCTATCCAAAAACAGTGTTTCCATGAAACCTTTTGTAAGCCAAAATGGTGTAAACTGAAGAAGCTAATACCTTTAATTTATGTGGAAAAAAATCTTTGAGAATTCTCAGACCCCAAAAATAGCCTCTCTTCAGCTTCTCTGATATCTTAGGGCATATCTTGCTAACAAGTGCATGAAATAAATTGAGATAAAGCACAGAAGCTCACAGACACAGGTCGAAGCTATGATGCCTTGATGCTGAGATACTGAGCATGCATAGTTCCTGGAAAGGAGCTTGGCAGTGTTACTCTCACTGTTCAGGGTGTGTGCCGCCTCTATAAGGGCTCACTGCAAAAGAAATTCTGAGTGCTATTTAGCTTTTCGCCTTTTCTTATAAAGTGAAAACCTCTTCGAATTTGTTTCAGTTTACAGAAAAATGTACTAATGTAGGCCTTTTGTAGAAATGAAGTAGTGCAATGTGAAATTTCAAAAAGTGAGTGATACTTACATTGGATTATAACTCAGAACATAAAATAAATATTCTTGAGTCTATATCAAATTTAAGAAATTTTTTAAAAAGATTGTATTTATTTATTCATGAGAGACGCAGAGAGAGAGAGAGAGAGAGAGAGAGAGGAGACACAGGCAGAGGGAGAAGCAGGCTCCTCACAGGGAGCCAGACATGGGACTCGATTCGGGTCTCCAGGATCACACCCTGGGCTGAAGGCAGAGGCTCAACTGCTGAGCTACCCAGGCATCCCCCAAATTTAAGAAATTGAATAAATGGATAAGTTAATGAGGGAGAAGAGACAAATCTCCTTCACAGAAGGATTCCAAATAAGTTATGCATGTATGCCACCCTCAAGGAGCAGGAGCATAACTCCTCACTCCCTAAGTGTGAGCTGCGCATAGGGAATTCTTCCAGACTGTATAATACAAAAAAAGGTGGAAGAGGGCAGGAGAGAGTAGCTTTACAGTGGAAAAACTTGACAGACACTACCATCCAATTAAGGTCAACACCAAAAGTGATAAGTCATATTGATAGGCTATATCCTTGATATGATAGATAAAAATGGCACTTCATCTCTGTGGTCTTTCTCCTAAAAACCTAGAACAATGATGAGAAAACATCAAGCAAATATCAAATAAGGGACAAGCTACAAAATACTTGACAGTACTTCTCAAAACTGTCAAGGTCATTGAAAACAAGAAAAGAGAAGTCTGAGAAACTTTCACAACCAAAAGGAGCATAAGGAGACACGACAACCAAATGTAATGTGGGACCCTGGATGGGCTCTTAGAACAGAAGAAAAACATTAGGTAAAAAATAAGGAAATCTGAAAATGTTTGGGTTCATTGATGGTAACCAATAAACCATATTAATGTATAATGTTAACAATAAGGGAGACTGAGTATGGGGTATCTGTCTTCAGAATATTCCTATAAGCCTAAAACTGTTCTAAAAAATGAAATATATTGTTATTAGGGAAATATTAACACAGATGGAGAGAACACTGGATTTACAGATCTGAGTCTGAAACCTAACTCCACCCATGATTTGGTTCATGATTTCAGTAAGCCCCTTTATTTTATTTATTTATTTATTTATTTATTTATTTATTTATTTATTTTTCAGTAAGCCCCTTTAAATCTCAGACATTGGGGCAGCCCCAGTGGCCGCAGCAGTTTGGCGCCGCATGCAGCCCAGGGCATGATCCTGGAGACATGGGATCGAGTCCCACGTCGGGTTCCCTGCATGGAGCCTGCTTCTCCCTCTGCCTGTGTCTCTGCCTCTCTCTGTGTTGCTATACAACACATAGACCAACAGAATAGAAAACCCATAAATAAACCCACAACTATATGGTCAATTATCCTTTGAGTAATACAGGTTTCCGTTGCTATCCAAAAACAGTGTTTCCATGAAACCTTTTGTAAGCCAAAATGGTGTAAACTGAAGAAGCTAATACCTTTAATTTATGTGGAAAAAAATCTTTGAGAATTCTCAGACCCCAAAAATAGCCTCTCTTCAGCTTCTCTGATATCTTAGGGCATATCTTGCTAACAAGTGCATGAAATAAATTGAGATAAAGCACAGAAGCTCACAGACACAGGTCGAAGCTATGATGCCTTGATGCTGAGATACTGAGCATGCATAGTTCCTGGAAAGGAGCTTGGCAGTGTTACTCTCACTGTTCAGGGTGTGTGCCGCCTCTATAAGGGCTCACTGCAAAAGAAATTCTGAGTGCTATTTAGCTTTTCGCCTTTTCTTATAAAGTGAAAACCTCTTCGAATTTGTTTCAGTTTACAGAAAAATGTACTAATGTAGGCCTTTTGTAGAAATGAAGTAGTGCAATGTGAAATTTCAAAAAGTGAGTGATACTTACATTGGATTATAACTCAGAACATAAAATAAATATTCTTGAGTCTATATCAAATTTAAGAAATTTTTTAAAAAGATTGTATTTATTTATTCATGAGAGACGCAGAGAGAGAGAGAGAGAGAGAGAGAGAGGAGACACAGGCAGAGGGAGAAGCAGGCTCCTCACAGGGAGCCAGACATGGGACTCGATTCGGGTCTCCAGGATCACACCCTGGGCTGAAGGCAGAGGCTCAACTGCTGAGCTACCCAGGCATCCCCCAAATTTAAGAAATTGAATAAATGGATAAGTTAATGAGGGAGAAGAGACAAATCTCCTTCACAGAAGGATTCCAAATAAGTTATGCATGTATGCCACCCTCAAGGAGCAGGAGCATAACTCCTCACTCCCTAAGTGTGAGCTGCGCATAGGGAATTCTTCCAGACTGTATAATACAAAAAAAGGTGGAAGAGGGCAGGAGAGAGTAGCTTTACAGTGGAAAAACTTGACAGACACTACCATCCAATTAAGGTCAACACCAAAAGTGATAAGTCATATTGATAGGCTATATCCTTGATATGATAGATAAAAATGGCACTTCATCTCTGTGGTCTTTCTCCTAAAAACCTAGAACAATGATGAGAAAACATCAAGCAAATATCAAATAAGGGACAAGCTACAAAATACTTGACAGTACTTCTCAAAACTGTCAAGGTCATTGAAAACAAGAAAAGAGAAGTCTGAGAAACTTTCACAACCAAAAGGAGCATAAGGAGACACGACAACCAAATGTAATGTGGGACCCTGGATGGGCTCTTAGAACAGAAGAAAAACATTAGGTAAAAAATAAGGAAATCTGAAAATGTTTGGGTTCATTGATGGTAACCAATAAACCATATTAATGTATAATGTTAACAATAAGGGAGACTGAGTATGGGGTATCTGTCTTCAGAATATTCCTATAAGCCTAAAACTGTTCTAAAAAATGAAATATATTGTTATTAGGGAAATATTAACACAGATGGAGAGAACACTGGATTTACAGATCTGAGTCTGAAACCTAACTCCACCCATGATTTGGTTCATGATTTCAGTAAGCCCCTTTATTTTATTTATTTATTTATTTATTTATTTATTTATTTATTTATTTTTCAGTAAGCCCCTTTAAATCTCAGACATTGGGGCAGCCCCAGTGGCCGCAGCAGTTTGGCGCCGCATGCAGCCCAGGGCATGATCCTGGAGACATGGGATCGAGTCCCACGTCGGGTTCCCTGCATGGAGCCTGCTTCTCCCTCTGCCTGTGTCTCTGCCTCTCTCTGTGTTGCTCATGAATAAATAAATAAAATCTTAAAAAAAAATAAATCTCAGACACTGGTTTACTCACCTTATAGTTCACAGACTGAGAATCCTGAAGTCTCTTTAACATCTGAAGTTCCATAAATCCATGGTTCTATTCCTTCATTAAGACAGTTATAGCTGAAAAGAGCACATGGAAAAATGGAGAAGCGTTCAAATTAATTCTTAATGCTTAATCAAACTTAAGTTCAGTAGAATGAGGATAATTTTTTTAATTTCAATAATTTTAACATTTCATTATAACAATTCAAATGTTATCACATAGAACTTATGAGGATGCAGAAAGTGCAAGCAGAACTCAGTAACTAAAGGTAGTGAACAATTCTTATAAATTATCTCTGACACAGAACTGACTTTATTTAAGCTTGTATCATTCCCTATTGATGTATCACTTTGTACATGGAAAGTGTACAAAATTTTGGGGACGCCTGGATGGCTCCGTCAGTTGAACATTCAACTCTTGATTTTGGCTCAGGTCGGGATCTCAGGGTCCTGGGATCAAGCCCCAGGGTTGGGCCCCTGCTGGGCTGGGAGTAGGCTTCTCCTTCTCCTTCTCCTTCTGCCGGCCCTCCCCCGCCCAACCCTCCCGTTCCCTCATGCATGCCTGCGGTCTCTCTCAAATAAATTTTAAAAAATCTTTAAAAAAACAAAAAAGGAAAGTATACAATTTTTTCATAGTATTTTGAAAACTTAATATGTAGTGTCAGGATGTAGAATTAATTGAGTACCCTTTAATATCAGCATTCATTAATTGGCCCTAATTTTTCTATAACAAAACCTACCTTTTTTAGCTTAGCATTTCACCAAAAACATTTAATACATTAACTTTGTAAGTGTAAACCTTATGTGAGAGCAATAATCAAATTCGGGGTAAGGGTATCCTCCATAATTATTACGTACTTAAAAACATCAGGGAAGTTTAAGGGTTAAGTTTTAGCATGTCTAATATATCCATGCTAGATTAAATTTAAAAAAATTAACAGGAACCAAATAATTTATAAAAATTCATTCTCTGGTCAGTTATCTGTGATAAGTCTGACCTTATGAGATGCCCATATGGTGTAAATAGGATTAAAATGTTTAATTTCTTATTTACTCTGACAATGATATAATCTAAGAGGAGACTCAGAGGCTTACTTTGGCCTGAAAGGTTAAGGATATGATAACACTATAGTGTGAAAAATACAATAATATTTAGCAGAGTTTTGTTTTTTTTTTACTTTTTACGTGAAAAGGAGGCACAAAATGTCCCTCTCATATTTTAAATTACCGTATCAAATAAATAAAAATAATAAAATAACCAGTAGTCAACTGCAGCTATATATATAATCACAATAATCCCTTCTACTACTAAATATTTTAGCATAGAAAAAGCATCATAAATAAAACTATAGCAAATACTCCTGGTGTAAAAGGAAACATTATCATGTTCTATTATTTAGCATGTGACAAAAAAAATTACCTTTCTTTGACTTTCAATAAAACGACATCTAAACCTTGAAGTAGAGGATCCCTGGGTGGCTCAGCAGTTTAGTGCCTGCCTCGGGCCCACAGCGTAATCCTGGAGTCCTGGGATCAAGTCCTACATTGGGCTCCCTGCATGGAGCCTTCTTCTCCCTCTGCCTGTGTCTCTGCCTCTCTCTCTCTCTCAGTCTGTGTCTCTCATGAATAAATAAATAAATCTTTAAAAAATAAAATAAAATCTTATAAATAAATAAATAAATAAATAAATAAAATAAATAAAATCTTAAAAAAAAATAAATCTCAGACACTGGTTTACTCACCTTATAGTTCACAGACTGAGAATCCTGAAGTCTCTTTAACATCTGAAGTTCCATAAATCCATGGTTCTATTCCTTCATTAAGACAGTTATAGCTGAAAAGAGCACATGGAAAAATGGAGAAGCGTTCAAATTAATTCTTAATGCTTAATCAAACTTAAGTTCAGTAGAATGAGGATAATTTTTTAATTTCAATAATTTTAACATTTCATTATAACAATTCAAATGTTATCACATAGAACTTATGAGGATGCAGAAAGTGCAAGCAGAACTCAGTAACTAAAGGTAGTGAACAATTCTTATAAATTATCTCTGACACAGAACTGACTTTATTTAAGCTTGTATCATTCTATTGATGTATCACTTTGTACATGGAAAGTGTACAAAATTTTGAGGGACGCCTGGATGGGCTCTTAGAACAGAAGAAAAACATTAGGTAAAAAATAAGGAAATTACTCATCTTTGTTGATAGAAAGGAGGATTGCACAGAGAGATGATGTCTTCAATAAAGGGTTGTGTTTGTTGAAAAGAAAATAAAAATTCTAAATGTAACTAAGTAGTAAATCCAAAAGCCATTCCTTTCAAGACAAATTTCAAATTATGTTTCTACTTTCAGAATCCTTTTATCATTACAAGAGTTATTCTTCTCTGGTTCAAATCTTGCTTACCTCCTTTTTAAAGTTATTCCTGAAAACATTAGCCCAGATGACCTAATTTCAGATGGCTTATTTTTCAGATGGCTTATTTACCTGTTCATAGATTTATATGCCACCTGCTTTTGCTTTTTCTACAGATGCAAAGTCAACCTCTGGCGTAAAATTCTACTTTTCTCTTTCTGCCACACAAGTAGTAAATAACATTACCCAATAAATTTTAGCATTTCCCCAAATGTGTAGGATACAAAAAATGTATTATAAAAATGTACACTCACACTTCTGAAATCAACAGCCAGCCATTTCACACTTGGGCCAAAGGCAAACAAACATAATTCTCACTGGCAGCTGGACAACATTCCAAGCTGCCACCACATTAATTAACTCACCTCAATCAGATTCCACTTCGACTTGCACAGCTTGCTGCCAAGACGCCCAGCAATAAATTGTTAGGCTAAATACTGAACAAGGTAGGGAAATACCATATGGTATGTTGTTATAGAGGGTGAGATACTCTTGTTTAACACTGGTAGCAGGATTTTCTGTTTACATTTTGTTGTTCTCATGCGATTTAAGAAACATGAATATATATTCTTATTTGTCTTATTGCTTGTCTTATTGTGGTGGGGAATGGGACACTAACAAGATAACAAAATTCCTTTGTCTATAAGCTTCTATAGTTGATATTCCCTAAATTTTAGGGCAACAGCTTACTCACCAAGTACTGGGAACCTATTAATGGTAAATTATTAGTATTAAATTTGAGGAGAATATCAGGGAACAAAGAACTCAAATTTCTTTTTCATTGAGATCTATTGGGAATTTACAAATAAATAAAAACTACTTATAGTTGAAAGAAATTCAAATTTGGGAGTTTAAAAATTTGAGTCCGGTTTCTGCCTCTAACTGGTTGTGTCACTTTGGCCTAATCACTTGACTTCTCTGATATTATTTCCTCATCTGCAATATGAAGCAATGTGATGAAATGAGTGGTTCCTAATCCTTAATGCACGTATCAATTTAAGGAATTGGTTAACAATGCAGATTCCTGGATGCCACTCCTAGGGACTGAAATTGATTAGGTTTGGTGTGTAGCCCAAGAGTCCGCATTTGTAATGAGGCAAGAAATTCTTTTGCAGATAGAGAACCCATACTTTGAGAAATACTAGACTCTATAATATTTAAGATCCCTTTATTTTTAACAGTGTATTATTTAATCTACCAGTCATGTTATTGCTTTCACAACTCATGGTGTGATTTTGGGAAGAGGTCTAATTGGGAGTGATGATCCAAGACTTAATTTGCGTTAGGAAGTTCAAATGCCTAGTTTAAAAGACTGGAAACACAAGAATACCACTAGCCAAAGTCACATAAGATTTTTCTGGGGTTATGAGATGAGTGAGAGGATTAATAGCTGACTGGCTGTTCCCCCTAAAAACCCTGCCTATACATATAAGAACTCTCCAAATCTAGACAAAGAAAAACATTGAAAGCCGTCTGCAAATCAGCTTTATTCATAGTCTTTATCACTCACCCAGCAGAAGTATTTCTGTTTTTTTTTTTTTCAAGATTTTATTTATTCATGAGAGACACAGATAGAGAGAGAGAGAGAGAGAGGGAGGGAGGGAGAAGCAGGTTCCATGCAGGGAGCCCAACACAGGACTCAATCCGGAGACTCCAGGACCATGCCCCAGGCCAAAGGCAGGTTGCTAAACCACTGAGCCACCCAGGGATCCCTGTCTTTCTGTGTTCTAAGGATGTTATCACAAGTCTTTCTGCATTCTAAGGATGTTACTACAAATAACAAATGTTTTTATAAATGAAAATAATTTCATTTATTTTGCTTTTTGTGTACCTAGTACATTCTCCTATTTTAAATGCTAGAAATCAGAAAAATATTTCATACTTGTTTGCAAGTATATAAAAGTCTAGGAACTTTTGGAAATCTCTTTCTTCCTAGCTTCTAGGACATGATTCAATAAGGAAAGTAAAAGGCTCTTACTAGATAGAATATGCTTTGAGTTAATTTCAGATAGGTGCATATGGATTTATACTAAGATATGTATCTTCTTCCATCCAAACCCTTTTATAGCTAGCAGAGAGCTATCCCATAAGACATCTGTTTGGGGTAGCCTAAAATTAGGAAAAGAGCAACCTTAACTGGCCCACATAGATTATTAGTATGCAACACAGGCCTTTCTCATCATATTACAAACTCAAAAGACTCGAAGTCTCAAAAGCAGATTTCATTACTTCACTACTTAAAACTGAAATCAGGGGTACTTGGCTGGCTCAGTGGTTGAGGATCTGCCTTTGGCTCAGGTCGTGATCCCAGGGTCCTGGAGTCCTGCATCTGGCTCCCCACAGGGGGTCTGTGTATCTCATGAATAAATAAATAAAAAACCTTTTTTAAAAACCACGAAATCAATGGAAGGCGTTCAAGGCAAACTTACTTCTGAGAGTTGAGCAGACAGGTCTTGTTGTTGTGAACGATTCATATGGGGGAAGGTGGGAGAGATATGGCTAGAAATGTAGGTTTTGGGGGATCATATTTTGTCAATTAAAACATACCAGCTTCCTTATTTTCTATCAATGGAAGATGTAAAAAGGCAATGTAATATTTGCTTTTTTATTTATCTGCACAAAAGAAATCTGATTCTCTTAGATTTAATCAGTTTCTTCCAAGCTACTCTAATCACTACAAAAATCTCCAAATTCTAATAAGATTCCTTATGGAATGGGTGCATGGTCTCTTATTGATCATTGTGTTCTCCTCAGTTACTAAAATCACTCTCTTAGTAGATGCTCAGTAAAGAATGTTGGACTAAAGATACTTTGGCAGAGAAGTATTGAATTCTGCTGCAGACTTCTTCATCCCCTGCAGGTGGTGCTGGGAGACAGGTTCTTTGTTTATTTACTTATTCATAACGCTCTGAGCTGTAAAGGTGTTCTCGGTACCTGGTTTAAAGCTGTAGTAATGACATTTCGTCCTTCCCTTCACTCTAGTTACTGAGTCACAGAAGAGAGCCAAAACACTGAAAAAGATGATGAAAGGGAAAAGAGACGCTAAAGTGGTATCGCCTGCCCTTGAAAAGATTCTGTAGGACTTTCAGGGAAAGAGACTTTGTACATTTCTACTTTCCAAAAGAGAACATATATTCAGGAAATTATTCTGTAGTATTGAACATTACCCCAGATCTACTGTATTAGCTCTGATATGTAATTGTCATCCCTATACTTCCAGTATTTCTCACCATGGTTTGATAGGACTGGTTGCTAGTATTTGGGACTTCAACCTTTAAGACTTCCTATCCACCCCACAACCTGTCCACCATGCCTCCCAGTCACAGCTGCCCTCTGCTCTATAATCCTCCAGTTTAAGAAATGTATCGCTACCTTCTAATACCTGAATCTCCCACTTAATTGAGAGCTGCTATAGGGTAGGGATTATGTCATTATCATCTTTGTATCACTAGTTCTTACTTGATGCTTGGAATATAGTGGATACTTTGGCAAAGTAGTAGACACCAAATGAATTGAATGAATGAAGCAATCAACAAATCAGTAACTGCCTGGAACTAAGCACGCATTTCTCTTCTATCATTCTTGTCCTGGAAATTTCTGAAGCCAAAAGTAGAGATCTGTGACTATAGCCATAAGTAAGGAAGCTGGTATGTTTTAAATGACATAATATGATTCCCCAAAACCTACATTTCTAGCCATATCTCTCCCACCTTCCCCCATATAAATCTTTCACAACAACAAGACCAGTTTGCTCACTTTCTCTGATATGCCTTATGCTTTCCCAGCACTGAAATAATGCCATTTCTCTATTTTTCTCCCAGTCTATTTTCAGCAATAATTCTCTAAGTGGTTCTCAGGGAGCTCACGACATCAACACTTTGTTTGTAAAAACAGTAACATGCTGTTTGCCTTCTCACTCTCATTCTTTTGCAAATGAACAGTGGAATTTTCCAGAGGCTGTATAATGTGTAATATCACAACAGAAGCAGGTATAAGAATCCTGCTGTCTTCTATTAAGCCATATATTAAAATGCAAAATGTAAAACAATAAGCATTTTTTTCACTAACTGGTTTTGTTTTAGAAAAATATAGTTATTTTTCATAAGAATACATTATTTATGTTAACATGTAATTTATTTTAAAATAAATTAATAGATACTTATTGGGATGCCTGGGTGGCTCAGTGGTTGAGCATCTGCCTTCTGCTTGGAGCTTGATCCCGGGGTCCTGGGATCAAGTTCCAAATCTGGCTCCCCGCAGGGAGCCTGCTTCTCCCTCTGCTTTTGTCTTTGCCTCTGTCTGTGTGTCTCTCATGAATAAATAAATAAAATCTTTTTTTTAGATATTTCAAGTTTTGAAAATATTTATTACAAGAAGATTCCCTTTCCCATATTAAAAGGAAAGCATATTACTGGAAATATTCAGAGGATGGAACCTAGGTTAAACCAATTCCCAAGTCCTCATCAAATAAGGTTATAAAAAGGTAGTTTGGAACTTAAAATTAGGGAAGCCTATACACAATTTAGAGGGGAAAGAGAAAAACAGAACAAAGTGAGAATGATCGTTTACACCTTACCGTCTTTAATTAAGCACATAAAACTGTACTATTTAATATATTTCACCATGAACTTGTTGTGAAATTCAGATCGCAGTGTATCATTTACAAATCTTTTGTCTTTCTTCTGATCATCTACACCTTTTGCACAGTTCTTGAAAACAACATCATCGTCCCACCTTCTTTTAACTTTGAAGTTGGCCTGAGGCTGGGATGGACCAATGAGATTGAGGGTTTCCACTCAAAATATTTTCCATACATATTCTTTCTTCTTCAGCTTTCTGTTCTTGTTCCTTCCTGGCCTGCTCTTCAGCTCTTTCTTTCTTTCTTTTTTTTTTTTTTTTTAATGATAGTCACAGAGAGAGAGAGAGAGAGAGAGAGGCAGAGACACAGGCAGAGGGAGAAGCAGGCTCCATGCACCGGGAGCCCGATGTGGGATTCGATCCTGGGTCTCCAGGATCGCGCCCTGGGCCAAAGGCAGGCGCCAAACCGCTGCGCCACCCAGGGATCCCTCTTCAGCTCTTTCTTTTTAAAAATTTTCTAGTTCTGCAAGAAGAGCTGCAGTGTCATTATCATCACTCTCCTCTTCAAAATCTTCATCCTCGTCTTCCTCATCTGTTAGAGGATCATCTGCATCAAGGTTGGCAGCAGGAATCTGGTCTAACAGAGGCTTCTTTGACACCGACGAGGAGGTTGTATGTTTTCTTGTTGGACGGTTTCTATTTTTTTCTCTTGCAGCAGCTTGCTCTCTCTCTTCCAGCTCCTTCCTGAAGTCATGGTTGTGACCCTCTTCAGGGACATCCTGAGTCATTTGTCTATATTTTATCTTTGTATGAGAAGGTAGGTCTCTACTGAATACTTACTTTGAGAGTTGGCTCAAATCACCTTCTCCTTTTCCTCTCCCACCTCTTGCAGGTTCAAAAGTTGGCCTAGCTGCTGTTATCATCTTTTATGCTTTAAAGAAAAACTCCCAGAAGCCTCTGCCAAATAAATAAAATCTTTTTAAAAAATAGATATTTATTGATTTTCTTGATTTTAATTTAATATGATAAATACAAAGAGATAGAACCCATGTAAGCAAAAACTCTTTGGGGTCCTCGATAATTTTGAAGAGCATTTTAAGAGTCCCAAGGCCAAAGAGTTTGTCAATGCTGATCTAAATCTTCTGTTTCCTTTAAAGTCCAAATCAAAGCCTTCCTCTTTGATAAGCTATTTGCCATTGCAACTAGAAAGAATCTCCTCTGTCTAATCTGAACACTCAGGACACGTACATACTTAGGGTTCTTTTGCACTATTCACTTAATACAGAGCTTTACCAAAAAGGATAATATTGTTATGTTGATTAAGAATGATTATTAAAGACCTTTTTGTTTGATGGTGAATCATAAACAATCCTTTTCCAGTCTCTGATGATAATCTTCCTAGCCTTCAAGGAAAATAAAGGATTTTCTTGACTTTTCAATCTCCCTTTTTCACTGAAGATAATGATAAAGTTACATGTATATATAAAGCATTTGTTATGTATTTTTTTAAAGATTTTATTTATTTATTCATAGAGACAGAGAGAGAGAGAGGCAGAGACACAGGCAGAGGGAAAAGCAGGCATCATACAGAGAGCCTGAGGTGGGACTCGATCCAGGGTCTCCAGGATCACACCCTAGGCTGCAGGAGGCGCTAAACCGCTGTGCCACCAGGGCTGCCCCTGTTATGTATTTTTATTACAAACCTAAAAATGTTCATTGCAAAGGAATGAAACATAAATTAGAAATTTAAAATTTATATTCACCCTCAATGCCATCAACCTGAGGTAAAAACTGCTAACATCTTAGTGTATAAATCTCCCATCTTCCACTCTACATTTGTCTTTTCACTGAATTAAGTTATACTGAAAATACTTTTATCATTTTTATGATATTCTAAGATGCTTTTTTGTTTCTTGCACTTACCATCATACGATGTCATATAGGGATATTTAAAGAAACTGGTAGTGTTCATTTTTCTTTTGATAATGTTCATTTTAGTAAGTGGGTGATAGAAACACAGGTATTCATTTTTCTTTAAATTAAATAGGTAGTTTAATTTCCTTTTATGTGAAGAATAACTATCATAAATGAGTTTTCATAACAAATGAATTTTTAAATAATATATGAAGAATACTCTTCTATGTCAGTAAGCATTTGTTACCTTAAATCTGTAATAGTCAATTATATAATATAACTTCTAGGATTTATTTAACCTATGTTTAACTCCATTGTTAAGCACTTAAATTATTCTAATTTCAAAGCTACAAATAATGCTTGGATTGTCTTGGCAAACCAAGAAACACCCTTAACTATAGAGAACAAACTGATGGTTACCAGAGAGGAGATAAGGGGGATAGGTTAAATAGGTGTTGGAGCTTAAGGGGTGCACTTGTGATGACTACCAGGTGATATTTGGAAGTGTTGAATCACTATGTTGTATGCTTGAAATATAAACTGTATGGTAACTAACTGGATTTGAAATAAAAACTTTAAAAAAGAGTTTTTCAAGCCATGAAGATATATTGACACAAAAATTTGCATTAGGAAACTAAGAGGAAGACATGTAATCAGCATTGGAGAGAATGGATCATCTGATTATGGGTGATACTTTCCTTGTACCCAAGTATTTTATTAAAAAACAACTTTACTGGGGCACCTGGGTGGCTCTGTCAGTTAAGTGTCTACCTTTGGCTCAGGTTGTGATCCCAGGGTCCTAAAATCGAGCCCCATGTCAGCCTCCCTGCTCCATGAAGAGGAGCTTACTTATTTCTCTCCCTCCGCCTGCTGCTCCCCCTGCTTGTGCTCTCTGTCAAATAAATAAATAACATCCAAAATAAATTTAAAAATAAATTTAAAAACTTTACTGCTGGCATTGTATGCCCTAGATCTGCACTGTCCAACATGGTAGCCACTAGCCACATGTGTCTATTTAAATTTAATTAAAATTAATTTAATTAATTATATTTAGCTAAAATTAAATAAAATTATAAATTCAGTTCCTCACTCACACTAGCTACGTTTTAAATGCCCAGTAGCTCCACGTAGCTATTAGCTACCCTATTGGACCACACAGAACATTTACATCATAGCAGAAAGTTTTATTGGACAACATTGATGTAGAAAAATTACATATAGCATCAAATAGTAATCAGTATTATTAGCCAACCCTAAATAAATTTTAACTATATCTAAAAAGGTGATTATTTCTCTGTCGTAACATTGGATAATTTCATATGCTCCTAATTAATTGGTTAAAAAATAGTATTAATTGAGCAATGTAGCAAATATGCACTGGAGAACTGTTTCAATGAACTATAGAACGTTTCTTACTTTCATCCCTCCTGCTAAAAATAAATGACAAGAGCATGTGTACCCTTCAAAATGTATATGAGCCTCATTTTAGTTTTTTTCAAGTTATTATTTAAAATCTAGTTAGTTAACATATGTGGTAAAATTGGTTTCAGGTGTAGAATTTAGTGACTCATCACTTACGTATAACACCCCATGCTCATTACAGCAAGCTTCATGAGTTTTAAAATGCTTACTTCCTATGAATACTAGGGAAATTCTTCTCCCAAAAATAGCTGGGGAATAAGTTAAGTTGTATGAGAATGAGTGGAAGCAGAGACTATTATTAATGTACTTTCTTGGACATGCTTAAAGTTCTGTTGTCTTTTAAACATTCTTTGAGAGGTTAAACTTTTTGAACTTAGAAATGAAGAACACTTGCCTGATGAAAGCAACTTTTTTCCCACTGCCATCTTTCCAAGAACATGGACAGTCAGAGCATTCCAATATATCTCCTGCCAAAGGCTTTTGGAGAATGACTAGAGACTGAGGTTGTTCTGGAACTGGAATCAGCTATATTTTTCTTTCTGTTGTCAGCATACACTGGGAAGTACACCTGCTGCACAGAGCTCATCGTTTCTAAAATAATCTGAGAGTTTATTACTCATGCCAAAACTGTCCAAGTCAGACAGTTCCAGAGAAACTGGAATTGCAAACAGAGAAACTGCTTTGATCCAGAATTTTCAGGGTGTAATGCTGTGGCTCACTCCCTCATTATGAATGGATTCAGAATAGGAAAAAGTTAGAAGTCTAGCCTATTGGATCAGTTGCTTGTGATAATAAAGCTATCAGAAGCCTGTGATGTGCTTTTGTCTGGTGTAGTTTTTTTATTAACTCTTTCAACTTTTTTTTACACAGAATTGAAAAAAGTTCAACAGATACTTTTTAAAAAATATTTTATTTATTTATTCATGAAAGACACACAGAGAGAAATAGAGGCAGAAACACAGGCAGAGGGAGAAGCAGGCTCCATGCCGGAGCCCGACGCGGAACTCGATTGCGGGACCCCAGGATCAGGCCCCGGGCTGAAGGCAGCGCTAAACCACTGAGCCACCAGGCTGCCCCTCAACAGATACCTTTAACAATACTTTCTGTCACAAAACCAACTACAAATTTGGCCCCACAAGATGCTCATTCTTAAGTGAATGATAGCAACAGATAAATAAGATCTAGAAGAGTTAAGGAAAGACTGCAAGGAGACGGGGTCACATGACTCACCAGTAAGATTTCCTGGAAGTAATGATATCCAAGGAGAGTCTTGAAAGATAAATGCCTTCTTTCCTAGCTAGGCAAAGAAAGGGTAAGAAAAAGTTTTAGGTAAAGAAAAACATGAGCCAAAGTACAGAGGTGAGAAAACAGCATAGTAAATTCTGGGGATTACGTGAAATCTCATATTACCAAAATAAGTGTCAGGAAGGTAGACCGGGGCTAGAACATTGTATTCCGTGCTAAGATTAATTTTCTACTGCAGGTGATGGAGAATTATTAAATGGTTTCTTAGGGCAAGTGATCTGTTCATATTTGTGTTTTAGATGGACTACTTTGTTAGAAGCTGGAAACTGTACCGATACAGAAGTTGCAGATTTGAGAATTATTAGGAATAGAGTATGACCTGATGAAATTAAAAGAGATGCCAAATAATTTTCAAAAGTAATAATAATTAAGGAATGAAATAAAAGGGAAACTAAATATGAGAAAGTCAAAGTATTCAGGAAGCAGGAAGGAGTTTTCATTTGTTTTGTTTGGTTGGTTGCTCGGTTTTTATTAGAACCTCTATGAAAGAAGAGAACAGAAATGGGAAAATACAATACAAAAATTTTAGGAAAGGGCAACCCTGTCAGGACCCCTCTAACTTTTGAGAGATTTCTCTGTATCTCTGCTTAATACACTTCTCTTTGCTCAAAAAAAAAAAAAAAGAAAAAAAAAAAAAGGAAAGAAATTACCACATGAAAAACAAAGAAAGAAAGCACTGATAGTACAGTCAGAAAAGTCCTGATAATGACTCTGAGCAAACTAAAAGTCAAGTACTAACCTGTACTAAGGAAATCCAACAGACAAAGATCTTCATTAATGATACAGAACTGAGGAGCAGGCAGCAATTCTCCTGGTTATGGAGATGATGTAATTACACTGAAAAAGAAGAAATAAAACAGATAAAAATTAACATGTTTAAGAAGATAGCAAGTAAGTAGGTGAAAAAATAAACTCCAAATTAAGCTCTAGATCTCTATGTCTCCAAGAGCTGTGGTATTCAAACCTCAATCCACCAAAAGAATTGTGTGTTCTTTTCTTTTTCTTTTTTTTCTATAAATGGATGCCATAAAAGTTGTCTTGCCAGTCAGGTACTTTAAAGAGCAGGGAAAATTTTTATTTGACTTAAAAATAAATAGAATCTCTTAAAATAGGACTGTATGGTTTCCTGCCTTCAAAACATTCATGACACCATCTGCATCTTGAGGATTTGGACAAGTATTTTTATTGCTTTTGTAGATGCTCCAACAAAATATCTCATACACAGAAAACTTTTCAAAACTGTTTTAATTACTTATTCTTCCAAAATGAACAGATTAATAACCAAAAGAATAAAAGTAAAGTGGTGCTGAATAGGAAATCCAACGAATAAAAAATAATGTGCAGGAACTGGAAGCAAAATCTTTTCTTGCTCTTGAGAAAACACAGCCAAAAATCTTAAGATGATGTTGGATTATTGCGCACAGTTCCTGACTAGTTCACCAAGTGAAACAAAAGTTGCAAATGTTTTTCTATGCTTCTTCTAACATTTTGGGAAAGGTTTCTGAAAGGAAAGAAAGCAATCTTAATTTAAGTAAATCACACACACAAACTTGGCAAGCCTGCGAACACACAAACACACACACAGAGGAACACACTTTTTTTCCTCTATAGGAAGAGGGTAATAAACTACTTGAATAACTTCCATCTAAATAATTTTAAATTGAAAAAGTATGAAGTATCTCTAATGTTTACAGAAGGAAGGCTCCAGTCACTTTAATAGGATCATTTTTTGATAGGGAAAACAATAAAACATAATTTGAAAAAAAAAAGGAAGGGATCTATAGCAAATTATAAATGGGTAAAAAATAACTATCTGTATGAGATCTAAATTGTTGGGTTTATTTTTTTTCTTAGATTTTATGTATTTATTCATGAGAGACACAGAGAGAGGCAGAGACATAGGAAGAGGGAGGAGAAGCAGCTTCCATGCAGGGAGCCTTATGTGGGAACTCTAGGATCACACCCTGAGCCAAAGGCAAACGCTCAGCCACTGAGCCACCCAGGTGTCCCCTCAATTGTTAAGTTTAAATTGCTTTTGAACTTTTTTATCTTCAACTGGGTAAAATTGATCTTTGTGGGTAAAATATCTGTTATATAAAAAATAATGCAATATAAATTTTGCTTATCTGATATAGGACAAAATATAATTTATTGAAATTATATAATTCAAAGCAACTGCCATTACTCAAATAACCAAATGTCTTATTACATGGTTATATATGGAATAATTCAAATTTTTATAATTCAAAATATTCAATTGCATATAATTAACTAATTATATTTTAAACAATCCAATTATAAATTTTAACTCTTTATGTGTAAAAATGTATAAATGGTAAATGCATACTTTAAAAGACAAAAAAATTCCAATTAAGAAAACCACATACAATGAGAAGCATGAGAAACAAATTTACAAAAATTTAGTATAATTAGACCTTATCCATTTTAAAATGTGTAATATAAAGTAACTGAAATTTTAAGCACGTGTGCAAGTTAAATAATAATAACAGCAGCCACCATTGTTAAGTGCTTACTCTGTGTTAAGCACCGTGCTGATTATTTTATGAACATTTTCTTATGTAATCACAATCATGTATCAGGGGCCTCACAAAACATCTATACATGTAGAATGCTTTTAAATTTTCAAAAAAACATTCTTTCCTGCCAAAAAAACCCAAAACATTCTTATAACTCTCATGATCTTCAACATTATGCTCTGAGACAAAAGGCAACTGCAATTATTAGCCCTATGTAAATTATAGATTAAAAAATAAAAGGATACAGGGGCAGCCCCAGTGGCGCAGTGGTTTTGCGCCGCCTGCAGCCCAGGGCCTGATCCTGGAGACCCTGGATCGAGTTCCACGTCAGGCTCCCTGCACGGAGCCTGCTTCTCCTTCTGCCTGTGTCTCTGCCTCTCTCTCTCTGCATCTCTATGAATAAAGAAATAAAATCTTAAAAAAAAAAAAAAAGGATATAGAGAATAAATCACTCCATTAATAAAAAAGACATAATTACATACTTAATTCTCTAACTTCTAACCCCAATTCACTATCCACTAGTTAACATTAATATCAGAGAGCCCCAGTGATCCTAAATGTTTTAGGGAATAACTTAAAATTAATCAGCAAGCATTCAGTGAGTTTCTATATTGTATAAAGCACAGAAGTATTTGTGTGATACAAAAAGAAGTAGGAAAAAAGGGAACAATTGCAAAAAGAAAAGAATATAAAATTCCATTGAAGAATTTGGTATCTGAGAAGAGAACATTAATTTTTAAAATAATTATAAAATACCACTAAGTGTAAAATAGCAGTAGTAAAAACTCCCTGATCGATTGACCCAACCCCACTCAAATCTGCTGGTAATAAATTATGTATCTTCTATTATTTGGACTAATAATATTCCAGAAAATTTCATTGAACTAGCCTAATTCTTTGTTAAACAGAAACTCTAATATATAAAATATTGCTACAAAGGGAATGGCCAGCAGCTAGAAAGAAAATACCAGGCAATCTTTTAGAAATTTCTGTTCTGATATATTTGTTATAAGCAGAATTTT
The DNA here is from genome assembly GCF_018345385.1 of Vulpes lagopus. Taxonomy (NCBI): domain Eukaryota; kingdom Metazoa; phylum Chordata; class Mammalia; order Carnivora; family Canidae; genus Vulpes; species Vulpes lagopus. The sequence goes on from NC_054832.1 coordinate 37,380,786, forward strand.
TTTTGAGTTGAACTTACAAGGAACCAAAATATTTGTCAAAACCTCCCCCCAAAAGTTATTAATGAGTATAAGTGGAAAAGTTTAAGTTACTAATGACCATACTTAAAGTAAAAATTAAGCAGACATTACTATGGGGGAAAAAACTTTACATGATTATAAGACAAAAAAGAAAAAAATATGTGATTTATTCTCAAATAGTATTTGGCTAGGAATATTGTTTAAGGAATGGTAATAAAGTTAAAGTTCACAAAATGTAGAGCTTACTTTAGAAAAAATAACACTGGGGATCCCTGGGTGGCTCAGCGGTTTAGCTCCTGCCTTCGGGGCAGGGCGTGATCCTGGAGTCCCAGGATGGAGTCCCACGTCAGGCTCCCTGCATGGAGCCTGCTTCTCTCTCTCTGCCTCTGTCTCTCTCATGAATAAATAAATAAAATCTTTTAAAAGAATAAAGAACACCAACTCAAACATAAGCTTCACACACACACACACGCAGCAGTTAGGAGAAACGTGATAGTTTTAAGATAAAAATTATTAGAAAAATGAATACTGAGTTTAAAATAGTGGCATCTGAAAAAAATGCAAGTCAGCAGTTGATTCTACAACTTCTTAGAGAACCAATATGTTTTTATCATGGTTTTTAAGTGTTTGGTGACTTTTGCCTCTTCTCATATATATTTTAGCTTCATCCTTAATTACAAATCATTTTTTCCTAATCTCATTCAACAGCTTCATGCAACTACTAGATAAGTGTCACTGATACTTTAATATCTCTGAAACTAGATCAAGAACAAATCACTCAAGAAACATTATCTAAGTACCATCTATGTGCTGGGCACAGATCTAGGCACTGTGGAATTAAAATTAAATAAAAAGGGCAGCCCGGTGGCTCAGCGGTTTAGTGCCTGCCTTTCAGCCCAGGGCGTGATCCTGGAGACCCTGGGATCGAGTTCTGTGTCGGGCTCCCTGCATGGAGCCTGCTTCTCACTCTGCCTGTCTCTGCCTCTCTCTCTCTCTCTCTGTGTGTCTCTCATGAATAAATAAATAAAATCTTAAAAAAAAAAAAACTAAATAGGAAATAGTAACTGCCCTCAAAAAAGGATTTAGCTAAAGCTTTTCAAACTGTAGGTTATGACCTTTTAGAATTAGGAATCAATCTAGTGCATTTCGACCAACTATCTCAAAAGAATAAAATAAAGTAGAACACAACAACAACAACAAAAAACTCATTGTCTATCACACATAGTAAGGTAAGTATCATTTCCTGAAAGTTTGTTTTAGTTACCATATAAGTATGTGGGTACCAGGTCACAATGTCACATTTATTTTATACTGTGGATAACAGTTGAAAGTTTGAAAAAAAAAAACCTTGTTTAGGAAAATACCCATAAGAAATGTTCACAAAATGGTTTATTCTGTAAAGATGGCCATAGGCTGGAAACTTTAAATGTTCTAATCTAAATTAACTGCCAAGACTGAATAAATGTCTTATAGAACAGGTAGTCAAGCACCAGCAATGTCCTTCTTTTGAAAACGTTATTTTTCAATAATGTTTCAATAACCCCGGGTGGCTCAGCGCGGTTTAGCGCCGCCTTCAGCCCATAGCCTGATCCTGGAGACCTGGGATCAAGTCCCACGTCAGGCTCCCTGCATGGAGCCTGCTTCTCCCTGTGCGTGTCTCTCTCTCTCTCTCTCTCTCTGTCTCTCATGAGTAAATAAATTTAAAAAAAAAAAAAGAGAGTCTGGTGTTTGTTTTTTTTTTAAAGAAAAATGTTATCTTTATTTATATTTCCTCTATTAAAATGTTCACCAATCACAATGCTATGTAGTTCCAACCAAATAGTTTTGCCATTAGTTAATACAGCATAAAGTGAAATGAATATGATACTTCTCTAACATGTTTGGGACTCAGAAAAAGTGCTTTGGGAATATTATCCTAGTCCTATTATCCTAGATGATATTCAATTAGAAACATTATACTCTGAGTTGATTTGTAAGGGTTACAATTTTCTTCAAAGATGATAAGCCACTTTCATGTTAATCAAGGAGTGCACAGTATCAAAATATTTATATTATGAAATGCTAAATAATTTAAGCAGCCCCAGTGAAAGGTTGAATAGCCAGTCATACCACACTCTTTGACGCTGATTCATTCCAGCTAAACATATCAAAGCTCCATAGAACTTGTTTTGTTTACTTAGATTTTTAACTATGTAAAGTAAATTTTTCCCCCAATCCTAATCAACTTGAAGTCAGAGGACACATATTATTCAGGACTTTGGATGTCAAATGATTACTGTTGAAAGTATTGTTAATATTAATTTATTTTGTATTTTCATTTTACCAAAATATCTTACTCAATATTCCAGATGTACTCAGAGATCTCTATAGAGAGAAAATCTAAGCCCATATGACCTATGCTTTTGTAATACCTAAACAATTAAAACCAGTAAGTATTAATGGTAATTATGTTCTTCCAAATATAGACATAGAGCTAAAATACAGAAGAGGGGATCCCTGGGTGGCGCAGCGGTTTGGTGCCTGCCTTTGGCCCAGGGCGCGATCCTGGAGACCCGGGATTGAATCCCACGTTGGGCTCCCGGTGCATGGAGCCTGCTTCTCCCTCTGCCTGTGACTCTGCCTCTCTCTCTCTCTCTATGACTATCATAAATAAATAAAAAAATTAAAAAAAATAAAATAAAATACAGAAGAAAAGAGTTTAAAGGTCACTTGACCCTACCCTTTTTAAAGATGGAAAGTGGATCTCAGAGAGTTCAGTAATTTGCACAGGTTATCCAGATAATTTGTGTAGGGCTAGAATAGAACTTGGGTCTTATAATTCCCAGTGGTATTCTTTCTACTATAATGCACACTTATTTTTGGTCTGCTTCCACTTCCACCCTTCTTTTCTCCTTCTAAACTTTGTGCAAAAACACTTACTAGGTACTTTAGGGATTTAAAAAGTTAAGACAATCTTTGACACCAAGGTATTTAAACAAGCAAAAAAAAATATATAAAAATATAGTCAGAGACTTATGGAGATTTAAGTGTTGTCAAACTATGATAATAATTCAATTCATATAACTCAATTCAAGTTTTGGCAAACTGCTATAATCCAATTCAAACTTCTGAAAAGTTGTTCATGACTACTCCAGACTGAAGTACCATTTCCCTGTGGTAGAAAAGCACTAGATAGGCAACATAAAAGCTGGATTTGTATTGTGGCTCAACCACTAACTAGATATTTGAAAAATCATTATTAAATTTCCAATTACTGGGCAGCCCTGGTGGCTCAGCGCCGCCTTCAGCCCAGGGTGTGATCCTGGAGACGTGGGACGGAGACCCGGAATCGAGTCCCGGAATCGAGTCCCGCGTCAGGCTCCTTACATGGAGCCTGCTTCTCCCTCGGCCTGCGCCTTTGCCTCTCTCTCTCTCTCTTTGTCCCTCCTGAATAAATAAATAAAATAAATAAAATCTTTTTTAAAATAAAATAAATAAAAAATAAATAAAATAAATAATAAAATGAATAAAAATAAATATAATAAATAAAATAAAATAAATAAATAAAATATTTTTAAAAAATAAATTCTAGATTACTCATTTTTAAATAAGGAAAGGGCATAGGCATAAATTATTGTATTAAGGGTCCCTTTCAGAGCCAAGCAATACTATCTATACCAGCCCATTCCAACTCTATACTTTACACCAAAGCCATCCACTTATGCAGCATGGAGTTACAGATCTATCAACCATGGTTGTGGCGACTGCCCAGGGCTCTCACCTTATGCTTAATTCCTCCTTCTATTTCAGTGCCTCTCTGGCTCCTTTTTCAGGCCATCTTTTACTCCTGGATGACTGAATTTGGTTTCCCTGGTTTTGATCCTCCGTGCTCTCTAAAGGACTTTGTACATATGTTCTGACTCTTCTTATGCCTGGACATGTCAGGAAAATACTCCCATGTCATCTGCCTCTGGTCCCTGGGATCCAAGACTGAGTGCATGCCCATTTGCAGGAACACCCAACAGGGACACCATGACCCTTTAGGCAACTTACTAAGATAGGCTTGAGATATTTCTATCATTATTATATTGGTTATTTGACTATTTTATCATTTAACTTTCTGTATGTCATACAGATCTACAATTCCCAAAACTCTTGAGGTTGGATGTATTTCAGAAGTTAGACTTTTTCAGATTTCAAAAGGTAATATAATACATATACCATGTAAAACAATACCATTAAAGGATCAATAAAGGATCAATTATTTCTGAAGTGAAACATTAGAATATTCTTCTTGGGGATCCCTGGGTGGCTCAGCGGTTTAGCGTCTGCCTTCTGCCCAGGGCATGATCCTGGAGTCCTTGGATCGAGTCCCACGTCGGGCCTCCCTCCATGGAGCCTGCTTCTCCCTCTGCCTCTCTCTCTCTCTCTCTCTCTCTCTCTCTCTCTCTCTCTGTGAATCTCTCATGAATAGATAAATAAAATCTTTTTTTTAAAAAAAGAATATTCTTCTTAAGTAGAATAAATTAATACTATAAATAGCTTCACATCACTTCAAGTCACATTTTCCTGCCAAATGAATTAATCTTCAGTTTGATTTTGCTGCCATATATTAGAAAAACATAACAATATATGTTTTCTGGGATTTTTCGACTTCATAATTATACATAAATGATTATAGATCTAATAAATTACGTGGAACTTAGTATGAGGACATATATCACAGGATAGAGATCATGTATTTTAATTTTTCATATTTCTAAAGAAGTGCTGTACATACACTGAATAAAAACAGTTCATGTTTGTTTGAGGAATTCTTCACTGAGTACATACCATATGCCAAAACTTTACCCGGAGTTGTGAGGCATTAAAAAAATCTTGCAACACATAGAATCTACCCTCAAGGGCATTACAGTCTCAAGAGGAACAAAGCATAAAACAAATGTTAAAATACAGGTCTATGTTTAAGTGCCAAAATTATTGATTCAGGCAAGAAGGTGTCAGAAATGGGAGTAGCAAGTTGGTATGAGAAAATTATAATTTAGTTTAACAAGATCTGCCAATATCTTGCAACTGTCAAGGCTGACATAACGATTTATAATCTGGAGAGGAGTAATGTGTAATTTGGTAAGATAATTCTGTTAGTCACGAAAGGTTATACAGAAAATCACTATAATTTTTGCTTTAGACACATGGATTTTCAGGCAATTTCATTTGCCCTGATTCCAGAAATGCATACTCATAGGGATGAGACTTAAAAATGAAAGAGTGTAAAAATGTGGAGAATCAGCACCATACTACTACACAGAAGTAGTATGAGACAAACAAATTCTGTCCAAAAAGGAAATTATTTTTGGCAAAATTAAGTTTTATTTCCGCTGTCTGTCAATTGGGCCTAATTTGAAAGGAGGGGTAGATTCTTGTCTTCTTGAGCCAAGAACAAATCAGAAAGCAATAAGAGGGAGCCCTGGGTGGCTCAGCCATGTAGCGCCTGCCTTTGGCCCAGGGCGTGATCCTGGAGTCTCAGGATCGATTCCCACGTCGGCTCCCTGCCTTGAGCCTGCTTCTCCTCCCTCTGCCTGTGCCTCTGCCTGTCTCTCTATGTCTCTCATGAATGAATAAATAAAATCTTTGAAGAAAAAAAAAAAAAAGAAAGCAATAAGACACATTCACTCAGATCACACATTATTTAAAAATCACTAACCAATTTTAAAGATACAAGAGATCTAATAACTTGTTGTAACATATTAAATGTATTTTGTATTGGAACTTGTCTGGCCTCTCTTAAACCAAAATGTTAAATATTTCTTAAAGGTGATAAATAGGAGTATACCTATTTTACAGGTGAAAACCTTGAACCTGGTGATATTAAATGGCTAAAGATCAATTACATAATCAGTACATTATAATAAGTTTTAAATACAGGAATCTTAACTCCAACTAAAATAGCTACTAGCTAACAGTATCCAAACCCAGACAAATCAATGTGAAAATCCATTGCTTTCTCCCCTATATATATAAATAACTGACAGGTAGTTAAGGAAGTAAAAATAATGAGATTGATTTGTTCATAAAAACACTTCCTAAGCCTTACTTGTCCATTAGTTCAACCTCTGGAACCTAAAAAAGAACTAGCAATAAGTTATCAGACAAGAGGGGTCCCTGGGTGGCGCAGTGGTTTGGCACCTGCCTTTGGCCCAGGGCGCGATCCTGGAGAGCCGGGATAGAATCCCATGTCGGGCTCCCGGTGCATGGAGCCTGCTTCTCCCTCTGCCTGTGTCTCTGCCTCTCTCTCTCTCTCTCTCTGTGACTATCATAAATAAATAAAAATTAAAAAAAAATTAAAAAAAAAAAGTTAACAGACAAGAGGTAAAGTCCATTCTGTTCTTTTTTGTCCCACCCCCTACATAATCTTAAAGGAGTAACATTCCAATATGAAACTTATGAGCCAAATGATGATCAGTTGTTTTAGGTAAGACAATTGATTATAACAAAGAAAAATTATCTTTGCATTATGATCCTCTAAAGGAAGCTGAATTCATAATCTGATATCTAGTGAACTGTGAAGTATTTTTAGACTTTTCCCCCCTATCAATTGAATAAAGGAAAGGAAACAACGTAGTTGTCTAAATGGGAAGAACAACCTGACAAAGATCATTACTGGCAAAAATGAAAGGAAGCCTATAAGTGATATCAGATGACATCTCCTATGGGGTTATTTTAGTGGTGATATCATCTGACATCTTCTATAGGCTTATTTGGGTGAGTGTGACATTTTCTTAATGAGAAGATTAGGAAGTTGCCCTAAAAGAGCCTTATATAATGTATAAGGCCAAGGAACATATGGATAAAGAGTTGCTGGAGAAGTGTAAATATGACTCTTAAAGTAGTAAATGAAGGTTAAACATTAACAGCTGGTACAGGGGAAATGAAGAGGAAAAAAAAAAGTAAGCTGTCTGTTTCAGACTGGTATTTCACTAAGCAGTAAGTCATCTTTATCTGTTTTCTATTTCAAGTCACCTGGCTGAAATGTATTACATTTCAAAGTTTAAGGAAATAACTGTTAGAAGTTGCTTTCTTTTGTTAAATTATCAAAAAAAAAAAAAAAAACCATTTTAGGATTGTGACTTTAAATTTTTAGCTGCATGGATTTTTTTTTTCTATTTAAGAAAGAAGTATTATTTTAACTGTAAACCTATCACACTACTGTTTTTTTTAAGGACTCAAAATTTATACTTTTATATATTAAATCTTAGAGTAGAAATGCCATCTACCCCCCCCACACACACACCACACACACTCATTTCAAAACTATATCACAACTTTGGTTCTGCATTGTCTAGCTCAAATCCATTTGTTTGGTTCAGGAACACCAAATTTTCCATGCAATTTGAAAATCAAGATAGTAGTGGTTGTTGGTTACTCCAGTTGCATAACAGAGTTAATTGAATTAAATGTAAGAAGCAAATGTCCCCGAAAAACTGTCTGTAGAATACAATTCCAAAGAACCAGCTTGTAATGCTCGTTTTGCAAAGCTATGGAAGCAAAGATATATCTATCTATATCTATATCTATATCTATATCTATATCTATATCTATATCTATATCTATTTATAGATACACCTCCCTGGTACAGTTCTGGTAGTAATGAAGATGTAAAATTACTGCTGTGAAAAGTAAGAATTTTCCACTGAAACCAAATCGTATCTTCCCATTGAGACCCCATCATTCCCAACTTTGGAAGAATAAACAAAGCTAAGAATATTCTTTTACCTCAAATTTTGTTCTGGGGTAAAAAAAAAAATAGTTGCTTATGACTCAGATTTTTAAAAAAATTTTTTGCCATTAAACCGCTTCATTTTTTCCTAGAGTAAAAAATAAAACAACACTACTATAATAATACTAAATGCTAATCACTCCTCTACCTCTGAAAAAATATACAATGGTATTGTATACATCTCTTTTTATTTCTGGTCTGGAGAAAAAGTGGTATGTTTTTTGGTAAATGAATTCTATTAGTTATAAAAGGTTATACTAAAAATTCCTACATATTTTGCTCTAGATATATGGTTTACATTAAAAGTTGCAGTAAATATAATGCTAAATGCTGATTTGATATTATGAAGTAAAAAATTGTAGACTATCCCTAATCAAAATTATTACGACCAATATTGAGCATGCAACTTATTTTGCTAGGGCAAATTTATATCTTATTTATAACTTATAATCAAGTTATATAAATTCATATTAGACAGTACATGTAGACAGTTTTGCTTTATTCACTTAGCTAATGTTAATGGAATACTATGCTAGGTACGGTGTCCCTACCCACAAGAAGTTTACGGTCTAGGAGGCAAAATAAAAACAAGGGTTTTATTAGGTTAAAAGCTAGGTAAGGTGTCCGTACCCACAAGAAGTTTATAGTCTAGGAGGCAAAATAAAACGTACATAAATAAGAAGCAACTGAAATAGATGAAAGCTGAAAATAAGAGATGCACAAAGCGCCACATACAGGTGGGAGAAATCAGAGGACTTCACAGAGGATACAGCATTTGAGTCAGCCTTTGAAGTGCGGGTAGAATTTCCAAAGAGATGAGGTGGAGGAGACTTTGAGCATTATTTATTTTCATGTACTTATCATACCTACTAAATTCCAAACATGTAAGGTATATAATACACCTATTAACAAGATGAATAAACATTTTCTGCACTCATGGAACGTATACTCCAGTGGGATAAGTATTCCAAATAATAAACAAAATAATATTTTAACTTATTTAAAATCAACAAAACACAAAAGTAGTGGGAGAGGTATTGGAAAATTATGCCTATTTAATATATAGAAGTAGAAACGCCATATGTTGATTAATCCAAATGTTTGAATCTGAAATTTTGCTACATTTCAATGACTCACTCCCTTATTTTAACTTTACTGAAGTAAAATATATCATCCAATAATATAGACTGAGTAATTTGAGAGAAACTTTGATTAGGAATTTAAAAACACATGTTTTGGGAGGCCTAGGTGGCTCAGTGGTTGAGCATCAACCTTTGGCTCATGGTGTGATCCCTTGGTTCCAGAATCAAGTCCCCTATCAGGCTCCCTGTATGGAGCCTACTTCTCCCTCTGTCTGTGTCTCTGACTCTCTCTCTCTCTCTCTGTGTTTCTCATGGATAAATAAATAAAATCTTTTTAAAAATTAGTCTAATATGTGGAAGAATTAATTTCCAAACAATGCTTCCATTTAAAAAAAGCTATCATCTTATGGTAGTGTGATTTGGAAGTGATGCTATTCTAACAGGTAACTATTTTGGGACCTCAGGATATTAAAGTTAAAACTCCCCGGCAGCCCAGGTGGCCCAGCGGTTTAGCGCCAATTTCTGCTCCAGGTGTAATCCCGGGATCGAGTCCCAACGTCAGGCTCCCTACATGGAGCCTGCTTCTCCCTCTGCTTCTCTCTCTCTCTCTCTCTCTCTCTCTCTCTCTCTGTTATAAATAAATAAATAAATAAATAAATAAATAAATAAATAAATAAATAAATAAAATCTTTAAAAAAAAACCCAAAAAACAAAAAAACTGGCATGAATTTTTGGTAAGAAGAAGAATTTATGGTGTAAGCCGGTGCTAATTGTAGCTGGCTAGACAGTCCTTCACAGTGTTGCTCAAATACGGTGCTTCAATCTGATGTGCAATTTCTGATTCTAACTCTTTGAACAGGTTAACCCAAAATAGATATAAAGTAAACCCTGGTTAAATAAAATAGAATTTGGGGTGAGGGGGGTTGGTAAAGATTAGGTTAGGTAGTAAAATTACGTAGGAAATTAGATACGTAATAATCAGATGCCTTGCACTTATGTAGCATTTTGTAACTTATACTATATTTATTAACTTATGCATTATGTAACTTTAAGCTATATTTATCTCATTTAATTCTCACAATAAACTTTCTGATGTAGATACTATTTTGTTGGTTTTATAATTGGGGAAACAGGTTCACAGTGGTGGCCTCAAGTTCATGTAGCTAGATTGTAGCATAGTTAGGACTCAAACCCTAGATACTGGTAGACATTTCTTTTTAAATATATTTACCTTTTAATTTTTTTAAATTTTTATTTATTTATGATAGTCACAGAGAGAGAGAGAGAGAGAGGCAGAGACACAGGCAGAGACACAGGCAGAGGGAGAAGCAGGCTCCATGCACCGGGAGCCCGACGTGGGATTCGATCCCGGCTCTCCAGGATCGCGCCCTGGGCCAAAGGCAGGCGCCAAACCGCTGCGCCACCCAGGGATCCCTTTTTTAATTTTTTTTTTTAATTTTTATTTATAATATATTTACCTTTTAAATGGCACATTTTAAACATGTGTTTTTATTTTTTAATTTTTATTATTTTTAAAAGATTTATTTATTCATGAGACACACACACACACAGAGGCAGAGACATAGGCAGAGGGAGAAGCAGGCTCCATGCAGGGAACTAGAGGTGGGACTCGATCCTGGAACCAAGGGATCACGGCCTGAGCCAAAGGCAGAAGCTTAACTGCTGAGCCACCCAAGCGTCCTCGTATTAGACTAATTACCAACAGGATAAAATGCCTCTTTATATGCCATGCATTTTAGTAATTTGTACTTATAACCACTCCTGAATGATTTCCAAAATGACATAAATCAATTTGCAAAACCAAAGTCCAGGAGTGACAGCTTATACTAGGAAGCCTATCTCTCCAAAGTAGATCTCCTAGAGGCTGAGAATACATATAAAATGGAGGCAGCACCATTTGATCCTTTCATAGCTCCACCATTTATACAGAACTCAAGAGTACATCATTGGCCATATATGCCATGGGTTCAAATATTACCCCCACCCCACCCCCTTATTTCTAATCAGTTTTCATAAGATTACTCACTGGTATGAGTTAGTCCTACACTTAAGCAGGACAATACATTAAATAATACATTTCATTTTTTGCATAACTGCTCCAGTTGCAGTAGATTCACTAATGATTCACAGAGCACTAAATACAAATATAGGATTTTTATAGTTTGATAAAGGCATCACAAACACAATTTTTAAAGATTTTATTTATTGATTCATGAGAGGTGCAGAGAGAGGCAGAGACACAGGCAGAAGGAAAAGCAGGCTCCCTGCAGGGAACCTGATGCGAGATTCGAATCCAGAACTCTGGGATCAAGCCCTGAGCCGAAGGCAGATGCTCAATCACTGAGCCACCCAGGTGCCCCACAAACATAATATTGTTATATTTATATCGTAATTTCAATTATATCTTGGAATTGCCTCTTGTTCCTGTTACTGATGTGATCTTTCAGAGAGCAATAAGCAGAGAGAGTCTTATATAAACCTTTATTTCAGTAAAGGGATTTGAACCCAACCCTTTAAATACTGTAGGATCTTTAACAAATGGCAGTGATAGGCGAGTCCTTTACGGTCAAGAATTAGAATATTTGCCTTACTCCCCCCCCCCTTTTTGGCTGGGTACAATATAGTTCATTGATGGTACATGACAAGGTAGGGCTCCCCAAGCCCCTTACATTTTCCTTTTAAAACGGTCATGGAACCTGAAAATTTAAGACTTCATACTTTTCAATCCCTTTCGCCGACATTTCCTCCTTCTGGCTAACCCAACACACACACACTCTCTCTCTCATATTAAAAAGAGGAAGGAGGTGGAGAAGGAGGTCTGAATCGGTCACTTAGCCAAAGGGACCCGTCCTAGGGCGCGAAGGCGCCGGTCCTAGAGCCTTTGTACTGTTTAATTCGTCCGCACAGCGCCTCCTGCCGGGCCAGAGCTCGGCGGCGGGGCGGGCTGCTCGGCGCGGGGCAGGGCGGCCGCGGGGACCCGGCCGCTCGCCTCCCGGCTGCCCGCGGGGCGGCGGGGCGGCGGGGCGGCGGGGCGGCGGGGCGGCGGCGCTCACCGTGGGGCCGCGCGCAAGGCGGGACGACGCCTGCCGCCTGCGACGCCCGGTGCGGCGAGCCCGCGCCCGACTAAGGGACGAGCGGCCTCCCGCCGCCCCAGGCGCCCGTCTGCGCCCCGTTCGTCCCGCTAGGCCCCGTCTCCTGGCCGGGCCACCCCAACGCCTCAGCCCCGCGCTCTGCGGTCTGTGGCCGCCGCTGCCCGTCCGCCGTCGGCCCCGCGCGCCCACCTGGCCGGGCGGCCCCCTCGCCGCCGCGCCCGCCTCCCTGCGTCCCCGGCTCCCGGGCCGGTCGCGAAGGCCCCCAGCCCCGCGGTCGCAGGCTGCTTCCGCGCGCCGCCGTTCCGAGCTGAGGCGAGCAGTCGACGGGCCGGGCCGGCCTGACGTCGACTTTCCCGCCACCGCCTGAGTGGCCGGCGGCGCGGCCGGTCCCGTTCCCTTTTGAACCCCGCCCCTTGTGCGCCCGGCGAGCAAATCGCCAGAAGTAGCTCAACTGAGCCTTAACCGGGGCACGACGGCTCCGGGCGCCGTCCAGGCAGGGCCGGTCCGCGGCGTCGGGGCATGTCCCTGCGTCCTGAGCCTGCGCGCGGTGGGGCCGCAGTCCCGTCCCGAGGCCCACGGCGAGCGGCGCCTGAGGCGCGGGGCCGGCTTCGGTGGCGCGCACCTGGCCTGTGGCCTCGGCGCCCGGAGCCGGGGGGCGGGGAGGGCCGTTCGGCGGGGGCGCGAGGCCGCCTGGGCCCCGGCGAGCGCGAGGCTGTGCGCGCCGCTGGTCTCCGGGTGAGGGGCCGCCCGGGGCCGTGTTCGGGGGCTCCGGGAGGACGGCGGCCGGCGGAGCTGCGGGACGCCACTAGGCCCCGGCCCCCTCGCCGCCCCCCGCCCCCCGCCGCCTGCCCTCGGCCGCGGCCCGCCCCCCCGCCCCCTGCGCACTGCCCGCTTGGACCCCCCCGCCCTGCCAGCCTCTGCCCTCTCCCGCGCCCTCCCCCGCTGGCCCGCGCCCGCCCTTTACTGGAGCCGGCCTGGCCGCTCAGCGCCTCAGAGCTTCACTGCTTCCCGGCTCCTGTGGAGATAAGCCGCCTCTAGCTAGGGGGCCGATTTCGTCTTTAAAAAAAAAAGAACTTGCGGTACCTAGTACGGTTGCCGGCAGACGAGGGCGCCGCGTCAGTACCGAGGTCGGCGAAGGAAGGGAACGGCTCGCCCGCAAGGGCTCGGCCGGGAGCTGCAGCCCGGCGGCAGGGCCGCGCCGTCCCTTCCGTCGCGGCCCCGGGCACCGCCTGGACCTGGCGACCCCCCGGCTGGGCTGCGGCTCCTGCGTGGCGACGGGCCGGGGCGAGCCTGGCCGCAGGGGCCGAGGCCCAGAACGCCGCAGCCACGACAGCGGGGCGCGCAGGCGGCCGGAGCCCAGCGGCCCCCGAGCTGTGGCCCGAGGCGAGGTCCGCCCGCGGCCCGCGCACCCCTGGCCGGGGAGAGCGGGGCGCGCCCCGGGTGACTGGGCCGTCGGCGGCGCCCGCGGACGCGGCCGGGCCTCCCTGCGCCACAATCCTGTGGAGGAAGACCGGACCCGGGCGGTGGCTGTGTCGGCCCGGGGCGAGGCGCGGCGCGGCGAGGCGAGGCTCGCGGCGTCTGAGGGCCTGAGGGCCCGACGGCCCTCGCGGCCTTTCTTACCCCCCAGGGGCAAATCACAGAGCCCTGCGCGCCGCCGGCGTGGCTTCCTTGTGCCCTTAGTGTGCTGACCCCGTCGGAAGCCGTATCTGATGTACGTGCAATGTACGTACACATTAATGTATATCACCTGCGATCGCAGAAACAGAGACGTGTTAGCTGTGGGCGCACGCGGAGAGAGTCTCCAGGAAAGAGACGGCGGAGCCTGGAACAGGGAGACGCAGGAACACACACAGCTGGTTAAGCGGCTTCGGCTAAGTCACCACCTCCCTCTGCCCCTTCGCCAACGTTTACTAAATAAAGTTGAGTTGAGCTATAGGATACGTGTGGGGTTTTCAACCTAGAGAATCTCCCCCACAAAGAGGCTTTTAAAAAAAATCTGATTAGCTTTTCAGTTCGTTGGTTTTGCTTTTCTTCTTTTTAACCCTTTTTTTATCTCTATTACATTCAGAGAAGGAAAGTTGGGGAGCAGCTTACATTTAAAAAGGAGAAAACATTCAGAGAAGTCTGGGGAAAAAATGGAGAAAGAGAAAGATCAATTACTGTAATTTTTTAAAAAGTACCCAATTTCCCCAATGAAAATAAAACTAAACAGATCCTTTTGGAGCTCAGCCTCTGGTTCAGATTCACAAAGGAACACTGAAGCTCAAGTTTGCAGAGGGCAGGGGGTATACTGGCTTTACAGGTCATATATTGGCTTTACAGGTCTCTCGGCTCCTTAGGCTGCTAAATGGAATATTCTACATCCTAACTGCTTGTTTCATCAGGTACGTCTAAAAGCTATTGTGTCTTACTCTTCCAAGTGTGAGTGGTGGAACCTGGTCAAAACTAAAATGGAGAAGAAAAAGAAAGAAAAGGAAAAAAAAGGCAGAAAGAAAGGAAAGAAAGGAAAGAAAGGAGAAAGAAACAAAGAAGAAAGAAAAAGAAAAAACGTAAAATGAGTGCAGAACAGTGAAATGTAGTTTAAGGCATATCCAATTACATGCCACCTTAACTTAAAGCCTTGCCTTTGGGTTCTTAGGTTTACACACAGCACATCCAAGGGTTAAAAAACTCTATTCTTGAATTTACTCCTTCCTTAATAAGCAGTCTGTATCTGTTATGAGCCAGGCACTAAGGGTTGGGTGCTAAGGATGCTGTATTGAACAAACTTTGGGGGCCAGTTTACAGGCTAGTGAGAAAAATGGGTAATATGAAACATACTGTTATATATTGATACATGGGTATCAGGCGAGTATTAAGAAAAAACATCAGGGGCAGCCTGGTTGGCTCAGCCGTTTGGGACCGCCTTCAGCCCAGGGTGTGATCCTGGAGACCCGGGATGCTCCCATGTCAGGCTCCCTGCATGGGGCCTGCTTCTCCCTCTGCCTATGTCTCTGCCTCTCTCTCTCTCTCTCTCTCTCTGTGTATGTGTGTGTGTGTCTCATGAATAAATAAATAAAATCTTAAAACAAAACAAAACAAAACAAAACGAAACCACCAGAGTCAAGATCAAGGACATGCTCTCCAGAGGAGTGCCCCTTAAACTGAACTTTAGGGAAGGAGTGGAAAGGGGCAGTCAGGCAAGGGGGTGGGGTAGAGGCAAAGGGTAAACATTCAGAGGACATGCCTGAAGGCAGGAGGCTAGGAATAGCTTCCCTTAGAGAAGTTCAAGTAGTCTTTTAAAATAAATCAAATGGCAAAAATGAAAAATAAGGAATATTGGGAAATATAGCCAAAGAAGCAGGCAGAGGCTGTTTCTTGAAAAACTTTATGGGCTGAACTTGCACTTTATCCTGAAAGCCAGGAGGCTCTTAAAATATTTTAAGTGGGAAATGAATGATAAAATTTGCATTATAGAAAGTTTTTTTTTTTTTTTTTTTTTTAACCAGAATGTTGAGGATACAGAGGAAGGTTGGGTAAATTGTAGGGAAACCTGTTAGGAGACTATTGCAGTAATGCCTGATAGAAGTGATGAGAGTCTGAATTTAGACAATGATAGTTGCTGTAAAATGAAATAGAGGGAGCATGAGGGAGAGGGAGGGAGCGATATAAGAGATAATAAAAAGGGTACTTGAAAGAGCCTGATGACTAATTGAGTGAGAGGGATGAGTGAGAAATGAGGAGTAGAGAAAGATTCCCAGGCTTCTAGCTTAGGTGTCTAGAGACTTGATGATGCCACCTACTGAGAGAGAAGCCAGGATTGGAACAGAAAGATGGTGTGATCAGTTTTGGGTATGTTGATTTTGTTACGTGTATGAGATGTCCAGGGAGAGATGTCAGATGAATGGATATCTGGGTCTGGAGTTACATACTGATCCGTGCTGAGGGTAGAGATTTAGAAGTCATCGGCATAAAAATAGTAGCTGAAACCCCGGGTGGGGGAAGTTACTCAAGAGAAATGCATAGTTAAAAAACAAATTTAGGAAACACCAATTTAGCAGGCCATCAGAAGAAGAGAAAACCTTTAAGGATACTAAGAAGGAATGGCCAGAAAGACAGAAGGAAGACATAACAATAAGCATCATTTGGGGGATACCTATCATCTTCTAATCAATGGCCTGGGATCTTTATATATGTCATTTCATTGAATCCTTACAACAACCCTAGAAGGCAGATGTTTTCAAACAGAAAAACTCAATTTCTGAGAAGTAATTTGACTGGAGTATGTTTAGCTTCTGGAGTCAAATGAAATGTAGATTGAAATCCCACCTCTCAATAGCTATGGGATGTGTGCAAATACATAATCTCTCAGACTCTTGATGTCTTCATCTACAAGATAGAACTAAAATGGAACCTTCCTCTGAGGATTATTGTGAAGATCAGATGAGATAGCATATGAAAAATGCCTAGCACAAAGTGAGTGCTCAATACCTGATTGTTATTATCCTTATAAATAACTATCACCACATATTGCTATATTGAATAGCTACTGTCTCTTCTTTGGTTCTTTGGCCCAAACACGGACTCCAAATTCTCATCTAATGTCTGTAGTACACAATGGGGACCTGACCCAGGTTAATGTATTATGAGACGCCCTTCTAAAGATTTGGGCATAGCCAGATGGACATGAACACAGACAGCAAGAAAAAGAAAAAGCTAGATAAACTAAATCACTTCATTTTAGGATCTCCTACAGAGAGGTAGTCCCTTCCTATCTAACCCCTTGGGGAAACCATCTTTCCCAAACCACCAGGGAGCATTGTCAAACAATCAATATACTACAAAGTTCAGAAAGAGTGTGATCCCACAGGGAGTCAAGAGTTCTCACTGACGTCCAAGACCCAAATTCCAAGAGACCCTGTTACCTGTCTGAGGAACTGCCCCTTCCAGATGATTGGTATGGGGGATGCACTTTCTTTAGAGTGGGAATATGACCTTACACTATGGCCTCAACAGTGTGGCCTTACTAGAACACAACAGAATAAGCCCAACGTTCATATAAAAGTTACACGTTTTTCATAATTCTTAGAAAAGGTGAGACTTTTTATATGAATTCCTCTTAATCTTTCATGACACTTAGGCCATCTTCTACTCAAAAGTCACTCTGAGAAGTGAGTTTGGATAAAGCCAGAAATTTACTGTAGTCCAAATTCAACAAAAAGACATATAGCAAAAGGAACCTACCAGACTGAAAGTAAGAGAAAGCTTTTGTCAGTACAATTGAGAAAGAATCACAAATTTATGTTTTCAAAATTAAAAGATGTAAGTAGATACAGAAATGAATAAATTATTGGTTAGTGTTCACTCATGTGTTTTTAATCCTGTAATATGATTAGGTATTTCAAAGTATAGAGACTTTTGATCATGGCTTTAGTACAATTCATAATGGCAGTTCTTTTATTTGTTTCTTCACACTTGTTTCAAGGAATGTAGAGACATATTCTGCCCTAGGGCTCTAGTTGGTTTACCTCTAAGGTGAGGATCCTATGCAGATTTTTCAAGGGCTAGGAAAAGAGCTTTAGTAAGCAAGAGACTCCAAGTTGTGGCCCTATTTGCCCATTCTAAAAGCCATAGCCAATAACCACTTTTATGATAATAGTTACCTGCAAAACTTAGAAAACCTAAAATATATTTTATTGACCCACAGTATTCATTTTTCATGGGAAATTATCCTCTTTAGGTTAAGAATTTTAACATCTGTCAGGACAATCGTATATCTCCCCCTAAAAACAACAAAAAGAGAGTGTGGTCAGGGCCACATGGGAAATGCCAGGTTATACTTTCTTAATCAGGTCTCTTTACTCCTGGGTTTGTCAGAGATGTTAACTGTTAACATGCTTTGTGAAGTTTCAGATGTATTTGACTACAAAATCCTTTTGGTCTCAGAGGGTCTAAAGAGACTTTTGTGTCACAGATCACAGATTATGCTTTGAAGAAAACTATTATTTGTCACTTCCATCTGACCATTACTGGGACAGCATACTTCCATTGGAGAAGGTCATTTGAATGTTCTCTCCTCATTGAAATCACATTCACCTCCACCAGGGCGTCTTCCTTATCTTTTCCCTTCCCCCCTCACTGACAAGGGAATCTTCTATGTACTGCTACAGAAGTCAACACATATCTGGATCATAACATATTTCTTTTTTAATGTTTTTTTTTTCCTTATTTGTCTCTTATATAGTTTAATACAGTGCCTAACTCAAGAAGATAACCAAATATTTGTTGGATGGCAATTCAATGAGTGAGAAGTATTGAAAAAAAAAAAAGGTAAATTCAATCAGAGTAATTTCTTTGTTGCAGATATGCCTTAGGCTTCCTCATAGGACCTCAGGTTGTAGAAAGATAAAAAGGACTCCCCACCCCCACCCCCACCATTGACACACCCACTAGGCAAACACCTATTCCATATTCTTTTGTCCAGGCAACCTTAATCATTACCAAGAGCTCCTGTGAGTGGAACCATAGCTATATAATTCTATTGGATTGTTTCCATAAGGTTTTAGCTCAAGAAAGAAAACATGACTAGGGAAAGGAATCCTTAATTATGTCTTAAAATATGATCAAAAGCAACATTTAAGAAAAGTGTTTCCAGGGAAGAGCTGAGGATGACACCGGTTTATAGTAATTCATTTGCCCAAACCTCAGAGCATGTGATCAAAGCTGATATACATTATCTCAGGCTTGGTACCAGAGTGACTCATTTTTTTTTCTTACTTTTTTTTAAAGTTTTTTTTTTTTAAACTTAAGTTTTATTTTTTATTTTTTTTAAAGATTTTATTTATTCATGATAGACACAGAGAGACAGAGAAGCAGAGACACAGGAGGAGGGAGAAGCAGGCTCCATGCCGGGAGCCCGAGGCGGGACTCGATCCCGGGACTCCAGCATCACGCCCTGGGCCAAAGGCAGGCGCCAAACCGCTGAGCCACCCAGGGATCCCCTTTTTTTAAGTTTTTATTCAGATGAATAAATATATGAGGAAGAGCCAAACCTGAGCCAGCCAGGTGTAGACTCTGAGAGTCCTGCTGCTTGATCTGTAATAATCAACCCCCCTCCCGCCCCCCCCCCCCCACACACACACTTTTTTAATGAAGAAGCTGTGGCCTTTGGCACCTTGAAATACTATCATGAAATTCAGGGCCTTTTGAATCAACATAGGTATATAGCATGTTAAAACTTGCATGAGAGGACAATGAAACCTCCTCATTAAATGTGGAGGAGGTTGCAAACAGAGTAGTTATTAGGCAAATCAGTGTGATACAAGTAAGTACTCCTGACAACCTGTGTGCCCAGTGCTGGGATCATTCAGTTAATCTGGACCAGGGATAGAGAAGATTCATACTCAATAAAGCTTCAGCTCTAACCAGTTAATCCTCCTTCCTACCATACCACCAGAGGAGGAAATAAAACTATAAAGTTTATAATTCCTTTTCCCTTCTCCCACAAGGTGTGCTAACATTGATTCATTGATAATTGTTGGCAGGTCTCCCAGGAAGACTGAAAATTTGCTAAATTTACTGGCATATTTGGATGAAAGAGATGAAAACTTCCTAGTGTAGAATCTGGATAAAGAAATAATAAATAGTGTATTTTTCTGAGGACCTGTTGGTGTGGTGACACTATTCCCTAACAATTCTAAACATTTTACAAAGTTCAATTCAAACATCTCATCTGTTTATATAAGAACTCTTCTCTCCTTCCCCCAAGTTTGCAGCTTAGAAAAAGCAGATGGCAGATCTAGGTTTCATCATTGGAAGGTGCAGCTAGGTGGGTTTTTTTTTTTTTTAAGACTTTTATTTATTTATACATGAGAGACACGTAGAGAGGCAGAGACACAGGCAGAGGGAGAAGCAGGCTCCATGCAGGGATCCCAATGTGGGACTCGATCCCAGGACCCCAGGATCATGCCCTGAGCCAAAGACAGATGCTCAACCACTGAGCCCCCAGGTGTCCCTAGGTGGGTTTTTGATTGCACATAAGACTTTTCTAACATTCAGAGTTATGTAACAACACAAACTGTAGCTTCCCAAAATAGTGAATGTGCCTCCAGTTAATACTATATGAAAGATGAACAAAGATTCATTTCTAAAGTTCCTTCCAATCCAAAGACATTACTATTCTTAAAGCATTATGAACAGACCACAATTTTGAAAATAGGCTAGCTGTCCTGACTAGCAAACCAGTGTCCCATCAGCTCTGATTCTTACCTTCTTTGGTAAGTAATATTTCCTTCTTCATTGGTTCTTAGAACCTGAGACGGAGGTGGGGTTGAAATGTAGAAAAAACATTATACCTCCTGAGTAACTAAAACATCTTGAACTCATACATATTCACTGTTGGATATTTAACAGAAAATTTTAATGTTGCTCTCTATTTCCAAAAGGAGGAACCATGTTGAAATAAATATTCTTTGGTCTCCAGACCTGTGAGAATCTCCATGATGAGAAAAAAGCTCATTGGGAATTACCATATTACTCCACAAAACGAATTTTCAGTCTTATTAAATCTTTTCATAACAGTCTTCTAAGAAAGGCCTAAGAAATTAATTTCAATCAGATGCTTCCCAGCCCTGCTACTCTTGTCACAACATATATCATTAATAGTATCAAAGAATAAGATTCTTTATAACGTTAAGTTCACTCCTATTTTAGGTACAGGTTAAATTCTTCAAGTTTTTAAACCCTATACTAATATATATGACTTTATCAATTGTACTATAACTCTTTTTGTTTTTTAACATTTATGAGATACCTATTTTATGCCAGCCACTGTGCTAGGCTCATTTACATAATCTATATTTGGGTAAATAGTTCTAGGACAGTGAGCTAGCAAAAGAATTTAAATGATCAATTTATAGGAAGGCTTCAGAGAATTTGTAAAGCTAAATAATGTATGTAATAGTTATTATAATAATGATAAATATCTAGGGTCCATATTGCAGTTTATATCTTTCAAAACACTTTCTTTAAAAAAAAAAAAACATTTTATTTATTTGAGAGAGAGAAGAGAGCAAGCTAAGATACCTCATTAATCAAAGACTTTTGCTATATTTCTGCTTTCTGTGGTTTTTTTTAAAGATTTTATTTGTGTATTCATGAGAGATACAGAGAGAGTCAGTGACACAGGCAGAGGGAGAAGCAGGCTCCATGCAGGGAATCTGACATGAGACTCCATCCCAAGACTCCAGGATCACACCCTGAGCTGAAGGCGGCCCTAAACCGCTGAGCCACCGGGGCTGCCATGCTTTCTTTGTTTTGATTCCAATCTGAAGTGAATGATTCACCAGAAAAACCACATTGAAAAAAAGTTGCTCATTCAACATATACTAAAAAATCTATTTTTAAAGATTTAGGGATCCCTGGGTGGTGCAGCGGTTTGGCGCCTGCCTTTGGCCCAGGGCGCGATCCTGGAGACCCGGGATCGAATCCCATGTCGAGCTCCCGGTGTATGGAGCCTGCTTCTTCCTCTGCCTGTGTCTCTGCCTCTCTCTCTCTCTCTGTGTGACTATCATAAATAAATAAAAATTTAAAAATAAATAAGTAAAGATTTATAAGCATTTAAAGATTTATAGGGGTGTCTGGGTGGCTCAGTTGGTTAGGCATCTGCCTTCTACTCAGGTCATGATCTCAGGATCCTGGGATTAGCCCCATTTAGGGCTCTCTGCTCAGCAGGGAGTCTACTTCTCCCTCTCCTTTTGCCCCTCCCCCCTGCTTATGTGCACTCTCAAATAAATAAAATCTTAAAAAAAAAAAAAAAGACAAATATAATTATAGAATCCAGTTAAAGTAATGCTTTAAAAAAATCACAGGCAGAGAAGAAATATGGTATTGTATTTTAACTTCAAATATGATCTCTTAAATTTTACCAACTGTTCCAAGTGTAAAGGTAGCTGGGATTAATGTAATGATGATCCTATTATTTGCTATTCATTTTAAATGTTAGAAAACTGAAAAATTGGGCACCTGAGTGGCTCAGTGGTTGAGCCTCTGCCTTTGGCTCAGGGCATGATCCTGGGGTCCTCGGATTGAGTCCCATATTGGGCTCCCTGCAAGGAACCTGCTTCTCCCTCTGCCTGTGTCTCTGCCTCTCTCTCTCTCTCTGTGTCTCTCATGAATAAATAAATAAAATCTTTATTTTTTATTTTTTTTATTTTTTTATGATAGCCACAGAGAGAGAGTGAGGCAGAGACACAAGCAGAGGGAGGGAAGCAGGCTCCATGCACCGGGAGCCCGACCTGGGATTCGATCCCGGGTCTCCAGGATCGCGCCCTGGGCCAAAGGCAGGTGCCCAACTGCTGCGCCACCCAGGGATCCCTAAATAAAATCTTTAAAAAAAAAAAAAAAGGAAAACTTAAAAATCCTCAGTGGATTTTTCACATCAGAACTTATTTCACTTTATTTCACTTATTTCACTTAGTGTTTTTTACAAAATGAAATTGTTGTTTTTACTCGAAGTGGATTTAAGTCACGATATAAATTAATTCATATTTTGCTATAATTAGAGCATAATTAATTAACCAAACAACAACTACTATACTACTATTATTATTAAATGTAGTGGAAAATTTTCAAGCTTCTTTGTTTTTTACCACTATGTACTGTCAATAAAACATATTTTCAGTTTTCAATCAGATTACTCTTTTTATATTATTTATTCCAAATAGTCAGCCAGTTACATTTGTTAAAACTGATTGGATCAGAGTGTGTATATGGGCAATTTAGTCATAATTGAGATTTCACAAATTACTAAAATTCTGTTCATTTGTTAATATTTAAAATTACCTTATTAGCATTTATGTTATGTACATTTATGTATACTATGTACTCTTAGTAAAAAGAGAAATTAAAAGTTCTGCTTATTCAGCTCTTTTTTTTTTTTTTTTTTTATGATAGTCACAGAGAGAGAGAGGCAGAGACACAGGCAGAGGGAGAAGCAGGCTCCATGCACCGGGAGCCCAACGTGGGATTCGATTCCGGGTCTCCAGGATCGCGCCCTGGGCCAAAGGCAGGCGCCAAACCGCTGCGCCACCCAGGGATCCCTATTCAGCTCTTTTTAACATACCTAAATACATACAAAAATAAGCCAACATTTCTTAACATTTTTTGAACCACAAATGTCTCTGAAAATCTGATGATAGCTACAGCTTCCTCATCCCAGAAAAAAACAACCACAATGTGAATATCCACATGAAATTTTGTCTACAATTTCACAATTGTAGACTCTCTGAGGTCTGCCTATAGGCCCAGTAGAAGTCCATGAATCTTGGGTTAAGAACCTCTGCAATAAACCCACACTTTGCTTTGGCAAGATGGAAAACTTACCATTAGAAAGTATGACTGTTTAAGCATTCATTCTTTAGGAGCATATATCTGAAAGGAATGGTAAAAAAAAAAAACAAAAAAACAAAAAAACAACTCTCTAAAAAACTTTGGCTCAGTTATCCCTCCTGTTTAGCCTTAAACTGAGGACCAATTTCCTTTGGGTCAAACCCCAAACTCTAAGTGTCTTGACTTTCTAAATGCTTGACAACTATAGACACTTTAATGAAATCCAAATGGGTGAAATTCAACACTTCATTCTGATGCTCTTTACAGATGTTCTTAATAAGGACACTGAAGAAGTCCTTAGAAGCCTAGCTTCACACATCAGCCAAGGGAAGAAAGAATTCATTGGAAAATTAAGATAATAAGTAATTCTGGAGTGTTCCTGTACTAATCAATATCAAGCACTTACAACATAAACCTATAATCAGCTTTGTAGGGAAGCATGTAGTGCACAGGGGTAAAGACTGCTGATAGATTCCTGGGTAGGAATGGTGTTAGACCATATTACCTTCTGACGTTGAATATTTAAATCCTGCTCAGGATAATTTTCCCATAAGGACTTCATTTCTACAAGTGATGAATGAATAATTCATTATTCAAAAAAATGAAATACTGGAAGAAGCTGAAACAATCATTTTTATAATATTTTCATAATATTAAAACAATTATTTTAATAGAAATGAAGACAATCACTTTAATAGAAATTTTACAAATGCTAAGATTTTATAAGTAGAATGGATGTCATAACACCATCTAGGAAGATTAGGTCACCATAATCATTCTGTTCTTCTGCTCCCTTTGTTTGCCAACAGTGGATAAAACTCACCTGAAATTTGTCTTCAAAGCTCTGAATAGAATAGTTGCAGTCTGGGAAATTATTTCCCTGAACATTCTTTGAGACATCTGGAGAGAAGGGTTTGCACGTTCAGATGGACGCAAAAGCTTGTGTTAAACATTTTTATCAATGAATTTGCAAATTTGAGGTGAAAAAATACTCAATTTGTCTGACAAGATATTAATGTTGTGGGTTATTTTCCTACAATTTTCAAAAGAGTTGTGTTGGCTTTACAGGAATGTGTGGAAGTAAGGCACAGTAACCTGAAAGGAAAGATCAGAAAGAAAGGTACTCAAGATTTTGCATTAGATTAGTCAGACTTGTGAATTCTGATCCAGAACCTGTCACTTTTATTTCCTGTAGAGCCTTAGGCAATTTACTTTACTCCATGATTACTCCCCCATTCATCTCTTTCTTCACCCATGAAAGGAAGATAATGCTGACCTACCTAATAAGAAAGTTGTGTAAATGTAATGTCATATCAAAAATATTCCAATAGGGACGCCTGGGTGGCTCAGTGGTTGAGCGTCTGCCTTCAACTCAGGGTGTGATCCTGGGGTCCTAGAATTGAGTCCCACATTGGGCTCCTTGCATGGAGCCTGCTTCTCCCCCCTCTGCTTATGTCTCTGCCTGTCTCTCTCTGTGTCTCTTGTGAATAAATAAAATATTTTTAAAATATTCCAATAATTTTAAAGATTATTCAGTTAACATAGCATTTGATAAAGTTTTAACTTTTATCATGTCTTAAATTAGAGATGGCTATAAAAGAAGTCTGAGACATTGTCAGTGTGTTTGTGCCTAACACCATCAATAATTAGAGTCACCTTAAGTTGGGGAGAAACCAGGGGGAAATATAAGTATTTAGGAAGGCAAGACTCTACAACTGGCTTGAACCTCAGGAAAATCACTTAACTTTTCTCTACCTCAGTTGCCTCACCCTCAAATGTGGTCCTTATCAACATGTTTTTGTGTATTCACATTTTAAAAAAATTCAGACTCTTTCCAAGTAGAATGTAAGCTCCAAGGGGGTAGAGAACTCATCTCTCTCGTATACCAGTCTCTAGCCTCACAGAATAGCTGTTCATTAAATATCAATGTTAGATAGTTCCTAAAGTCCTTTCAGCCCTAAAATCAGATCCTTTTTTGAAAAAAAGAAAGGCTTACTATGAAAATTTCTAAGCATATAGAAAAGTATAGAGATTGGGATTCCTGGGTGGCGCAGTGGTTTGGCGCCTGCCTTTGGCCCAGGGTGTGGTCCTGGAGACCCGGGATCGAATCCCACGTCGGGCTCCCCGTGCGTGGAGACTGCTTCTCCCTCTGCCTGTGTCTCTGCCTCTCTCTCTCTCTGTGTGACTATCATAAATAAATAAAGAAAAAAATATTTTAAAAAAGTATAGAGATTAATATAATAAACTCCTACACGTATCACTCAGCTTTGTCAAGTCTCAACTATTTCAAAATTTGCTTCAGATTTTCTTTTTAAGATTTTATTTTTTTATTCATGAGAGACCCAAAGAGAGAGGCAGAGACACAGGCAGAGGGAGAAGCAGGCTACCCACAGGGAACCTACCACTGAGCCATCCAGGTGCCCCACTTCAGATGTCTTTAAGCAATAAGATATAAATACAGTTGAAGTCCCCCTTCCATATGTACCAGGCCTTAATTTCTTTTGTCTTTCTCCCCAAAGATAGCCAATATCCAGAATTTAGTGTTTATTACTTCCAAGAACATGTCATTGTTTTACCGTATTTATAAAAACTCTGTATCATGGCTTCGAACTTTACATGAATGATACATACTTATCATTATGCAACTTGCTTTTTCGGTTATGTTGCTGTCTTTTTTTCTTTTTCTTTTCCTTTTTTCTTTGACCTGGACAGGAAATGAAGTGTTAAGTTGACAAGAGCATTATCTTCCTATTTCTAACCTTTTCTAACTCTAAATTGATAGAAATGGGGAAGAATCCTTATAGAAGTCAAGAAGATTAACATAAAAGAAGGAACTTTCAGACGGATCTAGATCAGAACCATTTAAAAACATGGCCATGTCCTGTCATCACATTATATTTACAACACAGCACTGTCAATATGTGATGTTGCAAAAACATGGTGCTACATGGTAAACATTGCAGAGGCCTATGAATGGATCCCTGAGAGCTTATATCTATGGCTCAGTTCACAGTGAAACAATTTTTTAGATAGAGAAGTACTGACTTTTTTAGACCATAGTAAAATAATGGGAAATGTTCAATTTTGGTCCATAGTACCAAGTAAACTATTATTTATATGCCTTAAATAATCAAAACATCTATAAGTTTAACTTGATGCTCTACCTTCTGAATCTTGTGCAAATCATGTAGTCTTGAATTTCAGATGATCTATTTGGAAAGCTAAGTTGTGGGAAAAACTTCTCAGTCTCAGTCTTTACTACTGAACAGCTACCGTATTTTAAGAGGCATTTTCTCATTCAATAAATATTAAAATACAGTAAAGGATATGAGAG
The DNA here is from genome assembly GCF_018345385.1 of Vulpes lagopus. Taxonomy (NCBI): domain Eukaryota; kingdom Metazoa; phylum Chordata; class Mammalia; order Carnivora; family Canidae; genus Vulpes; species Vulpes lagopus. Next base: position 37,407,456 of record NC_054832.1, read on the forward strand.
CATTTGTATTGTCTACCTAATGTAGTTTCTTTTTTCTAGATTATTAATTTTTTGTTTAAATAAAAGACACAGGGCAAGAACAGTACAGTTTCACTGGGAAATTTATCTTGGTAAAAAGACAGGAGCTATTACATTCTATCTTGTCAATGATCCATGGATAATGGGTCACCAGGGGATTTAAGAACTGTATCTTTCAGTTCTTGCTAGGGAGGTATACCAGTGTGCAGTGATGTGAACCATAATATGACACACCTTGAAGAATCTTCAAAACCCTCAGGCGCTCTCTCAGCTGCTGTCATGAAGATAGGGGACTAAAGGTTGTCAATTAAGGATAGCATTTTGTAAATAATTTCAGTAACAGAATGATTTTCCTATTTCTTATGTTAAATCCTAATGAAAAGAATTGATCCTCAGGTTTAGAAGCCTTTAAACTTTTTTTTCATTACCTTAGAGGAATATCCATTTATGCTGATATGAAAAAAAGACTCATATATATTGTTTTATTGTTAAGTGTGCGTTGCAAAACAGTATTATACTATAATCCTATTAATATGTGTGTGTTTTTATGTATATGCTTACCTTTGCATATCAACAGCAAAAAGTACAGAAAGACATACCAGAAATGTTAAATGAGGCTACCTAAGGGGAAGGGAACTAAGAGGGTCATTAGTGGGGGTGAGGAAATAAGAGACTTCTACTTTCTACTCTTCTTTGTTGTTTGAATTTTTTGCATTAAGCATGATTGTTTTTGTCTACTGAAAATGATAGGGCAGCCCGGGTGGCTCAGCGGCTTAGCGCCACCTTAGGTCCGGGGTGTGATCCTGGAAACCCGGCACCGAGTCCCACATCGGGTTCCCTGTGTGGAGCCTGCTTCTCCCTCTGCCTGTGTCTCTGCCTCTCTCTCTCTCTCTCTCTCTCTCTCTGTGTGTGTGTGTGTCTCTCATGAATAAATAAATAAAATCTTTAAAAAAAAAGGCTTTCTCTTTAAAAAGAAAAAAAGAAAATGACAGATACACTTTTTTGTTTTGTTTTAAAGATTTTATTTATTTATTCATGAGAGACACACAGAGAGAGGCAGAGACACAGGCAGAGGGAGAAGCAGGCTCCCTGCAGGAAGCCCGACGTGGGACTGTGGTACTGGATACTGGGACTCCAGGATCACGCCCTGGGCGCTAAACCACTGAGCCACCCAGGCTGCCCCATTTCCTTTTTGATTACAAACAAAACTTTACAGACATTCCAAGAGCCTCTAAAGTTTCAGAAGTTTTAGTAAAAAAGATGATATGACAGTTTGAAATAGAAATTAATTTGTAAACCTACATTTATTTTTACTGAGTGAACAACATATTTTATGAGAGAAGTGATATGATTTCTTGGTATTTTCTAGCTTTTGTGAAGTGAGCAATACTTACCTATCAATGCATTTATGCTTACCTCAATGAGAACCATAAATCTTACAAGCTGGAGAAGACCTTATTATGTAGTGCAAACTCTCATTTTGCAGATGAGAAACTGAGTCTCAAAGACATTAAGTGCTTTGTCCATAAACAATTCCAGACCTTTAAAAAAAATTAAATCCATCTTCTAACTTCACGTCCATAGCTCCATAATAAAATGGCAACCTGCTCTGAAATTTCTGTGTAACAATAATATAAATAATCTAAAAAACTATTTTGTTTAGCTCTGATCTTAAAATCAGCACACACACACATATCTCGGTAAAAGCATTACTCATATAGCAAATTAATGGTTTTTTGTACAGAAGCTGAAGTAACAAGTAATTTGGTGACATTATTTCAATCTACAAATGGAAAAGAGAATTATTTTTACCACTCTTGTGATTTTTTCATCTTCATCAATTATTACAATGTCTTTATTGTCCTACCTTTTTAAGTTAGTGATTGGATTAAAGGAACAAAAAAGAACAAAGAAATAAAATATCAAAGCTGAAGATGTCTATTAATGCAAAAAAGAAAAATCTAAATTGGAGACAGCAACAATAGAAAAGTACATAGAGAGATCATGGAAGAGTAATAAGAACCAAGGCAGAGGAAAATTTCACTACTTCAAGGACAGTGAGTAAATAAGTAAAGAAAAGTGGGTTGAAATTTGTTTTATGTTTATTACGGTAGTCACATAGTATATGGCTGCTGGATAAGATAAAGGGAATGATAGTGTCAAAGGCTAATGCAGATGTTCTCAGTCTGCATTATACATAAGAACTACCTGAAGTGTTTGTTTAAAATACAGAGTCCTAAGTCTTTATCACCAGGAATTCCAAGTCACCCAGTGGATTAGGGAGAGCCCAGAAATAAGTACCCTGCATAATTCTAATGATCACACCTGAAGGAACACTGAACCAGACACATTAAAGCTCTAATAAGAAAGAAAACAAAGAACCAGAATACAGAAACATAGAGAACAGAAAAGAGGAAAAAGAGATTCGAATAGAAATAAAGGAAGAAAGAAAAAGAACTAGGAAGTAAGGATGTAACTAAATTAAGGAAATGGTTTAGAAGAAGCAAGAGGGTATATGTAGGCATGTGTGAAAAGAGACAAGCAAAGGCTGGTCAGAGTCAAAAAGCAAGATGAAAAAAATATTGAGGATACTAAGCTGTATCTGGAATTTTAAAGATAATGTTTATTAACATTTCCTTTATAAAAGTAACACATGCTTGTTGTGGGAGAGTTGAAAATAAGAAAAGGAGAAGAAAAATACACCCTGAGTTTGTTACGAATAACTGCCATTAACAATATGGTGCATTTTCTGCTAGTCTTTATTTCTGATTAGTTTTTCTCAAGGTTTTGTTTGTTTATATAGTTTGGGTAATATTGTATATGCCATTAAATGTCCTTCTGTTATAACATAAGCATCTCCTAACATAAGGTTATTAACAGAAACTTCATTTCTAACATCTGCTTAACATCTGCAATACTCGGCTCTCCATTCTTCCTTGCTAACAGAATTCAGGGTTGTTCTTTTTTTTTTTTTTTCAGGTAGTCAAGGGCTTCTGGGAAGGCTGGTTCCATTTCTAGGCTTAGAAGATGAGTATTATTTAGTCTAATTCAATCATGGGATAATTCTATTCTCCTTGTCAGTGATTGGCTGAGGAAAGTTTAGGTTGACCTAATTCTGACCATTAAGATATGAGGGCAAGTTGGATTTTTTTTTTTTTTAAGATTTTATTTATTTTATCTAGTAATACCATGGTTAGCAAGAAAAAACAGTCCCTACCTCATGGAACTTTCAGGCTTGTGTGAAAGATTAATATCATTACATAAATAAAATTGTTTAAAATGTTACAGGGGATCCCTACGTGGCTCAGCAGTTTAGCGCCTGCCTTCGGCCTAGGGTGTCATCCTGGAGTCCCATGATTGAGTCCCACATCAAGCTCCCTGCATGGAGCCTGCTTCTCACTCTGCCTGTGTCCTGTGTCTTTGCCTCTCTGTGTGTGTGTCTCTCGCGAATAAATAAATAAAATCTTAAAAAAAAAAAAAGCTAAATAAAAAAGATTTTATTTATTTTGAGAGAGAGAGAGCAGGCACAAGAGGGAGGGGGAAGAACAGAAGGAGGAAAACAAGTAGGCTCCTTGCTGAGCATGGAGCCCAACATGTGACCCAGGATCATTACCTGAGCCTAAGGCAGAAGCTTAACCGATTGAATCACCCAGGTGCTCTTACAGGTTGGATTTATGTAAGATTCTTAGTTCTTAAAAAGTGATACAAAGAACAGATAAATCCTTTTTCTGCCTATGAAATGCGTGTGAAAAGGACGCACCAACCACCAGTTCCTACTATCTTGTGGCCATTAAGGGAGCCAGTCTACACACTAAAGATGGAAGAAGAGAACTGGGCTCTGGATGATCTTGTCACTCCAATTAATTATCCATCTCTGGACGCTTCCTGAGACTTCTTTTTATTTTAGGAAATAAATCCCTTGTTGTTTAAGCCCCTTTTAGTCAGGTTTTCTGTTTGTAGTAGAAAGCTATACCTAATAGTATAGTATATACCTAGTGTATACCTAGTATAATGCTATATATAACCGATACAGCATTATAGTTTACCCAGCAATTTCCTGTAGTAGTGTATTTGTGTTACTTATAGTTTTTCACTATAACTTTTTTGCCTTGAATAGTTGTAGAGAAAAAGTTATATAGCTTAGATGATAATTTGTGTTGGGGGGGCATGCAATAAAGAAACAGGAATGAACTTGAAATATCTTGGGTCATCAAAGGTGAATCATTCTGAATCTCCACTCCCTTTATTGCTCATTGCTGTCAACAGAGGTAGTTATCAGTGGAAAGTTACATTTCAAAAAGAAAAATTGGGAAATATAGTCTCAATATAATACACTAATAAAAGTAAACACATATAATCCTCCAAAATATGAAAGTCATTCCTGTTTGCAATGTGTTATATGGTTTCATCAACCTTTTCTCTTTTTATTATTATAATAATATTAAAATAACTGGGAATAGGAAAGGTAGCCCATTATGCCATGGTAACACCCTTCTTATATTAAAATTTGCTATAGTTTTTGTTTGTTTAATCCAAATGCATATAGTCTATCAAGTTGACAGTATTTAAGAACTAATATCTGAAGTGCCTTCCAGGGGTAGGCTGCCACTCCAGAATCAAAACTAGAGCACAGATATCTGACTGAATATGATTTAAGAGAAAATGTTCAAATGTCTATGCTAACATCTGACAAATGAACAGTAGAAGAAACTCCGAGTATATGCTTCTGATTTTATCACTAGTAGTAATTAGGTCTATTTATAATTTGAAATTTTAGATTTGTTTTCTTTTTAAATATTTGTTGTCTTAGAGTTAAACTTTGGAAAGTTTCCTCATGTAAAAAGGAGGTGCCTGTGCAAAATAGCAATTTTAATTACTGTGATTATAAAGCACCTAGGGGGGCAGCCCCGGTGGCGCAGTGGTTTAGCGCCGCCTGCAGCCTGGGGTATGATCCTGGAGAACTGGGATCGAGTCCCACGTCAGGCTCCCTCCATGGAGCCTGCTTCTCCCTCTGCCTGTGTCTCTGCCTCTCTCTCTCTCTGTGTCTCTATGAATAAATAAATAAAATCTTTAAAATAAATAAATAAATAAAGCACCTAGGACTTTGATGACCTACATGTCAATATTAGTATCAATAAGTGCACCTAACACACATTCATAATTTTACATTAATAACTGATTTCAATTAAATTTTAGATATTATTTTAAAAACCTCCCACATGGATTACAAATAAGATTAAAGTCACAGCTTAATACTTAACTGTTGTAAATGAAGTTCTTCAGCACTGTGGTTATGACTCGTGATATTTCCCATTCCTGGTCTCTGGCCAGGAGTATTGATTCATGAGTTGACTATGGTAGAGGGTGTAAGAAAAACACAGGCTAATCTAAAACTCAAATAATGACTCTTCTCTAAACCAAAAAACAAAACAAAACAAGCCCACAAAAAATCCCTCAGTAGATTAATTTCATAAGCTAAAAGATATCATTTTCCTTATATCTTAAAAGTTTTTCTCACATAAGATTCATTTCCTGCACACTTGAACATTCTAAGGAAGAAGAAAACAAAACTCTGAATTTGGAGGAGAAGGAACCCACTGTTCATAAGTTCCCCTGAGATGGTGAGGTGTGGAAAGAGTGTTCTCTGAGGCTAGATCACTTTCTAAGTCTAGATAGATGCTGGTTTTAAGAGTGCAGCTTGAAGGGAGCTATTAAATTAAGTCCTATGGTAGATTTTTAAATTACCTAAGTAGTCAAGCTTCCAAAATATGCATTTGTTAAATTAATGACTGCATAAATAAATTAATGAATTAATGTTAACTTTTGAAATAGTGTGTATCCAGGAAGGGGAACTGCTTCCTTCACTTTATTTTTTCCTCATTCACTTCTGATTCCCATTTTTTAAACTAAAATAAATGCAGAGGAACAGTATTGTGGTTATTCCTATCTAAATATCCTTGTGTCAGGGACTTCAAGGATATGCCTGAGCTTGAGAGTGAGCAAGGGTTGTTCTTTGATAATTGGACTGAACCCTGTGCAATGGAACTCTGACGCTTGTAGTCTGTTGGGGTGGGTGGGGAAGCAAGATTGACAACATGGAAAATGCCTGCAGGATTCGGGGAGCTCTAGGGACAGTCAATGTGTAACCCCGCCCTAAAGTATTCAAATCTTCTGTGCCAAGGTGGACAGGATCTTGAGAGAGTAGAGGTAGGAAGGTCACTGAGTTAATTCTGTACAAACACAAGAAAACAAACAAGAATTTCAGTCTTCTAAATACCACACACACAGGCACCCTCACACTCCATCCCTGCCCCCTCTCCTCAGTGAAGGCCTGGGCCCACCTCATATTGGGAAATGCATTTGTGTGAATGTTAGACACACAGGCTTGGTGAGTGGACACTGTTGGAGCAAATTCATCTCTCGTGAGAAGCAGAAGTGACTTCCAGCCAGCTCCCCTAAGAACAGAATAAGCACTGAATGTGGAACACTTTTTGAAACATCTTTGTAAGTTGTATTGAACAAGGCCCTGGTGAAATATTTGGACTCTAGCCCTCAAATCCCTATGTACCCTTCTGGAAGATTCCAAAGTACAAACATAGGTTGTATTGCCTGGTAGCATCCTGAAGATGAAACATGCCGTCCAACACAAATATAAAAATGAAAACAAATCTGAGAGTACCTAATTCACCCTTTTGTTCAGTATTAAAGTCTGTGAGTATCTACTGGGCTCTTGGGCCGCAGGTTCCTCTTACATTCCCTCCTTAAGTCTAATTATTTCTCTTCCTGCCTCTGCATAGTACCACGGTTTACCTGTATCCAAAGCCTTCCACTCAAATCCTATACAGGTTGTCTATCATGATACCAGGGTCAGATTCCCCAGGAACCATCTGGGAAAGGTTGAAATGCCTCAGGAGATTATTATATACTTGCCATGAGCTCCATACAGAGTACCTATACTTCTGGCATTTTCCCAGGGACAAAAGGCCAACCAGTGATGGAAACTTTGCAAGGGACCTAACTTAGTTTGCTTTGCAAAGAAAGCTGAACCTTCTAGAAGAAAGCATCTCCACCTTTGGAAAGAAATATTTTCACAGCTAAGTAGTTTCTCCTTTCTCCTCTTGCCTGCCGTCTTCTAAAGGTTGTACCTTGCTGCACTCTTCAATAGGAGGATTATTAGGCTCTCTCCTGAAACCAAAATAAAGTGTCTATAGTGCTAAGTCATAGTGTTCGAAGCTGATGGTAAGAGAAGTTGTCCATCATAAATTTTGACATTAGGTCAAGGACTTTTCTCACCTTGCGCTTTCAGGTAGGGCAGTCATGGAGTTGTATGTTATTAATGATCATTATATTGCTTTTATCTGAAGGCATAATATATAAGGAATTAGAATAAACAAAAAGGGATAAAACCTTAAGGATATCAATTTTAATATCTTTGAAAAACAAAAATTCCAATTCCAAATTGCCACAATACAGAAAGGGAAGAGCTGAAGTTTCAGTAAAAAAAATGTGAGAAGTCTCATTTTTAAAACCTAGGGACAAAGAACCCTCTCAATATTGAATATTTTAGGGATGTGAGGGTGGCTCAGTGGTTGCGTCTGCCTTCACACTCAGGGCATGATCCCAGGGTCCTGGAATCAAGTCTTGCACAGGCTCCCCACAAGGAGCCTGCTTCTCCCCTGCCTATGTCTCTGCCTCTCTCTCGAATAAATAAATAAATAAAATATTTTAAAAGTATTGAATATTTTAGAGGCATCCTACTCTTCCAGAACCCAGAAGAAAAAACAAAGTTAAATAGTAAGACACTTGCAGAAGTGTTGAAACAAACAAGAAGTTTTATTTTGAAAATACACTCTTTAAAGATAAATTTGGCTTCCATTTTCCATATCTAGGTGCATCCAACAAGATACAAAAACAAACAAGACAAAACAACAAAACAAAGACCGATGACATTATGTACAGAGCTCTAAAATGAGCTGTGAATATCTACAAGAAACTAGCATATGCTCTTTGTGAAGGGATGTACTGGTGTGGCTTTCTACAGTTTTCAGTTCTCGAGAAGAAGAGTTAACTCCCTGGAGCTGCAGGTGCGGCTGCTGCAAGGGAGGAGCTGGGGTCAGTAAGGGGTTGGGGGTGCGACCCCTGGGTGGGAGGCTTGGAGAGGTGTCTGGGGAGGGGAGCGGCGGCAGCATGGGACACATCCTGGGCTTCTCTAGAAGTCCTGCCTCGGGGTGTGAGTCAGGCTGTGCCGCCGCAGATCACAGTTTCGCCTGAACACTTTGCCGCACTGCTCGCAGCTGTAGGGCTTGATGTCTGTATGGGTGAGAAGGTGAGTTTTCAGATTACTTCTCTGATTAAAGGTTCTTCCACATGTGGGACATTTGTGTGGAGATTCCTGTTCAGATGTGAAGCAAGCAAAGGATTAATCCTTCACACCACCACCGCACCCTTCTCAATAGTTTCTGTCTTATCGGTATCACAAGCATTAACCTAACACGTGCATGACAACAAAAGAGGGGACTTGCAGGAACAAATCTGGCTCCTAATCCTCCAATCGCAGAAACACACTTGCAGGCACACACAGAGGCCCAATTGCACTGATAACTACCGGTGGCCACCGTGGTGGGCTTTGTGATTTCCAGCTCTTTGCATTTCATCACCGTGTCACAGGCAGGAAAAGGAGGAAGGAAAAACGCTAATCCTCTCTTAAGGAATGACATTCTCCCAGGCAATAAGGCTCCTCTTTGCTGGAAAATTAAACTATTCCTCAATGTTCTGTAACTACAAATTATGAGGCCCCTGGGAGAGTGAGCATATGGGATTTCATCATGCCTCCATTATCAAAATTACCTTTATTTCCTCTCAAACACGAAAGCTTTAAATGCAGGGCAGATCAGATGGGGGGGGGCGGATAATAATTCTAAAATTAGAATTTAGAATATTGAGAATGGCCTTTTCTTTAAGAAAAATATAATAATGTTTTGTGTTAAGTAAGATTACTTTTTTTGTGTGTATATAAAAAGGTTGAGTGTTTTCCCCACCTAGAAAACTAAATCTAAACATGGCCTTTTAAGAGAAAGTGCCTGCCATTGAACACCTTTTAAGAGCGAAAATGATAAAACGAAACCAGCCATTGTCTTTAAACAAGAAAACAAACTTACCTGCATATGTAAAGTTTTGTGAACTGCTAGAGTTCTAGACTGACAAAATCCTTTCCCACACTCCTGACATTTGAAAGGTTTTTCTTTGGAATGGATATACCTGTAAATCAATATAAGGTTTCATTGAAATGGTTTTACCACCATAGTGAGGAGTTTCTTTTGACAGTTATTCCAAAGGAAGTTGTGAAAGGACAAAAGAAACAGGATTCCCTTTATTTATGTTTTTAGATTGTATTTTTTCCTCTGGCTTTATCTACACTTGATCGCCCTCTCTGGCTGTTCTGGAGCTCAAAATTGTGCCGGAATGAGTCCTTCTTGGTCTGTATGGTTTTCTCTGGTACTTAAACTGGCCAAATTGGGATGTTAGGCAAGATAGAATTTAGGGGAACTATTTTAGCAAATCCCTAAACAGCCGTGGAGAATCCCAACTGAAGTCCTAACCCTGTGGAATTGCAAGTAGAGTCCAAAGAGATCTCCAACCTCTCTCCTGGGAAGTTCCCCGCCCCCCCCCCCCCCCCCAGGAAAACACTTATAGTATTTCTTCAGTTGCCGTTTATTAATGTAGAGTTTAAGGTCTTGTGGGGGGGGGGGAGGGCTGTGAGGGGCTGTTTCTAAAGTCAGTGATCTCAAGACCCCCATAAATAAAATAAAAGAAAGGTTGCCTTGGAAGGCTCTGGGTGTACCTGAGGGGTGGGGAGATAGGGAAGAAAGGGAACCCAGTAGCGGTGGCCAAGGGACATTTCTAGAAGTGGTTTTGACAGCAGCCCGGACTACTACCCACCACAGGAAGGTCTTAGGGGTCCCTTGGCTTTACCCACTGCCCTTCCCCCTGCCCCCCTTGGCAACGGATCAAGGGGAAACTGATCTCAGGGTCAAGGCCAACCCACCAGATTGTAACTGCCTAAGGATGAGGAAAGGCCCTCCGGCACTCCAAACAAGGACAGGTCGGAGTAGGAGGCCGCAGAGGAAAAAGGTAAATGTTGGAGGTCCACTGCAGCTGGCCAGCAAGGGCCTTTGGGGGATATATTCTAGTTCAGAGGGGATTTTAGGGACATTTGGAATATCTCTCAGGACTCGGTACTCTGGACAAAGTTGCCTTCCCTTCCCAGGCCAACCTCTTTCCCCACCTCACCTGTGATCCCGCAGATGATCCTGCCTCCTGAAGGCCTTGTGGCAGATGTCACACGTGTATGGCCTCTCATCTGTGTGGGTCCTCTCGTGGATGAGCAAGTTGTAGGATTTGGTAAAGTGTCTGCCGCAAAACTTGCAGATAAACTCTTTTTTCGTTTTGGAGGGCAACCTCCCTCGGGAGGGCTTTCTGTCCTGAGTCAATTTACTCAGCCCCGAGATGGGGCTGCCCAGCCCCGGGTTCAGCTTGGTCAGGTCTCCCATCTTAGGGGGGTCCTCTTGCGTGGCAGCCACTGCCAAATTGGCAAAGTCAAAACGGGGCCGGTCTTTGTGCAGGGCTGGGAGGACGTGGGCAATGGCTCCCTGCTTGGGGTGGAAGAGGTGGGTGGTAAAGGGCAGCGCCGGGAAGGGGAAGCGCGCGTCCACGAGGCCCTGCGCTGCCGCCATCTCGGTGATGGTGGAGCGGGTGATCTCGTGCACGTTGGGGTACCCCAGCGTCCAGTGGTTCATGTGCATGGTCTGCACGGCGCTGAGGCCGTACAGGCCCTGCAGGTGGTCCACCGCGGCTGGGAAGGTGTTCACGGCCTGAAGGAAGGAGTAATTGGTGAGCTGCAGCGACGGGTGGAGCGGGATGGGCGCCGGCAGGGCCTTGCTCCCCATTTTCCCGGGTGCTGGGGGGCGGAGGGAACCGCCCCTTTCTTCCAGGACTCGGAGGCAGGTGGGCGGGGGGCTCCGGTGAAAACCCAGAGAGGCAACAGCTCGCAGATAAAACCCTGGAAACGGCAGGGGAAGAGACGGGGAGTTGCGACTGTTACCCAAGCCGGCTCGGCCTTTCCTGCGGCGCCCGCGCTTACCGCACCTTCCTTCAGAGTCCTCCTCCTCCCTCCACTCCGGGGGTGAGCGCCTGCCAGGCCAGTCCGCGCGGAGCTCGGCCCTGGGGCCAGGGTGTCAGGCGGGCCAGGAAGTGTCTTCTGGCGAGCGGGGCACCCTGGAGGCCCTCCGTGGGCGCCCGCAGGCAGGTCGGGTTGCGGGCACCCCACGGACGGAAGACCCAGGTCCCGGGAGACAGAAAGGCGGGCGGTGCATGTGTGCAGGGTGCGCTGGCGGAGGCAGCACCCAGTTCTGCCCACCCACCCCACCCGGTCCCGCGAAGCTCGGCCAAACGCAAAGGTGCGCGACGCCAATACCCGCAGGCCTAGGGCCGCTCCTGCCGCCTGGGCGCCTCCGAGCTCCCTGGGGGACCACACCGAGGGCCCGGTAGAGTCGGTGCTGCGGGTCACACGGGTCACACGGGTCACACGCTGCGGCCCGCCGCCTGCCCCGCCCAGCGCCGCCTTTCCCGGGTGCTGGAGCGCAGCGGGGGTGCACTTTGCGCTCCAGGGCCGCAGGGTCCTAGGAAGGGCCGGTCTCGCCCCACGCTGACCTCGGAGGTCCTCTTTTTCCCTCGTCCGCCTCAGTCCCATTTATCAGCGGTGACGGGGCCGCAGGAAAGGAAAGTGACACTTCGGGGGCCAGGTTCAGCCTAGAATTGCCCCCCTCCTCCTTCCCAGGGGCCGTCCCCTCCCACCCCCCACCAAGATCCCTTCCAGATGGTTCAGACTCCCGGGGGTGGGGTGCGGTGGTGTGGGATAGGGGTAGGTGCGCGGAGAACCTCCCTAAGGCCGGAGCCCCTTCTCCCAGACCGAGCGCCAAGCCCCTGGGAGGCCGGAGCGGGTTCCCGGGCTGGCACCAGGCGCGCCTACACCAGGGAGGCCTCAGTAGAAGAGAAAAGAGGAGTGGAGAGGAGAGGGGGCTCCCTAGGAAGGGGTACGGGAGGGGCAGCAGGGGAGCCACAGCTGGCGGGGCACAGTGCGGCTTTGCGGGCCTGGAGGAAGCTCGTTTATCTGCTGGAAGACGAGCGCGGCCTGGGCCTAAGCGGGGCGCACAAACTCCCAGGTCCCTGCGCCCCGAACGGCAACACAGAGGTCGGATTTCAGACCCAGGCTGCTCGGGGCTCCTCACCTGTGCCCGGGGTGAGCCCGCTGTTTCCCACTGCTCAGCGGACCTGGGCCTCGCCTCCGCCTGGGAGGGCAGCCCCCAGGGCAGCCAGGTGGGTGGCTCACAGCTCAGCGCCCTTCTTGGAGCTTGTAGCCACTGACCCTGAAGCCCCGCGTTTGAACCCAGCAGGAACCCAGCAGGAAGGTGGGAAAGTCTGTCCCATCTTCCCCTCACCGGACACCGGCCACCGCTCAGCGCGGGAACCCTCCCCAGCCGACTGAGAAGCGTCCCCGCGGCTCTGAGGGCCCACTCCCGGACTGCGCTAAAGACGGGGCGCCCTGACAAGTCAGAATTCGGTCGCCCCGAGGCCCCCGCCTTCTCTCCCGCCTCTTCTGTTTGGAGTGCTCAGAGACGGGGATTTATTAATGAACCGCCTCGGCCTGGACTATTCGGTCTGGGAGTTCGGACTGGGAGTTACTGAGAGGTGTGCAACTGTCAGAGGGTCTCAGACCATTCAACCGAAACTGTAAACCTCCATTAGTAATCCACTTTCCCACCACAAATCACGATTCATTTTTGTTCAGTGGCAACACTCAAGCCCTCCTAGAAAGGCAGGAAAGAAAAAAAAAAAAAAGGATTCTACTAACATCCCCGGTATTCTGATTATTTCCTCTTCCATTAAAAAAATAAATTGCACTTTTATTTCCTTCTTTTTGTGTAATGAGGATTTTCCAGAGATTCAAAATATTATTTTTCCCCTAGTTAAAAAGTGGTCTCCCCCATAGAGAGGAAATTGAAATTATTATTTGGGTGTATTCCCAGACTAGATTTCTTAGAAATAAATACGGGAGGCGAAGTACAACTCCTACCACTGTTGTGGGGGGTGAGGGAGGTTGTCAACTGAAGGAATATCACCACCTGTGAGTTCCATGTCACATGCACTAAGTGAAATCTGCCTAAACATTACATGTTAATTCTGCCAGCAGAAAGCGGAGTGCCATCTTCCTTCCCTTCTTCAAGTGGTTTATAACAAAAATTAGCAGCTCTATTACAGTTCAGATCCAAAATGGCACAAAAGTGTATTTCATAGTAAGTTTTCATTTTAATTTGCAGGACAGATAGTTTCTTCATAGAGGAAGAGCAAACCATCGGTGACTTCAACACTTTTACAAACAGAACAGACCTAAATATCCACCAAACACTTTTGCCATAAGTAATTAGAGAATTTAGATTTCCACTCTCCCACTGAGTTGCTAGAAATATACGTCAAAAGATATTTTAAGTCAATGAAGAGATCTAAAGTACTTTCGTTTTGCCTAGAGTTGAGCATGTAATTGCCACACTGAGTTTCAGGCAATAACAGCGATCATCATCCTCCTCTGCTGTCATTTCTCTCTACTCCTTTTCGGACCACTCCTTACTTTTAATTTTATAAGGAAAGAACCCGTGAAAAGACATTAATATTTTGGTGGAGCAGAGGCTGGTTTTCTTTCAGCAGTCTTCTTCACAGGGATTTCCGGGCATGTATAGAAGTTTTGTAAAATTTAGGTCACTGGTTGTCAACAAGTGAGATGTGTACATAACTAATTTCAGTTCAGTGAAGCTTTCAAAACATTGGGGGGGGGGAAGGTATGTGGTAATTTGACGGAGTATTGCTCTTTGGTAATGCTGCTATTACACTGAGTTATCTAAAAATAATATACAGTCAGGGGTCATCTGCTAAAATCTGTGTGTTGGTGTGAGAGAAATGACTGATGGGTCCATAGACTCGCTGAATTTCAGCCCAAGCCACAGTGGAATTTTACATAAATAAGAGCAATAGTCCTAGTGGATATAAGGACTAGATCATTTAAAAAGTAGTAATGATGGCCAGCCTGGATCAGGTGAACAGAGGGAAGCGGCTGGGAAGTTCCTGCCCCCTTCGCCGCGCCTCGGCCTTCCCAAGGAGTTAATTAAATTAAGATGCCTTCCGCATAATCAGGGTTCTGTTGCTGTCCGCTTCCTCGCTCCCCCTGCGTATTTTCTCGTTCTGTTCAAGGCTGCAGTTTGTTTCGCAGAGAAAGTAGCTGTCTGCGCCGTTTCGCTTCGGAAACGCCAACCCTCTTTTGTTCTCTGCTAACAGGTAGGGAGGCGGATCCAGCGCTCCCTCCACGAACACCTTTTTCTCCCTCCTTCCCTGCAACCGCCTCTCCTTTCTCTGAAGCTCTGCCACGGGAATCTAAGCGTCTAAATCCCCGGGGAGTTTGCCTTCTGCTCCCTCCTCCAGGACTGGAGGGTGGGAGGGAAATCAAAAGGCCAAAAAGGCCGGCTACAAGGCTGGAGAATGTCCCGGGACTGAACTCTTACTTCCCTCTGCAAAGCGCTGGCTAGGCCGGCGGCGTGAGTCCCCGCGCGGTCGCGCTGCGCCGTCGCGGCTGCCCCGGACGGGCGGGCCAGGAGCGCGACCGCAGCGTCGGAAACGCCACACGACGTGGGGTTTTGTCTCAGCGTGCCTTGGGTCAGCTGTTATGAAAGCCTGGATGGATGCTATGATTCAACGTCAGAAACAAAACTGCAGCCGACACCTAACCGCGTGTGTCCCGGAGTGCTGGCTGGGGGCGGGGGGCCGGATCCGACGGAGCGAGAAACACGATGCCCCGGGATCGCGTCCGTTCGATTTCCCGCCCCCGAACCCGGGCACCCCCGGCCGAGAAGCCGGGCACGCCCGCTCCCTTCCTCCCCTACGGCGGCTGCAGCTCCGTCCCGGAGCCGACACTCACCTCCCGCAGAAAGGTCCGCCGCGCAGCGCGCTCAGACCCGGCCCAGGGGGCGCGGCGCGGAGCTCGGGGAGGTCGCTGGGCCCACGCCGGGCACACTCCTTTCTCCGAGCGGAATCCCGGGAGCCGCGGACATGATCCGGAGGTCGACGAGCAGCACAGCAGCGGAGCGGATCCTCGCCGAGGTCCAGCCCCGTCCACGCGGACTTTGCAAGACCCGAGGGTGGCTAGAGCCGGCGCTCAGCGCGCGCCCGGAACCCCGCGCCTCCGCAAGCCCCGGCCGCCGCCTCCAGGTCAGGTCGGCGCCCGCACTCGCGCAGGGCCATCACCCCGCGGCAGCGAGCGCTCGGAGCTCCGTCCCCGCCCGCGCCCCTCCCCAGGCTGCTCGCCGCCGGGAGTCCGCCGCTTTAGTAGCGGCCCCGCCTCCCCTGCGGGCGGGCGTCCCGCGGCGGCGCGGGGCCCTCGGAGCCTGGCTCCGCCTCCGCGCCCGGCGCCCGCGAATGGTCCGCTCTGTTTACTCGTGTTTGGATAGCAACTGAGTCTTAAAGGAGCAGGTTTGCTCGCGGTCTCCCTGTTACGGAGACGAGCCGAAGGTGACTCGGTTCGAAGCTCACACACAAGCAAAGCCCACCCTCTTTCTTCGCGGTGCCGCTTTTCCGTGCAGGGTCAGAGACCGAACAGCTGGTTCTTTGCCTCCTGAAGACCCTGCGGGCGTTTTGTAGTTTTACTTCGCGCTCTCCAGACTAATTTCCACATCTTAACAAGTTTAATGTAACCATCTTCTCCGTGGAGTAAAATCAATCGGTTCTGGATTGCATTCTCCAAAATACATCACCCTTCCCTCAATTTTAAGTGCAGCTTTGCACATACTTTTTGTCAATTACGATTATAACTGTAGTCTGCTTTTGCTTGCTGTTTTCTAAACGAAGTTTGGTTTTAGAGATGCCAATTGATTAATTCCGCAATTGCTGCAAAGGCATATGTAGAATGTCCCAGAAATGTCTTCCAATATTTCAGGTTTAATCAGCCAGTGCACATTTTATAAGCAGTTAACCAACTTGGTTAAAGGGTAGGCATCTGCGACCCTTTGGTAAACAATACGGAATCCATCTGGAATGGGTGAAGAACGATCATTTTAAATTTTTCGGAAAATACTATTGTAGCTTCTCAAAACACGTACATCTTCATTCCCAGTAAAAGAAATGCAATTCATTGTTCAGTCTCCAGGAAACTTAATCGAATTTGGTGTAGTGATACATTTCTTCAGGTTCTTCTAAATGTTTGGTTCTGTGTGAGTGTAATTGCAGAACACACTTCAGCTACGCTGTAAGTAGGGTGATCGAGTAACAGAAAGGGAATGACACACTCATTTTAAATAGCTTCTTTCCAGATGAGATCTGCGTGAACAACATTGAGCAAAACGCCTTTCGTCCCAAAGGAGTCACTGGAGGGGATTTGCGTTAGCCCCCGGCAAGTTAGCGCTTTGAGGGGCAAGTTTTCCAGCCAAAATGCTCCAGCTCTCAAAATTCAAAAGTGTTCCATCAAAAGATGGTGTTGGATGTGCCGCCCCAAAGGACAGGTCAAATAATCTCATTGTGCGGGGTAGTGGACAAATAAGAGCAGAAGACTATAACCTGTCCAGAGGTTAAACAGTGAGTGGTGAGCCTGGCAGAAGCTACGAGATAGTGCTGTATTAAGATACAATTCCTTCGATTTTATTTATGCCCAGATGGACGGAATATTTCGTTCCTTTGGTAAAACGTAACCCAGGGATAGTAGATCCTTTTTTACCCTTCCCCCCCCCCCCAATTTCAAATTCTCGAAGGTTAAAAAGTGAGCTTGGAATGGAGAACCCAAGTATTTAATATCCTCCAGTCTGTAACTGCTTAAAGTGGATTTGACAAACAGCGTGGAAGAAGCAGAATGCCTAAGAGTTCAGGGGTTTAAAACAACAACAACAACAACAACAACAACAACAACACGTTCCCCTAGGGGTTCCGTAGGGGTGCTTTCATGTCAGCGCTCAGTCCTGAGCTCCAAGTACCGAGATGCCTGTGGTCCCCTCTCTCTAACCACCTCATTCCTTCCGCAGCTTTTCTCAATTTGGAAGATTTGGAGGGAACTTTCTCTCCTTTCAGACCCCCAGGACACACACACCCGGGGTGGTGACCTGAAGAGCGTTCCTACGCTGTCTTTCCTCTTCCAAAGTGGAGGCAGCTCCCCAGCGGCCGGCTTCGCACCTTCCCACCCCGTCTGTGTGTGTGCGAGGCACCGCCAGCTGTTCCTGCGGGGTGCGCAGCATTGCCAACCACCCACGAGTTGCGCCCTCTTTCCGCAAACCTCCTGAGCCCAGGTTTTTTCATGAACGTGTTTACCTCGCCCACCCCAGCTTCCGAAATTCCACAAGGGAGTCTGGGCAACGCCGGCCCGAGGGCTGCTGTTGCTTGGAAGGTAGGGAAGAGTCGACGAGTTCCGGGCTGTGGGGAAGCCGCGTGGCGGGCAGCGCCTACGCAGTCCCCAGGCCCCGCCGCCGCCCCAGGCAGGTGCGCGCTCCAGGCCGAGGGAGAGCCGGTGTGAGCTCCGCGCCGCACGCAGGGCTCCCCGAGCCACCTCCGCGCCCACCCCGGTGGGCCCCTGGGTTTCTCCAGGCTCAGCCCCAGCGAGCCCCTTGCTCACGCCAGCATGCAGAGCGCCCGCCGTGTGGGGCCCACCCAGGAGCAGCCCCACCGGCTGGCTCCCCGCACGCCCCCGCTCCGCCGGGAACACAGGCCGCCCGCCCGCGGCGAGTCGTGGGGTCCAGGTGTGCGGGGAGTGAAGTCCTGTCGCCTGCCGCGGCCCGGCTGCTCCCGGGGATCTGGAGCTCTGCGCAGCGGTGCCACTGGCCCTGCGTCCCCGGGAGCCCGCGGCCGGATCAGTCTGACATTTCCGCGGACACGGTCATCTGCTGTCTTCGCTCTGGGGTTCTGGGTTTTCTACGCCGAGGACGCCTCCAGGGCAGTGGCTAACAGACTGACGAGGGGCGCGCGAGCAGTTGCTGCTCGGACCTGAACTGCCGAAAGTTCACGCCCCTGGAGGACGCGGTGAAGGCCGGAGAGAGGAAACTGGGTTGGAGGAGGAAGGCGCCCGCAGGGTCGCCCGCTCTGCCCCGCCACGGCCCGCCCAGAGGCTCCGCCGGTGAAGCGGCGAGCAGGTGTCAGGCCTCCTTGCGGTTGATTCTTAGCGCGCACTGCGATCATCCTAAAAAAGTCTACCCTTTAAGACACAAGTTATGGTAACCCCAGCTTTTTCTCCAGGGATTCCAGCTGCCATTTTCTCCGAGAACTCGCCTCCCTTTCTCCGAGCCTTCCTCAGCCTCTTTAGGGCGGGGACCTTCTGCGTTTGAACTTCCCGCACCGTTTGCCGCGCTCCCAGGTCCTGGATCAGCGAGAAGCCCGGCTCTTCTCGGGGCGTGTGTGCTGCAGCCGCGAGCGGTGGGGGGGGCCGTGGAAACCGAGGGGAGGCTCCCGGGCACTGGGCCTCCTCACTAGAACTGGGGCTGTGGGACAGGGGCCGAGCAACTAAGAATTTTATCTTTTAAAAAAGTACGTTCCAGCGGGCGCTCTACCCCGGGACGGACGGGAGGGCACCGCCGCGGGCCGAGCTCCGCGGTCTGCGGGAAGAGCCGCAGCGCCCCCTGGAGGCAGGTGCCGAGCACTTCCCGGCGCAGGGGCCCGCGTGGTCACCGGCCGCAGGCTCTGGGGCGCGCGTGCGTGGCCGGCAGCCCCCCGCCGGCCGCAGCTCCCCGCACCTCGACCCGAGCCCCCGGGCGGCGGAGTAGGGCGCTGCGCGCCGCAGGATGCCGGAGAGGAGGCCTCGGCCTGCCGTCGGGGCCCCGAGCCGCTCGGCCCCCCGGCGGGCCCCGTAAGCGCCGGCGCCAGGGCGCCTCCACGACGGGTGTCGGACTCACGGCGCCGTTGCGGGACGCGCCGACGTCGCAGGGCAGGGGGCACCGGGGCGACCCAGCGCGGGGAGTTTGCGGGCGGGCCCGCGCCGACTACCCCGACTGCAGCGGACTCCCCGGTCCCGGGGCTGTGCCTGCGGGAGAGGCGGGAGGGGTTTGTCTCGGGGCCGCGCTCGGCGGCTGGGCCGCACGCCCCCGGCCTCTGCTCCCTCCTGCCCCGTCGCGCGGAGCCCGGCCAGGCTGGGTCGTCTGGACCGACCTGCTGCTGCGGCCCGAGAGCGGGAAGACGCGCGCGGCGGGGCGCCCGGGGCGCAGCGCGAGGGGCCCGAGGACCGGGGAGCTGCGGGTGAGCCCCAGGCACCAGGGAGGGGGCGCCCTTCCAGCCGCCGGCGGCGTGGCCCGGGTGCCCGCGAGCCCCAGGCCGGGAGGGGCGGTTGCCAGGCCGCCCGCGACCCACCCGGTCTCGGGAGGCGCGGGACGCTGCGAAGGGCCTTCCCGCCGCGCGGAGTCCGGGGGCGACCCGGGAGGTGACGCGGCGGGCCGGAGCCGGCGGCCCGGGGCACGTGCTGGCGCGGGGGGCGCGGGGCGCGGGGCGCGGGGCAGGCAGCTCGGCCCAGGAAGCAGACGTACAGTTGGCCCCGAAGGGAAAGCCCGGCCAGGCCCTGGGCCCAGGGACGCCTTCGAATTCACGGCGCTCCTCCAGCGGAGCCCTCGGTGCTCGTGACTAAGAGGACCTGCGCGGCGAGGCCAAGGCCAGGCTGTGCGGAGGGAGGAGGGAAGGCCTGAGGCTGCTGGCCCCGTGGTCACCTCCACTTGCCCAACGCGGGACTGTCCCAGGCCTCTCGCCCTGAAAAGATCCTCGGAAAGGGCTAGGACGGAATGTGCAAACCTGCTTTTGTTAGGCTTCCACTTAAAAAACAGACAAACAGACTTACTTGCCGCTTTCACACTGAGAAAATTCAAACGAGAATCTTGATTTCCAGTTTCTGTGTGGCCGTGAGCTGGCTGGAGCCGAGCAGCTGTGCTCTGCCTTCTCTGTCGTCTGTTTTTAAGATGTCTTGGATTGCCTTAGAGGTTCCAATACTCTGCAGAGAGGTCGTTTCTGGGGATGCGGGGATGGGTCCAGAGTACTGACTAGAGCAGCAATTCCTAAAGTGTGGTCCAAGAGCATCAGCAACCTCTGGAAACTTGTTAAGAATGCAGATTCTCTGGCCCCACTTACTGAGTCAGAAACTCTGGGAGTGGGGGCCTGGCGATCTGCTTGGACAGGCCCACCAGGTAATTCTCATACACCCCAAAGTTTGAGAACCACTGACTTAGATCAAATTGACATTTGGGGGCAATCACAGGCGTGAGGGAATTTATCTTTTGTTCTCTTCCTTTTTCCCTCCTTGCCTTCATTTCTCTTTCCACCAGAGGCTGCAGGCATAAATGCCTGGCCCAGGGCTGCTAATTCATTCATTCGCTCATTCACTCATTCATTGGCTCTCATTCATCCAATTTCCAGAGGTACCACCCAAGTCCTTGGAGACATGACAGGATCCTCAAGTGATCTAAGCATGAACACTCCCTTCAAGGAGACGGATTGGGATGCATGGGCAAGAGTGAGGGAGAGAAAGTAGTACAGTGTCTTCCCATTTCATGGCAAATTTTTGTTGCTATTGCGATTATAATCTAATTATAATCTAATACTGGAATTGATATGATTTCAGGAAATGTTCCTGTTAGGGACCACACAGGAGCATTGCACCTTATCTTAGTTTCTCACCATTTGGGACTCTCCACTCTTTCCCTCATCCAGTATTCTCGAGATAGCATTCTCTTCTTATTTTTATCACATCCTAGTGATTCTGAGTCTGCTGCATACACTTCCTCTCACACCTTGACACACTGCCCACACCCTCCCAGTCCTCCCTGCACTGGGTCAGAGTGGGTGATGCCAGTGGAGATGAGGAAGTGTCACAATCTGCGGGATCGGGATCATGTCTGGACCTGGGCTGGAAGTTTCTGTGCCCTTGGATTTCCCCGAGGCTGCACAGGACACTCTGAGAGCAGCTCAAACAATCATGCATGTTCTGCTCCCAGACTTTGCACGTGCTCTCACTTGCTGCCCGCCATCTTGCAAGGGGCGGGAGGCAACTGGCCAGCTTCCAGAGGTCAGGTGTAAGTTGTCGCCTGATCCTCAACCTGCAGATTGGTCACCTTAAGACTGGGTCAAATCCCCCACCCCCACCCCCAGGTATCTAAAAATCCAAACGAAACTGGCACTTTGTAGTTTTCTTATGCCAAATCAATTTCCTTTAAACTTTCACTTTGCACTTTCTCTCTAGAACCTTCACTTGAACTTCTGTTCTTAGCCAGGCAATGAGCCCCCTCCATTGGACCACTTGCATCCTCTCCTCCGCGCCCCCCCTCCTCCCGCCAACACACACACAGATTTTCTGACTGTGGGCAATAAGAACAGTACAAGGCACTTTGCCTCACAGACGCTGGTGGGTTCCTGAAAAACCAGGTCTAATGAGAAGCCTCTTGTCCATTATTAGATTCAGGAAAAAAGGTTTCATTTTAGTGAGCCAGTGCAGGGAAGCCACTGAAAATGCACATAAAAATGAATATGCTGCCCATAGTCATGATTGTGTAAGAGTACTCAGCTCAATTGTGACAAAGTTTGCTGTTTTAATATGTCATTTTCTTAGGGAGATTTTCAAAGTATAAAATGTATAGTGGACACCTGGGTGGCTCAGCGGTTGAGCGTCTGCCTTAGGCTCAGGTCGTGATCCGGGATCTGGGATCGAGTCCCATGTGGGGCTCCTGCGAAGGGCCTGCTTCTCCCTCAGCTTGTCTCTGCATGTGTCTGTCTCTCTTTCTGTGTGTGTGTCTCTCATGAATAAATAAATAAATCTTTAAAATAAAATAAAATAAAATAAAATAAAATGTATAGTGGTCAAGAACATGATAATCTCTTTACAACCTGTGATCGTATTTCTTAGCAGGATTTTGCTTTCCAATGCAGATGGCTTAACATAGTAACATTCAAAGCAGCCAGTACTTAGTTAGGAAATGCCAAGGCCAATATTTGAATGCAGATACAATTTTTAACAAAGGAAAATGTATATCCCTGTAGCCGTTTCTGTGAATATTCACCAGAGGATTAATATACTATTTTTGAATTTAGTCCAACTCCACAAACTCGAAAAAGTCTTTAAGGTGCCAACTCATAAGGCACATAGAATACCTTGTTCCTTATTTTTGAGTGTGTACTATGTGCCAGGTTCTAGGCAGTTGTGTTATTGTTTGAGACCCCAAATTTCATTCTGACTTGGGAGCAGGGCAAAGACAAGAAAGGTCAGATTTGAAGGCTGGCTTCCTCTGGTTCTGTTAAATTGTTAAAGTATTTGTACTTAATAGCAATCTTTAAAATATTTATTGAACTCTCTCTTAAATTTTTAGGTCATTTTTACAAGTCAAGGAGAGAAAGTCAGTATTTAAGCCAGCTCATTTATTGGAAAATGAATGCCAGCACAGCCTTAACTTTTGGTTTTCCAATTGGAAGACCTTAATATCATGACAACATTTTACAATAATGTTATTTCCATCATGCCAGGTGATAATTTAGCTGTAGATTCCTTATGATTGGTGACCATTGGTTTAATCAAGGGTGTTTTCATGTACTGATCCTGTAAGGAGTCACAGAAAGAAAAAAAAAAACACTTCTTCCTCTGGCACCCTTGCTGGAGGGAGGGGTAAAGGAAGTGGCAGACAGCTAGGCTGGCCCCATCCTCATTGTTCCTTGGGAGAACTTAAAGCGATATCAGCTCAGATCCAGCTGGCTTCAGAGAATCCAGGTCTCCTAAGGAGCAATGAGGTCTATTCTCTTTGCCTCTAAGCTCAAAACTTAGACAACTTCAATGGATCTGGAGACACAGGGATGTGACATGTAGAAAGGCTCCATTCTATTCTTACCCCGTGCATTGTGTCACAATGACTGGTCACACTGCCTATCTTAGCTACATAATCCATTTCACAGTGCCTAACCCCTCTTTCTGTGTACTCTGCAGCCCATGCCTGGCAAGTGGGCCTGCCTCCAGGAATCAGTCTGGGTGGATGCTATGATGTCAGGACACCAAGCAGCAGCATTTCTAACATGTGTTAGACCATGCTTGCCTTTTCCTTTCCCTGGAAAAGTACACAAAGTGCAAGTTGTCTCCCAGGCCATGAGGCACGCATCCAAATGCCCTACGTGGTGGGCCCGCCCAGGCCCAGGAGAGTGTGGAGGAGAACATGAGTGTGTCATATGGGTGTGTTCACCAGTTTTGCTCCCCTCTGTCTCAGCCTTGACCACATTCTTTTGACAGGCCATATGGCCTGGGAGTGACCTGGAATATATTAGGAGCACTGGCTTGTAGAACCCTTGCAGAGCAAGGGAGCAATGGCAGAATGGGATTTTAGACTTGTTAATTCATTTAACATGTTTTATTTTTTGAGGATATTTAATATAGTAGGCCCTGTGATTGGTGCTCGGGCTATAACAATGAATAAGGATCTATGGTCTAGTGGGGAGACAAATAAACAGGTAATTATGATACAGTACGAATCCAAAAACCTGGATCCAAGGTCCCTACTTAATAGTCAATTAATTTGTGGAAGTCATGCCACTTGTTGGAGCCTCAGTTTCTGAATCTGATAATTAAAAATACTCTGAGGGTTAAATGACATGGATGTATATCAGTGCTGTAAGTAGTTATGATGCTTTCTTATCCATTAACATGAACTGACCTCATCAACCCCAAATTATTCTTCATATTCCTCCAAGGACTTGGAAAGGAGACCAAGGGAAAGAAATTTGACCCAGTGCCTAATTCTAGTGATCAAGAGTACAAAAATTAAGTTGCTGCACCAAGTATTTCTAGAGAAAAAGTCATCTGCCTTGACAGGAAGTTTTTTTCCAAAGATTTAATTTATTTACTTTTTGACACAAAGAGAGAGAGAGTGAGAGAGAGAGAGAGAGAGAAAGTAGCACACAAGCAGGCAGAGTGGCAGGCAGAAGGGGAGGGAGAAGTGGGCTCCCCATTGAGCAGAAAGCCCTACATAACTGAATCCCAGGTCCCTGCGATCATGACCTGAACTAGAGACAGATGCTTAACTGCCTGAGCCACCCAGGCACCCCGGGAAGATTTTATCAAAAGAATTTTTCACTGTTTACTGTAAAGTAGGAATACTGTACTATACTGTATATTACATTTTATTATATTCAGTTATTTTATATACATGAAGTAGATCTATTACAAATAGATTTTTTTAGGCTTCAAAGCTATTATTTTGGATGTTCTATCTAGTGAAACAATGATGTAATTGATTTGGGGATGTCATTGACATGAAATCTTTTTTTTTATGCTTTTTAAAAAAAATTTTTACTTATTTATGATAGTCACACACACAGAGAGAGAGAGAGAGAGAGAGAGAGAGGCAGAGACACAGACAGAGGGAGAAGCAGGCTTCATGCATGGAGCCCGACGTGGGACTCGATCCCGGGTCTCCAGAATCACGCCCTGGGCCAAAGGCAAGCGCTAAACCGCTGCACCACCCAGGGATCCCCGACATATGAAATCTTTTTATTTATTTATTTATTTATTTATTTATTTATGATAGTCACACAGAGAGAGAGAGAGAGGCAGAGACACAGGCAGAGGGAGAAGCAGGCTCCATGCACCGGGAGCCCGACGTGGGATTCGATCCCGGATCTCCGGGATCGCGCCCTGGGCCAAAGGCAGGCGCCAAACCGCTGCGCCACCCAGGGATCCCCCGACATATGAAATCTTAAAGGAAGTTGTATCAGAATACAATTGAACTTTATCAGAAAATCTAAAATAATAAGCCCAACAGAGAAGGGGCTTAAACAACAGAGAAGTTAATTTTTTTAATTTTATTTTTAAGTAATCTCTATGACCAACGTGGGGCTCAAACTCACAACCCCCAAATCAAGAGTCATATGTGTACTGACCATGCCAGGTGCCCTACCATTAGAGAAGTTAATTTATCTCTCACATAAACGTAGCAAGCCAGAGTCATATGGTGGCTAGCTTCTTGATTATCAGGTATTTGGATTCCTTCTATCTTGTTGTCCTATCAGCTTCAAGAAATGATTTTTACTTTTAATCCAAAACCACATTCCAGGCAGCAGCAAGGAGGAAGTCATGAAGGTCAAGCACTACTTTTTTGAGGAGATTTTACAAAAACCAGAACCCAGACCAAGCTGCAAGGGAGGT
This sequence comes from Vulpes lagopus, assembly GCF_018345385.1. Taxonomy (NCBI): domain Eukaryota; kingdom Metazoa; phylum Chordata; class Mammalia; order Carnivora; family Canidae; genus Vulpes; species Vulpes lagopus. The sequence continues at coordinate 37,432,699 of NC_054832.1, forward strand.
TGGGAAATGTTGTCTTTACTCTGGGTGGCTGAATGCCTTGCTAAAATTCAGGCTTCTATTACTAAAGAAGAGGGGAATGGATAATGGGTGATGCCCAGAAGTCTCTGCCACAGGATGTCGAGGCCTGGTATTTGATTCTTTATATATGTTATCTTATATATATTAGTACCATAAATACTGTTATTGGTTCTGGACAGTGGTCACTGTCCCCTTTGCTGCTTTTATGGTTTTAAGTACTATATGGAATGGTAGGATTCTGTTTGAAACCCTTTGACATGTTGTCACCACTTACTTAGTGGATTGTGGCTACTGGTGTGTGACTTCCTGCTTAGAGTGGGGAGGTGTGAACAAAGAAGGTGGGTGAGGTTGAGAGACAAAAGCTGTCAGGACTTGCCTGGGGATGACTTTGCTGTAGGTTGTGACGAATACCACTGGTACCACATGGCAGCAGTCCTTTTGTGGGATATGTCCTGAGGTGTCAGGCAGGCCATGCAAGTGGGTCTTCTGTAGGAGAACTTCATTTTTTGTCTTGGAACATGGGATAAGAAAGGAGACAGAACATACTAGAAGAAAAATGAGAGCCTTAGAACCTTCTTGGCCCTGTCGCCATATAAAGAAGGCATGGGGTGGGGGTAGGTGGGGGTGAAGGGGATTGGCCATGGCAACTAGAAGCCAAGATCTGGCTTTTAAGAACTGGGCAACCAGAGGCTGTGGCTAAAATGTGTAGCTCAGTTGCCCTCAGGGGCAGAGTGAAAACTATAAGCAGACCCCCCGCCCCCCACACCATGGCTACAGCCCAACGACAATCTCCAAAGATAAATGTGGAGAGACTTAATTACCATTTAAAATTGCCCTGGCCCGACCTCTCTGCCTGATAAACTTTACTTCTGAGCCTTATTCCCTGGTGATACTTACAGGCTTGATTCTCCTCTCCAAGCCTAGGAGAAAATTTATCACCAAACATGACTTTCCAGGTACACAGGGAGGGGAGAGGGAAGGGCCTGTGGATCCCCAGTCTCCCCTGGGGTCTCTCCTGGGGATGCTGCTTGGCTTGGGGCAAGTCTGAGCACGGAGGTTACATACAGAGCATTAATGCCAATATATGGGGAGGATTCTTTCCCTGCAGAAACATCTGGAGTGACACCGAGGAGAGACATACACATTTACACGAGCCTCAGGGGATTCCCATGCCTGAAAGAACTGGCTAGATAGTTCCTATTACACATTTATTTCCTTGAAGGAGGTATTTTATATATTCTACCCTGTAATTCTATTCATTTGGCTCTCCACCCTGCTAAAAAGGAAAAAGGACATACAGTCCAAACAATTTTTAAAACCAAGGTTTTTCCCCCTCCAAATAGTAAATGTGCAGAATTCATGCAGCGTTTACACACATCTGTAAGCTATGACTTGTTTATACCAGCCCTTACAATATTTTTAAAATAAAGTATAATGTTTTTCGGTCTGTATACAATAGCATTTTCTTATATCAACCCCCCACATACGAATGTATTTACCCCTTTTTAGGGTGTATTTACATGTCTAAATAATAATGTACACAATTGATGTATAGGAAGGACATGTATGTTTTATAGCAAACATACCAAAAGGATGTAAGATACTCGTGTTGATTCTTTAGAATACTGTTACTAATAACCTGCAGATTTAGAAAAGGCCACCTAAGTTGGTTTGACCCTATCCTATGTGCTAGAAGGTTTATGACCACGGGATGAGAAACTGTTTTAGAGACATCATTTTACCTATGGGGTTGCAGAGGCCCAGGAGGAAAGATATTTTCTCAAGCTAGTTGACTTTCCCATGGCCCAGAAGTGGAACTCCTGATTTCAGAAGGGGCTCTTTCTGTTATATCTCACAGTCTCATCTTGGTTGGAGCTGCAATTTCCCTCCAACAAAAAAAATGTTGACTTGATCCCGGCAGCCTGCTATGCTATATCAGGAGCCTCTGGGTACCGGAACTCAGGCCGTAGCCAGCCTCTAGACTTAGCTGTCCCAAGTGTGGTTGGAGGACCAGCAGCTGTGGCTTCACCTGGGGTTGGTTAGAAATGCAGCCAGACCTACTGAATGAGAATTTTAACAAGATCCCTAGGTGATTTCCCTGGGGATTAAATTTGGGAAGAACTGCTCCGTAACTGTTTATATTGCCAGATTGTGTCCCAAAGACCTATTTGATCATTTTCCTCTGATCCATTAAGAACCTAAAATGACTCCTATTGCTTATCTGTTTCTATGCGAATATTTTAAATGTCCAATCTTGTACAGTTTCCCTGGTCATATACTAGACTTCCTCTCTAGATGGATGTGGGTATCTAGATATTTAAAGATCTCTCCAGGTGACTAGCCTTCATGGGTCCTTAAACTGGCTGTTTGAGAATGATTGATCCAAAATGTTGCTTTGGAGGGCAGCCCTGGTGGTGCAGCAGTTTAGTGCTGCCTGCAGCCTAGGGCATGATCCTGGAGACCTTGGATCGAGTCCCACGTCAGGCTCTCTGCATGGTGCCTGCTTCTCCCTCTACCTGTGTCTCTGCCTCTCTCTCTCTCTCTCTCTCTCTGTGTGTGTGTGTGTGTGTCTATGAATTAATAAATAAATAATCTTAAAAAAAAAACAAAACTAAATGTTGCTTTGGAATAACTTAGAATATAGGAAAACCTTGGAAACAGCAGACACTTATTCAGGCTGCCTTATTTTTCTTAGATGCCAGATCATAAAAACTGTTTTCGTCCTGACTACATTTTTCTCTTCTTTCCCTTTCATTGACTTCTCACTCCCAATTTGAGAAAACAAACTATGCTGATTCCCAATTTTCCTTTTCCACTTGTTAATCACTACTAACAGAAGTGAATTTTCCTGGAGGCCCATTCTGAGATCCAGTCATTGATGATCTGGATGCTTTATCTGATATTCCAGTGATCACAAGGATTGATGTGGCTAATCTGGTTTGCTAAACACAAGTCTCCACCTATTTCATCATTCCATTAAAGTCCTTTCCGAAGTTGTGCTTTGGTCAAAAAGAACAACATTCTGTGAGTGAGTCAAGGCTTAGTCAATTAATGAGCCCCAAATTTTAGAGAAAAGGAAACACTTAACCACGGTTCTCAGCTCTGAAATGTTAACAGATTCTAGGAAAGGGGATTGTTGTATATACTAGAGTGTAATCTATTTCTGTGTTACTGTTTTTGTTCCTAGGGCTCTTCTCTTACTAGCTTACTAGGCAATGGGCAGAGCCAGTCAACAGAGTTTTTGTACTTAGAAAAGACTGTTACCAAACCCAGTGCCGCTCTGGCTGTTCACTGTTACCTCATTATAATGGTGATGTGATCTGCCGAGTATCTGGGTTTACCACTGACCACAGCAGAGGCCTGGGCATTATTTGCTCAAATGATTTTGTCCTCCTCCTCCCCTCTTTTTTTCCCCTAAATTAAATGTGTGCAAGATGGGTTGGGCTGGTGCAGGGTCGGGATGGGGGTGGTTATCCCACTGAGTACAATGTGTACTTTTTCAGCACTGTGCTACTTCATAAAGTAGACTTTATGAGCTGTATGCTTGCATTTTTGTTTTCTGACTTACTGTTCTCTATCCTACAATTGTTCTATTAATTTGATAGTATATGGTTTCAGCCAAACATTTGTTCCAAATTCTGCCAGAGTAAGGGAAAGTTTCCAGACAAAATCCTGCTCAGGAACCTTCCTAAGCAAGCAGAACTTTTGTCAACCTACTGTACCATCTCCTTGGGGGCTTCAGGAGGTGAGTGGAGTCAACAGCTGGATCCAGGCTCAGCTCATTTCAAGATACCCGGTCTCTCTGTGACAAGACACATCCACAGACAATGCTGTAACCAGCTCAGCGGCAGAAACACAGGTCAGAAACACAGGTCAGACAGAAGCAGCGGGTTAGGAACCAGTTCTGGGTGTTAAGAAATGGAGTACAAAAGCTTGTGGGGTCAGCTCCTTCCTTCTTGCGCGGAGTGTTTTCCTTCAGGCAGTGCAGAGGCTGATTCACCCCAGAATGACATTCGCATTCCACTCAAGTAGTCTGCTTTTGTAATTCCTTGGGGATTTTCATGAGGATAGAGGTCACTGTCTCTGACAATTAAGCTTTAAAGTTAATTCCCAAGATAAATAGAGCAAATTGACACCACTTTGGTTGTAATTTTTCTTGCTTCAAACTCTAAAGGACAACAGTGAAGCAGCTGCCAGGCTTGGTTCCTGGAAATTCAAGAAACATAGGCATTTTTATTTTCTACCTTTCTAAATGAGGCAGTTTAGGGCGCTCGGAAACAACACAACCCATGTAAACGTCTTAATTCTACAATTTTGCTTGCTACTCTGAGAGGACAGAGAATCATTGTTTCCACTTTTTTTTTTTTTAAGCTACATAAGTAGTGGTTTCTTTTTAAGCTAGAATGGTAGAGAGTTGTAATCTTTTTTAATTCAGACCTTGCAGCAGAAAAGCCGGTCTTACTTGTGAGCTGTATTATTCAGTTACACACTCTGCATGGAACAGGGAAAGTAAATAACTGAACACATACTTTATAATTACACGCAGGAGGAATTTAGAGCTGCAGTAGTGGGAGTGGACTTGGGGGGCCTGATCCGGCAGCTGCACTTTCTGGCTTCTCTCTTACATGCTGAGGGGGTGGGGAGGTGTGGGGGGGTGAAAACAGGAACCTGGAGACCCCAGCAGGAACCCCAGTAGTGAGGGGAGTGGAAGTGCACGAAGAAAATCGAAGCATCTGTCACTCTGGGCCTCAGCTAGCAGGGAAATAATTAGGATTTAGAGAATAAAATGTGAGCGGATACAGGAAATGTAGATATTTTACTCCACCATTTCCTAGACGGTGTTCAGGACACCTCGAGATTTTAACCATTTTGCTGAGGACAAAAAGATTCCATTGTCAACCTAAGCTCAAGACAAGTTGTATACTAGATCTCCTATTGGAGAATCAAAACTCATGTTAGCACAACCAAAGCTCTGGACCTCAGTCCTACGCAGTTAAGGATACCTGTTTAATCTGGTCTTCCCCGCCTCTACTTGATTTCTAAAGTTCATTGCAGCTACCAAATTCTACAAGTTCCTGCTGAGCAAGCATTTTCTAGTTTTTAAGCTGGTTCATCTGATGACAGGGGAAATTGTGATAGTTGATTCAGACTTTAAAACTGAGATCATAACACACTCCAAAAGTATAGGGATTTGATTATTCTCATTGTCAATGCAAACTAAGGCTGGTCCAATTTAACAGTTCTGACCTGATCTTTTAAGTGCAGTGCTGTTACTCATCAACTGTGTGACGCTGGGTACTCACTTAACGTCAGTGTCTCCCGTTTTGATGTTGAATTAAAAATATTTTCTGGCTTCAACACTTGTCCATGTGCAGGAATATTGATAAGAGATTCTTTTCTAATAGTTCATCCAGTGATTAAACCCTTCCCCACTCATTCCACTACAGAAACTGTTACTTAGAAAAGTAATATCAGTTATTGAAAGATCTTTGGAAAACCAGGAAGAGAAAAAAAGAATGGCATTTGGTTAGCAAGTATTTACTACATGCCAGACACTATTCTAAGAGCTTCACTGTGTTATTAGCTCAAGGCCAAACTACACCAAACTGCACTGCTCTGTGAGTCCAGGAACCTACGAAGGCCACTTTTAACTAGTCAAAGGTGGAGCAAATATTAACTCTAGCTAGCTATTCCCAAGGGACCAACCAAGCAACCAACCATTCCCCCATTCCCCCAATCTTTCAAAAGGTGTATTTCAAAGCACAAGCATTTCCAATTATCTTGCTTTCACAACTTCCAAGGTTTATGTAAGTATGTGTATATGTGTGTGTGTGTGTGTGTGTATGTTCAACCAGCACTCTACAGGTTATTTGCAGTGTGCTATAAACCCAGGTATTGATAAGGCAGATCAAACATTTTCTCCTACTGTGGTGATAGCTCTGCATTGCTTTATCTTTGGGTTTCTCTCCAGGAGCCAGTGGACTGTGTCTGCAGAGGGACAGTCAGAGTGTCTACAGATCATCACTGAGTAGGGAGCGGGGCACACAGGTAATGTTAGGACAACGGGAGCTGTGCACTGCCACCATGATTGTATGCATAGCATAGGATGCCAACCTGTTTTTAACATTCTGACTCATCTGCTCTGACCTTGCCCAACTCCCTCCTTCCCCTGCACACGCTGAAGTATCCTCTAGACAGGCTTGTATGAGTCAGGACCTTTATTTGCAAAGGACAAAAACCCAAGTCTGACTAGTTTAAGCCAGTTTACTGTTCATGTAACTGACAAGTCCATGGATTGAATAGCTTTAGGCACACCTGCATCCAGGAACTCAGGTTATATTATAAAGGTCTCTCTCAGGACCCCTGGGTGGCTCAATGGTTGAGTGTCTGCCTTTGGCTCAGGGCGTGATCCCTGGTCCTGGGATCGAGTCCTACATTGGGCTCCCTGCATGGAGCCTGCTTCTCCCTCTGCCCATGTCTCTGTGTCTCTCATGAATAAATAAAATATTTTTTAAAAAGGTCTCTTTCTTTCTGTCTCTCTTTCTCTCCCTTTCTTTTTCACAATATATGGCTTCATTCTCCTCCACTATAGACAACTCTCACCCTGAGGCCAGAGGAGATGGTGGTTCATATCCAATTTACATAATCCTTATAGTTTTTGATACCAGGGGAAGTGAGTGTCTTTCCTTACACATCCATAGCCTGGAACAAAACTGCCCAGTTATACAGTCTATCTCTACCACCTAACTGTCTGATCTTAGACAAATTACTCTATCTTTGTTTCAGTTCCTTTATCTGTAAAGGGAAGATAATAATAACATTACCTTATTGAAATGATAGGAGGATTAAACAAGATAAATGCATCTGAAGCATTTAGAGTAGTTCCTGGCACTTGGTAAGCACTCAGTAAATGTTGGTAGTAGGAGAAGAATAGAAGATTTGGCTGGGTTTGTGCGTATGCCTCTCTCTAGATAAATCACTGTGGGAGGGGGAGTGAAGTAATCTGATTGGCCAGACTTGAGTCACATTCCCACTTTTGTGCACAGGGAGGGCAATATCCAAATTACATTTAATCACAGAGACATCATTTCCAAAGAAAGGGCTGTTGGGCAGGCAAAAAACATATGTCCACCACAGTGCCAATACCTGCTACAATCCTGAGCAGGCCAGGAAAGAGACAGGTAGTCTCAGCCCTGCCTCTAGTATGATTTGGAATGGAGTTGGATTGCCAGTATGATCTCACATTCAGAGGCTGAACCCTGGGTTTAATGGAGCCCTAAAATGGAAGCATCATCTTCCTCACTGTCTCAGGTCTGGGCCCATCTGGATGTTTTGATTCCAGCTCAATAGCTGCTTGGTTACCCAGCCTCAAACATCTGACCCTATATATAATGGGACATACTGTGAACTCGTTTTGCATGGCTGTGGCCCTTATATAGCCTAGTCTGGATTATGGTCCCATGACCCCTGTGGTTCTGACACCCACACTACTACCCACTGCTGCTGCCACACACTTCTGGGGATCTTACCCTACCTACCAGTTTGGACTAGCTAATGCTGACCACACCTAAGCTTGCTGCTGTATAAGAAGACATTGTGTCTTACAGGTCCTGGGGTCAGTTTTCTCACGGTGTCACCTCTGCCCCACCCTAACTTCCTCTTGGGTTGCCCCAAATCCCAACATGTGTTGGTCCTATTTTAACAAGATGAATTCTCTACAATATTTCTTAAAAGCCTTCCTCTTACAATTGCATTTGTATGCTTTCTTCTTTGCTGGTCATTCTTTCAGGGCTCTTGGCGCTTATTCAAAAGCTTCTTCCCATGTTTCCAACCATATGACTGGGTAATGTAATTTAAAAATTTTTTTTCTTGAAAAGAGCATTATCTTTAATGTCTTAGCCCAGGGCATCAATATAGAGGCAACATGAGGTGTGATGAACTTGAGTCTACATAAATGGCATTTTGGTTAGGATAGAAAGTTCCAGATACTCTATATATGTAATAGCCAGTTGTGTAAGCTAGCTAATAAATTACATTTCCATGTTACTGAGTAGGTATTTATTTTACAATTAATGATTCCCCAAATACAAGAACTTCTAAAGAGCAGATAAAAGCAGCTGCAAATGTGATCTCGGCATAAGTATCAAGAAAGGAAACACAAGCAGCCTCAGAGTTCCAGCTGCTCTCCCCTCATGCTTATCAGCGTTCTTATGATCAGGCACATTTTGAAGTTGGAAGGCACTTTTCCAACAGCTCTTGCCCTTATACATGGTTCTTGAAATATTGCAGACATTCTGGTTCCTATCAAAATAGTAGTCACTGTCACCAAAATTATTCATTTCCTCCTCAGCCTCTGTTCTCTCTCTGGCCCCCTTTTGGCATTTGTGTCTCCCATTCTGATGCTCAAGATGACAAATCCTAATTATGGGGAGGCAGTGACACCACATACTTTAATACGAGCTGAGTGGAGCCAAGGTTAGCCTGTGATTTATGTGATCATTCTACTCACTGGGACAAGCTAGGCTGTCTTAATCCCATACCTTTATCCTCGCCTCCTCCAAACCAGCCACATTTCCATCTTATTGTTGCAGCTGCAGTGAGTTCCTTGAAACTAAACTGCAGTTTTCCAGAGATGGTAATTCCATTCTCCTGAGCTGATTCAAAGATTAAACAGAGTGCCTTAGAGATCGCGTTCTCAGCAAGCAGCAAGGACAATCGAAAGTTGGTGTTTGAGCCAACAACAATACACATTTCAGATGGAAAGAGAGACTGAAAAAAATTAAAATCACAGCATTTAAATGAGTTTTTAAAAAAGATTTTATTTATTTATTCATGAGGCACACACACACACACACACACACACACACACACACAGACAGGCAGAGAGAGAAGCAGGCTCCTCGCAGGGAGCCCGATCCCAGATTCTGGGATCACGCCCTGCGCTGAAGGCAGACGCTCAACCGCTGAGCCATCCAGGTGTCCCAATTTAAATGAATTTAGATGTTTGATATGGAGCTGTCTTCTATACTATCAAGTGCTAAGTTTTTTGCATCGGTTTCCTGAAAACCATGGTTCCTCAGAGAAATGTGTGACTGGAGCTTACACAGTACAGAAAACAGTTTCCTTTCTAGTTTTCTTGCCAGTCTGTTCTCTGACCTGGAAAGAGCTAATGAATTTTTTTGCAGAGTTTTAATGTATCTCTCTTTAAATTTTTAAAAAATATTTTATTTATTTATTCATGAGAGACACAGAGAGAGAGGCAGAGACATAGGCAGAGGGAATGCAGGCTCCCAGTGGGGAGCCCAATGTGAGACTCGATTTCAGGACCTGGGGATCACGACCTGAGCCAAAGGCAGATGCTCAACCACGGAGCCACCCAGGTGTCCCTCTCTTTATATTTTAAAACAAGATTTATTGATTTTAGAGAGAGAGAGAGAGCAGGGCAAGGGGCAGAGGGAGAAAGAGTTCCAAGCAGACTCTGAACTGAGTGTGAAGCTTGATGTGGGACTCAATCTCACAATCCTGAGATCATGACCTGATCTGAAACCAAGAGTCAGGACACCTAACTGACTGCACCACCCAGGTGACTTCTCTCTCAATCTTCCATGAGTGTGTTTTCATGCCTTGTGATACTATAAGTCTGATACCTTATTTTGTAATTTTTAACTGAATGCCAAATGACTAGTATCCCTAAAGCTACCAGAAAAATTAGGATTATTGAACCAAAAACTGGATGCCAACTTTGTCTTAGAGGTTGTCTGGAGAGCTCTGGCAGCCTGATGCATAGAGAGAGGGGGCAGTCAGAATCGGGATGAGTTTGGAGAGCATCCACTCTGCTCAGGCAATCTGACTTTCTCGTGTCTACCTTGGAAAGAATTTTGACTTTGGCAACACTATTCTCATCCCAGGACAAACTTCACTGGGAATCTAGCTTAGAATAATTAGTATGAGAAGTTTTTCTCCTGATCACCTCCCTTGTCTCTTCCTACCATATCAAAATCAGGATTTTGTCCTCTCCCCCCCACCCGAGAGAGAGAGAGAGAGAGAGAGAGAGAGAGAGAGATCAAGAATGCCTACAGAGAGGGGAGGAGAGGGGCAGAGGGAGAGAGAGAATCCTAAGCAGACTAGGCATGGAGGCTAGGCATGTGGGGCCTGATCCCATGACCCTGAGATCATGAACTGAACCAAAATCAAGAGTCAGATGATTAACTGACTGAGCCACCCATGCACCCCTGTTTTGTACCTTCTACTTGGCATCCTACTTATTGTATCACACAGTGGCAGCAATCCTGATGCATTTTATGGCTGCAGGGCTCTTCCCTGGGGGGGACATTGTCCCTGGCTCCATTTAGGAGAGAAAGCTGGGTCCCATCCCCATTCCTGGGAACTCTCACAGCCTCTCATTGTATCTACTGCTTTCTGCAGACCTGACTTCCACTCCTGACTTTCCCTCCTTTGAGTTGTTCAACATTGAACCAATAAATTAGACTCTTGGTCCTTTCTGGCTTTCATAAGGACTGTTGCCTATGCAGTGTGATTTAAAGTTCTTACTCTCCAATATAAACCCTATCTCCATGCCTAAAATTCAGCCTATAGTGATGCATTCCTTTACCTGCACTCTTTGTCATGGTCTTTTTTTTTTTTTTTTTTTAATTAAAAAAACTCCAGAGCAGCCTGGGTGGCTCAGCGGTTTAGCGCTGCCTTCAGCCCAGGGTGTAATCCTGGAGTTCTGGGATCAAGTCTGATGTCAGGCTCCCTGCATGGAGCCTGCTTCTCCCTCTGCCTCAATCTCTCTCTCTCTCTGTGTCTCTCATGAATAAATAAATAAATAAATAAATAAATAAATAAATCTTAAAAAAAAACTCTGGACAGAAACAATCCATTGGTCACTTAATAGATTGATGCATGATGGAAATAGTGGCTTTGTGAGCTTTCTGGGTCTTTAAAAGAGGGAAAAGTAAGCATAAAAGAGAAGCAAGGATCCCCAAGAGATAAACTGTACAGACTTCATAACTCTACCCAGGGCTGCCTGCTTACACAACCTTGTCATTTCTTTTTCCTGTATACATAAAGTCTTTATATAACCAGTTAGGATAAGCAGAGATTCAATTTAGCAGAGAAACAGAAGCAGATAATGTTTGTTTTATTGACAAGGGAAGCAATCAGCCTTTGTTCACCAACTTATTAAACAGACAAGGGTTCTCCCTGCTGTCCAAACTGCAGTTGGAAGAAATAAGAGATAGGAGGCCCCTTCCTCGGCTCCCTCCTTGAAGTTTTCAAGGACAACAATGGCATCCTTGTGTTCATGCTTCCTTACTTTCCTGACATGAACTCTTTGGGTCCTCAAACCTCTATGAGCTTCTTACAAAGGCCTACCCACTCTTTCAGGGAACCATGGACAGTTTTCATGCTAGGGTTTTCCTTTTTTCTTATATTGTGAATCTAAACAACTTCCAAAGGATAGAAAGAAAAAATAAAGATCTGGCTGGTTTTGCATTAAACCATTGACATGCCTCCAAATTCTCTCTCATCACTGTCAACATAACACAATATGTTTTTCCAGAGCAGTGATCTGTGTGTACACAGAGTTTCATGCTCTGCTTTTTTCACTTTATTGCACCTATCCATTCCCATGTCTTGGCTGGTACTCTAGACTTAAGAGTTTTAATAGCTATAGAGTATACTATCTTGTTCATCAACCTCAGGCTACATGACCATTCATCCTTCTTCTGTGAGACTCTAGGTAGTTCTAACACATTCAACTAAAATAATAAATTCTAACAACAGTCCTCATTCAGCAACCAGCAATGCCTAGTATATAGTAGAAGCTCAGTAAATGAATTCTGGAATTGCTTTTTATTCATTTCCTGATTTGTTAGTTCATTCAATAATTATTGAGCTCTGTACAATGTTCTGAACTATGTGCTTGGGAATAGCAATTTGAATAAAACAGACTCTATCCTAGCTGCCTAATGTGGAGGTTAGAAAAGTTACCAGTTATCAAGTATTTGAAAGTAGGTGATAGAAACAAAATGAGACTAACTGTGGCTCAATAGTATAAGTGTTTATATTATCCCATTTAACAAGGAGGCTAGAGGCAAGTGGTTCCAGGGATGATTCCATGACTCAGCGAAGCTCAGGGGCCCAGGTTATTTTTGTGTTTCTGTTCAATAATCCTTAGATGTTGCATTTTCCTCCTCATGCTTGTCACTATTGGTTGCAAGATGACTGTCATAGTGTCAGCTTTATAGTCTACATTCAGAGCAAAACAAAAGGAGAAAGGGCAACACCAGCAACTTCTCTTCTTTTGTCTGGCTTTTTTTTTTTTTTTTTAATCAGGGAGCATAATCTGTCCCAGAAGTACTTCAACAGAGTCCCTCTTATGCCTTATGGGCTAGACTCAAAGCTACAAGGGAGACTTTCCAATCAGCATGCTGGGAGAGAGAAAGGGAGAAAGAGGTTGGGAGTGACTTCTGCATACCCAGCTAACAGTGTCTGTTAACAAGGAACCTCCTGCAGAATGAAATGCCTCCAGGCCGCCAGAGGTGGTAGCAATTTGCAGACTCAGTATTCAGCTTATTCCTTCATTCAGAAAAGATTTTTGTGATGGTTTTCTCTGGGCCAGACCCTGAAGATCTAATAGTGAATAGAAGACACTACTCTTGCTCTTACATAACAAAGTCTAGAAGGAAAAATAAGTGGTAAACAAATCACTGTGGTAAATATGATGAGTTTATATCATCAGACACTAATGACCTCATTAGGATTTTGCCCCAAACTCAGTCTCTTCAGGCCCCACTGATCCAAGAGGGACCTTGCTAATTTGATGTAGGTGAGACTCTTTGACCAACCCATTTCGAGGATGTATTTCAAACACAAGTATTACAATTAGGCTTTTTTTTTTTTTTCAGTTTCACAAGTATGCTCTTGGTAGACCTTCTGTTCTAAATGGCCCCTCTTAACTATTTACATTGTGGTAGGAATCCGGACACTGATAAGGCAGATGAAACAGCTTGTCCAGTGAGGCTGTAGCCCTTGGCTGTTCTGACCTTAGCCTCTTGTCCTATCTCGCCAGGGACCAGAGGATGTGGCCAGGAAGCAAGCATGGCTGCAAGCCAGCACAGGAGCCTGGGGGGCTTACTCAGTGTACATTGGTAACATTTGAACAAATTGGAGCTGCTGGAAAAATCAGAGAGCAAAGACCCAGCCCTGGGAAAAAAACTGTCAATGGACTACGCCAAGCCCCAACAACGGTTGGGCCACTTGTGGCAACATAAAAGGCCGACATCCCCGCCATGAGTAATATGCTCTTGGCAGCTGTTAAAAGAGGCCTAAAACCCCACTGGCTCCTGGACTCAGCCGGACAGGCCAGGTGCAGGCTGACAGGAGAGCTGTGTTGATTCTAAAGGCCAAAGATGTTATTTTGAGGTTTGACTGTTTATGTCTTATTACTGCTAATTTCCATGAGTTTGCAGGGCTTGTTCTGTCAACCCCATCTCTGGTGGGGAGATCCATCTACACATGAAGGCTATTCATTAACCTATCCCCACCCCCAATTTTTTATTTGATGAGAGTCATTTCTGGGAATACAACAATCTTCCTGTGGAAGTTTCTTAAGCAATTTGAGTTGGTGTTTGTGGGTCCCTCTCCTCTGAAGTCTCTCACTGTATATGAGCAGGACTGGCCTAGGACATGTTTAAAACAGGTTTACCTGATATTTCCCCTCCCTTTAGTGTGCTTATAACTGTTTAACCAGTGGCTGCACAAATACATTAAAGTTTTAGCTTTAGCTTTCACTTCTATAGTTAGAAAAGCCAATGGAAAAGGATCAGATTAATAAGACCCCCCCCCAAGTAATACATAAAATTAAATTTGACATGAAATGTGCAGGAGACAAAGGGCTTCTTCCCTGGCACTTAGTCCATTCCCCTTGCTGCCCTTTGAGTGTGTAGACCTCCATCCCACCTAGCCCCTTCCTGACCCCTGGTCATACCTTCCTTTGCTCCCGACAAAGACATTTTTGTTTTTTTCTTATTATAGAAAATTCTAAAAATATATAAAAGAAAGCAAATATAAACCCTAATGTACCCAATCACATGCTGCCATTTCTTTTTATTTTTTTTTTTTAAGATTTTACTTATTTATTCATGAGAGACACATAGAGAGAGAGAGAGAGAGAGAGAGAGAGAGGCAGAGACACAGGCAGAGGGAGAAGCAAGCTCCATGTAGGAAGCCTGATGCGGGACTTGATCTTGGGTCACCAGGATCACGCCCTGGGCCGAAGGCAGGTGCCAAACCACTGAGCCACCCAGGGATCCCCGTCATGCTGCCATTTCTATATCATCTCTACCTTGACTTTGCCTCTCCACTTCACTCTTATTTTTCTCACAGTTTTTTAAGGGAAAATTCATGGACATTGAGACACACAGCTCTTAGCTGTACAAGTTTGACAAATGGATACACCACCCATTAACTTACACTGCCTTATAGTATAGAATTTTCACAACTCCAGAAAGTTCCCTCATGCACTTTCTGGTCAATCCCCCCAGGCAACCATTGTTCTGATTTTTTTTTTTTTTTTTTGTTTAAAACCTTAGGTGGTTTTTTGGGGGCCTGTTTTAGAACTGACAAAGATTTTTCTGATCTGTGTCCTATCTCTGAACTCTATTCTCAGTTTCCTAAGACGAGAGTCCGCTTATCTGCTGAGACAATACACTCTCATCTATGGGTAGGTGCTAATGGATGGATGTGTTACCCCTTTCAAGTCAAATCTTTGTGTTTCACAAAGGTCCATGGAGATATAGACATTAAATCCAAAGGATCGATCTTCCAAGGTGAGGTCTTATGCTCAGCTGGGGTAGGGGAGACATAGAAGGAGCCCCTCTATTCTTACCCCTAGGGCCTCATGTATATGGTACTAATTAGGGGAGGATATAGGATTTGTACACAATTGCATCTCACTTGAGAAATCTTTGCTTGTGAACTCTGTCTACTTCTTCTGTCATTACCAAGGTTTCTTCTCACTGCTTTGGGCTCATCTGCCTGAGTCAAGCTCCTCCGACCATTTCTTCTGGTTGGCTATAGAACTGCTACTCCCTCTTATTCTGAGGCCAGTACTGACATGGCTGATAGAGGCTCCAGGCCCCCTGTTTATGTCCCAGTTGTCAGCCTCTCTGCTGAGGCATGAGTTTGAACATTAGAGATCACTACCTAAAACAGAGATTTAGATTTTTTTTCTAGTTGATAATACTCTTGATTGATAACAGTGTTCTCTGATGTAAGACAGCTACCTTTTAATGTAGCTCCTGGTTTGACAGTAAAACTGCGCCTCAGTAGAGAGGAATGTTTATTGAACACCTATTATGTGCCAGGTTCTCAATCAGCTTCTAGGATAAGTTAGCAGTAAGATACCCCAAATTGCTGGCCTCCATACGTTATTCACCAGGACTTTGATCCTTCAGATAAACTAGGGCTTGGATTCACTGGGGAAGACTCAATAACATTGCTCTCATTATAGCTATGATATGTTGGGCATACTATGGGCCCAGCACTTAACATACTTGGTCTCTACTAGTGCTTTTAATAAAGGCAGTGATGTGAGTCTTTAAAAGAAAAGGAGAAGGAAACATTTATTGTATATCAATTTTACACTTGACATCCCACCCTATGAAGTAAGCACTACTATTATCCCCTCTTTACAGATGGTGGAACTGAAGGTTAAATGAGTTAACACAAGTAAGGGCCTTAGAACAGAGCCTGGCCAGTAGAAAGCACTACATAAACATTTACTTCTATTATTATTAGGTAAGTTACTCAAGGTTGCACAGCTAGTAAGAAATGAAGGAGGGGTCTTAAGCTCAGAATCTTTCCCTTACCATATACTCCCTTAGGGATGGTTTCTGAGTCTTCAGACCCAGAAGACATGGCCCTAAACTTGGGTTTAGTTCCTAGTATTTGGCAAGGGGTTGCTGGGATCTGGAATCCACATCAGAACAGGAAAGGTTTCTGCCAAGATAGATGAGAAGCCTGCCTCTGAATTCTGCTTCCTGGAATGCAATCTGCACTGCTGTCTTCTTTGAAAAAGCTATGCTGGTACATATCCTAGTAGCTCAGAATCCTGGTCAATTAGATGGCTATGAATCATAGATTTATCCAAAGCATTATGCATAGGAAATCAATTCATCTAAATATTTATTAAGTTATTATATGCTGATGCAATTAAATAGGTTCTCAGAAATGTGTGCATTTCAGCAGGTCTCTGAAATAATCCTTACTATGACCTAGATGCCCTGGCTACCATCTATTTTCTGACTTCATCTTCTGTCTCTCTCCCATTTGCTTACCATGCTCCAGCCACATTGGCTGTATTCCTATTTCATTGACACATCAAGCTCACATCCATTTCTGGACATGTGCAGATGCTCTTCTTAGCCTGGAATGCTCTTGGCTGGCTCTTTCCCATCGTTCAGGTCTCAGCAACAGTCTCCAAACTCAAAGAGGGCTAACTAACCTGGAACCACTCCCATCTCCCTTCTGATTTTTTAAAAAGATATTTATTTATTTGAGGGAGAGAGAGAATGCAAGCCTGGGTGTGTGTGCATATGAGCCGGGAGGGGGGCAGTGCAGAGGGAGAGAGAGAGAATCTCAAGCTGACTCCATGCTGAGCAGGGAACCCCACTCAGTGCTTGGTGCTCTATCTCACGACCCTGAGATCATGACCTGAGCCTAAATCAAGAATCAGACCCTCAGCCAACTGAGCCGCCCAGGCACCCCTCCCCTCTGATTTTTCAAGATTACATTGTCCTATTTATTTCCCACCTAGGTCTAATCTCTGACAGAAATTGTCTTACAATTACTAAACTGCACAAGGAATAGAGAGCCTCATCTGCTAATTTAATGATGTATCCTTGGAGCCTAGAACAGTGATTTCAGTTAATATTTGTTCCATGCACGATGGTTAATAATAATAATAATAATGTCTGGGTGGCTTAGATGGTTGGGCGTCTGCCTTCAGTTCAGGTCATGATCTCCCAGTCCTGGGATCCAGCGGGCATCAGCTCCCTGCTCAGTGGAGAGTCTGCTTCTCCCTCTGCCTCTGCTACTCACTTGTAGCTCTTTCTCTCTCTCTCAAATGAATAAATAAAATCCTAAAAAAAAAAAAAAAACGTTCTATTTGGATAATGTTTTGCTACCACACACAGTCATGTGGTCCTCCCAATAACCAGGGGAGACAGGAAGGACAATTATACTTATGTTAAAGAAGAAGAAACTGTCAGTTGTAGAGACAGACTCTAGTCATAGTGCTTATTTCCTATTTGCCTTTTTAAATTTCTTGCATCCCTCCCTACATGTTCAGTATAAGGCTGGAAGCTGGGGGCTTACCACTCCCTTTATCTTGAAGAAACTTAACCTCTGGAGTTTATACAGGCTCATGTCATAGCAGGGGGAAAAAAGTGCATTTGAAACAGTAAATGAAGACTCTTTGTAGAGCTTCCAGCAGGAGGTCATGAATCTGCTGCTCCTCGGTAGGTCTCTGAAACAGGGAGAAATTTTTTTACCTTTAATGGTTTCTGGAAAAGCTATCCTAAAGTAGAAGGAGGGGTAAAATGATCCTTTGATCCTCTGTTTCTGCTACTCTTGCAGGATTTCTCTGCCGTTAGTGCCTGTAGTTCTTGGTCACACTGCCACTTTGAAGAATGAGGAGGGAGACCAGATAGAGAAGTGGTGGGCAGCAAGCAAAGTTTATTGAGTCAGAGTATAAAGCTCTCAGAGAGGGAGGGGGCCCCCAGAGGGTTGCCCTTGCAGTTTCTAAGTTTAGGGGTTTGTGTGAGCTCTTTTGGGGAACTATCTTAAGCAATCAGGGTGTGCTAAGTTGTGCCAATCAGGGCTTTGGCCATGGATCTGTGTACCTTTTAGGTTAATGTCTATGGGCCAATGGTCTTTTCAGCTGATATCAGGGGCTTGTAGCTTCACTGCCCCTTGGCCATGATGGTGAAAAATGCTTTATGGTTAATTGTTTTATTTTAGGACGTTTTGCAGAAGTCATTTCTGTAAAAGCTGCAAAGCAGAATGCTAGTGTGGTCCTATCTAAGCTACAAAACAGGATGTTAGTGCTGTTTTATATCAGCTGATTCCATATTCTCCTGTTGGGGACCCTGGCCCTGACTATGTAACTATCCAACTAAGTGTGTGGACACCAAGAGTGTCCTCACATCAGTAGTGAAGAAAGTATGAGGTACGATGTCGGCATTGATGAGGGGCGGTGAAGGATAAAGGAGTGGTGGTAGAGGCTGTGGAGGAGGAGAGGGGGAGGGAACTCTCCTTGCAGGGGAACTGGTTGTGTGCGTGGGGCGTATCTCAGAGTAGTGGGTACTCCATGTGACAGAATGACAGATCCTTTTTTAAATTTAAATTTTAAAGATTAATTATTTATTTGCAGGGGGAAGAGCAAGTGAGGGGAGGGGCAGAGGGGGAGAATCTTTAAGCAGGCTACCTGCTGAGCATGAAGCCAGAGGCGGGGCTTAATCTCAAGACTCATGAGATCATGACCTGAGCTGAAACCAAGAGTCTGATGACGCTTAACCCACTGAGCCACCCAGGTGCCTCCCACTCCCTTTTTAAAAAGGTTTATTTAGGGGCACCTGGCACCTGGGTGGCTCAGTCAGTTAAGCGTCTGACTTCGGCTCAGGTCATGATCTCAGGGTCCTGGGATGGGGCTCCGCATGGGGCTCCCCGCTCAGGCGAAGAGCCTGCTTCTCCTTCTCCCTCTGCTGCTCCCCCTGCTTGTGCTTTCTCTCTCTCATCGTGTGAAATAAATAAACAAAAACTTTTTTAAAAAGATTTACTTTTTTATTAGAAAGAGAGAGAGAGAGAGAGATAACACAAATACTTTTTAAAATTTGAGTACAGGGCAGCCCGGGTGGCTCAGCGGTTTAGCGCCGCCTGCAGCCCAGGGCGTGATCCTGGAGACCCAGATGGAGTCGGGCTCCCTGCATGGAGCCTGCTTCTCTCTCTGCCTGTGTCTCTGCCTCTCTCTCTCTCTCTCTCTCTCTCTCTCTCTGACTATCATAAGTAAATAAAAATAAAAAGGATTTCTCAAATGATGAATGACATAAACATTTTATTTTATTTTTGAGGGTATTTATTTTTTTAAGATTTTATTTATTTATTCATGACAGACACACACAGAGAGAGGCAGAGACACAGGCAGAGGGAGAAGCAGGCTCCATGCAGGGAACCTGATGGCGAGACCCGTCCCGGGACTCTAGGATCATGGCCTGAGCCAAAGGCAGAGCTCAACCGTTGAGCCACCCAGGCGTCCCAAGAGTATTTATTTATTTTTTCATGAAAGACACACTGAGAGAGGCAGAGGCACAAGCAGAGGGAGAAGCAGGCTCCCTAAGGGGAGCCTGATGTGGGACTCAATCTGAGGACCTTCTGAGTCAGACCCCAGGATCACAACCTGAGCCCAAGGCAGACGCTCAACCACAAACCACCCAGCTGTCCCGAAATAAATATTTTAATATCTATATAACTTCTGAGTATATTAAATGCTTTGTCAGGCATTTTTACATACAGTCTTTTACTCAATCTTCACAACCACCATTTGAGGTGTGTGTTTTGTCTACACTATTTGAGGAAAAACTAAAAGCTTCTGGGAGAGGGTTTCAGGACCTCGCTTAAAGTTACCCAGTAAGTGGAAGAAAGAAATCCGGAGCTAAATCCAGTGTTCCTTTAAAAATGTACCCCTAAATAGGGAATTGTCGCACAACACATAAAATGTGATTCCATTTAATGAAAGATTTATTCATGTTCAATTTTTCAGGACATTTTGCTTCAATCAACCACTTTTATTGTCCTTGTGTCATAGATCCATCTTTCAAGAACACATTCAGCATTATCAGTATATTCAGCTCTTACATGTCCCGGAGCATATGGTGTTGGCTCAACCATCCTATTTTGAGGACCCACGTTTAGAAATCTATTCCACTTAAAGAGAGATGAGGACAGTTTGAAAGTACTAAAAACAACCTGGCACAATTAACATGTCAATAGCAGCAGCATGAAGTGCAAGGTTGAGTAATTTGGGCCTGTGTGAACAAACAATTCAAAATAATTCAAGTTTCTTTGTGAGTGGGGTGTGTATGTGTGCAGGCACACAAGCCTACCTGACAGACTTAAAGAATTGGCAATATCTGAGAACAATCAGCAAAATAATTTTCACCTTAATGTACCTGGTTACCCTGAGACTATTTGGATAGAAAGGAGCTGAAGAAACAGAATTTTAATGCAGTTTCAGCCTGATAAATCCAGCCATGGTATTTTTGAGATAAGGAAAAAGAAGCTGAAAGAGTTTCGAGGTCTCTCAGTCAAGAGAGGACCTGGGTAATGGCCCTACTACCAGTGGCAATCACCATGGAGACTCCATTCCCATTCCTGGACTTCTGTTTCCCCCTAAGTGGAGATACTCATTTGTGCCTGATGTGGAAGGTTCTTTTCCTCTGATTTGGTTACACTGCAGCGTGGAAAGGGATTTGGTTTAATGCCTGAGTGGGCAAATGTGGTGCAAGAGCCTTGAACACTGAAATACCTATGTGAAAATCTTACCTGACATCTTCTTGGCGGCATGGAGACTCATGTGGACATCTTGTCCCAAGGAGCCTGGATGAAGGCCAGAGTCTTGCCCAGCAAGTGTGGGTGTTGAATCAACATACTTGGTTATGACTGTCCAGGGACTCTTCTTTGAAGATTATGCAACTCCATCTAAGAGGATGGGCTTTCCTTACTAGCTTTAGACACACTGGATTGACTTTTTAAAAACAACAGTTTCTCTGTTCTCTTTTCCAGAAGTCTTTATTTCTTTGTTTCTGGCTAAGTAGTGTTTGGGGAAGAGAGAGAGAATTCTATTCAGCACAACAATGTTTTTCTAGCTTTAGATTAATTGGCAAAACACTTTTATTTTTTTTTTATTTATTATTTATGATGGTCACACAGAGAGAGAGAGGGAGGGGGGGCAGAGACATAGGCAGAGGGAGAAGCAGGCTCCGTGCACCAGGAGCCCGACGTGGGATTCGATTCCGGGTCTCCAGGATCGGGCCCTGGGCCAAAGGCAAGCGCTAAATGGCTGCGCCACCCAGGGATCCCGGCAAAACACTTTTAATTTGTGGAATTATGAAAGAAGCATACATCAAATACATATATTGGTGCACATTTTAAAGAAAAGTCAGATTTATTTTTCAAAATACAAGAGATTCTTCTGTTTAATGACTTTTTTTGCATTTCCTTAACACCAAAATTTTTATTAATTTAGTTTTTTAAATAGTCAAAACTGCTTCTTAGGATCACGTTGTCTTAGTTATCTGAACAAAGTTTTTCCCATTTATTATGCTTGCAAGTGGGTTGGATTCTTCTTTTCCCCTGGTCTTCTCATAGTTCCATGCCAAAGACTTTCCTTAAAGTAATAGTCCCAATCTTTCTCTACTGCTCTACCTCTGGCTTATGTTTGGATGTGAGAACTGTGGATGTACATTGCCCAGCCCTCTTAGACTTCATTTTTCTCTTGGCTCAAGTGCCTAGAGAAAGCACGTTCTCTGGGCTGCTCTCCGTATAGGACTGTTAACAGGGCATGTCCCATCCTAGTCAGGAAAGCCTTTGATTCTCTAGCTCTTCCTGTGACCAGGTGGATAAATTTAATTTGTGGGCACAGTGTGGGTAAGTCCACTGTGGCCCTAGACTCACAGCCCAAATTCTTCAATCTAGTGTTAACAGTAATTGAGATAAAAGTTTTGATTTTTAACTGTCCTGATCTTGTGTCTATCTCTTGGTTGGTTTTAAATTCAGGAGGGGAAAAAGGGACTTAGCTCTGTAAAACTTTGACAGATACAACGTTATATAGGCAAACTCTTAATTTTTTCCTCTAAGAGTAATTTTTTAAATCAATATTTCAAGGCTAAATAGCCTTGTGACCAACTGTAACAAATATGAATCCTTTCAGATTAAACTCTGTTCTTTATTTTTATTTTTCATTTCTTTAGTTTTCATTAAAAAGACATGCCCATTAAATACCTTTTGGAAAATAGAAAAAACTAGGATAATTACTCTTATAAGACTGCTGCTCAAAAATGTACTGAAACCAATGTTTTGGAATATTTCCTTAAAAATATTTTCTATGAGTAACTTTGTCTTGGTCACTTTGTAAAGGAGGCTGCTGATACATCATTGATCACTCCAAGGGCAGAATCTTGACTTAATAATTAGTTGTGGTCCACCTAATTCATTTACACCGAGAGAGCTTCTTTAACTTAGAGCTTCAGGGAATCAACAAAGTAATTTTATGAGAATGACCAAACTCACTCTTTGTAAAGAGAACTAAAGATTAAAAAGTACACTTATCATGATAAGCACTGAGCAATGTATTGTTGAATCAATATATTGTATACACCTGAACCCAATATGTAGCACTGCATGTCAACTACACTGGAATTAAAATAAAAAAAACTTTAAGAAGAGAGAACTGGAGTTTACATACTAGATTATATGTAACAATGTACAAAAAAAAAAAAAAAAAAAAAAAGCAAAAAACAAAAAACTCAGCATCATCTAACTCTGGTCCCTAGTTCTTTCTCTCTAAGGATGAGTGACAATCTTTTCTAGAGTGTGCTCCTTTCAGCAGTTTGCAAAATTGCTGGCTGACTGTTGCTTTGCTGTGTGTGGGCACTCTTAGGAAATCTATGATGCTTCTGCTCTGTTTCCCTTGCTGAGTGTGCTGGCTGGCCACTAAGCTCTTTCTGGTAGGCTATACACTCAGGCTCTCCTTGGGGCTGCATTGTCCTTGTCCAGCTGTATTTCTCCTGAGCACTATAACCACAGGAAGAACATCTTAAATATCTTTTGGTGGAAAGACTCATTTTCTCTAGACTCTGAGTTGAAGAAGCATACCCTCACAGGCAGGGCATAGATTTCAGGAACACTTCCTGGGCAATATCATTTAATACTGCAATCTCCTATAGCCAAGTAACACCTAAAAGGTCCTAATGATTAGTCATCCAATAATGCAGGCTGTATAGGGATAAGGCTTTATTTAAAAGCACAGTAGCTAATCACGTACTATATATATATCCAATAAAAGACAGGGTTTCCTGAAAAGTATTCTTCAGAAATGAGAGTCACCATATGCTCAAGTCTTTACAAAGTCTATCATAGGTAGCTCCTTCAATTCTTTTGTTTTATTTTTTTATTATTTTTATTATTTTTATTTTTTTGTTTTTTTTTTTTCTGATGCAAACACACGAGGGTAATTCTTTTGTTTTAAATAACAACATGTTGGGATCCCTGGGTGGTGCAGCGGTTTAGCGCCTGCCTTTGGCCCAGGGGGTGATCCTGGAGACCCAGGATCGAATCCCATGTCGGGCTCCTGGTGCATGGAGCCTGCCCCTCTCTCTCTCTCTCTCTCTCTTTCTGTGACTATCATAAATAAATAAAAATTAAAAAAAAATAACAACATGTTGTTTAGGGGAAGACATGTTAGCTTAAAAAAAACCTTTATCAATGATAGTTTTCTGCATTTATTGAAGTCATCTGCTGAAGTCTTTAAGTTAGTAAAGAACTTAATACAAAGTTAACATTTCTTTCTTGAGTGTGTTGTTTAATTTTATGTGTTGACTTGACTGGCCATGGAGTGCCCAGATTAAGCATTGTATCCAGGTGTATCTGTGCGGATGTTTCTGGATAAGGTTGAACATTTGAATTGTGGACTCAGTAAAGTAGATTGCCCTCCCACTGTGGGTTGGCATCATCCAATCCATTGAGGGCCTGAATAAAACAAAAGGTGGAGGAAGGAAGAATTGGTCCCTTTTCCCCCTGCTTTTCTCCTTGAGCTGGGACATCTCATCTCATCTTCTCCTTCCTCCAGATTGGGATTTACACCACCAGCTACCCAGGTTCTCAGGCCTTTACTCTGCATTACATCACTTTTTTCTGGGTGTCCAGCTTGCAGCACCATGGCAGACACTAGGACTTTTCAGCCTCCATAATCATGTGAGCCAATTCCTTAAGATAAATCTCCTCATATCCTAGTGGTTCTGTTTCTCTGGAGAAATCTAACTAATACACTGAGGTCATGACTACATGACTGTAAATGTTGGTTATATTTGTAAGTAAACCTTTAAAAAATGGATATCTCTTTACAGATGATGAAGACATGATGTCAAATGATGACAGATGATGTCAAATATGCCTCTGAAGAGTTTGGATAAAATTTTTTCATTGAAAATGAGAGTGGAAACCTTTTTTCAGTATATTTTCTATACATGTGATTTAGGATATATATTTCAAACTAAACTAATACAGTCAATATTATAAGAAGATATTTAAATCATTTCATTGTTAAAAGTTTACATATTCCAGTTTTCTGCTCCCCACCCCACTCCTAAAACTCAGTTATTTTAAAATTTTCATTAGGATAATTTGGGGTATAGTATTCACAGTTGCCTTATATTCAGCCATATATAATATAAGCAATTGTGCATTTTCTTTTAATACATTCAGTATTGAAGACTCATCATTTCCCCCTGGCTATATGAAGTTGTGATAAACATAATTTTAATAACTGCATAATACAGTGGGGATACTAGAGTTTATTGTTAGACACTTGATTGTAACTTGTTTTTCATTACTATAAATAAAGCTGAGATAAAGTATTTTTTTATGAAACAATTTCCATCCTAATATTATTTTCTTGCAATAGAAGTTCCTAAAGTAGAATGATAGGATAAAGGATAAAAATATTTTAAGATTCTTGATACTTGTCAAATTGGCTTTTGGTAAGATTCTCTTCTTTTTCTTTTTTAAAATCAATGAACACTTTTTTTCTTTTTCTTTTCTTTTTTTTTTTAAGATTTTATTTATTTATTTATGAGAGACACAAAGAGAGAGGCAGAGACACAGGCAGAGAAAGAAGCAGCCTTGTTGAGAGGAGCCCGATGTGAGACTTGATCCCGGATCCTGAGTTCACTTCCTGAGCTGAAGGCAGACACTCAACTGCTCAGCCATCCAGGCATCTTCAATGAACACTTTCACCATCAAAACATTAATGGGTAATTTCACCATCAGCATTAAGAAGTTATATTTATTTTTTTCATTTTAGGTATTGAAATAGATGAAAAAAGTCTACCTCTTTTCTGTTTCAGTTTATCTAATTATGTAATAAGGTCAAATATCATCCTGTTTATTTGTTTTATTCCAATTTTGTTAACTGTCAGTTGGTATCATTTACCTATTTATCTACTGGGGAATGTAGTGTTTTTCTTATTGATGGGCATAAATTATTTATCCCATAAAGATAAATAAGTTTGCTTGTTTAACCAATATCAATTAAGCATCTATTACTATGCTAAGCTCAGGAGATACAGGATGAAAAAGTTATCATAGTCTCCATTCTCATGGAGATTATGTTAACAGGAGAGATAAATATTAAACATTTATATGTTGCATGTATTTTATATATTATACAATTATATATTGTGTACATATTTTGGTAAGTATTATGAAATAAAAGTAGAAGATGCAATAAGAAAGCATAGTATAATAAAACAATTTAATAAGGAATTAGGAAAAGTTCCCTTGATGAGAAAGTGACAGTAGAGATGGGTCCCAAAGGATGAGGAGGAGTTAGGCCATATATAGGGAAAAATGTTACAGGCAGAGGGACCTATATGTGCAAAGGCCCTGAGGCAGGAAAGAGCTTGGGGTATTAGAATGACTAAAATAAGAATGAAAGAAGATGACTGCAACACAAAGAGCAGAGCAGGTGATGGAGGAGTTGGTGCTGGAGAGGTGGGTAGAGTCCTGGTCACACAGGGCCTTTTCAGCTGTGTGAAAGAGTTTGGATGAAGTGAAAGGCAGGATAGTGGCAACTAAAGAGCCTAGGTTTTGGCTTTAGACTAACTGAATTCAAATCCTAACTGAAATCCTGACTTATTCCAGTTGCCTATTTTGGGAAAATGGCAATTGGAAAAATAGGTAAATAATACCAAACTGAGACCTTCAAGGCCTCAGTTTCCTTATCTATGAAACAGGCACTGGTAAGTGCAGGGTTGTGAGCTGAGTTAGTGCATGTAGGGTTCTTTGCACAGCACCTGATACATTGATTACTGTAAAGTGCAATAGGTAGTGGTTGAAGTGTTACGTGTAGAACAGTGACACAATCCCATTTATTATGTTTCTGAATGTTCCCTGGTTGCCACATGAAGGGCTCAGGGAGACTAACTAGCAACAGGTCAGTAGAAGAGAAGGCTTGGACCAGGATGGTGACAGCGGGAGGGTGCAGAAATATTTTCAAGGAGGAATTGAGAGGGATTTGTGATGAATTGGATGGGGGCGGTGTGGGAAGAGGGTATCAAGGATGACTCCCCGGGTGTCAGGTATGCATGAACCCCTGGCCAGATATGGATGTGACTGAAATTTGCTGACAGAGGCACACTGGATGAAGGGGCCATTTGGAAGAGTTATGTTTGGACCCAGTAAGTGACAGAAGACCAGAGGTTCGTATGTCTGGGTATAGGAGCTACAGGTGTGGAGATCAAAAGAGAGGTCTGAGCTGGAAGTAAAGATTTAGAAGTCACCAGGATAGAGATGGATTTCTCAAATCAAAAATGGATGAGGTCACTGAGGGAGCAGGAAGGCTCAGGAAGAGGACAGGGCTCAACCAGGCCCTAAGGAACTGTAACATGTAGGGGTCAAATAGAGGAGAAATGGCTGACAAAGGAGGGTGAGCTGGAGAAGGAGGAGAAAGCCCAGGAGATGATGACCTCGTTGTGGAAGCCAAGAGAATAGAGTTTCAAGAAGCAGGGAGTGCTCAA
Source organism: Vulpes lagopus (assembly GCF_018345385.1). Taxonomy (NCBI): domain Eukaryota; kingdom Metazoa; phylum Chordata; class Mammalia; order Carnivora; family Canidae; genus Vulpes; species Vulpes lagopus. Next base: position 37,459,575 of record NC_054832.1, read on the forward strand.
CTGGGTGGAATGCTCCCAGAGTTTTCCTGGCACAGCCCCAGGCGCTTCCTCGGAAAAGCAAAAATCATCTTGCAAGCTGAAGGGTGAATGGCATAAGGATGTAGAGAGCACATGTGAAGTCAATCCTCCTGAGAAGGCCTAGGGTTGACCCTTTGTCCTCTTTACTGCCCATGCTTTCCCAGCTTGCCTATTAATGATTTATTTGACTCACAGCAGTTTCACATTTCGATGAGGGATCAGTCCTACTTTGAAAAGCTGGGGATTTCAGACAACTGAGACGCTCTCCCAGAGCACATAAAGCTGCCCTGCCCTCCCCAGCTGCCTCCCTCCCAGGCCGTAGCAGCTTTGGTCATCCCGAGGGAGCCAGCATGGAATGAGGCTGCCATGGGGGAGCAGGTGGGCACAGCCCCCATGTCCTACAGCCACCAGCTCGGCCCTGTGAGCTACCTGGGAATGGAATTTCAGCCTGGGAACCCCCACTGCTCCTGCTGAGCAGGCAGGAGAGGCTGAGGCAGGCACCATGTGCAGGCCCAGGGCCTGGCATGGCCTCCTAGCAACGTGCTCTCTCCTCTCTCTTTCTCTCCCCTTTCTCTTTGCTCTTTCTTAAACTTATGTAATCCCTAAGCATATTTCTGTAAAGCCATTGATTAACTGAAAACGTGAATGGGAAGGGGGAGGAAGCTCAGAGTTGAGAACAGTTATAGTTGGTAATAAAAGCTTATAGTAAATAACAAAAGCATAGGGGCTTCGTTTATTTTTTATCTCAATCCTTGCAATAATCCAATGATATGGGAATCATTATTCCCATTTTACAAATAAACAGAGACTTAGTTCAGAACGTTTCCTAAAGTCCCATGGTGATAAAATGGTGAAGCCGAGTGTTCTACTCTAGGTTTCTCTCTCACAGAGTCCAAACTTTTCATCACCATACTATACCCCTCAAGGACAATGAGGTGGAGAGAAAAATGTTCCATCTATTTGTAATTAGCATACATTTCTGGCTATGTTTGAATTAGCCATGCATTAGAAGTTTATGAAACACTTTCATACTCTGTGTCCCCTTTAAAAAGTAATTTTTTGAATACTGACAGAATACTATATTACATTTGAGGTCTTTTGATTCCAGAAGAAGGAGTCGAGTTTATACATTTTGTATAGTTTCCCTCTTCTCTAGATCTACTTCTATATACTTGTCTACTGAGCAGAGAGATCAAGTTACTGCTAAGTTTCATTCTGCTAATCTTTTATTCATAATGCATATTTCTTAATGCTTCTTATGAGGGTTGGCAGTATTTGGTCAAACAACATAAAACATTTTGGAAAAGGAGACAGAAGAGCACAAGGTTTGTGGCATACCTGCAGCCCCCTTTGTAAAAAGAGTATCCCAAACCAGTTCTTTCCTACGTAAAGTTGGTAGAATATTCCCTGAGTGAAACCAACCCTGAAACCCTGGCCCCAGCTGATTACACTAGGACTGGTGTCTAAGCCAAAGACAATCATGTGTAAGGTGGATATGTGGGAGATTAACTGCCTTTGACAGCGTTTGCCATGAGCCTCGGCAGAGTCTGTTGGATTGGGATAAACCGATGAGGAGTTCAGACAAAGAAGGATAGTCAGTCACACTCCATGTCAAGAGCTTGTTCCAGTTCTCCATGAGGTATGGCGAATGGCCCTGACTTGGAAGTCCAGGGACCCTGAACACAGCCCGGTACATGGAGAATGCCCAATATCCTTCTTTATGGATTGTGTAATCTTCTTTACCTATTGTGGACCTCACTTCCAAATGACAGCCTGGTAACTGAGTGCTTCTTCTCCCAGCAAACTTGAAGAGCATCCCTAATATCATTACTCAGAAATAGGTTAATCAGATCCATTCTTATAGATAGGAAAACCTGAGGCCCAGAAGACAGGATGGCTCAGAGTTACCTAGTAGTACTCATGGCAGAGAAGCTCACATTTCCAAATTCCTAATATAGTTCTTTGAGCTCTAGAGCTGCCTTGTGTGTTGACTCTCTGTGGTGATCATATAAGCATGCTTTAGAAGAAACAAATTAATATTCACTTTATTATTCATTCACCAAGTATGTACTCATTTAATACTGACTAGGAGGCTATAACTGAGCTAGGAATTCAAGGGAAAGAAAGAGAAAATATAGTCCTTCCCCTCCAGCCATTTATAATCTTGCTCAGGAGCCACACACATCAAACTATTTTATAGTTCAGTGATAATCTGAGCCTATAGAATGGTAGAATGAGAAGTTTATTTGTGACAGGGGATTAAAAAAAGACATTTCTTTTAAAAAATTAAAAAAAATTCTTTAGAGGGCAGCCCTGGTGGCTCAGCGGTTTAGTGCCTGCCTTTGGCCCAGGGTGTGATTCTGGAGACTGGGATCGAGTGCCACGTTGCGCTCCCTGCATGGAGCCTGCTTCTCCCTCTGCCTCTCTTTCTCTCTCTCTGTGTCTCTCATGAGTAAATAAATAGAATATTAAAAAAATTCTTTAGAAAATTTTTGAATTATTCTTTATTTTTTAAAAATTAGATTATTTATTTAATTATTTGAGAGAGAAAGAGAGGGAGCACGAGCTGGGGAGGGTAGAGAGAGAAGCAATCTCCTTGCTGAGCAGGGAACCCAATGCAGGACTCATCCCAGGATGCCAGAAACGTGACCTAAGCAGAAGGCAGGTGCTTAACTGACCGAGCCACTTAGCTGCCCCTCCCCCCAATTTTTAAAAATTAACTTTTTTGTTTTTTTTAAATAAATTTATTTTTTATTGGTATTCAATTTACCAACATACAGAATAACACCCAGTGCTCATCCCCTCAAGTGCCCCCTCAGTGCCCGTCACCCATTAACCCCCACCCCCCGCCCTCCTCCCCTTCCACCACCCCTAGTTCGTTTCCCAGAGTTAGGAGTCTCTATGTTCTGTCTCCCTTTCTGATATTTCCCACACATTTCTTCTCCCTTCCCTTATATTCCCTTTCACTATTATTTATATTCCCCAAATGAATGAGAACATATAATGTTTGTCCTGCTCTGATTGACTTACTTCACTCAGCATAATACCCTCCAGTTCCATCCACGTTGAAGCAAATGGTGGGTATTTGTCGTTTCTAATGGCTGAGTAATATTCCATTGTATACATAAACCACATCTTCTTTATCCATTCATCTTTCGATGGACACCGAGGCTCCTTCCACAGTTTGGCTATTGTGGACATTGCTGCTAGAAACATCGGGGTGCAGGTGTCCCAGTGTTTCATTGCATCTGAATCTTTGGGGTAAATCCCCAACAGTGCAATTGCTGGGTCGTAGGGCAGGTCTATTTTTAACTCTTTGAGGAACCTCCACACAGTTTTCCAGAGTGGCTGCACCAGTTCACATTCCCACCAACAGTGTAAGAGGGTTCCCTTTTCTCCGCATCCTCTCCAACATTTGTGGTTTCCTGCCTTGTTAATTTTCCCCATTCTCACTGGTGTGAGGTGGTATCTCATTGTGGTTTTGATTTGTATTTCCCTGATGGCAAGTGATGCAGAGCATTTTCTCATGTACATGTTGGCCTTTTTTGGGTTTTGTTTTGCTTTGCTGCTTTTTTGCTGTTTTCGAGGGGTTGACCAGTGTGATGCATGGAAAAGATTGTGACACTACCAGACTCAGGATTGGGATTGATTGGTAATGCCTGCTCTGTGGGTGCTGGGAGTACGTGTACCGTGTTGTTAGGTTTCTTGTGAGGGTGGATCAGTTTTATATAGAGGTGGACACACAATGCTCCTGATGCAAGAAATAACCTGAGCAAAGATTGAGAATGAGAGTGTGTATGTTTGAAGTGTGGGAAGACTGACCTAAGTGAATAAGAACAGGGATAGATAATAGAAGCAGATTATTATCAAATGGAATTTTACCCTACCGCAAGATGAGTTTTTGAGAAACCATGTGAAATGAAGGCAGTACTTGAATTTCATGAATCTTCAGGGGGGCTGGATGTGTTGGGCTGGTGAATCTGCTGGGTAGTGGGGTAGTTGGGATGGGGGGATTATGGCTGCCCCCGATTCTTCCCTACTTCCACAGCATAACACTGGTTTATTCATTTTATACATTGAGACTTCGTGCAAGAAACTTTTTGCCTTTGAAGAAATCATTTCTTGCTTTAATAAGATGAGCTAGAAAATATCTACTATAAGCAAAGAGTGTCTCTAGTGATTTGTGCTCTGTGGATTTGATAGTTTAGAAAAAGCAGTGTGGTACTGACTAGTATATCACATCTGAGGAGGATATTAAGGTATTGTTGCAATCTTCAAGTGTGAGGAGACAAAGCTCCAATTTAGGATTAGGGCAGTTGTTTCGGGGTGATAGATGATTAATTAGAACAATTTCAGAGGCAGAGCCAGGGGAGGAGAAGTAACCTGCATCCAAGGAAATAAATAGTATATAAAATTAAATTTTCTTAATCTCATCAACTCAGACTCTTTCAAATTAATTTATCTTCTAGATTATAAACTTTCTAAGGATAGGGATTATATCTGTCTTGTTTCCTTAAGATGGTGTCTGGGATATAATAGGTGTTCAATAAATACTTATTGCCTTAAAAAAAGGGTCAAATGTAACCATTAGGGTGATTTCCACTGCAAATTAGAGAAGTGTTGACCTCAAGTTGACTTCAAAGATAAGGACATTTATTACATCAGATCACAAGCAGAGTAACTTCTAGGCTCAGTGCAGTCATCAGCTAAGTAATGTCCTTAAAAACCCTAGTTCTTTCCCTCTCTCCACTCAGTGTTCTTGGCATTGGCTTTATCTTAAGATGATGCTCTTCACGTAGCATGGCTGTCTGTAGTGGTCAAGCTACGTGTTTCCTTATCTAAGGAAAGCAAAAGGGAAAGAAAAACCTTTCCCCTAAACATAGACTATAAATCCTTAGTTCCTATCCCTATACTTATCCACTAATCAACCCAAAGAAGCTTTGGGCTCAATCCTGGTCTAACCCTGGGGTGGCACTAGCATCACTTCCTCTGAGTTCCAGGGGAGAGACCATTAAGCACATGAACATGAGGATCCCTGGGTGGCTCAGCGGTTTAGCACCTGCCTTTGGCCCAGGGAGTGATCCTGGAGTCCTGGGATCGAGTCCCACATCAGGCTCCTTGCATGGAGCCTGCTTCTCCCTCTGCCTGTGTCTCTGCTTCTCTCTCTCTGTGCCTCTCATGAATAAATAAATAAAATCTTTTTTTTAAAAAAAAGCACACAAACAAAACTGGAGTCTACTAAAAAGAAGGGAAAATTAGTGTGCAATTGAGTACACTTGTTACTAAATGTGAAGTTGAATATGAGCAGCCCCAGCATCACCTGGGACCTCGTCAGAAACAAAATTTTAGGGCTCACTTCAGATCCACTGAACTGGAATCTGTATTTTAGCAAGATTTCCTCAGTGATTCATATGCAAGTTAACATTCAAGAAGCATTGCCCCATACCATATACTTTAATCCCTTCTAAGACTTTTCCTGGCATATAGAACAGATGAACAGTTAAGTCTTCAAGACCCAGGTGTGAAGAATTAACTTCAGTGCTATTACTCCTCACCTCCATGGTGTTTTGTTCCTATTCTATCACATATCTCCCTCGCAGGGTATGACAGTTGCTTAAATTATTTTTGAATCCCTAAGCACTTAGTTTAGTACTTGGAACTCAGTGAGTTCCTACTCATTCATTCACTTATTCAACAGATTTTTATTTTTTAAAGATTTCATTTATTTATTTGAGAGAGAGAGAAAGAGCATGAACAAGAGGGAGGGGCAGAGGGACAAGGAGAAGCAGGCTCCATCCTGAGGAGGGAGCCCAACACAAGGCTCTATCCCAGGACCCCAAGATCATGAAGGCACATGCTTAACCAACTGAGCCAACCAGGTGCCCCTATTCAATAGATTTTATTGAATACCTGTGATAACCTGGCACTATCTAGATTTTGAAGACGCAACAATGAAGAAAACAAAGTCCTGTACTTCATGGAACTGAAGTTCTAGTTATAGAAGAGATATTTTATAACATATTCTTTGTTATATATACTTGTGGGGTGGATTAATTAATTCAACAGATATTTATTAATTTGTTTGTTATTTTTTTTTAAAACTATTTAGTGGAGAGAGAGAGAGCATAAGCCAGGGGGAAGGGCAGAGGGAGAAAGAGAATCTCAAGCAGTCTCCTTGCTGATACAGAGCCTAGTGTGGGGCTGAGGTCATCCCATGACACTGAGGTCACAACTGAGCAAACCAAGAGTGAGATGTTCAACCCTCTCGGCCACCCAGGCACCCTCAAAAACTATTTATTGAGCACTACTGTGTGTTAGGTACTGTTCTAGGTACTGGGTTGACATCAGTGAATAAAAACATACAATTCCTATCTTCAGTGATGCTTATATTCTAGTGAATATTGAGGAGAGACTGATAAATAGTAAATAGATAAGTAAATTATGTAGTATGGCAGAGAGAATAAGTGCTATAAAGTAAAAGTGCTATAAAGTAAATGGAGCAGGTAAGGGGGAAATCAAGAATGCTGGGACTGAATAGTTGTAATTTTATTTATTATCTATATATCTATCTATCTATTTTTTCTATATTTTTAAAGATTTTATTTATTTATTCATGAGAGACATGAAAGAGAGAGAGAGACAGGCAGAGACACAAGGCAGAGGGAGAAGCAGGCTCCACGCAGGGAGCCTGATGTGGGACTCGATTCCGGGTCTCTAGGATCACACACTGGGCTGAAGGCGGCGCTAAACCGCTGAGCCACCCGGGCTGCCCTTGCAATTTTATTTTATTTAAGATTTTATGTATCTGGGATCCCTGGGTGGCGCAGCGGTTTGGCGCCTGCCTTTGACCCAGGGCGCGATCCTGGAGACCCGGGATCGAATCCCACGTCGGGCTCCCGGTGCATGGAGCCTGCTTCTCCCTCTGCCTATGTCTCTGCCTCTCTCTCTCTCTCTCTCTCTCTCTGTGTGACTATAATAAATAAATAAAAAATTAAAAATAAAATAAAATAAAATAAATCTGTTAAAAAAATAAAGATTTTATGTATCTGAGAGAGAAAGCATGGGCAGGCAGGAGGGGCAGAAGGAGAAGCAAACTCCCTGCTGAGCAGGGAGCCTGATTCTAGGCTCAATCCCAGGACCCCAGGATCATGACCTGAACCAAAGGCAGATGCCCAACTGATTGAGTCACCCAGGTGCCACTAGAGTTGCAATTTTATTTTTTTAAATATTTTATTTATTTATGAAAGACACAGAGAGAGAGAGAGAGGCAGAGACATAGGCGGAGGGAGAAGCAGGCTCCACACATGGAGCCCGATGTGGGACTCAATCCCGGGACTCCAGGATCATGCCCTGGGCCAAAGGTGGCGCTAAACCACTGAGCCACCCGGGCTGCCCTAGAGTTGCAATTTTAAATGGACTAGTCAAGGTGGGACTCGTTGAGGAGGAGGCAGTTGATGTATTAGTGGGAGGAGTGAAGTATTTTGACATGGGACTGGGAGAATGGTGATACCGTGGTGAAAATAAGAACATTGCAGCTGTGGGTCAAAACAAAAATTTTTTTTTTGAGGGGGAAAGATTATGGACATATTAAGTTAGAGTTCTTGGTGGGATATTCAACAAATAATGTCCTATAGACAATGAATAATGTAGGCCTGAAGTCTGCTTATAAAATCAGGGTAGGGGATCCCTGGGTGGCTCAGCGGTTTAGCGCCTGCCTTTGGCCCAGGGTGTGATCCTGGAGTCCCAGGATCGAGTCCCGCATCGGGCTCCCTGCAGGGAGCCTGCTTCTCCCTCTGCCTGTGACTCTGCCTCTCTGTCTCTCATGAATAAATAAAATCTTTAGGGATCCCTGGGTGGCGCAGCAGTTTGGCGCCTGCTTTTGGCCCAGGGTGCGATCCAGGAGACCCGGGATCGAATCCCACATCGGGCTCCCGGTGCTTGGAGCCTGCTTCTCCCTCTGCCTATGTCTCTGCCTCTCTCTCTCTCTCTGTGACTATCATAAATAAAAATAAAATCTTTAAAAAAAAATAAGATCAGGGTAGATGTTTTAGATTTAGGAATCATTAGCATGCTACCTAACTCCAAAAGTGAGAGCCATGATACAGAACTAACTCACTAAGAATCTGGAAGGAAGAAAATCAGGGACTCATGCTGAGGTTTGGAGACTGCTCTTAATATTGGGGTGGAGGGAAGGAGATATTTTTTCCCCTGCCCAGAAACATCACTGAGTGTTCTACTGAGGTCAGTAAGAATATAAAACAACTAATGATACATATTATCCTTTTTTACACTGATCAGAGATAAAAGAGTGTGGTTGGGCATGGAAATATATGAAGTATGGGTTGGTGAAATTTGAATACTTCTTTGAAAGTTTATGTTAAGCAAAAGGTAGCCATCTCTGTCTAGAGAAGTTCAGTGAAATTGGCCAAGATGAAACAAATCTGTCAATCCTCTGCACCTTGCCCTTACAGCTTCTTCATGGTATAGGTCTGGCAATTGGGCACAGCCATCCGGCCAGCCCCGGGTGAAGCCACTGGGCCAAATGCAGGTATCTTGATGTTGAACCCACCCTTGGAACCAACCTTTCAGTAGTGGTGGCCTCAGGGATGAAATCAAGGGCAAAACTCAAGTTTCGTTTGTTATTTTCTTTATACCCATGAAGGGACCTCTTAACTTCTCCAATAGTCTTTCCTTGCCGATGGCATGGCTAGTCATTGTCTTTTTACTGTCCCCTGGTTTTTCAGAGCCAGTTCTGCCTTTATTTCACTAACCCTCTCAAACATATCTTCAAAGAGCTGTAGTAAGGAAAATCACACAAAAGTATAAATTCCCCCAATCAGTATGTTGATAGAACACAACCTTAATAGAATTCAGTTGTTTATCTATTCAGCAAATATTTATTGAGTGACTATTATGTGACAAACATTGTGCCAAGTCCTGGAAGCACAGTAGTGACAGTTCTGACATTCATGGAATTCTAATTGGGAAAATTCATGGAATTCTAATTGGGAAAATAAATCAGACAAACGGATAAATCTTACATAGTAAGAAAGGGCTAAAATAAGGATAAATTAGGGGCGACTGGTGGCTCCCTGCCCCTCGCCACCACTCATGCTCTCTCTCAAATAAATACATAAAATCTGAAAAAAATAAAATAAAATAGGGATGAATTTAGGGTTATGTCATCTTTGAGAAGAAGAGTAGAAAGTGAGGAGTGTTCTAAGCAAACGGGATGATGTGTCCAAAGCCCTGGAGGCAAAAAGGAGTGACGAAGAAAGGGTGAGTGTGCTGATGGGAGGTGGTGGCAGGAGATGAGGCTGGGGCAGTCCGTAATGGCCAGAGCATAGGGGCCTTGGAAAGCCTGTTATGGAACCTGGACTTCATCCTGAGGGCTACAAGGAGCCAGGTAATGCTTTTAAGATGGGAATTGTCATAATCAGATTTGCATCTTAAAAGATCCCATTAGTTGCAGTGTGGAGAATAGAATGAAGGCCCTAGACAGGTCAGAAGGCAATGCAGTCACCTTGGCAGGAGTGACCCGAGCTATCACACCATCAGAGAGAACGAAGATAAAGGGGCAGAGTCAGAGCTATGTAGGAGGAATTTGTGATTGATTGGATGGGGTCAGAGAACGAGAGGAGTCAAGTCTGACTCTTAAGTTTTGACTGGGATGGAAATATTCCTTAATGGCAGAATTGCAGGCATCCATGACCTGGGTTGGTCTGTAGCATAGTTATTTTTTGGGTGGGGTGCGTGTTTGTCATACTTAAAATCACATTATGCAAACAGCTGCCTACTCCCAATATTTACCTTTAAGGATAGCTCTGACACCATCTTTATTTACTGGCACGGGGAGGTCTTTTTGTTAGGATTGTCGTGTTTATGACCTGAGTACTTTCAAAGTCTGGGGAAGGACTATAGAGTATTTCCTAGAATTATTTAGGTTATTGGCAGTTTTCACCTGGATGATGACTTGAGTCCAACCTCCTGCCTCTCACATTATGAAGTTTCACATTTAAGCAATTTCTTTTCCCTCTGGATCCCAATGGTCCCAGCTCCTTTTTATAATGGAAGCAGTTTTCAGCTGCAGTCTTTTAACAGCATGACATGCTGAACTGAACCAGTTACTGCTGCTCTCAATTACTGATCAATTATTACTGTTTATATCTAAGCAATGTGTATTTCACACACACACACAAATGGCTATAGTAAAAAAAAAAAAAAAAAAAGCATGCGTAGCTAACAAAATCTTTAACAAAACTCCAGGTGACCGAAATAGAAATATACATACCCAAATATGTATCCAAAGTTCTGTAGCACAGGTATTAGATGTTATACATCTAAAGGAATCTATGTAGAAACCATTAATTATCATTGAATATGTTTTATGTGTTTTTATTATAATCTATAATGCAACAAAGAAAAGTTCATGTTGCACATAGGAGCATTAACACCATAACTGAGAATATCTGACAAAGCAATGAGATTTAAGAAGAAAATAAGTGCACCTGATCTGCCTTAAATGCTTTTTAAAAGGCTCTTTCAGGAAAGTTCCTGTAAGTGAATTAGTCTGTTTTTCTTGGGGCTGCCAGCACTTTCTCTGGCCAATAGAACAGCTGCACTGCCTGGTAATGAGCTGCAAAAGGCTCAGCGCTCCACAGCTGTGGTTGCAACCCCAGTCCAGGCAGACTGACCAGAGTCTCTTAGCTGGTACCTTTAAGAAGTGTTGGGAAGTTTTTCGCTGGTGCAACCTAGTCTAAGCCCATGTGCTTTCAAAAGCAGTCCCTGTTCACTGAATAAAGGCAGCTGCAAGCTGGACAGCATGGTCATCCTTCAAATGAAGCCTCTCAGTTACTGGCATTGATAACCACGCTCAAGGCTAAGACAATAAAATGTGATCATACTTCAATTCAAGGACAAACACAACGCTTAACTGAGTGGTGTTTATCTTGACCAAAATAACAGTTTATCTGAATATCTAAGTTTTCAGATAGCGACTTGTTGTGAACCCTGGCCTAAACTCCTAAATGGTTTCATGTCTCTGGGATAAAAAAAAAAAAAGAAAAGAAAAACAAGCAAAAAACTAGTTCTGTAAGTGTTTTATTTTCTTCTTCAAGTGATTCTAGCTGCTGAATTATGCATTGGAACCAAGGACTGGGGAGGAAGAGGGTAGGTTTGTGAATTAGAAAGGTCCTAGTGAAAACTTCTATTTATGTGACCCCTGGTGGCTGGTGGGAGTGATTGGTGCACCTGAACAATTTTTCTTAAACAGTAATTTCTTTAAAATATCAGTAGCAGATTGATGCATAGGATCTGGTTGGTGTTTCCAAAGATTCTATCACTGCTTGCTGTTGCAGAGACAAGGTAGATAGGAAAGTAAATAAATGACTCTACATTCATTAATTCACCCCCCCTAAATATTGTAATTAAAGGCTGTTATGGTTATTTGGCCACCTAATTTTGCCTACCTTAGTCTATGAAGGAGCTAAACAACAAAGGAAGGGAAGGTAGGAATTCCTGGGTTGGGGATCTGAGCAGAGGAATCGTACCTCTGCTAGGGCAGAGACAACAACATGGTAGGGGCCAGTGGAGAAGTCAGTATAAATCAGAATCATACCATTAACTTCCTGGTTCCTTACCTCCTGTCCTCTCGTCTCCTTTTACTCCAGCGCTGGCAAGAGCACTGGAGAGGGAGCCATGCATGACATCAGGTTCTTTGTCCCAGCACAACCAGACTTGCTGGGAGACTTTGCACAAACAGATTTTCTAAGTCTGATTTTCCTTACTGGGAAAATGAAAAGTGTTGAGCCAGACAGTGTCAGTTTCTGGATCTTCCTGAGCTAGTTATTGCTTTTTACCCTTCCCAAAGTTGCTAGGGAAGCCTAGGGTCTCCATTTCCACAGATACTGCTAGTTTCAAAATGTGTAGAAATCAGAGTAAGTAGAAATCAGTTATGGTGTGTCTGCTTCCCTCAAAGTTTTGACATAGGCCATGTAGATCATCTAACTCAGTGGTTCTTAAAATGTGATTGGGGACTAGGAGCACTGGCATCACTTGGGAACCTGTTAGGTTCCCACTCTTGGGACCTCCTGTGGACCCAGGCCCAGCAACCTGTGGTTTAATGAGCCCTTCAGGATATTCTGGTGCATGCTAATGTTTGAATAAAGTGTAATGTGTACAGTGAAAGTAAAAAGCCCTGGACTGGTGCTCTGCTAAGTGCTGCTGATCCTGATATAGTCTAATAGTTTGGTATTTTTATCTTTAAAAACATGTCCAAGGGAACTGGTGATAAAATGAGATCTGAAATGAGCTGAGTCATCTCTATGTCAAAAGATTGTCACATTTAAACATTTCTAATTTTTTTGTGTGACAGTTACAGAATGGTTGGAAACATAGCCCCAAGCCTAAGCAAGGAGATTTCTGGGAAATGTAGTTTATTTATTTATAATGGGAGTGCTTTGTAAAGGGAGGCTTTGAGAACTGTCTCCTGGCAAGGGATGAAGTTTCCCAGGGCTCCCCAGACTTGGTGAAAGAGAGCCATTCCTGCTGTCATTGGCAGCAGCCCTCTGCTAAAAGCCCACTGCATTTTATCTGCATGTTTGTTTGTTCTGCTTGTTGAACACTGGCTTTCATACCATCTTGTTTTGTAATTTAAAACTGACTTTGTAATTAGGTCTGAAAAAGAATGGTTCCCAGGCAATTACTTTATGAAATTGGTAAAGAAGTTGCATTCGCTTTGGCCTGTTTAGGTGTAACGTGCCGGGAGAGGGCTGCAGGGCCGCTCTGTTTGAAGTTCCCTGGGGCTGGCCTCTACTCTGTATTTGTGGCAGGAAGGAAGGAGGGCCTGAGTTCTGCTCTTAGGAACCTCATGTGGATGAGCAGAAGATGCTGGCAGGCTTTTGTCTTTCATGTCTGGATAGTGAACTCTGAATTGGTTCATGCATTAAGTCCACTTGGCTCAAGAGTAGCTGCTTGGCCCTGAGGAAGAGGTTTAACCAGCTAAATTACAGGGGCCCAGGGGGCTGCCGAGAGAGCAGGCTGAAAAGGATTACTGGTGTGCTAATTCAGCTTTCCCTTTGGGATTCCACCCAGCAGAGGCCTGAGACAGTCTAGGCAATTTGCATACTTAAGAATTGGGTTCATCTAACATCTCAGTAGAGAAGATGATGACTGCATTTATGAATCCTCTTTGCTTCAACATCAGGGTGTAGGACCATCAGGGGGCCTGGCAGCAGGTGGAGAAGCAGTTCTAATCTAGCAGGACCTGGGGTCACTGCCGCCAGCTTCCACCAGAGTGATTCCACTTTATTTGGTTTTGGATATTTACACTTCCACTTAAGATTTCTTTTGGAGAAAATGTTTCACAGCTTTAAAAAGTTTGAAAAGCACAGGCTTAGATATTTAGAAATGTCCAGCCGAACCCTTGCCCTATAAATCAAGTTAGTCTACCTGCTATCCCACAAAACAAGCCTCCAACGCTGGAGGCACTGGGGAGCAACTTTGGTCACCTCTGTCAGCTCAGGCATCAAATCCAACACTTCCTCCAGACTCAGCCATCGCTCTCTCTGCTCCTCAACCCTGCATGTGAATACTCTATTCCCTTGCCCTGGTAAAGGCTTCCCCTGCTCTGTCTCACTCTGGTCTCCAACCATCTAGCATCTAGTCAGATTGTCAAGAACCTCACTCAAAGACAGAGAGGCCTTGGGACACCTGGTGGCCTAGTGGGTTAAGCATCTGACTCTTGGTTTCAGCTTGGGTCATGGTCTTGGGGTTATGGTCTCAAGGTCAAGGGATGGAGCCCCAGCCCCACATAGTCAGGCTCTGCACTCAGTGGGGAATCTGCTTCCCCTTTCCCTCTCCCCTATCCTTCCCCCTGCTTGTGCACCCTCTCTCAATAATAATAATAATAATAATAATAATAATAATAAATCTTTTAAAAAAAAGATAAGGAGCCTTCTTGAGGCATAAATTCTCCAAAGCTACTTGACTTTGTGGCTGTTTGTCCAGGCCTACATAATATGGTGTTCATCTTTCATTTTAGTGCTCTTGTCCAGAATGGAGTCACCCCTGTTGGCTGTTCCTTGCCTTAGATTCATCTCTGCTGCCACATTTTCAGAGAGGCTGATTAGCAGCCTTCTATCAGAATTGAGTCATTGGGTCCTTAGAATGTTTTTCCCCCATCAGTTTCATGGTTGTCCCATTTTAAATAAGGAAATGGTGACCACTTGGGTGTCCTGCTTCTGTTTGCTATCTCCCACCATGCCTGCCCCAGGGAAATAGTATAGGGAAAGCACTGTGCTTCAGTGTAGGAAGCAATATTTTTTCATCTCAACCTGGATGGCATTAAGGGTGGTTCCTCAGAGCTACCGATGGAGTGCCCAAGAAACTGAAAGTTTTACAGGCAAAAGTTAGACTTTGAATCAGGAAGACTTGAGTTCTTATCCCAACTCCACCACTTCCTACCTGGTGACCCAGAACACCCCTCCTGAGCCTCTGATTGCTCATCTGTAACTTAAGGATAAGGATACCTAACTCAGAGGATCATTATTTATCTTCTCTTTTCCTTGAGCCCCTTCCATAGCTCATAGTAGGTACTGCAAGTGCTACAGCTACTGTTGCAGAGGACTTCAGTTAGATATGGAGAATCATGTTCTGTGGTCCCAACTCTATCTATATGCCAACTTGATCTAATTTCCTACTGTGGTGATTAATGGGCTCACTGAAATTTTGTTTTATCTTACTAGTTCTTAGTGTTCATGACATTTTCACCGCTGATGGTATATCGATTCAATTCTGCAGAATATGATAGTCATTTTTTTCATTTAAAGTATAGTTGTCAGTCACAATGACTCTTTGCTTAAAACACTACTGGCATGTCATTGCGTTTCCACTGAAATCCAATTTGGGGCATCTGAGTGGCTCAGTTGGTTAAACAGCTGCCTTCAGCTCAGGTCATGATCCTGGGGTCCTAGGATGGAGCCCCACATGGGCCCTCACTTATCAGGGAGTCTGTTTCTCCCTCTCCCTCTGCCCCTCTCCCTGTTTATTCTCTCTCAAAAAATAAAAATCAAAAAAAAATCTAAAGTCCACAATTTAAGATGGCCTGCTGTACCTGCCAGATCTGGCTATACTTTCTCTCAACTTAATCCTTCTGTCATGTTTTTCAATTGCGTACTGTCCCCTCCAGCCATTGAGTCCTTACCTGTAGCCCTTCTGCCTAGAGTGCTATCCTATGCCACCTTTTGCCCCACCCCCCTTCCCCACTGGCGTTAACCCAGTTATTTGCCCAGATCTACTTCCTCCCTCTCTTTGGCTTTGTATGGTAGGGGACTGACCCTTGCCCACTCCATTTCCCAAGCTTCCTTTCCAATTGGTTTCTAGCTGTATTTGCTCAGTGGAAAACATTGGCAGAAAATTAGAGGGCAGAGGAAGGTAAAAAGCCAGGTAATCTGGGCAGCCCCGGTGGTGCAGCAGTTTAGCACGCCTGCAGCCCAGGGCCTAATCCTGGAGACCTAGGATTGAGTCCCATGTCAGGCTCCTGCATGGAGCCTGCTTCTCTCTCCTCCAGTGTCTCTGCCTCTCTCTCTCTGTCTATCATAAATAAATAAATAAATCTTAAAAAAAAAAAAAAAAGCCAGGTAATCCCTCACTCCCCAGTTTGTGAAGCTCCTTTTAGCTTCTGTAGTTCTAGCATCTGCAGACAGCCCCTTCCTCTGTGTTGGCAGCTCTCACCACTAGCCCTGGTTCCAATGTCACCCCAAACCCTGAAGCACCTGCAGCTTTTTGCTGCTACCAGTCTCTGAGTTATTTCACTCTCCTGTTTGCTCTTCATGCCCTAGTGATTCACAACCCATCTCCTAAACTAAATCTCCTCTAGTGAGCTGCCTGGTGTGGTGGACTTTGTTTTCTTATCTGAACCCTGACTGATAAAAAAAAAAAATCCGTTGTTTGAATCTTAGCTCAATTTACTTTCAACGGGAAGGCTTTCCTGACCTCCCCTTCTCCTTTCACAACCGACAGCAACTAGAACAAATTTCTCATTATACAATTTCATAGCACTATGTACCTCTCCTGTGTAGAATTCATCCCAGTTTTAACTTCATATTTATCTGTGACTATTTGGTTAACTTGTCTCTGCCATAAGAATATAAGCTTCATGAAGATGATGACCATGTCCTTCTTTGAGGGGGTCAACATGATTTTCTCAGTATCTAAAACAGTATCTGGTACATATTATGACCTCAATGAATGAATGAATCCTCTCAAAAAGTTTTGTGATGCTAGGAACCATTGTTAAAAGAAGTGTTTTTCCCTAAAACCTTGGAAAATACTGCAGTACCATCTACCAAGTTTCCTGTACAGTTAGGCATGGCCCTTGTAAAGGAGATGAAATAAATATCAAACAGTTGAACTACCCTAATAACAATGAGAAATGTGTTGAACAAATCACCTGTTTCACAGTTGTAACTGACCACATCGTTATAGAGAATGGCCTTAGGGACTTTAACAAACTTGTCTTAATATACCAGAGCCTGATCTTGCCAAGAGTGTATAATCACTGGCTAATTAACTGAACCAAGACTAGGCCAAGTTGGATGGACCTAGAGGGTATGATACTAAGTGAAATAAATCAGACAGAGAAAAACAATTACCATATGATTCCACTTATATCTAAAAAACAAAACAAATGAACAAACAAAAAAACAGACTTTTTTAAAAGATTTTTATTTATTTATTCATGAGACACATAGATTTTGTTTATTTATTCATGAGAGACACAGAGAGGCAGAGACATAGGCAGAGGGAGAAGCAGGCTCCATGCAGGGAGCCCGGTGTGGGACTTGATTCCGAGACTGTGGGATCATGACTGAGCCGCAGGCAGATGCTCAACCGCTGAGCCACCCAGGCATCCCAAAGACAGACTCTTAAATACAGGAATAAATTGGTGGTTGCCAGAGGGGAGGTGGGTGGGGGGATGAGTGAAATAAATAAGTGGGATTAAAAGGCACAAATTTCCAGTGTTAAAATAAATAAGTCACAAGGATGAAAAGTACAGCATAGGGAATATAGTCAATAATACTGTAATAATGTTGCATAGTGACAGATGGTGACTATACTTATAGTGAGCAATGAGCAAGCAAGGAATTGTCAGATCAATATGTTGTATACCTTAAACTAATATAAAATGGTATGTCAATTATATTTCAATTAAAAGAATAAGTTAAGCAATATGAGGGATTTCTAATAAAACAACAGATTCAGCATACACGTTTGCCTTCACTTCCTTCTGAAATTTCACTAAATGGGTTGTAAAGGAATAAAAAAAGCAAATATCTAAAAGTACACATACACACATACACATATATACACATACACACACATATATATACTCTTATACAATAGTATAAGAGCCCATAGAAATCAACAAATATATAACTGTTTGGAAACTAGAAAACAGAGAATCTAAGTGATTGCAAGGAAGAAAGCCAATTAGGAACAAGCAGATTCATTCCACTAAACCTCTGAAAATTTCAGTGGTAGAAGATAGTAGGCCTTTAAGCACAGGGGGAAGGAGGGCCTGAAAAAACATGGAGATTAGTTGAAAATGTGTAGAAGAGGAATTAGACCTCCAGATGGCCTCCCCAGCCCAAAAGCCAGCTGACAGCATCTTGCTCCCTCCCACCTTCCAGCAGAAGGTAGGAGGTTCACCTGATGGAGAGATTTTTCTCACGGAGGCTTTGGTCTCAGGGATGCCAGACCCAGCTGAGATGGGATAAGGCATGTGCTGAAAACAAGAGCCCAAGGTAGAGACTGCATAGTATACAGTAAATTATCTCAACACTGGCAGCTGAACTTACACATACCAGATGGGAAATTAGAGAGCTCTGCTCTGGGGAAATTCAGTAGTTCAAATGAAAAGTCCAAGAGCATCTGACACTAGAGGATCCCCACAACATAAAAGGCTAAGTTTCTGCGCACTCACCCTGCAGTGAGCAGGTAAATCCACCAGCCCTGTGCGTAATCAGCTTCTGAGACTCTTATTCCTAAATACTTAGGACAGATAGTCAAGGGTATCTAGACACTGAAGGAAAGCTCCTTCTTCTTCTTCTTCTTCTTCTTCTTCTTCTTCTTCTTCTTCTTCTTCTTCTTCTTCTTCTTCTTCTTCTTCTTCTTCTTCTTCTTCTTCTTCTTCTTCTTCTTCTTCTTCTTCTTCTTTTCTTTTTTAAAGATTTTATTTATTCATTTATGAGACCGAGAGAGAGACAGAGACAGAGAGGCAGAGGGAGAAGCAGGCTCCATGCAGGGAGCCCAACATAGGACTCCATCCCGGGTCTCCTGGACCACGGCCTGAGCCAAAGGCAGACACTCAACTGCTCAGCCACCCAGGTGTCCCTGAAGGAAAGCTTCTAACAAAAAAGACAAACACAAAAGCAAATAAACAGGGGGGAAAAAAAACACAGATGAAATAGGGACAACGTAGAGGGCAAGAAAATAATTAAACAAATAGACAATACTTTTGAAGAGATAAGCTAGTGTATCATGAAAAAAAAGAACACATCATTGCTGTGATAAGCAAAGATTGAGAAAACATGAATTTTAAATTTCTTTATCAAAATATATTCAATAGAACGATTAGAAGATAAGTTGAGGAAATCTCCCAGCAAGTACACTAAAAGAATCAAAGAATTACAGTTAGTAATACTGTGTTATACACTTGAAATTTGCTAAAAGAGTATATCTTTAAAATTTTCATCACAATGGGATGCCTGGTGGCTCAAGTCGTGATCCCAGGGTCCTGGGATCAAGTACCCTCATTGGGCTCCCCATAGGGAGCCTGCTTCTCCCTCTGCCTATGTCTCTGCCCCTCATATGTGTCTCTCATGAATAAATAAATAAAATTAAAAAATTTTTCATCACAGGAAAGAAGTGTGTAGCAATGCATGGTGATGGGTGTTAATTAGATTTATTGCAGTGATCATTTTGTGATCACTTTGTGTTATACATGTGAAACATGTGACATTATATGTTAATTATATCTAAATAAAAATAAATGAGAAAAAATTTATGGGAAAAAGAGACAAAGAAAAATTGGAGAGACACAAGAAAATTGGAGAGTCACACATGAGTCCTAGAATCTTCAACAACTAAATGACATAAATAGAGAAATAGGGGGTGGTGGTGGAGGAAATATAAATTAAGAGACCCACTAACCAAATACGATGTGGAATCTTGCTTTGGACTTCAAGCCAGTTGTAATAAAATATTTAAAAAATTAACAGAGAAATATGAACATGGACTTAGAATGACATGATATTAAGAATTATTGATAACATTATTAATGTAATAATGGTGTGTATAGTTATGTAAAAAAAAAAAAAAAAAAAAAAAGGCCTTTTTGGAGTGCCTGGCTGGCTCAGGTGGAAGAGCACCTGACTCTCGATCTTCGCATCCTGAGTTGGAGCCCCATATTAATATAGAGATCACTAAAAAAATAAATAAAACTTAAAATAAAAGTTCTTATCTACTTGAGATACATAGTGAAGTATTGATGGGTGAAGTGGCATAATGTATCTGGGATGTGCTTTTGCTTTATCATATGCTTTTTTAAAAAGGTAAAGTATTAATTGGAACTGGGTGATGAACATGTGGGGGTTGCTATACTGTCCTACTTTTGCACAGTTTTGTGATTCCTATAATAAAGCAGAAAAAAGTTAGAGGATCATTTTATGTTTTTAATTTTTATTTAAAAATTTTTTTATTTAAATTCAATTTGCCAACATATAGTATAACGCCCAATACTCATCCCATTACATGCCTTCCTTAGTGTCCCTCACCCAGTTACCCCATCCCCCTGCCCTCCTAGAGCATCATTTTAAACGTCTGACTAATAAGAATTTAAGAAAGTGAAAGCAGGGATCCCTGGGTGGCACAGCGGTTTGGCGCCTGCCTTTGGCCCAGGGCGCGATCCTGGAGACCTGGAATCGAATCCCACGTCGGGCTCCCGGTGCATGGAGCCTGCTTCTCCCTCTGCCTGTGTCTCTGCCTCTCTCTCTCTCTGTGTGACTATCATTAAAAAAAAAAAAAAAAAAAGTGAAAGCAGAAAAAATAGAGCAAAAGAAATCATCAAATAAAAAATTCAAGAAAATCTGCCAGATCTAAAGAATGTGGATTTCTAAACTAAGAGGGTTCCCTGACTCAGGACTGGAGAGGGAAGGTAAGTCCAGAACATGTGTCCTTACAGAAAGCAAGCAAGCCCTTACAAAGGTAGGGGCATGTCCAAAGGAACCTGATGGGAGCCCCCAATAGCCAAACCTGGGACAAGGTAAGCACCAAAATAAAGATGAACATAGATTATAAGTCGTAGAATAAAATAAGAATTCATGATTCTGTATGACAGAATTAAATAAATTAATTCACAGGGAGAAGAGAAAGCTCTTTTACATAGTAGAATTACAATTAAGAAAAACAGTGAAGGGGGCAGCCCCGGTGGCGCAGCGGTTTGGTGCCGCCTGCAGCCCAGGGCCTGGAGACCCGGGATCGAGTCCCACGTCGGGCTCCTGCTTCTCCCTCTGCCTGTGTCTCTGCCTCTCTCTCTCTGTGTCTCTATGAATAAATAAATAAAACCTTAAAAAGAAAAAAAACTGTGAAGGGATGATGGAAAAGGAAAGCATCTTTTTTTTTTTAAAACTAATGAATCATTTATTTGAACAAGATGAAAACTTCTCTGCATTGTTTCCTTTTATGCAGTAAATGGAATATTTAAAATATTTTGTTTTCATCTTTTTCAACAGAATTAATTTCAATCTGGTTCTGGGAGCTGCTTCTCATTTTAGGATTCACAGAGGCACTCATTAAAGCCAAAAGGGCGTACTTGAATTATGGTTAGTCATTCATTATTAGTGACCACAGCAACACAGGGTAAAAACCCTGTAGCTCTTCCCTCCCACATCTTTCTTTCCAAGCTAGCTGTAGCCTTGTTTGTAGAAGCCCCTCTATCATCAACTTCATCATTATCTCCTTTAGTCAGGAACCTGATGTCTTCATTATTTTTTCATGAGCTTTGATTACTCTGTGAACTAACTATTGGAATGTCTCATTGTTCAACTTTAAAAACAACTATTTCACCAGCTTTACTAAGGGTGTCCTGAAATTTGTCAGGAACAGAAGTTCTCTTCTGTGAAAGGCTGGCTTCATACCAGTATTGGTCAATACTTGTCCGTAGTTGCTTTCATGAAATTTTAATACAAATAGATTTACCAGAGGAATACTATGCCTTTTACAATACCACATGCCCCACAATAGCTTAAAAGTTGAATAACACATAATATTACATTTTTGCAAATCAAGTAATGAGAAACGGCAAATTGATTTATCTTGTCTATCATGATTTAAGAACATGTTATAAAATTTGTATATTAATTAAATTATAATTGTGTTAATTTAATCTTTTTGAGTAATCATAAGTGGTACTTTCTTGAAGACATTTCTCAGTGGTTTTTATAATGTGTTTGAAATATGAATTAACATTTTAATTCGGATTAAAACATGAAGGCAGGCTTTTTCTGAACGTAAAAAAGGCTGATCGGTTTGACAAAGAGGACTAGGTCTTTAGGTTATTTTGTAGATATTTTCCATAACTGGAACATGATATATCTGCAGCTTCAAGTTTTGACAAAAATGTATTTAAAGCATGTATTGATTAAGAACACTTTACTGAAAAAAAAAAAAGAAATGGCTAAAGTGCAATGAAATTAAGATTGATACTACTTACCTAACTGCAATTCCAAAAGATTAAATTTAATGCCTTTAAGTGAAAGAGTAGCAAGTATAATGAATGGTTATTAATGAGCCTTGGTAACATCTTTTTAGTAGATTTTCCAGAAACAGAGAAAGTGAGTGACTCTAGTGGCTGAGTGACAAATTCCTTTGTAAATTAGAAGATTTTCTAATTCAATGCTTGTACCAGACTAAAGGAGAAGCTAGTCCAGTTGATAGGTCATTCAACATCAGTTTAATGATTTTTGAAATATAACTTAAAAGGAATTCAAAACTTATTCAGCATTGCAATAGCAGCAAATTCCTTCTGTTATTATCTACTTTTAAAATGTGATAAGATTTTTTAGCATTTACATTTATTTAAAAAAACAAGGAATATAAAACCCTATTTTGTTCCAGCAATAAGTCATATTAGTCAATGAATCATGAACTAATTGAAAAAAGAAAGCCCCATTAATCTCATTAAGAAAGATACATTTCTATTAAAAATTGCTTTTTATGTTTAGTGATTTTTTAAAAAGATTTATTTATTTATTCACGAGAGACACACACAGAGAGGCAGAGACACAGGCAGAGGGAGAAGCAGGCTCCATGCAGGGAGCCCGATAAGGGACTTGATCCCAGGACTCCAGTCCCGGGACTCACACACTGGGCTGAAGGCAGGCCCCAAACCGCTGAACCACCCAGGGATCCTCCTGTTTAGTGATTTTATATCAAATATTGCATTATATTATTGTATATTAATAGGAGTTATAATTAATCAAGTCAGAACAATTTTAACACCTAGAGAATCGTCACAGAAAACAAGATAAAAATTTACAAACTCAATTTGTACTAATACTTTTGTTACAAAGAAATATGACATGGTAATTAATAAAAGATTTTGAATGGGGGGCACTTGGGTGGCTCAGTTGATTGGACTTCTACCTTTGGCTCAGGTCATGATCCCCAAGTCCTGGGATCAAGCCCCAGGTTGAGCTCCCTCCTCAGCACAGAGCCTGCTTCTCCCTCTACTTCTCCCTCTGCTCCTCACTCTGCTCATGCTCTCTCTCTCTTCCTGTCTCTCTCAAATAAATAAAATCTTAAAAAAAAAAAGAGATTTTAAATAGGAACTAAAAGGTTACAGTAGAAATTCTGTGTAGGAATTAGAAGGAAGGGAAAGATGTAGAATCTTCAAATGCTAAAGAACTTTAGCCTTTGTTTTTGTTTTTAACCTATGATGTGTGATGGTAACTAGCCATTTTGGCATTTATATTGTTTTAGATATATTTAAAATTTAAGGTGGCCATTTTATTTTAGAATGTTTATACTTAAAATATATTAGAAATTATATCTGTTTCAACTACACAAACTTATACTAAAAAGTGTTTTAGGGTGTTGTGAACAAAAGACTAACAGACTGGCAAAGACTTGATTACCACAGTTGTAGGTGATTCTGATATGGATGATCATAGGCTGGGTCTTAGGTCAGCTCCACCCATTTCTGGGATATTCCATGATGACTCATTCTAATCAGGTTCCCTTTGTTTCACTTTATACACTCAGGGAGGAGATCTTTAAGTTCACCTACTATAGGTTCAAAATATATCAATTCCTCTATTATATTATATGGACCTTGTGATAACCATCCACAGTAAGAGGAGGGGTGTGTTTGCCCAAACACACTAACTTATAGTATCCATCTTTCTGAAAGAATTCTCTATCAATAGACTTTTTTTTGTGATAATCTTGGCTATGATTTTTTTTTAAGATTTTATTTATTTATTCATGAAAGACACAGAGAGAAAGAGGCAGAGGGAGAAGCAGGTGGGGAGCCTGCTGCGGGAAGCCGGATACGGGACTTAATCCCAGGACCCCAGGACCATGCCCTGAGCCGAAGGCAGACGCTCAACCACTGAGCTACCCATAACTTTGGCTATGATTTAATTATATCAACTTGGGCAGGTCAGTTCACCCAGATCCCTGGGCCCAGTTTCTTCATCTGTAAAATCAGAGAATCTACTAGTTCTTTTAGATTCCCTCAAATTCTCCAATTCTTTTGTTTAATTAGTGTGTCTTAAAAAGTTCTGGAAAACACTTAAGCAATAGTGTATAGTAATTATTCCAATATCTTTTCAAATTATTTTTCCCATAAAACATAGAATAACTGGGTTTAATAACTGGGTATTATTGCTAAATTTTAAAAAGTGAACCTAAAATGGAAAGCGTAAAAGATCCGTTGAAAGCATTGTTCTAACATCTTAAACTCTGAAATTTGAAAAGTAGACTATACCGTCTCCTGAGTGCTAACAGAGGCAATGGATGGTGTCAGTCTGGCCATTGTTTTAAATTCCAGACCCACAGTTCATAGAATTATATCGCACTATAAGTGCTGATCTAATACAGCTTTGGTATCAAATGCCTTTTTGTATTTAACTATGGGCAGCAGGTCATTGCGTAGCCTACATAAACTTTAAAGGAACTATTTATTTTGAAGCTCTAGTTATAATGTATGGTAATGCAAGTTGTTTTAAAAACCTTTCAGAATAAATGTTGTAATCCTAAATCACATTTGTCTCTCTAATCAGAGTCATCCTAGCTAAGAAATCTTACGAAATGTGTAACAAATTCTTAGATAACACTACAAGGCTATGTTAGAGTTTTAAAGGAATAGCCAGGATCTTTTTGTTCTGGGCAGAATAAAAGTTCCTTTATCTGTTCTGTGAGGAGTTGGCAGTTTACTCAAGGGCATTTCTAACTTTTCAAAATGCAAAATTTCAAGCATGTTGTCTACATTTAAAAGTATGTGTATTTTTCTCTTGTTCTGCACAACGGTTCTTGGCAATAGATGAAGGTGCTAATGTTCGTCACATTTTACAGAAGAAGCTGAAGCAGATAGATTGAGGCTTTCTCTCATTCACACAACTTCTTAGAGACCATCTAGGAATGAACTTGACTGAGCCCTACTGGGAGAAAGTCATCTGGTCCTGGCCTGGAAGCTAATACTTCCTGGCCAAGAGACTTTCCCTTAGACCCAGGAGACCAAAAGTTTGAGGAGCTCAGTGTGGTGAGTGTGTTCCCAGAGTTCTTCCCAATAAAAATCCCTTCTTGTCTCTCTTGTCTATGCTTTTGGCTTTTGGATTGTTGACATTCTTGGGCACTACTTTGTTGATGGCAACCCAGAGATCAGTGCTTTCGGATGCCTGCACCGACTCCAAAGTCTGGATTTTAGGAGCATTTCTCCTTAATAGGATAATGTGGTAGCTTGATCCACTGAGATTAGTTTATGTTTTCTGCAGTAAGGAAAAAGGTACAAATTTATTTCTCTTGGTCCCTGATATAATCCTCCAAGCAGCCTGGGTGATAGTGGTACTTTTGTTCCTTGAGGGAATTAAAAGGCTTTTCCTCACCTAATTGCCCCAAAATCCAGGTTCCTACAGGTGTTGGAACTGAGGTGTTCCAGAGACAGAGGGACTCCAAAGACTGAAGGGGGCTTGAGTGGAACAGCTGCTCCGATGTGCCCCACAACGGACAGTACTTTTTTTTTTTTTTTTTAAGATTATTTATTTAGGGATCCCTGGGTGGCGCAGCGGTTTGGCGCCTGCCTTTGGCCCAGGGCGCGATCCTGGAGACCCGGGATCGAATCCCATGTCGGGCTCCCGGTGCATGGAGCCTGCTTCTCCCTCTGCCTATGTCTCTGCCTCTCTCTCTCTCTCTCTCTCTCTCTCTCTCTCTCTGTGACTATCATAAATAAATTTAAATTTAAAAAAATAAAAAAAGATTATTTATTTATTTGAGAGAGAGAGAGAAAGATAGGGAGAGAGAGCATGAGCAAGGGAGGGGAAGAGGGAGAAGCAGACTCCCTGCTGGGATCCCTGGGATCATGACCTGAACCAAAGGCAGATGCTTAACCAACTGTGCCATCTAGGTGCCCCTGGACTTTTAATAGGGATAGGGAGTAGCGTAGGAGTGCTGAGGACCAGAGTGAATACTAAGCGCTGTTGACTTTGATGCACAATGGAAATTTCCTGTGGCTCTGCTTGGCACTCAAGGTAATGGAAGGAATAGGGCCACTTGCCTTTGAACAGGGCCTGCAGGCTTGGTCAATGAATAACAAGGCTCTTCCATCATTTTCTGGCATCATTTGTCCTACCCCATCCCTACTCTTCGAGTATCCAAAGGAGGAGAAGAAAATTCATACCAATCAAATCAGAGATGACAGCTACCATTCACTGAGCATTTACCACGTGACTTGGCACAATGCTTACTTAGGGCAATTCATGAAAAAGTTCATGAGGCAGAATAGTTTGATTACAAAATTAACTGTATCTTTTGTTCAAGGCTGTAGGCTTATCAGCAAAGAATGAGAAGAATTTTTCGATATCTCTTCCAACAAAGGAGCCCAGGCATTGTGTTCTAAGCTACCTTTCTCTTACCCTCTGGAAGGAGTCAAATGACTTTATAAGGTCTAAACAAGTGGAAACCTAAGCCTCTGTGTGGCCTGAAAAATGTTTTAAGAGAATTTGAATTAGATGCCCACACTTAAAAAAAACAGGGGGTTTCCTACAAACAAAAAATTTGAATCAAGTATCTCTTGAAAAAATAAGATTTGGAAACAGTCAGTCTCTTCCATGACAACAATCAATGAGCTGAGTTAGAGTTCCCATTTGAGGCAAGTATGTTTTTCCCAGTGTGCCACAGTCCCCAATATGCCTGAATATTTTCTATGAGGCCGATTCATTGAAAAATATACCTACCTGGCTCCTATGGACATTTGAATTTTTGATCTCTGGTCTGGATCTATTGAAGGGAAAATAACTGGATATTTCTAGATCCTTGAGGGAGACTAGCCCAATCCCAGATGTGATTTCCTTAAATCTGGACAAGAGGACAGGATCTGGGGCCTAACCATAGGTGCATGTGTGTATAAAGCCTTCTAAGTAGTAGTATTCAATGAATAGCTGTCATATATTGCTTTGTAATAAAAATTAGATCATGTTGTTTAAACTGGTATTTTCTATTTATTGAAGGTATAAAAGAATCATAAACATCTTGAGGGATAGTACAGATAGACTTATAGGTGATACAGGAACTAATACACCATCAGTGTATTAGTTCCTGTGGCTGCTGTGACAAATTACCACCAAGTTGATGGCTTGAAACACTAGAAGCTTATTTTTTTATGGCTTTGGAGTCCAGAAGTCTGAAATCAAGGTATTGGCAGGGTTGTCCTCACCCTGAAGGCTCTAGGGGCGAATCCTCTGTGGCCGCTTTCAGTTTTTGGTGGCTGCAGGGTTCCTTACCTTGGCTGCATCCTCCAGCCTCTACCTCTGTCTTCACTGGCCTTCTCTGTGTCTCAAACCTCCCTCTGCCATTCTTTATAAGGACACCTGCCTTTAGAAGGCCCACTCAAATAATTTGGGATGATCTCATCTTGATATCCTTAACCTAAATATAGCTGTAAAGACCCCTTTTCCACATAAAGATCCATGTACAGGATCCAGCTGAACCCAGCATTTTGAGGGCCACTGTTTAATCTACTACACTAGGATAAATGATTTTCTCCTTAAAAATAATTTTTAAAAAGGTGTAGTCATTGGGACGCCTAGATGGCTCAGCAGTTTAGCATCCGCCTTTGGCCCAGAGTGTGATCCTGGGGTCCCGGGATCGAGTCCCACATCAGGCTCCCTGCATGGAGCCTGCTTCTCCCTCTGCCTGTGTCTCTGCCTCTCTCTCTGTGTCTCTCATGAATAAAAAAATAAAATTTAAAAAAAAAAAAGAAAAGATTGAGAAAGTATGTTCTTTAAAAAAAAAAAAAATTGGTGTAGTTGACTGAACTTTCCAGGTCCTTTTTTTGTTTGGCTACAGGGTGGGCAGACTGAGCCGAAGGCAGAATTCATCTTGAGTCACTGAGTGGCTGCAGGGCCTGGGGTGTGGGGTCATGAAATACTGGCCACACACCTAGGAGACATGTGCTGTGGGCTCAGCTGCCTGCACTTGGCTGTCCGGAGGAGGTAGTGGTGAAATCACAGCATCAGGGCTAATGACCTCTCTCCCCAGGCTGTGGGATTTGGATTACAAAACTCTGTTGAGGCTTCTTTGAGAGTGAAACAACCTCCACTCACGCACTGTCCAAGTTTTCTAAAAAGCTGACTTCAATCAAAGGTATTTTGTTTGGCAGACAAGAAAGGGCTATTTTAACAGATCTCTTATTTATTCTACCTCCAGAATTATGCATTTAAGGGTTAGGTGTGGTTGGCACTTGGCTCCTTTTCAGATTTCTGGAGTTACCCTGACCATCTAAAAACTGGATCTTAAAAATATCCAGGACCAAACAATCTAGGGCCTTTATTGGTGATGAGACCATGTGGAGGGCACCTGAGAGGCAGAATCCTAAAGGGGGCATTTCCTGCGCTCTCCAAAGTTACCATACACGGGAAAGTTACAGAGCAGTTAATGTTTCCGAGGTGCTTACTTTGGGCCGGGAACAGGGCTGGGCCCTTGGGATGGACTACATTTATTATTTTATTTAAACATTATAAAACCCCTTGAGGCATAAACAAATATTATCTCCATTTTACAAAGGAGAAAACTGAGAAGTTAAGTGGCTAGCAGCGTGGCTGGTGCTCAAAGCCTGCTGGGATGGTTCTAAAGACCGCGTTCTGAATCACTGTCCGTGTCTCTGAATCCATTCCTTGTAACACTGTGAAGTGAGTACAGTGTCTCCAGGGTTCTTCCATCCTCTCTGCTTTTTGTTTTGTTTTCTTTCTGAGGCGGGATGGTGTGGTAGAAAGTACACAGAGTTTTTCTTCCCTCCAAATTTTTATTGAAATTCTGAGTGGTTAACATAGAGTGTAACATTAGTTTCAGGAGTATAATTCATTGATTCATCCCCCACATACAACACCTAGTGCTCACCCCAACAAGTGCCCTCCTTAAGCCCTGTCACCATCTAGCCTATCCCTCTACCCCCCTTTAGCAACCCCTAGTTTGCTATCATTCAGAGTCTCTTATGGTTTGCTTCTCTCTCTCTCTTTTCCCTTCCCATGCGTTCATCTGGCTTTTTCCCTAAATAAAAGTAAATGTATTTTTTAGGCTGTCTAATCTGTGTTTAAATCGTGGCTATGTGAACCTAGACAGGCTAACTTCTCTGAGGCTCAGCTTCCTCGTTTGAAAATGGTGATTATAAGAACTACTTCCAGGACCGTTGTATGTATGGATTAAACAATTCAGTGTAGTGGCAGCTGTTTTGCCCAGACCACTCTTTCAGGACCCTCCCTCCCTTGCTGCTGACTGTTCACAACTGAGCCCCTTCCAGAACCTGCCTTCCCCAATTATACTGCCTCCCCAGAGTCAGTGGGTGACCCATAACTTCTGTTGGGTGGAGAGACAGGGCACAAAGGCCTGGGGCTGGCCCCTTGCCTCAATTTAGGGCAACTCTGAGAGACCATCCCAACTCCAGAAGCTCCTGGGTTGGGGCAGGCTGGCTGAGGCCTCTGCTGCCCTGGCATCACCATTCCACTTCCTCCTCTGCCCAATACCACGTCCTCATCTCTCTCAGGTATTGGTGCTGAGGTCACCTCCCAGTGAACCTTCATCCTAGAGTCTGATTCCTGACCTACAACAGCTAATGTTTACACAATGTCTGACACATAGTATGCATTCAATAAATTCTTTCCCGGGTACCTACTCACCTCATGTGTATCCTACAGCAATGTCTCATCACGTGAGAGCTTGTTGGGCCTCTGACCACCTCTGTCTCATCAAAATTTAGCAATCCCATGTCTCAATGCCATGGAGAAGCACCTTGTTAAAAGCTGGATAGTCATGGGTTGGTGCCTCTTTTTACCTGGATGGAGGCTGTATAATCTCCGAGGCACACTAAGCATTCAGAGGGTGAGCCTGATTCCAGAGGAGGCCTAGTTACACCACGTAGGTAGTTGCCTACGGGCCGGGACATAAAAGGCTTTCAGTGAATGTTTGCTATTGATGACGTAAGGCTCCTACTGACCCTGAAGAATGGTCCCTTCAGTTTTCAGAATTCCAAATAGATGGAATTCACAAACTAGATACAGACACTCTCTTAACACTGAGTGCTTTGAGAACTTCACAACATTTGGAATTTCTGCACCATCAGCAACATGCCTGAAAAATCTAAGCACCATGGCCTAAAAGCTACAGGGCCCAAAGAGAACAGGGAGGAACAGCATCACACAGCTAGCAGCACACAGCTCTGCACCCTGAGGACATGCTGGCAGGGCCTGTGTCCAGCCCAGGCTGGGGACTGTGTAGCCAGGAGGGAGATGCTGTTTAAGGCAGCCCTCTGCCTTCTCCTGGGGGCAGGCTCTGGGCTTTGCACAAAAGCTAATGAGCTGTTTTACCCACTGGTCACTGCCCGGCAGGAGCAGAGCCATAAGAGCCCTTGATTCTCCACTGTATTGGCAAGTAATATGAAGATGGCCTTTGATTTCTAGAAAGATGCTCTAAAGCCAATGGCATTAGCCTGTTATTTTAAAGGCATTGTGGTATTCTTCTGTTGAGGAGTATCTCTGAGCATGTCCCTTACCTCAAGTCACTACACCTCCAAAAGTAACCATTATCCTGATTTCTAAAAGCAGGGATTATTTTGCCTGGTTTTTGATCTTTTTATATATGGAATTATACAGGGTATATTCAGTAGTGTCTGTCTTGTTTTGCCCAATATTATGTTTGTGAGATTCATTCATGTTGCTGAGTTATAGTTTCTCCATTCTCATCACCATATAATATTCCATTCCACAACTTTTTTATCCATTTTACTGTTGAGCATTTTCATCTCATTGGCTGTAAATTAGTCATGTGAGGAATCTCATTTGCAAAGAAATGTAGGAAAAGAAATCTCATTTGCCAGGAAATATAGTATGTTATCTACAACAAAATTAGGGTATAGTTACTAAGGAAGAGGGAAGAATAAATATGGTATAGGCAAATAATTATCTCTATTACCACATAACTTCCTCCCTAAAATGTTTAGATTGCCTGCAGGTAGTGGGAATATGGAAGGTAATGGGTGTTCTACATTAAAAAAATTTTGAGAGTGCTTGGGTGGCACATGTCGGCTAAGTGACCAACTCTTGGTTTCAGCTCAGGTTGTGATCTCCAGGTCCTGAGATGGAGCACCGCCTAGGGCTCTGCACTTAGCGTAAGGTCTGCTTAAGACTCTCTCTCCTTCTCCCTCTGCCTGTCCCACCCTTCTCACTCTCTCTCTCTCTAAAACTAAATAAATAAATCTTAAAAAAATGTTTTGTCTACTGTTTTATATTAAATATATTACTGTTCTAATTCCTCACACAGAAATATAATAAAAGCTAACTTTATTGATGATCTGCCACATGCTAGGCCTGCTCTAAACAGTCTAATATATAGACTCAAAGCAAGTCTTGGAGGTAGGTGCTGCTGTTCTCTCCATGTTAGACTCAAAGCAAGTCTTGGAGGTAGGTGCATGCTGTTCTCCATATACATGGGGAAATTGAGGCACAAGGTAGTTAAGTGACTTGCTCAGTGTCATCCATTTAACAAGTGTTAGAGCCAGTGTTCAAATCCAGGGAATCTACCTGACGGTCTGTCCTTCACCTCAATGTTGTATTGCCCCTCCCAAAGATTAAACAGGAAAATAAAAAAGAACCCAAGTGCTGCTAAAGATGACAATACCATTCTCACTATTTTCACAAATATAAGAGCTACAATTGTAGTACCTTTCATATTATTTTGATGTGCTCTCTATCGGGTGAGATTGCTGACTGCAGGCCTCCTGCACACACCGCTAGAAAGGAACCATGCCCTCCTGAAATCAACTGTGTCCCCACCCAGGGGGGCAACAGGCCTGGGCTCTGCTTACTTTTAAATGCATTTGACACCCCTGGCAGCTCTGGCCATCATCAATACCACTTAACATATTTCCAAGGAGTCTGGTATGTTTGGGAGTGCCTCCTTGCCTCAAACTAAATTGGCCAATCCACAGGGTGAGTGCTTGAATCTATGCTAGGCTGGTTTGAACCTGTTCTGTGTACATAAGAATGAAAAATATTAGACATCTGTCACTTATCCAATTAAGTCCTACATTTAGCTTATTAATAGAACTAAGAGCCTAACCTAAGTCACCTGACTCCTTCAATAGATGCTGTTTCAATGGATTTTGCAGTCCCTCTGATACCAATATCCTTATATCTGCCTTCTTGTTTCTTTGAGTAATTGCATTAAATAAAATCTCATGAGCAGAAATTGCACCAACTCTAACTGGTGACATTTGAGTGTTCCAATGCCTCTAGAAAGCCCTGTTCAGTCTGGCATTGAGCCATCTCCAAATGGAAACCCATTTAAAAACCCATTTTCGGGATCCCTGGGTGGCCCAGCGGTTTGGCGCCTGCCTTTGGCCCAGGGCGCGATCCTGGAGACCCGGGATCGAATCCCACATCGGGCTCCCGGTGCATGGAGCCTGCTTCTCCCTCTGCCTATGTCTCTGCCTCTCATTCTCTCTCTCTCTCTCTCTCTCTGTGTGACTATCATAAATAAATAAAAATTAAAAAAATAAAAATAAAAACCCATTTTCCTGGCAAGAGACAATGGAAGGGAATGGAATGGAATGGAATGGAATGGAATGGAATGGAATTGAAACTACACTAGTGTGATATTAAAGAGGCCTAGGGGAAAAAAAAAAAGAGAGGCCTAGGATCTGACAAAGGTAAGAGTTTGTTTGCTAGAATCCCAGGTCAGGCAATGTAAATATTTTTCCTCTTTGGATGTACTATGGATTGATTTGAGGTTAACTTGGTTTAAATTCTGGCAAGTGGAGTTGGTGGTTTCTTATGTTTGGATTTTGTTATCAAAATCCCTAAAAGTAGGGACGCCTGGGTGGCTCAGCGGTTGAGCATCCGCCTTCAGCCCAGAGTGTGATCCTGGGGTCCCGGGATCGAGTCCCACATCAGGCTCCCTGCATGGAGCCTGCTTCTCCCTCTGCCTGTGTCTCTGCCTCTCTCTCTGTGTCTCTCATGAATAAAAAAATAAAATTTAAAAAAAAAAAAGAAAAGATTGAGAAAGTATGTTCTTTAAAAAAAAAAAAAATTGGTGTAGTTGACTGAACTTTCCAGGTCCTTTTTTTGTTTGGCTACAGGGTGGGCAGACTGAGCCGAAGGCAGAATTCATCTTGAGTCACTGAGTGGCTGCAGGGCCTGGGGTGTGGGGTCATGAAATACTGGCCACACACCTAGGAGACATGTGCTGTGGGCTCAGCTGCCTGCACTTGGCTGTCCGGAGGAGGTAGTGGTGAAATCACAGCATCAGGGCTAATGACCTCTCTCCCCAGGCTGTGGGATTTGGATTACAAAACTCTGTTGAGGCTTCTTTGAGAGTGAAACAACCTCCACTCACGCACTGTCCAAGTTTTCTAAAAAGCTGACTTCAATCAAAGGTATTTTGTTTGGCAGACAAGAAAGGGCTATTTTAACAGATCTCTTATTTATTCTACCTCCAGAATTATGCATTTAAGGGTTAGGTGTGGTTGGCACTTGGCTCCTTTTCAGATTTCTGGAGTTACCCTGACCATCTAAAAACTGGATCTTAAAAATATCCAGGACCAAACAATCTAGGGCCTTTATTGGTGATGAGACCATGTGGAGGGCACCTGAGAGGCAGAATCCTAAAGGGGGCATTTCCTGCGCTCTCCAAAGTTACCATACACGGGAAAGTTACAGAGCAGTTAATGTTTCCGAGGTGCTTACTTTGGGCCGGGAACAGGGCTGGGCCCTTGGGATGGACTACATTTATTATTTTATTTAAACATTATAAAACCCCTTGAGGCATAAACAAATATTATCTCCATTTTACAAAGGAGAAAACTGAGAAGTTAAGTGGCTAGCAGCGTGGCTGGTGCTCAAAGCCTGCTGGGATGGTTCTAAAGACCGCGTTCTGAATCACTGTCCGTGTCTCTGAATCCATTCCTTGTAACACTGTGAAGTGAGTACAGTGTCTCCAGGGTTCTTCCATCCTCTCTGCTTTTTGTTTTGTTTTCTTTCTGAGGCGGGATGGTGTGGTAGAAAGTACACAGAGTTTTTCTTCCCTCCAAATTTTTATTGAAATTCTGAGTGGTTAACATAGAGTGTAACATTAGTTTCAGGAGTATAATTCATTGATTCATCCCCCACATACAACACCTAGTGCTCACCCCAACAAGTGCCCTCCTTAAGCCCTGTCACCATCTAGCCTATCCCTCTACCCCCCTTTAGCAACCCCTAGTTTGCTATCATTCAGAGTCTCTTATGGTTTGCTTCTCTCTCTCTCTTTTCCCTTCCCATGCGTTCATCTGGCTTTTTCCCTAAATAAAAGTAAATGTATTTTTTAGGCTGTCTAATCTGTGTTTAAATCGTGGCTATGTGAACCTAGACAGGCTAACTTCTCTGAGGCTCAGCTTCCTCGTTTGAAAATGGTGATTATAAGAACTACTTCCAGGACCGTTGTATGTATGGATTAAACAATTCAGTGTAGTGGCAGCTGTTTTGCCCAGACCACTCTTTCAGGACCCTCCCTCCCTTGCTGCTGACTGTTCACAACTGAGCCCCTTCCAGAACCTGCCTTCCCCAATTATACTGCCTCCCCAGAGTCAGTGGGTGACCCATAACTTCTGTTGGGTGGAGAGACAGGGCACAAAGGCCTGGGGCTGGCCCCTTGCCTCAATTTAGGGCAACTCTGAGAGACCATCCCAACTCCAGAAGCTCCTGGGTTGGGGCAGGCTGGCTGAGGCCTCTGCTGCCCTGGCATCACCATTCCACTTCCTCCTCTGCCCAATACCACGTCCTCATCTCTCTCAGGTATTGGTGCTGAGGTCACCTCCCAGTGAACCTTCATCCTAGAGTCTGATTCCTGACCTACAACAGCTAATGTTTACACAATGTCTGACACATAGTATGCATTCAATAAATTCTTTCCCGGGTACCTACTCACCTCATGTGTATCCTACAGCAATGTCTCATCACGTGAGAGCTTGTTGGGCCTCTGACCACCTCTGTCTCATCAAAATTTAGCAATCCCATGTCTCAATGCCATGGAGAAGCACCTTGTTAAAAGCTGGATAGTCATGGGTTGGTGCCTCTTTTTACCTGGATGGAGGCTGTATAATCTCCGAGGCACACTAAGCATTCAGAGGGTGAGCCTGATTCCAGAGGAGGCCTAGTTACACCACGTAGGTAGTTGCCTACGGGCCGGGACATAAAAGGCTTTCAGTGAATGTTTGCTATTGATGACGTAAGGCTCCTACTGACCCTGAAGAATGGTCCCTTCAGTTTTCAGAATTCCAAATAGATGGAATTCACAAACTAGATACAGACACTCTCTTAACACTGAGTGCTTTGAGAACTTCACAACATTTGGAATTTCTGCACCATCAGCAACATGCCTGAAAAATCTAAGCACCATGGCCTAAAAGCTACAGGGCCCAAAGAGAACAGGGAGGAACAGCATCACACAGCTAGCAGCACACAGCTCTGCACCCTGAGGACATGCTGGCAGGGCCTGTGTCCAGCCCAGGCTGGGGACTGTGTAGCCAGGAGGGAGATGCTGTTTAAGGCAGCCCTCTGCCTTCTCCTGGGGGCAGGCTCTGGGCTTTGCACAAAAGCTAATGAGCTGTTTTACCCACTGGTCACTGCCCGGCAGGAGCAGAGCCATAAGAGCCCTTGATTCTCCACTGTATTGGCAAGTAATATGAAGATGGCCTTTGATTTCTAGAAAGATGCTCTAAAGCCAATGGCATTAGCCTGTTATTTTAAAGGCATTGTGGTATTCTTCTGTTGAGGAGTATCTCTGAGCATGTCCCTTACCTCAAGTCACTACACCTCCAAAAGTAACCATTATCCTGATTTCTAAAAGCAGGGATTATTTTGCCTGGTTTTTGATCTTTTTATATATGGAATTATACAGGGTATATTCAGTAGTGTCTGTCTTGTTTTGCCCAATATTATGTTTGTGAGATTCATTCATGTTGCTGAGTTATAGTTTCTCCATTCTCATCACCATATAATATTCCATTCCACAACTTTTTTATCCATTTTACTGTTGAGCATTTTCATCTCATTGGCTGTAAATTAGTCATGTGAGGAATCTCATTTGCAAAGAAATGTAGGAAAAGAAATCTCATTTGCCAGGAAATATAGTATGTTATCTACAACAAAATTAGGGTATAGTTACTAAGGAAGAGGGAAGAATAAATATGGTATAGGCAAATAATTATCTCTATTACCACATAACTTCCTCCCTAAAATGTTTAGATTGCCTGCAGGTAGTGGGAATATGGAAGGTAATGGGTGTTCTACATTAAAAAAATTTTGAGAGTGCTTGGGTGGCACATGTCGGCTAAGTGACCAACTCTTGGTTTCAGCTCAGGTTGTGATCTCCAGGTCCTGAGATGGAGCACCGCCTAGGGCTCTGCACTTAGCGTAAGGTCTGCTTAAGACTCTCTCTCCTTCTCCCTCTGCCTGTCCCACCCTTCTCACTCTCTCTCTCTCTAAAACTAAATAAATAAATCTTAAAAAAATGTTTTGTCTACTGTTTTATATTAAATATATTACTGTTCTAATTCCTCACACAGAAATATAATAAAAGCTAACTTTATTGATGATCTGCCACATGCTAGGCCTGCTCTAAACAGTCTAATATATAGACTCAAAGCAAGTCTTGGAGGTAGGTGCTGCTGTTCTCTCCATGTTAGACTCAAAGCAAGTCTTGGAGGTAGGTGCATGCTGTTCTCCATATACATGGGGAAATTGAGGCACAAGGTAGTTAAGTGACTTGCTCAGTGTCATCCATTTAACAAGTGTTAGAGCCAGTGTTCAAATCCAGGGAATCTACCTGACGGTCTGTCCTTCACCTCAATGTTGTATTGCCCCTCCCAAAGATTAAACAGGAAAATAAAAAAGAACCCAAGTGCTGCTAAAGATGACAATACCATTCTCACTATTTTCACAAATATAAGAGCTACAATTGTAGTACCTTTCATATTATTTTGATGTGCTCTCTATCGGGTGAGATTGCTGACTGCAGGCCTCCTGCACACACCGCTAGAAAGGAACCATGCCCTCCTGAAATCAACTGTGTCCCCACCCAGGGGGGCAACAGGCCTGGGCTCTGCTTACTTTTAAATGCATTTGACACCCCTGGCAGCTCTGGCCATCATCAATACCACTTAACATATTTCCAAGGAGTCTGGTATGTTTGGGAGTGCCTCCTTGCCTCAAACTAAATTGGCCAATCCACAGGGTGAGTGCTTGAATCTATGCTAGGCTGGTTTGAACCTGTTCTGTGTACATAAGAATGAAAAATATTAGACATCTGTCACTTATCCAATTAAGTCCTACATTTAGCTTATTAATAGAACTAAGAGCCTAACCTAAGTCACCTGACTCCTTCAATAGATGCTGTTTCAATGGATTTTGCAGTCCCTCTGATACCAATATCCTTATATCTGCCTTCTTGTTTCTTTGAGTAATTGCATTAAATAAAATCTCATGAGCAGAAATTGCACCAACTCTAACTGGTGACATTTGAGTGTTCCAATGCCTCTAGAAAGCCCTGTTCAGTCTGGCATTGAGCCATCTCCAAATGGAAACCCATTTAAAAACCCATTTTCGGGATCCCTGGGTGGCCCAGCGGTTTGGCGCCTGCCTTTGGCCCAGGGCGCGATCCTGGAGACCCGGGATCGAATCCCACATCGGGCTCCCGGTGCATGGAGCCTGCTTCTCCCTCTGCCTATGTCTCTGCCTCTCATTCTCTCTCTCTCTCTCTCTCTCTGTGTGACTATCATAAATAAATAAAAATTAAAAAAATAAAAATAAAAACCCATTTTCCTGGCAAGAGACAATGGAAGGGAATGGAATGGAATGGAATGGAATGGAATGGAATGGAATTGAAACTACACTAGTGTGATATTAAAGAGGCCTAGGGGAAAAAAAAAAAGAGAGGCCTAGGATCTGACAAAGGTAAGAGTTTGTTTGCTAGAATCCCAGGTCAGGCAATGTAAATATTTTTCCTCTTTGGATGTACTATGGATTGATTTGAGGTTAACTTGGTTTAAATTCTGGCAAGTGGAGTTGGTGGTTTCTTATGTTTGGATTTTGTTATCAAAATCCCTAAAAGTAGGGACGCCTGGGTGGCTCAGCGGTTGAGCAGCTGCCTTCAGCCCAGGGTGTGATCCTGGAGACCCGCTATCGAGTCCCAAGTCGGGCTCCCTGCATGGAGCCTGCTTCTCCCTCTGCCTGTGCCTCTGCCTCTCTCTCTCTCTTTCTCTATGTCTCTCATGAATAAATAAATAAAATTTAGTCCTATTATATTTTAACACCCCTGAAGCAAGCATCTGTGTTAGCTTTCTACATTAAGAAGCAAGAAAATTCATTACTCTGAGAGTCCTGTAGTTTTTCCACTCGGGATTCTTTTTGGCATTAAGCTAAATTTCATTTTTCACTTATCTGCTCTCTGTTGCTTGGAAAGAAGTTCTAGATTCTCCTCAGGACGCTGACTTGTTTTCTCTTGCTCCTCAGGGTCATCGGGCTCCCTTTGCCCCACTCAGATTGACCTTCCTGAACACCTGGCCACGCCCCTGAATTTGGGCCACAGGCTTGAGTGGGAAAGAATGACCATTAAACATTTATGAGTCTGGCAGGCACTTTCACTCAAATATCCAATTAAAACTCCAGAACAAATCTCTAGGTCTGGCATTCTTTCAGATAAGGCAACTGGCATTCCAAATAATTAACTAACTTTCCCTAGGTCTCAGGAAGCCAGACCCTGGACTTGGAACCTGGTTTCATAATGGCCTTCTCCCCTGTCTCCCTAAAACTACCAATTTGTTCTGATCCAAGAGATGCAACTGCCTCATTAGTATCTCCTGCCTCACTATAAAGATGGAAGAGCTATAATCATCTATGCAAATTCTTACCAAGGGGCTGCCATCCCTTCTGAAAAGAGACCTTTTGAAGATTAAGTGGAGCACTAATAATACCCTGCAAAGTAATTAAGTATGATGCGTTTCTCCTCCTGGGTCTCTTTGCATTTTAATTGGACAGAAGTTTAAGTCAAGTGAGTGAAACTCTGAGACCTCAGTGAGTCCTGAGAAGCTTTCAGAGGAAATGGGGGTGGGTGGGCTTGATTAACCTTTTAAGGGTCATTCCAATCCTGCTGTTTAAGGAGTTTTAGCCTCCCAGTCCTGGACTGTGGCTCCGTTGCCCACCCTTGCTGCTGCTTCTACCCCTACGGTGAGGCTCCACCTCAGCTCACGGTCTGGACTTCTGTGTGTTTGTAGCATCCTTGTCCACAGTCCCTCTTCCTCACTTTATGTTCCTAGCTCTTTCCAAAAATATAATTCATAACCAATCATCTTTGACTCCTGTTTCATATTTAAAGTAAAATTGTCTATTGTATATCTACGTATGCCTCACATTATCATGCAATTGCTTGCATGTTCTCTTTCTTCCATTGCACTTGAGAGATTCTTCAAGGGGAGAACCAGTTCTTTCAGCCTTGTCTAACTTCACCAAGCTCACAGAGTTATAGATGCTATTTTTTTTTCTGTTTCTTAAATACACCATGCTTCTTCCCACTTCAGGACCTTTGTACTTACTGTACCCTTTGCCTCGAAAGCTGTTCACTTGGTAGCCTCCTTCTCATCAGTAAGTCCCAAGTCAGATGACACCTCTCTGAGAGACTTCTGTCATTCCCTATAAAGAAGCCACCAACCTTCAGCCACTCATCACACTCATTTGTTTTATTTTCTTCATAGTACTTAATATCTGATGTTATCAGCTTTATTTTGGTCTCTTGAAAAAATCTGTTGTAACTATAGAGAACAGGGACCTTGTCTTGTTTATTACTACCCCCTACCACCTATAACAGCACCTAGCACTTAGGAAGCAATAAATAAATATTGACATAATACATGAATGAAGAGTCATACTCAATAAATGTCAGTTGAATGAATGAACAAATGTATTATGGAGTTTGGTTCTCCTTCCTCTGGACACTCACATCCATACATTTCACATAGCAAAGTTACTATCTCCCCTGTGTTGCAGTTGTCCTATTTCTCTGGGTAGGCCAGGAGCCGAAATAAATTTATCTGTGTATTTTTCCTACCACCAGCAGAGTGCCTTTCTCATTGTCATTGCTCAGTAAATGTCTGAATCACTCCTACCATTTTCTGATGTTTAATTTAGCCTGAGAATGCCATTTGGGTTCTTACCCATGATGCAGCCAACCTGGTACTCTGTCTTTATGGATAAGTATGTTCATGGATGTGATAATCATTGCACAAGGAAGAGAAGGTGTGCTGTATGGCCAAATCCCTCTAGTCACGTGCTGCGAGCTGTCATGACAGCAATTTGCCCATAGATAGAATAGTCTACAATGTCAATTGTCTCGTCTCCAATAATATTGTATTGACACTTTGAGTTTCAACAGCACATCTTTAAAGATATCTTTAAAGGACAGCCTCAGTGATGCCTGGAACCCTGGACTCCACTGTGACTTAGCAATCAAATCCATCTATAACTGGAACTTGGGGGATGCCTGGGTGGCTCAGCGGTTGAACGTCTGCCTTCGGCCTAGGGCATGATCCTGAAGTCACGGGATTGAGTCCCACATCGGGCTCCCTGCATGGAGCCTGCTTCTCCCTCTGCCTATGTCTCTGCCTCTCTCTGTGTTTCTCATAAATAAATAAACAAAAATCTTAAAAAAAAACTGGAACTTGGATTATTTTCCCACTAATGCGTTTCTTAACTTGTACTTAGGCCAAAATTCATCTGCCATTTTTACTTTGCATAGTTTATACCTCTCATTCTCACATATCACTCCCTATAAAAATTCAGTATCATTTTCAAATTTAGAGATTTTACTGTGCACTCTCTTTTCCAAAATATAATAAATCATTAAATCAGATTGGCCTACGATTGATTCCTCAGGAAATACCACAATATACATTATTACCCTATTTGATAATGTTCCTTCCCTATTACCTTGATATTATTCTTTATCCATAATAAATCCCTCTGCTGAATCCTGGGGTAACCCAATTAAGCTATTGGTGTGAACAAATTTCAAAGATTTTTTCAAGAATAAAATGCATTCATGATTTCCCCTTTCCCTATACACTTATTTTCCTTCTGAAAGAATTTCATAGATCAGTCAAACATGATTTATTCTTACAAGCCAAGTTGGTTTTTCACAAATTGACAAATATGACAAATAATCTTTTTCTTTTTCTTTCTTTCTTTCTTTCTTTCTTTCTTTCTTTCTTTCTTTCTTCCTTCCTTCCTTCCTTCCTTTCTTTCTTTCTTTCTTTCTTTCTTTCTTTCTTTCTTTCTTTCTTTCTTTCCTTCTTTCTTGAGCATGCACACACACAAACCAGGAGGAGGAGGAGGGGAGAGACAGAGGGAAAGGGAGGGAATACCAAGGAAACTCCATACCCAGCATGGAGCTCGAGGTGGGGCTCGATCCCATGACCCTGAGATCATGACCCAAGCTGAAATCAAAAGTTGGAAGCTTAACTGACTGAGCCACCCAAGTGACCTGGTAGTCCTGTTTTTAATTCACAATTCCACTAGTGTGTGGATATCTCCCTTTTAGAGGCTTGATCCACTCCCTTATTCCTTCAGACCAGGCAAATAATGATTAAGTCTATACCTCAATTTTCAGACCTTTTTGCTAACATGGGAAGCAGGTACAATAGAACATTTTTTAAAAAATCACTGGGCCTACCTTGTTATTTTTAAAAATTATTTACTTTATAATAAACATTGCTGTCCATGTGCACATTTAGCTATTAGTAAATGTGTGGCAAAATCAGAAAAAATCTAATCAAAATCACCATGTTTTCAGGACACCTGGGTAACTCAGTCTGTTAAGCAACCAACTCTTTGGTTTTGGCTCAGGTTGTGGTCTCAGATCATGAGATTGAGCCCCGAGTCAGGCTCTGCTCTCAGCAGGGAATCTGTTTGAGATTCTCTCCCTCTCCCACTGCCTTCCACCCATGTACACACACACACTCTCTCTCTCTCAAATAAATAAGTAAATAAATAAATAAATAAATAAATAAAGTATTTTTAAAAAATCATCATGTTTCCAGCACCCATTGAAATAGTTCTCAGAGGGTTCATTTCCTTTTCCTTTTCTCTTTTTTTCTGGATTTGCCACCTAATTGATCCTGTCATCATCTTCTCATCCAAATATTGTTACAGCTCCTTCCTTAGGTTACATATACATATTTTTACTTCCTTCCCTAACTCACTAACTCTGTATTTAGTTTCATTGCTTATAGCCAGTAGTTCATAGTAATGAATTTAAGCTTGAAATACTCATGTAGCCTTTACTTTATGGTCATCAATGTCACTATTAACGAGTTTTAAATGGACTTTAGTGCATTATTCCTTTTTTAAGAACTTGAAATGCTGTAACTCTAAAAGAAGTTTAAACCCATCTATTATACTCTAGCATACTTCTTTGAACAATTTAAGCAAATAAAACATTTAATCTTTTTCCTTTATTCTGCTCTCTCTGATAGACCCAGTACTCTTGGTTTGTTAATAAGGCAAATAAATTCTCTTTTGAAAGACGTGATGGTGGTGTACTTGTGCTTGGAGTCATGACTAGAAACTCTAAGCTTCCAAGTGACAATTTTAGAGAATGCTCCTTTAACCTTCATTAATTGCAAACTAAACAGATCTATGAAGCTAAACCTCCAGGAGTAGATGTTCAAAGCTTTTTAGTGTTTTTAAGTCATTGAATACAATCTTTGAGTGGATTTGGTTGTTTGTTTTTCTTTAACAGTTATATTGAGATATAATTCACATACAGTAAAATACACTCTTTATGCCACTTCCATAAACAACCACTAATCTACTTTTGTTTCTCTAAATTTCTCTATTCTAGATTTTCATATAAATAGAGTCATATAGTAGTATGTGGTCCTTTGTGACTGATTTGTTTCATTTAGCATAATGATCTCAGGTTTGGCTACATTGTAGCAATGTATCAGTACTTTCATTCATTTTTACTGCCAAATACTATTCCAGTGCATAGATACACCACATTTTATTTGTCCACTAATCATTTTATGGGCACTTGGATTGTTTCCATCTTTTTGCTGTTAAGAATTATGCTGCTATAACATTTATGTACAATTTTCTCTGTGGATATATGTTTTCATTTCTCCTAGGCACATATTTAAGAGTGGAATTGCCATGTCATGTGATAATCCTATGTTTAATCATTTGAGGAAGTGCCAGACTGTTTTCTAAAGTGATTGTGCCATTTTACATTCTCACTAGCAGTGTACAAGTGCTCTTATTTTTTTATGTACTTTCCAAAGCTTGTTGTTATCTGACTTTGATTCTAGCCATCCTAGTGAGTGTGAAGTGGGATCTCATTATGGCTTTGATTTGTATTTCCCTGATAATAATGATGTTGAGAGTCTTTATGTGTGCTTATCAGCAATTTGTATGTTTTCTCTGCATAAATGTCTATTCAGATCCTCTACCTAATTTTGAGTGTTTTTATTATTGAATTGTAAGTGTTCATTATATATTTTAGATATAAGTCCTATTATACAAAAGTTTTGAAATTTGTTGATGTGCACTTTACCTATTTTGTTGATGTTGTTGTTCTTGCTTTTGACATCATATCTTAGAAACCATTGCCAAATCTAAGGTTGTAGAGATATGCCCATATGTTTTCTTCTGAGAGTTTATGGTTTTTGTTCTTACATTTATCTTTGATCCATCTTGACTTAATTTTTATATATGTTGTAAAATAAAGGTCCATTCTTTTACATGTGATTATCCAGATGCCCCCCAACACCATTTGTTGAAAAGACTATTCTTTCCCTATCAAATGGTCCTGACAACCTTGTTGAAAAATTTCAACCTTGTTGAAAATCAGTCAACTATAGATGTATGCATTTATTTCTGGACTCTCAATTCTATTCCATTGATTTGTGTCTGCCTTGTGACCATACCATATTGTCTTGATTACTGTTGTTTTATAATAAATCTCGAAATTGAGAATGTAAGTCCTATTTTATTTTTCCTTTTCAGAATTATTTTGGCTATTCTGGGTCCCTTACAACTCTATTTGAATTTTATAATCAGCATGTCAACTTGCAAAAAAAAGTCCTTTGGAATTCTGTTAGAAATTGCATTGGCTCTATAGATTAGTTTGTGGACTATTTACATTGTAACAATGTTAAGTTTTCTGACTTACGGAGGTGGGAATACTTTCCCATTTATTTAGCTTTTATTTAATTTCTTTCAAGAATATTTTTGATTTTCAGAGTATGAGTTTTGCACTTCTTTGTTAAATTTATTTCTAAGCATGTTATTTTTCAGATGCTATCATAAATGGATAGTTTTCTTATTTTCATTTTTAGATTGATCATTGTATATAGAGACAATTGATTTTTATGTTTTTTTTTTTTTTAATTTTTATTTATTTATGATAGTCACAGAGAGAGAGAGAGAGGCAGAGACACAGGCAGAGGGAGAAGCAGGCTCCATGCACTGAGAGCCTGATGTGGGATTCGATCCCAGGTCTCCAGGATCGCGCCCTGGGCCAAAGGCAGGCGCCAAACCGCTGCGCCACCCAGGGATCCCCGCTGTGCCACCCAGGGATCCCTGATTTTTATGTTTTAATCTTGTATCTTGCAACCTTGATGGATAAATTCACTCATTAGTTCTCAAAGATTTTTTTTTTTATTTATGTATATCAGAGAGAGAAAGAGAGGCAGAGACACAGGCAGGGGGAGAAGCAAGCTCCATGCTGGGAGCCTGATGTGGGACTCGATCCCGGGACTCCAGGATCACGCCCTGGGCCAAAGGCAGGTGCCAAACCGCTAAGCCACCCAAAGATCCCCTCACTCATTAGTTCTAATAATTTTTTAGCACTTTCTATATACAAGAGTATGTCACCTGAGAATATAATTTTGTTTGTTCTTCTATAATCTGGATGCCTTTTCTTTTCTTTTTCTTTTTTTTTTTTTTTTGCCTACTTTCATCCATATTTATAAGAGATACTGCCCTATAGTTTTCTTTTCGTGTTTGTCTGCTTTTGGTATTAGAGTAATATTGACCTGATAGAATGATTTGGGAAGTGTTCC
Source organism: Vulpes lagopus (assembly GCF_018345385.1). Lineage (NCBI taxonomy): Eukaryota > Metazoa > Chordata > Mammalia > Carnivora > Canidae > Vulpes > Vulpes lagopus. Next base: position 37,504,510 of record NC_054832.1, read on the forward strand.
CTCCTCTTCTGTTTTTTGGGAGAATTTGTGAAGAATTTGTGAAGAATTTGGATTTATTCTTCATCGAATGTTTGGTAGAATTCCGTAGTGAAGACATCTGGGCCTTGGTTCTACTTTGCAGACATTTTAGGGAGTTACTGATTTGATCTCCTCACTTGTCATAGTTCGATTCCAATGATTGTCTGTAAATGTTGGCAGCAGATGCAATTCATCTACACTAGGGTTGTGAACCACAATGAGTGTGGCTGGCTGCAAGACTTGGAAGGAAAAAAAAAAAATCAGTCAGGGGTCAGCAATTTGTGAATCAATATGAGCCAGAATGTGCATTAGCAGGGAAGTCAGGACCAGCCCTGAAACAGAGCCAGTAGGACAACAGATCCCAGAGGGAGGAGAAGAACCAGGAGGTATGTAAATCTGGGAAGGGGGAAAAAAGAGCAATAAAAGAAGATGCAAACTAAAGTTTAGGCAGAAAGATCAGAGCCCAGCAGTGAAAATGGAGATATTGCCTGGTACTGCACCACCCTCAGCTGCAACCCAGGAGTTTTTCTGAGCATGTAGTGAACTGGAACCATTCCCTAAGCTTGATGCCCTGAGATTCAAGAATGCAGACATGTGGGGGCTTTCTGACCACATTGGGGAATGAGAGAAGAGGAGAAATGAAGTAGCAGGAGAATTCTAAAATGATCTGTATAATCCATTCAAGACATATCCTAGACCCCAACCCCTTTAACTATGACAGAGAACTACCAAAGAAAACAATTAATTTTTAAAAAATATTTTATTTATTTATTCATGAAAGACACAGAGAGAGAGAGAGAGAGGCAGAGGGAGAAGCAGACTCCCCACAGGGAGCTTGATGTGGGACTCAATCCTGGGACCCGGGATCACACTCTGAGCCAAAGGCAGATGCTCAACCACTGAGCCACCCAGGCATTCCAGAAAACAGTTTAATTTAATATTAGTATATATAATTTAAAATCCATTCTCAAACCATACATGACTATACCAAACAATGCACAATTAGACTGACATTTTATACGTCCCAGAAGTGAGAAATTATTTTCTCATATTTTGGAATATAAAAGCTGAGCCATTATTCCAAATAATTCTCTTCCAAAAAGCAGGGTAACATGAGTCTATTAAATAAATAAAAGAAGTAAGATGGAAAATATTTCTGATCACATATTTGATTAAAATATTTAGTATTGTGTATCTAGAAAAAGACAATCCCTTGAGGAATACAAATTCCAAGTAAGATGGGGTTTATTTTAAAGAGAGAAAGCCACAGCTATGCTAATAATCCCTTTTAAGATTTTGTGGATAACATGAGACCCACAGTAGTATCTAACATAAACATGTAAGGAGATTTGAGAGAAACACAACAAAAATAAACTGTGAGAATCACCCCTACAAAGTTTTCTCCACCCTCTGGCTCTTTTTGCATCTGAAGGAAAGGACACAAACTCCAAGAAAGTAGAAAAAGATAAAGAGAAGAATCAGACAAGTGAATCTGTAAACTATCTCCTTACAGTAAACACCATATTAATTAATAGATGTACAGATAGACTGATGATTTGATTTGTTATTAAATTAGTCAGGACTCTTTTAGTTTAAAGTCTGGAAAACCAACACAAATAAGCTTAGCTCCAAAGGTAGCTTGTTGGATCCTATTAGATTCAAAGTCTAAAGGATGAAATGGAACTGGAGGCTACCCATCACTTTCTTGCTCCTTCCATCTCTTGGCTCTGATTTTTTCTTCTTCTCTGAAGGTCACATATCTGTCACACACCCGTAATTGAGACTCTAACAATTTTTTTCACTATTGTGGCTGCAGTAATTTCTTGAACAATTTGTATTCTGCAGGTTATTCTCCACATTATCGTTAGAATTGCCTCTCTGAAATTCAATTCTGGTCATGACACACTCCTGTTTATACCCTTCTATTACCCCCAGGACAAAATCCAATGACCCAGGCACATAGCTGCAATGTGATTTATGGCTTGGCCTCTAGGAACCTCACCAGCTCTTTCTTGCCACTTACCTTGCACTGCATATACTAATCACCGAACTAATCAGTGTTCCTCTCTCATGACATGCCCTTTTACATCTTCATGGCTTTGCACACACTGTGCCTTGACCCGAAATTCCCTTCATTTTTGGTTTCCACTCCCTATCCAATGAACACTCATTCTCTAAAGACACTGTCTCCTTTAGAAAACTGATGAATCCTTCAGGCTGGTTTGGGTGTCTCTGCTAGGCACGTCCAAGCACCTTGAACTTAGTTTAATTATATCACTTTATTGTAATTTTCTCTCCTCTTCTAGCAAACAGTAATTTCTCTGAAGACAGAGTTCTTGTCTCAGCATAATATCCTGGGAAGAAGAGACCCATAATAAATATTTTAAAAACATAAATGATACTCTAAAAACCATACAGAAATCTAAAGCCCAGGAGGCTAATTACAGACTCAGTCTTTCAGAAAATTGAATAAATAATATATGGAGCAAATTTGAAAAATATTTCATGGGACACAGAAAATTGATAAAGAGATAAAAATGAAATAATGAAATTGAGTATCATAGATATAGAAAGCATTTGGCCTGTTGTTTCTCATCTCCCAGGTGTATTTTTCCTTTTAGAAATCTTTCATCCCACACCTAGTGTGGCTATCAATCATTTGACCATGCCCCCCATCTCTGCTGTGAGAATGGTCATGTAACTCAGGCTGACCCTACTCCCTTAGACCTGGAAATGGAGCCAGTGAACCAGGAATAGGAACGTGCTCCCTTGATCTTGCCTGACTCAATAGGGCCAATTAGCATTTTTATGAAGGGTCAGTATGGGTCTCTTTTGGAATCTTGAATCAAGAGCTGCCAGGGGGCACTTCTGCTGTCAAGTAAAGCAAGCCCACCTGAGAACTAAGCCAAAGTAGAAAAGGGATTGCTGAAAAGTAGAGAGATGGCCTTTGACTTACAGTTTTGAACCATTGCATCCCAACATATATGAAATCAGATTTCACAATCAAACTCACAATCATGTGAGATCTAACTTTTTTTAAAAAAGATTCATTTATTTATTTTAGAGAGAGAGAGATTGAGAGTGGGGAGAGGCAGAGGGAGAGGGAGAGGGGCAAGCAGGGTCCTCACTGAGAGTGGAGCCCTACTGATGGGTCTTGATCACAGGACCCTGGAGATCACAACCCCAGCTGAAATCAAGAGTCAGTCACTCAATGGACGGCACCACCCAGGCACTCAGTGAGACCTAAGTTTTTATTCATTTGTAATCATGGGACAAAGATTGGTAACTGGAAGTAAAATATAGCATGTGTCAAGCTCTGAAATGTAGAACTGTCTGAGTTGAGGCGTAGTGAGAATTCTGTTCCTACTTGAGTACTGAACATCTGGGTTATAAGGTAGACGCAAATTAGACCATCATCTATTGTATTTTGGAAACTTGATCACATGCCTCCTGTGGCTAGTGCTTTAATGGCAGCAGAAAATGTCAAGATATTGGAGTTAGTGAATGACTTTTTGATGCTTTTATTTATTTATTTTTTTTAATTTTTATTTATTTATGATAGTCACACACAGAGGGAGAGAGAGAGAGAGAGAGGCAGAGACATAGGCAGAGGGAGAAGCAGGCTCCATGCACCGGGAGCCCGACGTGGGATTCGATTCTGGGTCTCCAGGATCGCGCCCTGGGGCAAAGGCAGGCGCTAAACCACTGCACCACCCAGGGATCCCTGATGCTTTTAATAATATCAAGAAAAATAGCCTTCATTAAACAGTTAAACATATAATTAGCATATGTTCCAGCAATTCATTCCTAGATACTCTAAAGGATATGAAAACATGTTCACAAAAACGTGTATATGAATGTTTGTAACAACATTATTCATAATAGCCAAGAAGTAGAAATAATCCAAATGTCCATTGACTAATGAGTGGATAAACAAAATGTATATGCAAACAGTGAATATTATTCAGCAATAAAAAGAAGTGAAGTACTAATGCATGCTCTAACATGGATGAACCTTGAGAATATTATGCTGAATAAAAGAAGCCAACCATAAAGGACCATGTAGTGTATGATTTCATTTATATGAAATGTCCACAATAGGGAAATCTATAGAGGAAGAATGTAGATTAGTAGTTTCCAGGGCTGGGAGGATGGAGTACTGGGAGCTGAGAGAGTGGGGTTTCTTTCTGGGGTAATGAAAGTGTTTTGGGATGCTTGGGTGGCTCAGTGGCTGAACGTCTGCTTTCAGCTCAGGGCATGAACCTGGAGTTCCGGGATCGAGTCCCACATCAGGCTCCCCGAGAGGAGCCTGCCTCTCCCTCTATCGATGTCTCTGCCTCTCTCTGTGTGTCTCTCATGAGTAAATAAATAAAATCTTTAAAACCAAAGTGTTTTAAAATTAATGTGGTAACGGATGTACAACTCTGTCAATATACTAAAAGCCTTTGGTGTGTATACTTGAAATGGGTGAATTATGTGGTATAGAAATGATAATCTTAATGAAGTTTTCTTTTCTTTTCTTTCTTTTTTTTTTAAGTGCGAGCTCTGGCCTCAACAACAGGCAGAAAGATGATACCATATGGCTTTACTGAGAGACCCTTTCTGCCTGTAACCTGCAGTCTCAGATACCCAAGAGTCAGCTACTCATACACATTGGAGTAGTCTAAGAGTGCTATACGGTACTTGAAGCTGAAGCTAACATTAGTGAGAGTAAAGACAGAAGATGAGGAGTATGGTGGAAGATAAGACTGGCAAGGGTAGAAGCTTGACCCCTGATCCTTACCTAGACACTTCCTGCTGTTACCTCTCTGCTGGACAAAAGCAAGAATAATTCAAGTGCTAAGAGAGAACCACATGATGTAATCCAGAGGAATATTATGGGTCTTGGGGTTTTGGGCCACACTGAGGGACAGAAGGTAGAAAGAATACAGTTAAACCAAGGACTAGGGGGATGGGGGGAGAGGGGCAAGATTGCGGAAGAGTAGGGTCCCCAAGTCACCTGTCCTCAACAAATTACCCAGAAAACCATCCAATCATCCTGAAAATCTACGAATTCGGCCTGAGATTTAAAGAGAGACCAGCTGGAACGCTACAGTGAGAAGAGTTCGCGCTTCTATCAAGGTAGGAAGACGGGAAAAAAGAAATAAAGAAACAAAAGGCCTCCAAGGGGGAGGGGCCCCGCGAGGAGCCGGGCTGAGGCCGGGGCGAGTGTCCCCAGGACAGGAGAGCCCCGTCCCGGAGGAGCAGGAGCTGCACCGACCTTCCCCGCGGAAAGGCCTCCCGGGGAATTGGAGCAGGATCCCCAGAAAGGCGGGGATGCCCTCGGGCTCCCTGGGACAGTAACAGAGGAACTGCGCCCCGGAGATGCGCCGAGCTCCCTAAGGGCTGCAGCGCTCGGCGGGACCCAGAGCAGCTCGGAGGGGCTCGGGCGGCGGCTCCGCGGAGGGGGCTGCGGGGCTCCGGGAACAGCTCAGTGGCGGAGGCTCGGGCGGAGGAAGAAACTCCGCGCGGAGGGGGCGGCGCGGCCCCGGGAACAGCTCGGAGGGGCTCGGGCGGCGGCTCCGCGAAGGGGGCTGCGGGGCGGGAGCGCGAATCCAACAGCGCAGGCCCCGGAGCACAGGGCGCCGGGACACAGCCCAGGATCCGCCTCCCCCAGGGACAGGCAGAGGCCGGGAGGGCCCAGGACAGCGAGGACGCTCCTGCCTGGAACTGAGCAGATCAGCGGCCCCGCCCGGGAGCCCCCAGGCCCTGCAGACGGAGAGCCCCGGAGCTACTGCGGGAGCTGACTCCAGGGTCCCAGAGCTGCCCCCGCCACTGTGGCTTCCTCCCGGGGCCTCACGGGGTGAAGAACCCCCACTGAGCCCTGCACCAGGCAGGGGCAGAGCAGCTCCCCCAAGTGCTAACACCTGAGAATCAGCACAGCAGGCCCCTCCCCTAGAAGACCAGCGACACGGACCAGTTCCAAGGGAAGTCAAGGGTCTTAAAGTATACAGGATCGGAAGATACTCCCCCGTGTTTTTTTTGTTTGTTTGTTTTTGTTTTTGTTTTTGTTTTTGTTTTGTGCTTTTTTTTTCTTTCTTTCTTCTTGATTTCTGATTGCTTCCCCCACCCGAGCCCCCCTTTTTTTCTTTCTTTTTTCTCCTTTCTTTCTTTTTCTTCTCTTTTTCCCCTTTTTTTCTTCTTTCTCTTTTTTCTTTTTCTCTTTTCTTTCCTTCTCTCTCTTTTTCTCCTTTTCCCAATACAACTTGTTTTTGGCCACTCTGCACTGAGCAAAATGACTAGAAGGAAAACCTCACCTCAAAAAAAAGAATCAGAAGCAGCCCTCACTCCCACAGAGTTACAAAATATGGATTACAATTCAATGTCAGAAAGCCAATTCAGAAGCACTATTTTACAGCTACTGGTGGCTCTAGAAAAAACCATAAAGGACTCAAGAGACTTCATGAGTGCAGAATTTAGATCCAATCAGGCAGAAATTAAAAATCAATTAAATGAGACGCAATCCAAGCTAGAAGTCCTAAGGACGAGGGTTAACGAGGTGGAAGAACGAGTGAGTGACATAGAAGATAAGTTGATGGCAAAGAGGGAAACTGAGGAAAAAAGAGACAAGCAATTAAAAGATCATGAAGATAGATTAAGGGAAATAAATGACAGCCTGAGGAAGAAAAACCTACGTTTAATTGGGGTTCCTGAGGGCGCGGAAAGGGACAGAGGGCCAGAATATGTATTTGAACAAATCCTAGCTGAAAACTTTCCGAATCTGGGAAGGGAAACAGGCATTCAGATCCAGGAAATAGAGAGATCCCCCCCTAAAATCAACAAAAACCGATCAACACCTCGACATTTAATAGTGAAGCTGCAAATTCCAAAGATAAGGAGAAGATCCTTAAAGCAGCAAGAGAAAAAAAGTCCCTGACTTTTATGGGGAGGAATATTAGGGTAACAGCAGACCTCTCCACAGAGACCTGGCAGGCCAGAAAGGGCTGGCAGGATATATTCAGGGTCTTAAATGAAAAGAACATGCAACCAAGAATACTTAATCCAGCAAGGCTTTCATTCAAAATGGAAGGAGAGATAAAGAGCTTCCAAGACAGGCAGGAACTGAAAGAATATGTGACCTCCAAACCAGCTCTGCAAGAAATTTTAAGGGGGACTCTTAAAATTCCCCTTTAAGAAAAAGTTCAGTGGAACAATCCACAAAAACAAGGACTGAATAGATATGATGACACTAAACTCATATCTATCAATAGTAACTCTGAACGTGAACGGGCTTAATGACCCCATCAAAAGGCGCAGGGTTTCAGACTGGATAAAAAAGCAGGACCCATCTGTTTGCTGTCTACAAGAGACTCATTTTAGACAGAAGGACACCTACAACCTGAAAATAAAAGGTTGGAGAACCATTTACCATTCAAATGGTCCTCAAAACAAAGCAGGGGTTGCCATCCTTATATCAGATAAATTAAAATTTACCCCGAAGACTATAGTGAGAGATGAAGAGGGACACTATCTCATACTCAAAGGATCTATCCAACAAGAGGACTTAACAATCCTCAATATATATGCCCCGAATGTGGGAGCTGCCAAATATTTAAACCAATTAATAACCAAACTGAAGAAATACTTTATAATACACTTATACTTGGTGACTTCAATCTAGCTCTCTCTATACTAGATAGGTCTTCTAAGCACAACATCTCCGAAGAAACGAGAGCTTTAAATGATACACTGGACCAGATGGATTTCACAGATATCTACAGAACTTTACATCCAAACTCAACTGAATACACATACTTCTCAAGTGCACATGGATCTTTCTCCAGAATAGACCACATACTGGGTCACAAATCGGGTCTGAACCGATACCAAAAGATCGGGATAGTCCCCTGTATATTCTCAGACCATAATGCCTTGAAATTAGAACTTAATCACAACAAGAAGTTTGGAAGGACCACAAACACGTGGAGGTTAAGGACCATCCTGCTAAAAGATGAAAAGGTCAACCAGGAAATTAAGGAAGAATTAAAAAGATTCATGGAAACTAATGAGAATGAAGATACAACCGTTCAAAATCTTTGGGATGCAGCAAAAGCAGTCCTGAGGGGGAAATACATCGCAATACAAGCATCCATTCAAAAACTGGAAAGATCTCAAATTCAAAAGCTCACCTTACACATAAAGGAACTAGAGAAAAAGCAACAAATAGACCCCACCCCCAGCAGAAGAAGATAGTTAATTAAAATTCGAGCAGAACTCAATGATATCGAGACCAAAAGAACTGTGGAACAGATCAACAGAACCAGGAGTTGGTTCTTTGAAAGAATTAATAAGATAGATAAACCATTAGCCAACCTTATTAAAAAGAAGAGAGAGAAGACTCAAATTAATAAAATCATGAATGAGAAAGGAGAGATCACTACCAACACCAAGGAAATACAAACGATTTTAAAAACATATTATGAATAGCTGTACGCCAATAAATTAGGCAATCTAGAAGAAATGGATGCATTCCTGGAAAGCCACAAACTATCAAAACTGGAGCAGGAAGAAATAGAAAACCTGAACAGGCCAATAACCAGGGAGGAAATTGAAGCAGTCATCAAAAACCTCCCAAGAAACAAGAGTCCAGGGCCAGATGGCTTCCCTGGGGAATTCTATCAAACGTTTAAAGAAGAAATCATACCTATTCTACTAAAGCTGTTTGGAAAGATAGAAAGAGATGGAGTACTTCCAAATTCGTTCTATGAGGCCAGCATCACCTTAATTCCGAAACCAGACAAAGACCCCACCAAAAAGGAGAATTACAGACCAATATCCCTGATGAACATGGATGCAAAAATTCTCAACAAGATACTAGCCAATAGGATCCAACAACACATTAAGAAAATTATTCACCATGACCAAGTAGGATTTATCCCTGGGACACAAGGCTGGTTCAACACTCGTAAAACCATCAATGTGATTCATCATATCAGCAAGAGAAAAACCAAGAACCATATGATCCTCTCATTAGATGCAGAGAAAGCATTTGACAAAATACAGCATCCATTCCTGATCAAAACCCTTCAGAGTGTTGGGATAGAGGGAACTTTCCTCGACATCTTAAAAGCCATTTACGAAAAGCCCACAGCAAATATCATTCTCAATGGGGAAGCACTGGGAGCCTTTCCCCTAAGATCAGGAACAAGACAGGGATGTCCACTCTCACCACTGCTGTTCAACATAGTTCTGGAAGTCCTCGCCTCAGCAATCAGACAACAAAAAGACATTAAAGGCATTCAAATTGGCAAAGAAGAAGTCAAACTCTCCCTCTTCGCCGATGACATGATACTCTACATAGAAAACCCAAAAGCCTCCACTCCAAGATTGCTAGAACTCATACAGCAATTTGGTAGCGTGGCAGGATACAAAATCAATGCCCAGAAATCAATGGCATTTCTATACACTAACAATGAGACTGAAGAAAGAGAAATTAAGGAGTCAATCCCATTTACAATTGCACCCAAAAGCATAAGATACCTAGGAATAAACCTAACCAAAGAGGTAAAAGATCTATACCCTAAAAACTATAGAACACTTCTGAAAGAAATTGAGGAAGACACAAAGAGATGGAAAAATATTCCATGCTCATGGATTGGCAGAATTAATATTGTAAAAATGTCAATGTTACCCAGGGCAATTTACACGTTTAATGCAATCCCTATCAAAATACCATGGACTTTCTTCAGAGAGTTAGAACAAATTATTTTAAGATTTGTGTGGAATCAGAAAAGACCCCGAATAGCCAGGGGAATTTTAAAAAAGAAAACCAGAGCTGGGGGCATCACAATGCCAGATTTCAGGTTGTACTACAAAGCTGTGGTCATCAAGACAGTGTGGTACTGGCACAAAAACAGACACATAGATCAATGGAACAGAATAGAGAACCCAGAAGTGGACCCTGAAATGTACGGTCATCTAATATTCGATAAAGGAGGAAAGACTATCCATTGGAAGAAAGACAGTCTCTTCAATAAATGGTGCTGGGAAAATTGGACATCCACATGCAGAAGAATGAAACTGGACCACTCTCTTTCACCATACACAAAGATAAACTCAAAATGGATGAAAGATCTAAATGTGAGACAAGAGTCCATCAAAATCATAGAAGAGAACACAGGCAACACCCTCTTTGAACTCGGCCACAGTAACTTCTTACAAGATACATCCACAAAGGCAAAAGAAACAAAAGCAAAAATGAACTATTGGGACTTCATCAAGATAAGAAGCTTTTGCACAGCAAAGGATACAGTCAACAAAACTAAAAGGCAACCTACAGAATGGGAGAAGATATTTGCAAATGACATATCAGATAAAGGGCTAGTTTCTAAAATCTATAAAGAACTTATTAAACTCAACACCAAAGAAACAAACAATCCAATCATGAAATGGGCAAAAGACATGAAGAGAAATCTCACAGAGGAAGACATAGACATGGCCAACATGCACATGAGAAAATGCTCTGCATCACTTGCCATCAGGGAAATACAAATCAAAACCACAATGAGATACCACCTCACACCAGTGAGAATGGGGAAAATTAACAAGGCAGGAAACCACAAATGTTGGAGAGGATGCGGAGAAAAGGGAACCCTCTTACACTGTTGGTGGGAATGTGAACTGGTGCAGCCACTCTGGAAAACTGTGTGGAGGTTCCTCAAAGAGTTAAAAATAGACCTGCCCTACGACCCAGCAATTGCACTGTTGGGGATTTACCCCAAAGATTCAGATGCAATGAAACGTCGGGACACCTGCACCCCGATGTTTCTATCAGCAATGGCCATAATAGCCAAACTGTGGAAGGAGCCTCGGTGTCCATCGAAAGATGAATGGATAAAGAAGATGTGGTTTATGTATACAATGGAATATTACTCAGCAATTAGAAACGACAAATACCCACCATTTGCTTCAACGTGGATGGAACTGGAGGGTATTATGCTGAGTGAAATAAGTCAATCGGAGAAGGACAAACAGTGTATGTTCTCATTCATTTGGGGAATATGAATAATAGTGAAAGGGAATATAAAGGAAGGGAAAATAAATGTTGGGAAATATCAGGAAGGGAGACAGAACATAAAGACTCCTAACTCGGGGAAACGAACTAGGGGTGGTGGAAGGGGAGGAGGGCGGGTGTTGGAGGGGAATGGGTGACGGGCACTGAGGGGGACACTTGACGGGATGAGCACTGGGTGTTTTTCTGTATGTTGGTAAATTGAACACCAATAAAAATTAATTAAAAAAAAAAAAGGACTAGGGGGATGGACAGACAAAGCCTATGGCAAAGAGAAAAAGTCACTAGGCTCAGGGATTAGGTTCAAGAATCACGATCTTGCCAGATCTCTGGTTTTGGTTACTAGTTCTTAGAGTTGATGATGCAAAAGAAGTATGTTGTCACGGCAGGGTGTTTGCTCTTTCTGCCTGCAGTATAGATATATGCTATAGAGTGGAGACTGGAAGTTGGTTTCCCATTTTAAAATAAGAGTTTTTGTTGAAATTTTCTTTTTACCTGATATATTGGAATATTGAATATGTTGGGGGTAGCTATATTTCTTATTTATCCATAAGTTGCTAAATGATGAGTCATCTGGACCTGAAATCCTGGTCTTTAGAGCATTATGTGCTAACTGGATGAATTTTGGAATTTCTTCTTTTGAGGAGGAAGAAAGTGTGTATTCATTTGTGAAAGAGGAACTTGTGTTGTCATAGGGAGGGACACTTTTTAAAATGAATGTACAGGGGAGCTTCGGTGGCTCAGTTTTTTAAATGTCTGACTCTTCATTTCGACTCAGGTCATGATCTTAGAGTTGTGATATGGAACCCCACATTGGGTACACTGGGTGTCAAGCCTGCTCAAGATTGCCTCTGCCCACCTGAGTGGCTCAGTCAGTTGAGCGTCTGAATCTTGGTTTTGGCTCAGGGGGTGATCTCAGGGTTGTGGGATTGAGCCCCATGTCAGGCTCTGTGCTCAGTGTGAAGTGTCTCCTTCTCTCCCTTTTCCTCTGCCCCTCTCTCTGCTCTTTCTCTCTCAAATAAAATAAACTTTAAAATTAAAAAAAAATTCTCTCCTTCCCTTTCCCTCTCCCCCTCCCCATCCTTCTCTTTCTATAAAGGAATTTGAATGTATAGAAATAAGTTTGTGTGTGTGTGTGTGTGTGTGTGTGTGTGAGCGTGTGTAGTATGCTCAGTAGTTTAGACATGGAGCATAATTTTTCTATTTTGGAATAGCCTGACCATTATCTGGTGGGCATATGATACATGCCCTTCCATACTCTGGTCATAGGTGCATCGCGTTTAAGGCAATTAGGATCATTATTTTGGTAGAATTTATATGCTTTCTGGGGGAGAAAAGATTCCCTTCTCCTTATGATATCTCAATTAACCTGTAAGCTTGAAGCTACTGGGAGCTATTTTTGCTCCCATTTTTCAGAGAATCTGCCAGAGAAAGAATCTAATAGAGAGGAAAGGCAAGAAGGCAAAGATTGATATATATTTTGTTCTTTATGGCATCCTCAGCAGTAATAACAGTGTCTGGCACATAATATTCAGTAAATGTTTGTTGAATAAATAAAATCAGAACTGAAAAATAGGGAGAGAGAGAGAATGATGGTAACATGATTTGAACTTCGGGCTCCAGTTGTGCTTAGAGCCAACTGTACTCCTTCAACTTCCCAAGTACATTAGTCAATAAATTCCCTTTATTTTTTAAATCAATGTGGCAGATATTAAAAATTGACTCACCTTAGTAAGACTCCAAGGCCATACTAGCATGATTTTGTGTACTCCAGAGGCTAGAAAACTAAAGTCCACATTACTCAGACGCCTTTGCTGGTGATGTGCACTCACCAAATAGATATAGCTGAATGAGATTTGAAAGGGGAATATTCACAGTATCATGGAGGGGCTCTCCTGGCAGGACAGTGGCAGAAGCATTTTGATACTTATGACAGAAGCTCTGATGTCTGGTTAGTCCCTAGCTCTGTGATCAGCAAGGATGGCAGCAATTTCCTGGTCTGGCAGCTTTCATGATCATGATAGAAGCAGCAAGTCTTCATTTAAGTTAACAGTGATGTAGCTGCTGGAGCAGTAGCTTCACTGAGGCAATTTTATTTAAATTTTTTAAAGATCTTATTTACTTATTCATGAGGGACACAGAAAGAGAGACAGAGGGAGAAGCAGGTTCCCTCTGGGGAGCCCGATGCAGGACTCTATCCCAGGACCTGGGGATCACTCCCCGAGCCAAATGCAGACACTCAAGACAGAGGGAGAGGGAAAAGTATACTCTTGGTTGAATGAGGAGCCTGACATGGGGCTTGATCCCAGAACCCGGGATCATGACCTGAGCCAAAGACAGATGTTTAACCAACTGAGCCACTCAGGTGCCCCTGAGGCAGATTTTAGATGTAGCTTCAGGAGTTGTTCTCAAAGTCCAGCCTGTTACTACAAGTCTTTTGATCATCTGTAGGAAGTTAATAGTCTTTAGTAAGTATTGCTCTCCTTAAACTGGCTCAAGTGAACTGTTTTCTACAAGGAAACTCTAGCCACTACAACAAATTTGATTTTCTGTCAGTAGCAACTGCAAGAGTCCAGCAAAATTTTGTAGAAATTCTGAAGGTAAAAACCACAAAGGAGCAGAAATAATTAAACTAAGAGAATACTTCCAAGTATATAAATAAGGGAAATGGTATTATCAGTGGAAAAAAAATAACAGACTGGCCTCAGACCTTTATACAACACCAAATATCACGAAACAATAAAGCAATATCCATAGAAACTTGAGGGTGGGAATGCTGCCATTTATGTGTAATGTCAAACAAATGGCATTCTCAGATGTAAACAATCTCAGAGTCAGACCATTTATATGCCCTGTCTCAAAAATTTCTCAAGATGGGCTTTCTTGCAGAGAAAGCGAAACTAAAGAATAAAAAATAAAAAAATAAAAAGAATTTGTAACAGAAACAAAAACAAAACCTACTGACATTAAATAAAACCAAGTAGACATATAAAAATAAAATTCATAAATATAAAAGTGAGTGCAACACAAAAACAAACATGAAGAAGATTTATGATTTTTTAATAGGAAGGTATATCTATTACGACTCTTTGCAAGCTGTAGAAATGAACTCTGAGCAAAGACAAGAATTCATCAGAGGGCTCTGGGGTAGCCACAGAATCAAAAGAAAAAGGCGGAATCATCAAGTATCAGAAAGGAGAGGAATCAGAGCAAGTCCAGGGATCCAGAAGAAACTAATGGACAATCTCAAGTCATTGAGGCTGAGATGCCCTGCTACAACCGTTATTGGCTTTTTCAGATGAAAGCAAAGTATTTCTGGTTTACTCTGATCATTTAGAATGTGGGAAAGAGCATTTTAGAAAATGTCACTGTGAAAATGTCAATGTTCTGTCACTGTGTTCTGGTGCCTGAGACTGTAGCATTTTGTCCCATGTGTATGTGGAGCAGCACTTACAACTAGGATCCCCATGCAATCATGTCAGCCATTGTCATTCTTCAAGACTGTGGGGATATTTTCAGCCTTCTAGCAGGCTTTCCCTCACATTTCATTGGTCAGAATGGCATCATATTCCCATTCCTAAACCAATTAATGCAAGGAGAATGGAATTATTTAGCTTTGGGTTTAGTCTAATTAAAATTCACCCTCGGGTACTGGGGAGGAGTTCAGTCTCCTTGAGGCACATGGTTGTCTTATAACTTTAAAATAGAAAAGGCATTGTGTTGAGCAAGTAAAAACAGCTGTTGGGTAAGCCACAAACAGTGGCATTAGTATCTGAAATTCCCTCAGGGAACAGTATTGCCTTTGATTTACTATTTTAATAGGGGGAGGGAACTCTAGTATCTTCCATTTTGTTCTTCTTACCATAATAGGGAAAATATCTGGGAATTTTTGCCAGTTGTTGAGAATATTCTATTCAACACAGGAACTGGAGAAAAATCCACAGAATGCATGGGTTTAGAGTTTGTGTCAAACTTCAACTTCATTCATTTTACCGGACCCAGGTATATCCTTACTCTGATAGGTAAGTCTCAGTGAATTTCTGTGTGCCATAAATTACTGTCAGCTCAGAGCTAGTGTCTAAAAGTTTCCAAAAGCCATCCTCTTAAATGACCTTTAAGAATATTTAGGGGTGGGGATCCCTGGGTGGCTGAGCGGTTTGGCGCCTGCCTTTGACCCAGGGCGGGATCCTGGGGTCCCGGGATCGAGTCCCATGTCAGGCTCCCGGCATGGAGCCTGCTTCTCCCTCTGCCTGTGTCTCTACACCTCTCTCTCTCTCTCTCTCTCTCTCTCTCTCTCTGTCTATGTCTATCATTAATAAATAAATAAAATCTTAAAAAAAAGAATATTTAGGGGTGAAATCAAAGAATCATCTTCTACTGTTATGGTACTAGTCTCTGCTCAAGCAAGATGTAGATCTGCAGATTCAGCTCTGGAAATTGGGTGAGGAATCATGACTCTCTATTTTCTTGGCTCAGATCAGACCCTATTCAGCTTACCTAGGGGATTTTGATTACACAAATTAAGTAAGACTTTAGTGAGAAACATACTCACAGAGACATAGCTAGAGATCTCTGAAAGTGAAATCATTCTGATTACGGAGTTGGTCTTCCTGCCTATTGTAATCATGCACACTTTGCCTCTGGTTGTTGATGGAGGCTTTCTCACTTCTGCAATCCCAAGATTCTCCCTTCCCAAATGAAACTAGGGAACATATTTCAATTGCAACATTTCCCAATAGCAATTTTGAACATTCAGAAAATAGTGAAGCATTAAAAGAAAAAGGACACTGGAATTTCCCTCAGAAATACAGATCTTAAGGTCTTGGGGAAAGAATAGTCATTCCAGTC
Organism: Vulpes lagopus; assembly: GCF_018345385.1. NCBI lineage: Eukaryota > Metazoa > Chordata > Mammalia > Carnivora > Canidae > Vulpes > Vulpes lagopus. The sequence continues at coordinate 37,520,426 of NC_054832.1, forward strand.
CTTCTTGGGGCAACAGTTATGGGTATATAAGCAGGACACTCATAATGGGTTTATTCCAGCATTCCTATCTCAAGGAGTCATTAATTTCCTTCCTGTATCTATGCCAAGGGATTTTTGGCATCTCCACTGTCTTTAATGAGGGCCAATGTTGGAGCCTGATTTGCTTTATCCAACCCAGTTAGATCCCCAACTGCTTGAGCCAGCACTTTGAATGTAGTGCTCCTGGTAAGTGCATCCACACTGACAAATTCAGTCCAATCTAAAACTATATTTCACTCTTCTTGGTTGTATGCTTTCAAATTATGTTCCGCAAAAATGTCAACAGTAGTTTCTTTTTTTGAAAGTAGCAAATCTTCTGCAATCCTTACAATGTAAAAACCTTCTCTTGGCAAAAGCAGAGTCCTGGCCAACCATAAGAGGCAGATGTTATTGCCTGTTCATGTCTTTTATGTGCTCACTGCAACATTAATTGAAGGACTCATTGTGTTTATTATTTAAAAAAAATTTAACTTGAGTACAGTTGACACACAGTATTACATTAGTTTCAGCTATACAACATAGTGATTCAACACCTCTGTATGTTATGCTATGCTCACCCCAAGTGTAGCAACCATCTAGTACCATTCAATGCTGTTGGATTATCATTGACTATGTTCCCTGTGCTGTGCCTTTTATCTCCATGACTTATTCATTCCATAACTGGAAGCCTGCATTTCCCACTCCTCTTCAACTATTTTGCTTATCCTCTCAACTCTCTTTCCTCTGGCAACCATTAGTTTATTTTCTGTATTTATAGGTCTGGTTCTGCTTTTTGTTTATTTACTTATTTGTTATGTTTTTTAGATTCCACATATGAATGAAATCACACAGTATTTGTCATCTTAGTCTGACTTATTTCACTTAGCATTATACCCTCTTGGTCCATCCATGTTGTCAAAAATGGCATGATCTCATCCTTTTTTATGGCTATGTAATATTCCATCATGTATAGCTCACACACACACACACATATATATATATACCATATATTATAAATATGTATACCACACACGTATATATGCCATATATAATACATGGTGTATATATACATATATGGTATATGTACAACATCTTCCTTATTATTTGTCTATCAATGGATACTTTGGTTGCTTCTGTACATTGGCTATTCTGAATAATGTTGCAATAAACATAGGGCTGCAAATATTTTTTTGAATTAATGTTTTTGTTTTCTTTGGATAAATCCCCAGTAGTGGATAGTGGAAATCCTAGATCATAGATCTTTCTTTCTTCTTTTTCTCTTTCTTTCTTTCTTTCTTTCTTTCTTTCTTTCTTTCTTTCTTTCTTTCTTTCTTTCTTCTTTCTTTCTCTTTCTTCTTTCTTTCTTTCTTTCTTTCTTTCTTTCTTTCTTTCTTTCTTTCTTAAGATTTTATTTATTTATTCATGAGAGACAGAGAGGCAAAGACACAGGCAGAAGGAGAAGCAGGCTCCATGCAGGGAGCCTGACGTGTGACTCGATCCCAGGACTCTAGGATCATGCCATAGGCCGAAGGCAGGCGCTAAACCACTGAACCACCCAGGGATCCCCAATATTTCTATTTTTAATTTTTTAAGGAACCTCCATACTGTTTTCCACAGTGGCTACACTGATGTACGTTTCCACCAACAGTGCACGAGAGTTCCTTTTTCTCTGTGTCCTCACCAACACTTTTTATTGCTTGTCTTTTCAATTTTAGCCATTCTGACAGGTGTAAAATGATATCTCATTGTGGATTTGATTTGCATATCACTGATAATTAGTGATGTTGAGCATCTTTTCATGTGTTTATTGGCCATCTGTAGGTCTTTGTAAATATGTCTATTCAAGTCCTCTGCCCATTTTTAAAATTGGATTATTTGTTTCTTTTTTGTTTGTTTTGGTGTTGAGTTGTATAAGTTATTTATATATTTTGGATATTAATCCCTTATTGGATATATCATTTGCAAATATCTTCTCCCATTTGGTAGATTGACTTTTTGTTTGTTGATGGTTTCTGTTGCTGTATAAAAGCCTTTTATTTTGATGTAGTCCCATAGTTTTTTGTTTTGTTTTGTTTCCTTGGCAGAGGAAAATGTTGCTATGGCCAAAGTCAAAGAAATTACTGCGTATGTTCTTTTCCAGGATTTTTATGGTTTCAGGTTTCATATTTAGGTCTTTAATTCATTTTGAGTTTGTGTGTATAGTGTTAGAAAATGGATGACTTATTGTATTTAAAGTGCCAGGAATGGTGTGGACCAAATATGTTAAGAGCATTCCCCCAAAATCCATTTCCAATGGATAGTGGAAAGTGTTAGAGTAGAAAGTGTTAAAATCACTTAAGGATCCTTTGTAAAATGTATGTATCTGCTCCTATCTCCAGGGACAAATCAGAATGGTGCTGGAGATTGGGTTAGGGAGGTAATGCGTATTAGAAAAGCTCTTTAGGGATGCCTGGGTGGCTCAGTGGTTGAGTGTCTGCATTTGGCTTGGGGAGTGATCCCCAGGTCCTGGGATAGAGTCCTGCATCGGTCTCCCCAGAGGGAACCTGCTTCTCCCTCTGCCTCTATCTCTGTGTCTCTCATGAATAACTAAATAAAATCTTAAAAAAAAAAAAAAAGGAATGGGTTGAGTTCCATCTTTGGGTAAACTGTCCAGAACAGAAGGAGCAAGAAACATCATGCCACATCCATCCATCAGTTGACCCAATTAAACAAAAGCAGGAACTGGAAGTTTGAGGATACCATGGGTGTGGAAACCTCCCTGGGAATCTGTAGAAATTGTAAGCAGAATTTTGCTCCCACAAACTAGGTAGTGTGCATTTGAAACAATCTTTTCTGGGGTTTAAAGTCTTGATTTGAAAATCCTGAATAAATGTTAGTAGGTCAATCCTAACTACATATTAAAATAATAATCTGCATTGACCAAATAGTATTCACCTAGGAATCTAAGTGTTTCAAAATTTGGAAAGTTATTAGGATATGTTAAGGATAATAAGGAAAATGATCACTTAATGATCACTTAGTGATAGTTTAATGGCATCTGATATGATTAAATACTAATTTCTTTAAGTAAAAAAAGTCTTTAAGCAATATAGAAGGTATATACTACTTTACTGTGATTTTAAAACAATCTTTTAAAGTGTCACGATTGTACTTTTTGTTAAATACAGTCATGTTCTTCTGGAAATTTTATCTAACTTATAAAAAGGCAGAAAACAAATAAGAATTGTAAATTTTAGAAAGTGACAATATTATTAATAGTCATAGATAAAATGATCGAATATATAGGAGGCCCAAGCTGATTGTGAATAATGTTAACAAGGTAGACCTACATGAATAAAATTGATAGCAATGAACAGGGCTACACCATGTCCCTTTTAAGAAAATTGACCATTTTATTTTATTTTAGACTTTATATATTTATTTGAGAGAGCAGAGCAAGAGAGACAGCACACATGAGCAGAGGTGGGCAGGGAAAAGCAACTCCCCCTGAGTGGGGCTCATCTTAGGACCCCGGGATTGCAACCTGCATGGTGAAGGCCGACACTTAACCAACTGAGCTACCCAGGTGCCCTGCAAAGTTAGCCATTTTAAGATGTTGGTATTTCCCAAAGTCAGTTTATAGGTTCATTTCCAGTTGGTTTCTTATTTGTTTGGCTCCTGGAATTTGAAAAGGTGATTTTATTTTACTTTTTAAGATTTTATTCATTTATTTGAGAGAGAGAAAGAGAGAGAGAGAGAGAGACACGGAGGGAGAGGGAGAGGGAGAGGGAGAGGGAGAGGGAGAGGGAGCATGAGCAGGGGCAGGGGCAGAAGGAGAGGGAAAACTATACTCTTGGTTGAGTGAGGAGCCTGACATGGGGCTTGATCCCAGTACCCGGGATCATGCCCTGAGCCAAAGACAGATGTTTAACCAACTGAGCCACCCAGGTGCCCATGAGAAGGTGATTTTAAAGTTCATTTGGAATGATGAAAACACTGTAATAGCAAAGACAGAGATGAATAATCTAAGTATGAGGGGTAATTTATCCTATCAGAATTAAAATAGAGTACAAATGCAGAGCGGTGAGATGGAAAGAATATGGGCTTTTTTTTAAAAAAAAGATTTTATTTATTTATTCATGAGAGACACAGAGAGAGAGAGAGGCAGAGACACAGGCAGAGGGAAGAGAACCAGGCTCCATGCAGGGACCCCGATGTGGGACTCGGTCCCAGGACTCTGGGGTTAATGCCCTGACCTGAAGGCTGATGCTCAACCACTGAGGCACCCAGGTGTCCTGTATTAGTGGTTTCTGAAGAAGATTCTCGGGAAGTGCCATAAGCACTTCTGCTTACATCTTATTGGCTAGATAAGCCAATTCTAACTGCAAGGGAGGCTGAGGCTGGGAAATGTGTCTAGCTAAATTTGGTATTCTATCACTGTGTAAGAAGGGGAGAATGGATTTGGTGGGACAGCTAACAGTCTCAGCCACAGGTGGATAATCCCTACTGATATTTTCAAATTGGGGTAAAATGCTCATAACATAAAATTTACCATCTTAACCATTTTTAAAAAAGATTTTATTTATTTGGGGGAGGGGGACAAGCAGACTCCCTACTGAGCAAGGAGCCTAATTCAAGGCTTGATCCCAAGGCCCTGAGATCATGGACCTGAGCCGAAATCAAGAGTCAGATGCTTAACTGACTGAGGCACCCGGATGCTCCCATCTTAGCCATTTTTAAATGTACAATTGAGTGGTATTAAATACATTCACAATGTCATACAACCATCAATCCCTATTGATTTTTGAATGAATCTTCAAACATATTTACTTATTTTTTAATAAATGAAGTCATTCTGATTGTTTATCAACTGCTTTGTCTTCCACTTAATTCTCTAAGAGATCTTTCCATGTCAGTAAGTGTAGAACCACTTAATTCTTAACAGCTTTATTTCTGCCATAATATAGCCTTTACTTGACCTTTTCATTTAGGTTATTTCCAATTTTCTTCCTAATTTAAACAATGTGATAATGGAACCCTGTACATCTGTATTTGAATATATGTGTAACTATTTTTGTTGGAAAGATTCTTAGAAATGGGATTGCTTGTTCAAAGTATATAGGCATTTTTATTTTACAAGATACTATAAAATTATCCTCCAACAAGTCTTTAATAATTTTATATTTCCAAATAAGTATATGCAAATATCTTTTTGAGAGCAGTTTTTTGACAGTAATATGCCAAAAGCCTTAAACTGCTCATGCTTCTTGTCCCATTAATTTTGTTTGTGGACATCATCTCAGAAAATAGTACTAAAACATAAAACAAATTCTATACAAATATGTACATTGTAACATCGTGCTTGCTTTGGCAGCACATATACTAAAGTTGGAATGATACAGAGATTAGCATGGCCCCTGTGCAACGGTGACATGCAAATTCATGAAGCGCTCCGTATTTTATTTATTTATTTATTTATTTATTTATTTATTTATTTATGTATTTATTTATGATAGAGAGAGAGAGAGAGAGAGAGGCAGAGACACAGGCAGAGGGAGAAGCAGGCTCCATGCAGGGAGCCTGATGTGGGACTCGAATCCGGGACTCCAGGATCGCGCCCTGGGCCAAAGGCAGGCGCTAAACCGCTGAGCCACCCAGGGATCCCCCGTATTTTTTTTTAAATGTGCTTTGTAACATTATATATAATTGTGAAAAACAGGATACAACCTAAATTTTTAAAATGGAGCATTTAAATTATTGTAAAGGCCTGTGTAGCAATTATAATGATAATTGCAAAGACTGTTGAATAACATGGGAAAATGCTTATGGCATAATGTTGCTTGAAAATGGCAAGATTTAATTTAAAGCTTAATCAAAATGTTCAAAAAAATTGTGTTTTGGATGTATGCCTATTGGGATGCTACGTGGCTCAGTGATTGTCTGCCTTCAGCCCAGTGAGTGACCCCTGCAGGGAGCAGGGAGCTTGCTTGTCCCTCTGCCTCTTTCTCTGTGTCTCTCATATATAAATAGAAAAATAGAAATAAATAGAAAATATTTTTAAAAAGAAAAAAAGGATATATACCTATTGATAGTACTTTTAAAAAACCTACCTTAATACTGTTTATTACCCACTCTTTCTTGAATGAAGATTATATCTTTCTAAGTAAAATATATTTGATAATAACACTTAGGAAAGTGTTCTGTACCTGTTGATACAGAACAGGTAGGTACTCTGATGACTATCCCTGAAGCATTTTATTAAAAGGAGCCAATGAAAAATACAGCATAACAAACATCTTGGGATCATCCTGGCTTTATGCACACATATACTTCTCATCCTAAACAAAATAGTGAAGGAAGGAAAATCAGTGTTTGTTTTCCACCTCTTGCACTACCTTCCCTTTAATTCCCAGATTGTATATTCTGGTTTCCATTCCCCAAGAATCTTGCTCTCTGATCACTGCTACTGTGTTAACAAGTAATAGCACCCAGAAGTATTTACATTTTATAAGATCTGACACGTAAAAATAAGAAAATTTATGTAAAGCCTTTAGCATAAAGAAAGTGTTCAGTCTGTGTTGATGATGACGGTGGTGATGTACTGACCATGGAAAGGTCTTTAATAATAAAATGGGTCTTTGTGGGAAGTGATTATCTTCCATTATGACACTATCAAAAATATTTAGAGCATGCCTGAAATCTTTCTCCTTAAAGAAAAAAAGCTATGATATATCCATATTCTGTGATAATACCAGAGCAAACTGTAACCATAACAATACTCCAATCTTTCTTAAATCTATTTATATTTTCAACCTATATGATTGTATGGATTAGTGAATTCCTGTCATAAAACAGTGGCACTTTCTTTTAGTACTATTAACATTGCCTCTTAGAGCTTGAAAAAGCATCCTCTCTTGTTAAATTCTTAAATCTGTGGAGTAAATTTAAATGAAACATCCATATATTTGATGCTTGCCATGGCTTTATACATTAAAACATATGAGGCTGTTTATTTCCTTCTAGGCACTATGCCTAGAATTTGGTGCCCTCAGGTGAGTGGTTGAACTTGGACATGGCTGCATGCCAAAAGCTAGGCTTCCTCCAGCTGTGGACAACTAAAGCTTACAACCTAAACTTTTCCACAACTGTATTTTTCCTGCAAAAATAATCACTCCACAAACTTAGAGTTGATATTAGCTAGCTACTAATTACCAGTCCTTAAATTTTAAGGAAAGATGAAATTCTACAGAAGTTTTTAAAATATGCCTAATCTTAATGCCATTGAGTGTCTTCTTGAGTACACTTCAATGGTGTGGCAGTCGAATCTAATTCTGTTTCTATTTTAGTGCTTCACTAATTCTTTTCCTGGAGTCCAGAAGCATTTGGAACTTGTATACATTTCCAAATCTGATTCCAGCTCTCTTTGTTTACATATTTCCTCTTATAGACCAAGTCTTTGGGTCTTACCTTTCCCACCCAAAGAAGCTTATCAAGATATTTCCTTAAACAAAAGTAGTGATTGTTTTCATTCTACTTCACTAAGTTCTGTATTAGGCTTTGCAGCATAGTTTCCAGCTTGTCTTTCATTGGCTTCCTGAAGTCACCTATAGGTGAAAACACCTATGCATGTTTTAATCTTACACTTTTGATAAAGTGAAGTTGCTCTCAAGGTCCATCATATACTCTCTCTACTGCTCTCCTCCCTTTCCCCTTTTCCTTCTCTCTTCCTTCCCTTTTCTTTCCCAAATGGTTGACTTATAAACACTACTGTTGCTTTATCTGCATTTCCCTGATTATTGGTAGGGTTGAGCATCTTTTCATGTTTACTAACTATTTGAATTTCTTCTATGATTTTATAAGTTTAGATGTTTTACCCATTTGTCTGTTTAGATTGTCTTACCCTAATCAGTTTCTTTGTATATCATTGTATTCTAGATATTAATTATTCATCTAATATGTATGAAGATACTTCTGTTTCATTCCATTAAGTATCTACTCACCTGGAATATTATCTTTCTTCTTATGAATATTTTCAATTCTTATGTAGTCAAATCTTCAAGCTTCAAGAGGCAAATCTTTCTGCTTTCTGAGTTTTGCATTTTTCTTATCAGATCTTCTAGCTTGTGATTATAAAAATATTCTCTTCTTTAAATTTACATTTTACATGGTTACCATACAGTGCAATATTAGTTTCTGGAGTAGAATTTGGTGATTTATCACTTACATACCACACCCAGTGCTAATCACAAGTGCCCTCTTTAATACCTATCACCCAGCTAGGGCATCCCCACCCATCTTCCTCTATCGCCCCTCAGTTTCATTAAGTTAAGATGGGTGGCATCCCCACCCATCTTCCTCTATCGCCCCTCAATTTCATCATTAAGAGTCTCTATGGTTTGTTTCCCTCTCTCTTTCTCCCCTTTCCATATGTTCATCTGTTTTCCTTCTTAAATGCCACAAATAAGTGGTATTTGTCTTTCTCTGGCTGACTTATTTCACTTAGCATAATGCCCTCTAGTTCCATCTACGTCATTGTAAATGGCAAGATTTCATTATTTTTGATGGCTGAGTAATATTTCATTGTATCTATAAATATATACCACATCTTCTTTATCCATTCATCAGTTGATGGACATATGGGGTCTCTCCATAGTTTGGCTATTGTTGACAATGCTCCTATAAGCAGCACGTACACTTCTGAATCAGTGTTTTTGTATCCTTTGGGTAAATACCTATTAGTGCAATTGCTGGGCCACAGAGTAGATAGAGTAGTTTTTGAGGAAACTCTATACTGTTTTCCCGAGTGGCTGCACCAGTTTGTATTCTCACCAATAGTGCAAGAGGGTTCCCTTTCTCTGCATCCTTGCTAACACCGACCTGTTATTTCTTGTGTTGTTAATTAAAATATTAAAATATTTTCTTATGTGCTCTTCTAAAATATGTTTTGGAGGTCTTAAATGTGTTTTAAAATGTTTTTAAAATAAACTTTAAGTCTTAGAATAATTTTAGATTTACAAAGAAGTTGTTAAAGTAGTATAGAGTTCTCATATACCCCGAACCCAATCTCCTTGTTATTAACATCTTACATTAGCTTGGTACATTTGTCACAATTAATGAGCCAATATTGATGTCATTATTAATTGACAGATTTCCTTAAGTTTTTACTTAATATCCTTTTTCTGTTATAGGACTCCCAACATATTTAGGATACCTCATTACACTTATGTCTTTATGTCACCTTAGCCTCGCCTGACCTATGACATTTTCTCAGACTTTGTTTTTGATGATTATCTTAATAGTTTTGAGGAATATTGGTCAGACATTTTGTAGAATATCTCTCAGTTGGGATTTGTCTGATGTTTTTCTCATAATGAGACTGGGTCTTGTGGTTTTGGAAGAAAGACCACGGAGGTAAAGTGTCTTTCACATCACATCAGATCAAGGATACATACAAGAAATATGACTTATCACTCTTGATGTTGACCTTGATCACCTGGCTGAGGTTCTATTTTTCTACTGAAAAGTAACTTGTTTCTCCGCGCTTTACACACTATATTCTTTGGAAGGAAGCCACTATTTATAGTTCATGGTTAAGGTGTAAGGAATTCTGCTCTACTTCACGTTTGTCTATTTTTAATGATTTAGATGTCTAATGCATCAGGTATTCTGATATATTATCATAGTGGACATTGAGCTATTTCTTTCTTCCCTCTTTTGTGCAATAGGCATTTCTTTCATTTGGGGCATCATAATAAGAATTGATACCACTCCTATCTCTAAGAGAGGGTCCTGCTATTTAAGGCTAAACAGGGAATTTGTGTCCAGCTTTCCATGATTTAGTAAGATAAGCCAATCATTTGTTCAAGCACAAGCCAAATTATTGCATGTTAAGGAATGGTCAACCTGACAGCTTGAGCCAATGTGACAAGAATGTTGTTGCAGAAGCATTCTGGGCAAGGATATTTCTCCTTCTTTGATGGAGATAGTGTTCCTCTTTAAAAAGATAGTGCTTTTTCTCCTTTTGGGCAGGCTGGTGTACAGATTTGAGGCTAGGAACTTTGGCAGCTACTTAGCCTTAGAATGAAGCTAACATTTCAGAAGTCAAAACCAAGAGATGGAAAAAGAAATTGAAAAACAAATAAACAAAACCCCTGTGTCTTTCTTTTCTTTTTTTTCCCCTGTGTCTTTCATGTCAGTATTGAACCACTAAATCAAGCAATCCTACAGTCTGCTCTAGAAGACCCAGTTAAATAACCCTTTGTTAGCGAAGTTTGGGTTGAGTCTTCAATGGGTAGCAATATAAAGAAGCCTGATACAGAGGTCTATAAACAGAGAAGTAATGATGTGTATGCATGTATGTATGTATGTATGTATGTATTTATTTATTTATTTTTTCCTTTCAAATAGTCAATTGTCTAAATGCAGTTTATTGAGCAGCTCATTCTTTTCCCTGTGATGTAAAATGTCATCTTATCATAAACAACATATCCACATAAAAATGGCTCTGTACTGGGCTCATGAATCATTATACACATTAATTTATCTACATGCGAATTAATACCACACTGTTTTAATCACTACTATGTTTTTGAGGTATAACTGACATATTAGTTTCAGGTATACAACATAAAGATTCAATATTGGTATATATTGTGAAATGATCACTGCAATAGATCTAGTTTATCTGTCACACACATAAGTACAAAATATTTTTTCTTGTGATGAGAACTTTTAAGATTTTTTCTCAGTAACTTCCAAATATGCAATTTAGTATGTTAGCTATAGTCAGCATGTTCTACTGTACATCCCCATGATTTATTTTATAACTGAAAGTCTATATATTTTGGCCCCCTTTCCCCAACCCCCACCTCTGGCAACCACCTATCTGTTCTCTATATCTTTGAGGTTGGTTTTTGTTTTGTTTTGTTTTGGATTCCACATGTAAGTGAAGTCATACAGTATGGTATTTTTCTTCCTCTGTCTGACTTATTTCATTTAGCATAATGCTGTCAAGTTTCATTCATGTTGTTGAAAATGGTGAGTTTTCATTTTTTTTTTATGGTTGAATAGTATTCTATTGTCTTTACACCACATTTTCTTTATCCATTCATCCATTGTGGTCACTTGGGTTTTTCCATATCTTGGCTATTATAAATAATGTTGCAATGAAAATGAGGGTGCATGTATCTTTTCGAGTATTTTCATGTTCTTTGGTTAAATATGCAGAAGTAGAATTGCCAGATTGTAAGGCAGTTCTATTTGTAATATTTTAAGAAACTTCTATGCAATTGTCATAGTAGCTGCACAAATTTACCTTTTCACCAATGGTATAGTCAAGATACTTCTTTTCTTTTTGATACTAGCCATGTTAACGAATGTGAAGTGATATATCATTGTGGTTTTGATTTGCATTTTACTAATGATTGTTTAATGATGTTGAACATCTTTACCAAAATTTTATCATGTGTTTTGCCATCTGGCAGACAAATCTCTTTCCATTGTTCTTTCTTTCAGAAACTTATGGGCACTTTTCATGTAATTTCTCTTCTATTCAAGCTTGATGGTATGTTTTTTAAATCCTATTTAAAATTCTTTTGAGACTTCTAAAAAATTGGGATTACTTTAAATTTACAGGTTAAATCTAGAGGTGACTAGCCCTGGTCAACACCTCTTGAGAGACTGAGCTGGAGGGCCCTACTAAACTGCACCCAAATTCCTGACTTCTAGAAACCAAGACTAATAAATGTGTGTTGTTTTAAGTTGATATCTTGAGGGGCAATTTTTATGCAGCAAAAGATAACTAATACAGATAAAAATCGATGTTATGTTTATTTATATTTTCAATGCTCTTACTCTTGACTTACTTTTTAAAAATAATTTCAGTGTGCTAGGCATAAGCCTATGGTGTCTAGAAGCTTCTCCATTATTCTCCTTTTCCTTCATTTGTACCTAAATATAAAGTGGTAATCTAATAGTCCTTTGTCAATGGTGACTTGTTAATAAGGTGCCCTTAAGATAACTTTTTGTAATGCCTTTGATTATTTGTCTCAAAAGAAATTTTAGAAACCACAGTCATCTTACCCTCTTTCTCAATGAAGACTGAAATTGAAATCATAGTTTAAATGCTTGAAGGAAATTAACCATGTAAAGGTTTTCCATGGATAATTTTTGTAAAGTAATCACTTCATTAAGCAAAAAATTACCTTTTGTAAAGTAATCACTCCCTTTGGAAAAGAGTCCAAAGAAAGGAGCATGGGAAGCTTACAATAGGAAAACCTCATAGTTTCAGGATAGAGATCATACCTCATTGTCTGTGCCTGTCAACTTAATAAAAAAATGTTGATTGAAAGAATGTTTGATAGGAACAAAAATATCAACGTTTGAGGATTCACTATCTTTCTCTCTCTTGCTTCCTCTGCCCTTTTAAGGAAGAATCCTTCATTTCTTGTCTCCTAGGACTATGTTGTGCTGACAAAAATAAGTAAAGCTAAAAGAGCTCTACAGAATCAAAAAGAAGGCGGTCAGATTATTCTCAGTAGGAAAAGGCCTGAAGTAACAGCAAAGGGAGGTCAATTGTGGGAGAGGGGGAGAGGAAGTGTAAGCTTGCCAAGGGGGGACAGGGGAGGGAAGGGGGTTGTAGGAGTTTGATGAGGGAGGGAGAAGCAAATTGGATGGTTGTCATGAAAACGTGAGAAAGCGAGAAAGATGGGTAAAGATTTTTAGGGAATTGTGTTGTGTGAATATGACATATATTTCTTTCCTCAGCATTTACATGGGATTGTTAGTAAAAATCTCTATTGTTCCAAGTTTTCTGATGTTGGATTTGAATTTGATTTGATTGTTTGATGGCTCAATTTTATTACAGTTTCTCTATAAAATACCTATCTCCCCTTTTCTATCCTGTTGTCCTAGGTCTTATTGTCCAGTTTCCCAACAGCATTAACTGCTCTCACCATTACATGTCTTGGGGTATTCTTATTTTCTTAGCTTTCCTGGCCAGGAAGTAAGCACATCTTCCTTCTGCTTAGCTCAATCAAGACCAAGTTAGAAATTATTCAGACTATAGGCATGTATGGAAAAAAATTGAAAAAACAAAAATATAAAAAGAGAAACTATGAAGACATGGAACCGATTTATTTCTAGAGCTTAAGTTTCTTATATTAATGTAACAAAGGCCAGCCATAGAAAAGCTTTAAATGATGGTGTTTGCCAGTTTCTTAGCATTGGTTTTCTTTTTTTCCTTGGATCTGTCTTTAGGTTAGTGTCTTAACCAATCATTGTTGTGAAGATTTGAGATATCTTCAGCTTGTTCTGGAACTTATCTTTGTATATAACAGAAACTTCTTTCTTTTTCCTTAAAAGTGATGCTATAATGAGGGTGATTTTGAATAATGGAAGGCATTTTTATTTGGCTGAGCTCTAGACCATATTAATTTGAACTACAGCACTTTTCTGAATGACAGAATTTATTGGTAGTTTACTATGTAAGGCTTAAATCATTTTATTCTCATATGAATATATATTTATATTTTTGAGTAAACTGTATCGTTAGACAGCAATGATCATATTTTCTATATCTCTTCCCCCATAGGTCCTAGTTACTGCGTTTACATATAGTTACTATAAATCAGTGACTCTCAAAGTGTGATCTGGGTACTTCTGGGGGTACTAAAGACTATTTTGGGGAGTTCACAAAATCAAAACTATTTAAAAAACAATACTACAATGTTAACTGCCCTTCTCATTTTATTCTTTCATGAGTGTATGGTAGAATTTTCCAGATGCTACATAACATGTGATGATGTCATTCCTCTGATGACTAAAGGATTGTGTACTTGTGTACCCTTGTGCTTCTTTAAAAATTTCTAAGTTTTAATTTCTTAATATAGGTAGATGTAAATCACATAAACAAAGGTTTTGTTTTGAGGTTGTCCATAGTTTGTAAGACTGTAAAGTGGTCCCAAGACCAAAAAGTTTGAGAGCTGCTGGTGTAGATAATTATGTATTAAACTGAAAATAGAAGCAATCTGATTTTTATCATTCCTTTCCCTGAGTTTACAACTGGGCCTGAAATTCTTTGCTATTATTCTCTGTATGGGTCAAAGTCCAGTCTGATACAGAAACCACAAAAGACAGAAGCCACATAGTTATTTGAATGAAGAAAGTTTAATACAAAAAAATTATTAACTATAATAGGGGATTGGAGTAACAGGGGATTGGCTAGTAACAGGTAAAGAAAACTCTAAAGAAAATAGGAATAGCAGAAATCAGGATTACTCCCCGTGGAGCTAAGACAAAGCACCCAAAAAGAGGTCCGCAGGGGTTGTGATATAGATTTTGTGGGAGAAGACACAATTACATCTCACTGAATAGCAGAGAAATTGCTGTGGTGCCACACTAGTGGAACTTGCTGGACATCTGCCTTCTGGAACTTTCCAGAAATCCTTCTCTTAGGTCTCTGGGGAAAACTATCCATAGTGAGGTTTCTCACTGAGATACTCTGCCCCAAAACTGCTCAAGGAAGAAATAAGTTGTGGTGGGGAGAGAGACTGTTGACCACTGAGTGCTGTTGCTGCCTTGCATTGAAGCAGCCAACTACTGGAGAAGCATTGCATCTTGCAGGATCCAGATAAGCAGTCCCCACTGCTGGAGTCTTCCAGTGGAAAACATACCAATCAGGGAGGAAAACTCTTTTGCAATGTCTCTCCATGGATCTTTAGTGACAAAGTTTAACAATTATTCTATCTGATAAAGATTAAGATTTAAAGAACTTAGCTCCATTTTAACAAAGCAGGCAACGAGGGATGAATTTGGAACTGAGAGGAAATAAGATGACAAATGGTACACCTAACGTTCACTTAATATGTAGTTTATCAATTACCTATCTTTCTTAAAATTCCTGATGTTTTTGTTGCATGGGGCTATTGCCTATTACAATTTTTTTAAATGTTTTTTTTTTCTTTTTTTTTAATTTTTATTTATTTATGATAGTCACACACAGAGAGAGAGAGAGAGGCAGAGACACAGGCAGAGGGAGAAGCAGGCTCCATGCACTGGGAGCCCAACGTGGGATTCGATCCTGGGTCTCCAGGATCGCGCCCTGGGCCAAAGGCAGGCGCTAAACCGCTGCGCCACCCAGGGATCCCGCCTATTACAATTGTTCCATTTTTTCCCTCAATAATAGAATCCCAGTTTTGTTCTTCTCTCATGCTTCTCCTTGTCATAAGCTTCAGGGAACTTCAATTCCAATCTTAGCTACAAACCCAGTTCCATGGGGTGAATCACCGTTGGTCTAAACAGGTTTTCGTGGTCCCATTTCCTTTGATAGCAATGACACAATTCTGGCCAATAGGATATGAAGTGAAATCTGCAAAGAGGCTGCTAGAATGTTTTTTCCCACCGTTCTGAAAAGTGTATTCAGAAAGAAATAACCCTCTTCTGCTGCTAAGCATTGCCATGTCTTCTTGTGATGCTTAGAGCTTTGGCAGCCATCATTTGAGGAGGAAACAAGTAAATGAAAGACTTAATCAAACCTAGAAACATCTACCTCTAGGCTTGTTTTAAAACTCATTTAAAGATGTTTCTTGTAGTTAACTGATATGCCAGACTTTTGAGATGACATATGCAAAAGAGATACTGTCCTTACTCCCAAGAGGCTTACAGTTTGGTAGAGAAACAAGTGAAATAAAAGTTTAAGGTTGCTATGATAAGGGGATCCCTGGGTACCTCAGAGGTTTAGTGCCTGCCTCTGGCCCAGGGCATGATCTGGAGTCCTGGGATCAAGTTCTCACATCGGGCTCCCTGCATGGAGCCTACTTCTCCCTTTGCTTGTGTCACTGCCTCTCTCTCTCTCTCTCTCTCTCTCTCTCTCTCTGTGTGTCTCTCATGAATAAATAAATAAAATCTTTAAAAAAACAAGATTGCTATGATAGAATAGTAGTTGAATTCAACTGCAACATGCTAGTTCCAGCTCACTATAAAATTGGGTTAGGAAAGAGAAATATGGGACGCCTGGGTGGCTCAGCGGTTGAGTGTTTGCCTTTGGCTGAGGGTGTGATCCTGGACTCACAGGATCAAGTCCCATATTGGGCTCCCTGCATGGAGCCTGCTTCTCCCTCTGCCTATGTCTCTGCCTCTCTCTCTGTCTCTGTGTGTGTCTCTCATGAATAAATAAATAAAATCCTTAAAAAAAGAGAGAGAGAGAAAAATATTTTTTTAAATTTTTATTTATTTATGATAGTCACAGAGAGATAGAGAGAGGCAGAGACACAGGCAGAGGGAGAAGCAGGCTCCATGCACCGGGAGCCCGACGTGGGATTCGATCCCGGGTCTCCAGGATCGGGCCCTGGGCCAAAGGCAGGCGCCAAACCGCTGCGCCACCCAGGGATCCCAAGAGAGAAAAATATTATCAAGGGAAATGTTTTGTTAAGTTGCCTCTTGAAAGGAAATACTTCCAAGTTTTCCTGCAAATAAAAAGTTACATAATGTAATACATTTGATCAGAGCTTTCTCTCAGCCCCAAACTCTTCCCAGTAATAGTAGAAAAGATTCAGTGTTAATTAGTATTATTTTTCAAATACACATAAAAATGATAAAATAAAGTAACATAAATGCAATTTCAATAAAAAGCAGCAACAAGTATAACAAGAAAAAAATCTTTACGTTAGTATTTTTCTACTTATAAAACATCGTGGTGTATGCATTCAGCGACACAAATGTAGTCTTGTTATTCCAATTTGAGTTCAAATTGCAGATTTCTCTTACAATTCTCTGAGAACACCCAGTTGAGAACTCTGGTGAGCCATTTGCTAGTTTAATTAAAGTGTGCACTAAAAAAAAAAAAATAAAGTGTACATTCCAGTTGGAATTGTTGGATGCAGAATCAGACTACTTTACTTTCATGGTTAACTGAAGCTGAGTGACCCTTATATACATCTCAAATTTTCCTACAGTTTTCAATTGTTCACAAAGGCTGCTGCCTTTATTTGCAGGTTGAATGATAATTCCAATGCTCTCCTTCTGGGAATCTTCAGATTGGCTTTTCATAGACAAAACAGAGACTTGAGGAGTCTTTTTGCTTTGTTTTGTTTTCTACAAAAGTAATTCAGGAGAAAACCTTTTTTGATTTAGTAATACAACACAGCAGGCATATTCGCCTCCAGGCCTTATCACTTACTATTTCCTTGGCCTCACATTTCTCTTCCCTTCACTATCTGCAAGGTGCTCCCCTGACTTCCTCAGCCTCCCTCTTGCTGACTCCTTCCCTGCTGCCCATTTCTAAATTTCATGCCTTCTCCTCCACGGTGTATCCCCCTTTTCCTATTTTACTTTTATTCCTTTTTTTTTTTTTAAAGATTCATTCATTCATTCATTCATTCATTCATTCATTCATTCATGAAAGACACAGAGAGAGAGAGAGGCCGAGACATAGGCAAAGGGAGAAGCAGGCTCCATGCAGGGAGCCCGACATGGGCCTGGATCCCAGCACTCCAGGATCACACTCTGGGCCCAAGGCAGACACTCAACTGCTGAGCCACTCAGGCATCCCTTACTTTTCTTCGTTATCAGTTTTCAATACCTAATCTTATTAATTAGGTGCTTATTTATTTTATTATGTTTCCCCAACCAGACTAGCAGGGCACTCACTACCTGTAGGCCCAAAGGGATGAGGGGAAGAAATGAAAGCTGGGCTCCAGGTGACCTCACTGGAAGGGAATCAGGAGAATACGTAGCCTTACTTTCTCCCTCAGATGATCTCTTGCTGGGTCTTCCTATTGTAAGCCAAAGAGTTGAGAGCTCCATAATGTCAGCCATATAGGTCAACCCTTAGGGCACAGGGCAGATGGGAAAGAATGGAGAATGAATCTGGGCGGCTAAGGAAGTTATCCAACCTTACTATATCCGAGGTACTTGCTATGCAAGGGATAGAGAAGGTAAACATAGTCTAATTCTCAGTAGACTCATGGCTGGAATGATAGTCAAACAGAACTTTAATTTAGTACAACCAGCACAGCGTGTTATGGGCATATAGATGAGAGGCATCTCTTTCATAACTTAAATGTCAGAGATAGTGGGGGTGGTGGTGCTGGTGGTTTGACTGGGAAAGTCTTTCTGGAGATTAAGATTCATAGCATAATTCAGAGTCCATTTTAAAGTATGACAATTTGATCCCATTTTAAAATATGACAATTTTTAAAGAAGAGTAAATGCTGTTCTCTGAAATATTTTTTTGATGAAATAGAAGAAGATGGGACTAGGGCATGGAAGTGAGGATGAGAAGTGAGGGATAGAATGACATAACTTCAAAAGTTTTTCCTAGCTTTTGTGTTTTAATAATTTAGCTTTTTGCTGTCTTGTTAGTTCTGAACTATAAGACCGTAGAAGTTTAGTAAATGAAAATGAGTATAAAATTTTATAACAATCTCTTTTTTGCAGAACCTGACTTCAGGGTTCAACAATGAATGGTCTTAAATTTAACATAACTAAATTTAATGGGGAATATAGTGCTTTGAAAAATAAATCATGTAAGTTTATTACATATGGAAACAATGCAAAAAAGAGGAAAACGACTATTAGACAAGTCTAATTTGGATTAATATTCACTAAGTCCCTTTATTTAACATTCTCTTCATAGACTTAGCCCTAACCTTCAAGAAACCTCTATGACTCTACACCTGGATAATTTCTAATGAAAGCAAACTCATTACATAGCACCTTAGATGATCATAAGAAAGATATTTATATATGGAACTTCAGGTTAAATGGTATCCTAAAAAGATAGATGCAGGAAGGGATCAAATCACAATGAGGTCAGGGCCTTAGGAAAAGGCTGGGGGAGACAGGGTGACAAGAAGGAAGAAAGACTTTTCTTGACCTCTTTTCTGTGCGCCATAATTTGTATTAGGTTTTCCAGGTGACCCAAGCGAACAGCTGGCAAGACCACAGTGCGCTGAAATCTGTGCGCTGAGATCTCACCGCAGTCATTATTTTCTTTGTAATCAGACGTAATCATAGTGAAATGTAGTGAGGAGTTTGTCCACAGTCAACATCAAACAAGAATTTCCAGTGGTATCCCTCGTGCTGTAGCTACAAACGTCAAACCGGGCGGGCGTAAAACAGCCAATAATTATAAACAACTAGAGACAGAAGCGTGGGCGGTTAGTGACACTTCAAAGGGCTTCACAAGACGCTTGGGATGTGTCTTTGGGAAATCCAGAGAAGAAATGAGGCCAATAGGATTGGGGCAAAAGCCAATTTTCGGAGGCAGATGCGGAGCGGCAGCTCTCAGCTGGCTCGAGGGAAGGTGCCTCCCCGCCCCCCGCCAGGACAGACAGTCCCGGATCCTCACTAGGCCTCGTCCGCGGGTCTCCGCGCCTTTTCTCCGCTCGCAGATCGGGGGCCGGCGCTTGACTCCGCCTGCGTCTCCGCCCCTGCCCCGCCCCATCAGGGCCCGGCTCCGCCCACCAGGCCCGAGCCCGCCGCTGGCTCCGCCTACCAGGGCCTGGCCCCCGCCCACTCTCTCCGGGCGGCGGAGGGGCGGGGAGGAGCGGGGAGGGGCGGGGAGGAGCGGGGAGGGGCGGGGAGGAGCGGGGAGGGGCGGGGAGGGGCGGGGAGGGGCGGGGAGGGGCGGGGCTGCGGGAGCCGCGGCCCTCGCGAGCGGGAGGAGGATCCGCCGCGGAGTTACGGGAAAGTTGGTCCGAGTTCCTGGAGGTTTTCCCCGGTGACTGCCGGGCCTGGGCCGGCCGGTGCCCGGCTCCTGTCCTCCCTCCGTCCTTCACCGCCCACCAGGGCCGTTCCCCTGTCGCCGGCCACCATGGAGCAGCCGCCAGCGCCCAAGAGGTAACGCGCCTGGGCGCCGGGAGCTGGAGGAGGGGGCGCCGGCGGCCGCGGGCGGGGCGGGGCGGGGCGGGGGCGGCGAGGCCGGACCTGGCGGCGACCCCCTCCGCGGCGGCGGGCCCGGGCCGGGCGCGCCGGTCGTCGCGAGGCGGGGCCGGGCCGCGGCTGCCCACAGGCCCGGGGGGCCGAGGGGAGGCCGAGGGGAGGCCGAGCCTCGCGTCTGCGCGGCCGCGGGCCTGGCGGCGTGGGAAGTCCTGGGCCTGTTCCTCCCGGCGAGTCTGCGAAGCCCGGGGTGCGAAACTGGGCGTTCACGAGGCTGCTTACAGCATTCTGGGCGCTTTTGTCCAATGTTTTTCGTGATACTGCCATTTATTTGAGAAGGCGGATTATTTGTTTGCCGTTGAAGGAATTCAGTATTAATAGCTACATAGTGTGCGAAACTTGTGGGTGCGCTGCCCTGACAGGTGTTCCTTTCTCACCCCCCCCCCCAAGTCCAAAACTATTTATGGATGCGAGACAGTAGGAATCTTAAATTAGAACCCCTTCCCTACATGGTGTTTTGTTTTGTTTTCTAGCATATAGAAATAGTGATGCTTTGGTACTTACTGTTAGTTTGATCTTTGATATACTGGAAGCGTGAGAGTACACAGCAGATACTTTTAAAAGTAGCATTTGAAATGATCAGGCTAAATCAAGGCTGCCCATAGATATAAACTCATAATGTGCATCTTTTTTTCCCCCAAGAATGAATCAACGTCATTTAACTGGTGTTGTTTGAAACATTTAATCTCAGTCTTTCATTTGTAATTTATAAAATAAGAGGAGTACTAACCTTCCTCCCAGAGAGTGCTGTTGTGAAGATTAAGGAGTTCCTGTGTTCTGATACTTAGACACCTTTAGACGAAAGGTGATATATATATTCAGGAACATGGAATAATTAAAAAGGTAGGAACTTTGTGAGCTGTTGTGAATTGTGTGACTAGACATGTGAGCCTTGAGGCCTGGAAACCATCTATTCAGGTGAAAAAAGGTGGGTGTGTGGAAGGGCGTCCAAAAGAGACTTGTTATCAGAGCCCTTGATTTTTATCTGGTATTTTGTATTGAATTCCCGTATTGATTGGGCACCCAGTTTTAGTATCTTAGAAGAAAATTGGAAACTTTTTTTCTTTTCTGTTTTGGAAGGACTGTAAGGGGGCCACCTCTGAGATAATGCCCAAAGGTCAAGTTGAACAACTCCAAATTGAAGTAGAAGCTCTATTCATTCATTGGCTGTAAATTACCGGTTTCTTTATAGGTGTAAGAGATCCCCTGGCCTTGCAGGGGCTCTAGAAAACCTAGAAGGGCCAGGGGGAGATGTGGGTGGTATATATAACCATTTCATGGTCATTTATACTTTACAAAGTGATGCTTGCACTCCAACAGGCTCATTTTTAGTTCTCTTCAGAGAGACTTCGTTGTTCCAGGAAGGCATTTCTGGAAAGCAAGCTATGTGACATTAAGCCCAGGTATTTGAATGTCACTTAAAATTTTTTCATAGAATTTTCATTTTCATAATATCATCATAGCAACCCTATTAAGTAAGTTTGATTACAGGAAGTAATCCTGTTTTGTAGCTGAGGACACAGAGTTTGCTCCATGGAAGGCTATGACAGGGATTACTGAAAGTGAGTTTTTGTGTCCTCCCTATTGATTATTACCTTCTAATAATAAAATATGCCATTTTTGAGGTCATTTTTTTCCCCCAGGAACTTTATATATACATTCCTTTATTTTATTGTCGTAAGAAAGAGGAATCGTGGCTCTGCAGCTTATTATGCTAGTTCTAAATTTAATTTCTTCATCTGTAAAGTGTGTTACGGGGATTAGAATAGGTCATGTGTAAAAGCACTTAGCACAGTGTTCCATAATGTGTTGAACGATGCTAAATGTTGGTTTATTTTTTCCTTATTAAGTGAAACTCAGAGAGGTTAAATAATTTGGTCAAGTGGAGGAGATGCCAGAACCCTGAATCTGATTGGCTGCAAAGGCTGTGCACCCTCTCATTGTGTACAGTGATACCTCTTTTTGAAAACACTTCTTTTAGCCTTCCATGGTGTGGTGGCCATGTCTTTGTACAATCCTGTGGGCCCTCTGCTTGTTCTTTTCCTAATCCCTGTAAGAATGTTGCTTTGCTTTTCTGCCTTGCATAGGAGCACTTCCTTAGGGCTCAGACATTTTTACATGGTCACATTTATGTTGCTGATGTTCAAGTCTGTATGACCAGCAGGTGTGTTCAGTTGGAATATTTGATTTTTTTATTCAGATCCATTCTTTCATTATTCTTTCTAGTTTGTCACTAAGTCCTATTGAATTCTCCATCAAGAAGTCTAGATTCATTTTCTTTTCTCTTTTTCATTTTTGATACTACTACCCCATACCTGGGTTTTATGACCGTCATACTTGATTTACAGCAATGCCTTCCAACTAGGTACTTTAGGGCAGTGGTTTAAAACAATTTTTAGCAGCAGGAAGGCTATGTTTGGAGTAGAGGCAGGCACTAGGACCTGGTTCTCACTGCCTTATCTCCTTCTACTCCCCTTTTGCTGCCTGCAGAACCTCCTAATGATCCATAGGACACTGCCTGCAATGGCTTTTGATTTGTTTTCTTAAAACATCCTTTCACCATGCTATTCCCTTTAAAAAAATTTTTTTTTTAAATTTTTAAAAACTTTTTGGTTTGGGGCACGCTTGTTTACTTAAGACCCCTATCACTTGGTCTCAGATTTAATCCCCAGGCTTTTGTTCTTCTCCAAGATGAATCTGTCTTGAAGTTTCTCTTTTGTTTTTTATTTAGGTTGTAGGGTATGGGTACTCCCAACTTTGCCTTTGTTCAGGCTTTTCCTTTGGAGAAGTTTGTATTATTTTTTGCTAGGAATCTGTGTTTTATTCTTCCTTAAAGGCCGGCTTCATATAGAATCTTATTTGAGTGCTTTCTAGCCTAAGGTATTTCTCTGTATTCCTAATATATCCATTTGAATATATGCCGTCTTCATATTTTTCTTTTTTTTAATTACAAAATTTTAGCTATTCAAAAGATAATGGGGACTAATTTAATAACTACTTATGTATTATGCTACCCAACTTGAGAAATAAAATATTGTGAATATAGTTGAAGGTCTGTAAGTATATCTGTTTTCAGATACATTCTCTCCCTATCCCCCAAAGGATTGTCATTACTTGGGTATTTGTTACTGAGTATTTGTTTTTTTTTTTTTTTAATTTTTTATTTATTTATGATAGTCACAGAGAGAGAGAGAGAGAGGCAGAGACACAGGCGGAGGGAGAAGCAGGCTCCATGCATCGGGAGCCTGATGTGGGATTCGATCCCGGGTCTCCAGGATCGCGCCCTGGGCCAAAGGCAGGCGCCAAACCGCTGCGCCACCCAGGGATCCCTGTTACTGAGTATTTGTTATTCCTTTACCATACATGTCTTTATATTTTTAGCATGCCATTCATGTATATCTGACCCAGTGTTAGGCCTGCCTTTGCTCTTTGGTATCGTTCTTGTCCTCTGGGAATTGGAGAGTCCACTGGGCAGCCAGATCTGAGAATTGTGATTAGAGGGTCTGGAAGGCTGCTCTTACCTTTACATCATTGATTTGGTCTCACCAACAAGGCTGTGTGGTCACCTAAAGTCACTGACTTGAGGTATCAAAATAGCTTTTAGATTCCCTGAGTTTCCTTAACGGATCTGTCACAGAGGTCCCCTTTGGGAATTGGAAGACTGTTCAATGGTTATTAAATTGTTAGCATTTTGGTAAGTTGAATTTCTCAGATTTTTTTGTAGGGGAACTACTAGATGGAGGAAAAATGACCACACAGCAGGTAAGTTTTAACAGATAGAAGAGGGAATAGGGCATCCCTGGGTGGCGCAGCGGTTTGGCGCCTGCCTTTGGCCCAGGGCGCGATCCTGGAGACCCGGGATCGAATCCCGTATCAGGCTCCCGGTGCATGGAGCCTGCTTCTCTCTCCGCCTGTGTCTCTGCCTCTCTCTCTCTCTCTCTGTGACTATCATAAATAAATAAAAAATTAAAAAAAAAAATAAAGAAATTAAAAAAAAAAAAGATAGAAGAGGGAATGTTGGAAGCATAAGATCTTTATGAGTAGAACATTCTTAAAAGGCGGAGGTGGAGCTCTGTGATAGGTGGTGGGTAGCATGGAAACTGGTTGCTTGAGGATAGGTAGTTATATAAACAATATTTGTTAGAGGACGGAATATCATTGCTGGAGAGATATACTTTACCAGACGGGCTTTGCTCCTCAGTTTGATTATAGGATTAATAGTTACTTAAAATTTAAAAATCGTTAAGGTATACTTGGAGGAAAAGTTGGTGTGGAACAGTGAAAACACTGGAAGGATAATAAGAGAGTAAGCTACTGAAATTTATTCTCAAGACAGATAAGGAAAGTTCTTTGATTTAAACCATGGTTGGATTCTTTGCAATTTTTTTTTTCTTTTATATAAAAAGATGTGAAAAGGTAGTTAGGGGGAAGTAAAGTTGAAGATTCAAGTTAAAATGCTAGGGTTACAAAGTGCTTTCACACAAATGAAAAGCGAAGGTAAGAAAGCAATTATTTCCTAGGGGAAAGTGTTGCTATGAATAAATGGACCATCAGTCAGAAGGTAGTTTATTAGGGAATGAAAGAGCAACAGTAAAAGGACAAGGATATTAGAAGAGTAAAGGAGAAGGTATTCATAGATTCCTTAGCATGAAAAGCCCATATCAGCTTGTAGCATCAGTAGCCCCGACCTTAGACCAGAAATTGGGAATGCAGATAGACAGCTGGGAACTATCAGCTCTTGGAATTGAGTTGTGTGGAACAAAACAACAGACCAGATAAGTAGATAGGAGGATATGACAAAAAATCATGAAAATATTGAGAAGAGATGTGGGCTTCGTTTTATGTCTATATTACTAATTTATATGCCCTTGGAATCAGAATTCTTCTGTGCTTATTATTGGAGAGATTCACAAGTGGGCAGCTGGAGTTTATTTTGAGAAGATGACCTGAGAACTGTTAGAAAACAAAGGCAGCAGCTCAGGCCTACTACCTGGGGGAGGCTCCCAACTTCAGAGGCAGGCTAGGGGAGGAGGTTTTAAGTTGATTAAAGGGAAAGAAAAGAATGAAGCAAACATGAGCATCTTTTTGCATAATGACTTGGTCCATACAGTGTATCTGTACTCCTTTTGGTTTTTCTTGGCTAATTGGGAGTGGCACCAACTCTGTTAGAATTGATTTAGGCCCTGTAGATGGCAATGGTCATTTGGCTCTTCTTTCCTGAAGAGAAGGAGGGCGTATGACAGTAACACCTGGAGCAGTTCCTGGTGAGCAAACCTCAGTTGCACATTATTAAAACAGGAGATAAACTCAATCTTTAGTCAACCTGAGGCAAAGATTAATTTATCTTCTGTTCTTTAAGGGCCTGAGATATAGCATATATTAGTACTTAAGAATTTGTTAGAAATGTAAAGAAAAAGGTAAACCTAAACACAGCTAGGTTGAAGTTTGTTTTTCTGAAGTAATGCTCATTCCAGAAGTGTGTATCAATAAAGCTTTAATAATATAAGGTTTAAGTTGGATTGTAAGGGGTGAAAAGTGCTTTGAATTTAATTTTCCTGGCTTCAGAGAAGCCTGTGTTGAACTAAAGGTACTGTCACTCTAGGCAGGTGATCCTATATTAGTGGCTCTCAAAAATTTTTTTAAGAAGTATTGATGGTGAAACCCAGTACATACTCACATACATACAAAGCTAAAACAGAAGTTTCATACAGTGTACCATGTGGGTTGTTTTTGGTATTTTTCTATTTTCTGTTATGTTCTGTTTCATCAAAAAACTACTAGTCATGATCCACCAAATTATTTTCATGACCTACTAATGGGTTGTGATCTGCAGCTTAAAAAAAAACGTTGGCATATGTAGTAGTACCAGTCAAAAAACTGACTTCATTTCAGACTCTATCCTGGTACTTCAGAGCTCAGTGATGGCTTTGCCAGAGGTATCCAGACTTGTATAAGAGTAACTACTTCTACATGCAATATGATGGAGGTGAAGGAGAGAAAGGAAGCTATTATTTAAAAGCTGTGTTATTTTGAACACCTTATATAGGTCCCAACTGAAATATGGGAAAATGGAAAATGTTGATCCTTGATGTCTGAAGTTCACAAAAGAATATGTAATAGATAGAGTTTGCTATGAGGCAAAAAGGCTCATGTGCCTTTTGGTGTAGAATGACCCTGTGCAAAGCTGTAATTATGATTGCATCAATTTCTTTCCCTACCAGCTCCACTCTTTCAGTACCAAAGGTCTCTAGGTTTTTCTGCTAAAGAGAAAATTTACACTATCTGATAGAAACTATCTTTTTTATTTGTCCCAAGCCTCTTTTTTGTTATGATTTTATTTGAATTGCCTCGTATGTTAGGATTATTATAATTTCAATTCTTAGCTCTTAGAACAGATTCTGTATTTGAAATGTCTCATTACAACTGTTTTTTCCAGAAAGTCTAAAATTGAATAAATGAAAGTAAGAAATAGGTAAATAGACATGTATGAATATTAAAAATAGATTCATCATTTGCATGCTATGAATTGGTACAAATTACCTTGAACTTCTTAAAAGTATATTAAAGCCTGTATCTTACAAAGTGTAGCAAAATGAGAATTATGGAAAACTTAAAATTGCTGATAATTAATATAGGTCTACATGTGATAGTATATGTGGGTTCTAAATTAGTCTATAAATTTTTATAGGATATCAGACATCTTAGATCAAATAGAGTAATATTTTCAGTTAGTTCCAGATATCTTGATATAAATGTTAGTGTCATGGTATATGCACAATACTCTTAGAAAATTGGGGGAAATTGTTGAGCATATGTGATTCCAAGGATGAGGTATTTTTTATATTCAAAGTATAGAATGTTACTCTCTGTCCAGATCATTTTTCATTTTTAAGAGTTTTGATTTTCTAAAATCCTGGTACCTAGAGTTCTATAGTTGGAAAGGAATGCAAGTTAAAATTATTTTTGTAATTTGGGTGCGCCTTTTAAATGTTTGAGGAAAAAATGAATTAAAGATAATAGGCAGCTAATTTCCTTGACTTTCTCTCTGGGGCCGGATGATCTCTCCTGAGTCTGTCGAGTTGCCCCAGTCTCCTGTTTCTTTCTAAAAACTGGCTTTCTAAACCATAAGAAACTGTTAACGTTAGAGAACAAACGGAGTTGATGAAGGGAGGTGGGTGGGGGATGGGCTAAATGGGGGATGGGCATTGAGGAGGGCATTTGTTATGTTGAGTATTGGGTGTTGTATGTAAGTGATGAAACCAATATTACACTATGTTAACTAACTAGAATTTAAAAAAAAATTGGAAGGAAAAAACTGGCTTTCTTTACTCACTGATCATTGCTTGTGACAGAAATTGGATGTCAATAGCTTGTTCATTCATTTGCTCATTTATTTATATATTTAGTAATTATTAATTAACTGCCTTTCAAATGCTAGATGCTGGGTACATTGTTGAACGAAGTAGTTGAGATCTTTTACCTCACAGAACATATACTCTAGTTGGAGCTTGAACTATGAAGGATAGAAGTAGCACATACTGATAGAGAAAAATGATGGAATCTGTTTCATAAGGCAGTTGGACAGAGCTTCTCTGAGAAGGTAGTACTAAAGCTGTGACATGGGATTGAGAAGTTATCCTTGTGAGTAGCTGGAAAGACTATTCCAGGCAGAGGGAAAGCTATGAGAAAGCCTGGAGATCAGAGAGAGTTTGGTGTGTGGGAGGAATTGAAATGAGGCCACTGTGGCTGGATTGTAAAATGGGAGAAAGTGGTTGGAGATTAGGTCAGGGAGATGGGCAGGGATTCAATGATGCAGGCCACGGAAAGGAATTTGGATGTGAAAGTGCAGTAAGCTGTCATTAAATGGCTTTAAACAGAATTACAAGCAGCTTATGTTTTTAAAAGATCACTCTAGTTCTGGGTAGAAGAGATTGTAGAGGGTTAAGAATAAAAGCAGCAGAATAAATTGGAAGACCGTGGCAATCGTTCATGATTAGATGGTGGAGTCAATGGAGATGGAGAGAAGTGTGGATAGATTTAAGTTGTATTTTGGAGTTAGAAATGAAGGACTTGCTGATAGACTAGATGTGGTGATTAAGGAAGAAAGCATCAATTTGGCTCCTAGGTTTTATGTTTGAGTGACTTTGGGGTGGAGGAAGACTGGGAGACGAACAGGTTTGGGTATCTCATGTTCTCTTTCTTAGAATTGTCCAAATTCCAGGAAAGTGAATCTGTTGGGCCCCAAATGTGATATTAGGTGGTTCCCTTAGAAGAGGAAGTGGGAAAGGAGGGAATGTTGGACACTGACTTCTTTTTTTAACCTCTTATTTTCACTGCATTAGTCTAGAGAATGGGAATCATACAAAGCCTTTATTAGGTGTTTGCAACGTTCAGGTGTCTTGAACCTGCTATTACAAAATATTTTAATTGCAAAATAAAACATCAGTAAGAAACGAATGATTAATGTTAAGACAGACATCTTTGTAGTGACCAGTTGGGTTAAGGAATGGAACTGCTGCCCTCCCTTGTTAGTGCTCCATCCAAATCATAGCTGCCTTTCCCCATAAGTAACCCTTATACAGACTTATATATTAATAACCTAAATGTGCATTGCTAGACACTGTAGCTTAGTCTTGCCAATTAAAAAATAATTTTTGTAGGAAATGTCACTTTTAATTTTTATGCTAGTTCTCCCTCCCTTTATCCTGTTGAAGAGTGCAGGCTGTTGGTAGTTTCCCACTATTTGCTGATTGCTTTCCCAAGGTGCATTCTATGCGTTGTTTTGCCCTACATATTTTCTGCAAACAAGTAACTGGATCCAGAGACTGACAGGCTCAATTTTGATCCTTTAGGCAAACCTGTTACAGGTGGTATTTGGCAAGACTGTATTAGTCACTTAGTGTCTGGTTGCCTTTCTTTTTTAGTGATGTTAGCAGCTCTTGGTGGTTAGGCTTATTTCTGTTAATTTATTGGATGTTGCAAAATGGTGAAATTCTAAATCATTTTGTTTTCATTTGTTAGTTGGAATGCTTTTATAGAATCACTTCCCTTATCTTTTGTTTGATTATGCAGTGGTACAGTTTATAAAAGAAAGACTGGATAAATGCTTGATTCTTCCCTTTTATTTACCTGTTTGCAAGAGAATGAATTAGTTCCCTATTTTTCTTCAGAGAGGACCAGTTCTGTTTTTTTTTTTAAGTGCCATTATGGGCTAATGGATTCATACATATTAGATGGATTTTAATCTATTGCAGTTACTATTGCTGAAGCTCAAAGTGACCCCCATCTTTTGGTCAGTGGGAGTCCCTCCAGGGACAACATGTCTTGTAGTTTCCTTATTGTCTGCTGTGACAAGATATTCAGGGCTTATCATATCCACTTCCTGTCCTGGATCTGGAATCAACCATTTCTCCTAGAAGTAGTATTTTCTTTCTGTCAGAAATGGTGTTTCAAGACCCCATCCTGGGTAGTAGTATGGTTAGTGCTGCTCTGATTTTAAATAGTATTTTTTCATTGATAGGAGAACTGACTCATTCTTTCCAGCTATGGGATACTGTATCAAAAACATGATGGTGGGGAGGCCCCTTCTCTTCCTACCCCCTGCCTCCCTTGGCATAGCTGCCCCTGGCTAGGGGCAGGGCCTCAAGAGTCTGGGCTGGGCATCCACGGTCTCTGCCTCAGCCCAAAGGCTGTGCTTTTTTTTTTTTTTTTTTTTTTTTTTTAAGGCTGTGCTTTTGACATTAAAATAAAAGTCCATCCAGTAAAAAAAAAAAAAAAAAAAAAAAAGTGATGGCACTGGCAGTTTTGAGCTTCTTCCTCTGCAGATATCTCTACCATATCTTTATGTTTCTAAGTTTAAGTCAGAAATTGGGTGTGTATAGACAAATTCCATGGTAGAGACTATTCTAAGTGGACTTTTACCTTCATGTTCTCCTTCACTTAGGTTACCCTTTGACCCTGTGTTATCCTAATATCCAGCCTCACTTCTTTCCTACCTCTGAATGTTTCAAGTGACCTAGTTTCTTCTTTTCTTAAAGAAGATACAGAAAATAAAAGAATCTAAGATAAAAAACCTCACTAGTGATAAGATTAGATTTCAGACCTAATTTTTTAAGGTAGACCTTTTAGCTTGCTTTGTCTTACGTACATAAAAGTATATCCATGCACAGACAAAATTCAAGAGCATCTTGAGGCTGCTTTATAAATCCAATCCTGACTGCAGTATCAATTGCAAAATGAAATATATCCAGATAATGCCATATGTTATTCCTTTTTAGTTTTGATATTAACCTCTCGTTAAGTTTTATTGTACTTTCAAATAAATAATATATTTGTCTCAGTGACATGATTGATACTTTACATTTGGTGTTATGTCATGTAACTTTAGAAAGAATTAGTTTTAGTGTAATTACTTACTATATTAATTACTTACTGCATTGGGTTGTACCTATAAGCTGAATGTGAATTAGTCCGTCATCTTGCAGTTAAACAGCAGCCAGTAACCATTTTCCATTGATCAGCTATTCAAACATTTTTAGTAATTGGTGAAATTTGTATCATAGAGAAATGATTGCTCTGCATAAAATTTATAGTTCATGTAATTTCTTTTTTTTTTTTTAAGATTTTATTTATTTATTTATGAGAGAGAGAAAGAGGCAGAGACACAGGCAGAGGGAGAAGCAGGCTCCACGCAGGGAGTCTGACGTGGGACTCGATCCCGGGACTCCAGGATCACGCCCTGGGCTGAAGGCGGTGCCAAACCGCGGAGCCACCAGGGCTGCCCAGTTCATGTAATTTCTAAGAATTATAAGAAATAAGGGTTAAATTAAACAATGGAATCTCATAAAATTCCAGTGGAGATTAAAAATATACGAACTAATTAACTCTTGAGAGGAAACTATTTTGACGATTTTTCTTCTGCCAGTAGAGTGAGTTTTCCTTCTATGAGCTTGATTCTCATTCAGTACTTCCAAGGTTTTGTGTTTTTTTTTTTTTTTTTCTAATGGAAGAGAATTCAGGGGATGCCTAGGTGGGTCTTTCAGTTAAGCATAAGCATCTGTCTTTGGCTCAGGCCCTGATGGAGCCCCACTGTCCGCCTCTCTGCTCAGCAGGAAGCCTGCCTTTCCTCTCTGCCTGCAGCTAGGCCTGCTTGTGCACCTGCTCTCTCTCTCTCTCTCTCTCTCTCTCATTCTCTGTCCCTCTCCCTCTCTCTCTCTCTCCCCCTGACTCTCTGTGTCAAATAAAATCTTAAAAATAGAGAATTCAAGTACTAGGCAAATGATAAGACAATGGGGATTCTTCCTTCTATAGAGTCTTAGCACTTGATTAGATAGCTTTAATTAATATTCACAAAAAACTCATATGATTTCAAAGAGTCTGCTAAAATAGTGATATGGTTACACTTTGTATTCAGCATCATTGGGAAGTATGGTGTATCATGTGATGGATTTTCTAAATAAATGAAGTAAACTTTAAGCATTGTATTTTTAAAATATTTTACAAACATTTTCATGCAGCCAGTTTTGAGGGAGATCATTCCAAAATGAAGGCCTTGACCTAATCTTCTGAAATTGACAAAGAAAGCAATTAATCTTCTTGCTTTTCTTGTTGTAAAAGTAGTCATAGAAACAGTTCATAAAACTGTTCATAGTTTTAGTTCATAGAAACAGTCAAGTGTGCTCTTTTAGCATATTTGAAGCTTTGTTTCTGTATTCATGTGGCTGTTTTTTCCCTAAACCTAGTCTTGTCTTTTACTGTTATCTGTCATTCTTATTACTATGTCCTTCTCTAAACTGCTACTTATCTTAAAAATAATTATCTGACCTGAGAGTAGCTATTCCTTTCTGAAAGTAAAGTACATTTGCTTACCAGAGGTCTTTTTCTCTTCTGGATTCATAGTACATCTTGAAATGATCTTTTGACTAAAAGGAGGAACATTATATCCAGTGATAGGGAAAAATTATTTCAAACTTCCGTAAGGAAAAAAAAAAAACAAACTTCCGTAAGTTTCTAAGTTTTCATATGAAAATAACCAAAGTTTTTGCATCAAAAAAGGAACAGGATTTTACCTTAAGCCCATGGAATTCCCAAGCCAAGAAAAATTTCTATCATTTTGGAATATTGGATTTTGAGGACTTGTAGGGTTATTTATTTCTTTTTAAGATTTTATTTACTTGAGATAGAGAGTGAGAAAGAGAGCACAAGCGATATGGGAGGGGGGCGAGGCAGAGGGAGAGGGACAAGCAGGCTGAGCAAGGAGTCCAATGTGGGACTCTATCCCAGGGACTCTGGGATCATGACCTGAGCTGAAAGCACACGTTTAACTGACTGAGCCATCCAGGCTCCCTGACTCATGGTAATATTGAAGTATACCTGTACAAATACAGTAACATTACACTTATAGCTTTTTTTTTTTTTAATTTCAATGGGTAAAGTATTTAGGCTGTTTATCTTTCTTATAATGATCATATTTTTCCCCTATTACAGTTGGGATTTAAAAATTTTATTTTTATTTCAAAAAAAAAAAAAAAACCCAAAACCAAATTGGTAAAAATACTCCCAATTTAAAAAAGCAAAAATATTTTCATAAATCTTCATAATCTTCTTAATTTGTTTACGAAGAACCACAGGGAAGTACTGAGAAATGGCTTCATATGTGCTGTTACTGTGTAATCACACTGTACTGAGAAATCAAGCAAAATAGTTCCCATTTGTGCAGATGGCTGAACATAGCCATTGTCTTTACAGCCCTCATCTCTACTTATGAAAGCCTATAAAAATTAAGCAGAAGTCAGAGTACAGAGCTCATTGAATGATGCACTTGTTAATATTGTCGGTTTAAACTTTCCCTGAAGTTACACTTTGATTAATGTAGATACACCTTTATGTATTTATGGTTGGGATTAATGCAGTTAATTCTAGTGTTCTAGGGATGGGAGTGAGGAGTTTCGAGTGTACAAAGAGTAAATCCTCATATTTTATCTTCACATTTTGAGATGTAGGGAAATAAATGAGGAATAAAATATATGGATAAGCCTAGTTTTAAAGTGTAGGTAGTGTCTTTGGCACAAATCATGGTAGATTTTTCTGTATGGCAGGTACATGGGTCCTTGGCAAATTTCATATGTAAATAGTCTCTTGTTCCAATTGAGGTTAAGTGAAAAGATTCTTAGAAAATAAAAGTGAAAGACTCTAAAGGGTGAAAGGAGGAGAAAAATCTCAGCTTCTTTTCTTTTAAAGCTCTTTGCCAGGAAATTATAATTTTAGAGTACATTTGGGCAAAGAGCCCAGTTTGAGAGGAAATGGTATGATAGAGCTGAAAAATAAGACTTTACTTTTAAGAAGTCTTCTATTATAAAACATTTGTTTTCTTAGATGGATTTCATCTTATTCTAGTGACAATAGTTAACTAAACCCTCATAAATTTTAAAACAGTTTTATAAAAAGTAAATATTCTATGAGATCATCAAATCACATCTATTTTACTATCAAAACAGTGGTACTTACAGTGAAACAATGAAAAGCCAGAGCTTTAAAGTCAGTTGGACCTTGTCTTATCTTTGCCATTTACTCATTGCAGTGATGAACAAGTTAGCTTTCTAAGTCTCTGTGGACTCACTTACAAAACGGAGGTGGTAATAGTACCTTTTCTTTGGGTTTTGTGAAGATTAGAAGAAATCGTGATTGGAAACCATTTGTCTCTGAAGACATTTTCTAAGGTGTTTCAAAGATATATCTGTCACTTTTTTTGAAGTGACACATCTTTTGAAGAAACACATAGCTTTCCAAAGAAATAAAAGGGCAACTTTCACTTGGATACATATGTTCTAGTTGAGTTAAAAAAAAAATCGGTTGTATTACTTTAGAACTAAACACCTAAATATTTACAAAATGTTTGGCCTTCAAAAAAAAGGGAGTAGAAAAAAATGATGATTGAATTTTATTAGTTTGAGGTAAAATGTACTTTCTGTGGTTGAAATAGAAAAGATATTTGCTTCTGTGAATTCAAGACAGAGTCATTGTATAATTTAGAAAATATTAGGGCTAATATTGAGACTGACATTTGCTTAATAATGGAATGTTGAGAGACTGAAGAATGAAAACCTTTCATGTGTTTGTTTGTTTGTTTGTTTATTTATTTATTTATTTATTTATTTATTTATGAGAGACAGAGAGAGGCAGAGACACAGGCAGAGGGAGAAGCAGGCTCCATGCAGGGAGCCTGACGTGAGACCCGATCCCGGGTCTCCAGGATCATATCCTGGGCTAAATGCGGTGCTAAACTGCTGAGCCACCCGGGCTGCCCCTTTCATGTGTTTTAAAGATGTTTTACTTTTCTAATAGTGTTCAAGATGAGACTACTAGGATTGAAGAAGAGAACATTATTTTATTTTATTGTTTAAAGATTTATTTATTTTAAAGAGAGAGAGAGAGAAAGAGAGAGAGCATGAGGGGTTAGGGAGTAGCAGAGGCAGAGGGAGAGAGAGTCTTAAGCATACTCCACACTGAGCGAGGAGCCGCATGTGGTACTCAGTCTCATGACACTGAGATCACGACCTGAACTGAAACCAAGAGTTGCAGAGTTGGAAGTTCTTTTCGTCTGCTGCATTTGCACTCTGACCAGATCCTCTTCTCCATCATTAATTCCCCAAGAGATCTAGAAGGCATATCCTAATTATTCCTGACTAGGGAGCTAGGAGTAGCAATGTAGAAAGCCTTCATTTGTGTTTCTCTTTTAAAGTTTTTGGCCAAAACATACCTCCCAAGTAAAAAGTGGACAAAGGACTTGAATAGACATTTCCCCAAAGAAGATCTACAAATGGACAGTAAATCCACGAAAAGAAGCTCAGCATCACTCATCATTAGGGAAACGCAAATCAGAACCACAATAAATTAATGTCATACTGTTTAGGATGACATTTTATATATATATATATATATATATATATATACTCACACACATATGATATATATATATATCATATATATAAATATATTTCCAGAAAATAAGTGTTGTCTCAGCTTCTTTTCCTTTAAAAGCAGGAAATAAGTGTTATTTAGGATGTATAGCAATTGGAATCCTTGTACATTGGAATGTAAAGTAGTATAGTCACTGTGAAAAATGGTATGATGGTTCCTCAAAAAATGAAACATACAATTACCATATGATCCAGCAATTCCACTTCTAGGTATATATCCAAAAGAATGAAGGCAGGGACCAAAAAGATACCTGTACACCAGAGTTTATTTTCAGCATTATTCACAATAGCCAAAAGGTTGAAGTAATCCAAGTGTCCACTGATAGATGAATGGATAGGCAAAATGTGGTATGTATGTTCTGGTATATTATTCAGCCTTAAGAGGAATGAAATTGGTATACATGCAACATACAACAGGGATGAATCTTAAAAACATGCTAAATGAAAGAGGCCAGACATAAGACATATACTGTATGATTCCATTTATATGATATACATAGAGTAATTGAGTTCATTGAGACAGAAAGTAGAATAGTGGTGGTTAGTTGGGACTATGGGAGGGGAAAATGGGAAGTTGTTGAATGCATGAAGAGTTTTTTGGGATGATGAAAAATCCTGAAGGTGAGTAGTAGTGATGATTGCCTAACAGTGTGAGTATACTTAATGCCACTTAATTGTACACTTATAAATAATTAAAATAGTAGGGGTGTGCCTGGTGGTTTAGGCAGTTAAGCGTCTGACTCTTGGTTTCAGCTCAGGTCATGATCTCAGGGTCATGAGATGGAGTCCTGGGTTGAGTTCCATGCTCAGCATGGAGTCTGCTTGAGATTCTTGCTCTCCCTCTTTCTCTGCCTCTCCCCCCCATTCGTGCTTGTTCTCTTTCTCTCAAATAAGTAAATAAAATCTTTAATAATATAGTTAAAATAATAAGGTTTATGTTATAAAACATAGCAAAATAAACCTTTAGCCAATCATAAGCAGTGGGCTGTGCCTTCTTTCTTCTGAAGTTTGTCTCTTCAAAGCTGAAGAGATGTCCTTAGCAGAAGTTACAACCTGTCGACAAACTTGTAAACTCCTGCTCCAAAGCTGGAAACAGAAAAGAAAGGAAGAGGATTAGATATAGTCTTTTCTTTTTTCTTTTCTTTTCTTTTCTTTTCTTTTCTTTTCTTTTCTTTTCTTTT
Source organism: Vulpes lagopus (assembly GCF_018345385.1). Classification (NCBI taxonomy): domain Eukaryota; kingdom Metazoa; phylum Chordata; class Mammalia; order Carnivora; family Canidae; genus Vulpes; species Vulpes lagopus. The sequence continues at coordinate 37,556,520 of NC_054832.1, forward strand.
CTTTTCTTTTCTTTTCTTTTCTTTTCTTTTCTTTTTCTTTTTCTGCCTTAGTCTTTTATGACTGGCCTGTTTCTTGCATGAAAACAGTTAATAGACTTTCAGAAAAGGCTGTAACTCCTTACTAGCTTCAGAGCTCCAGTCCCTTAAATTTGTACTTTCTTTTTTTTTGTTCTACCTCCATATTTTCATATACTATTACACAGATGATTTCATCTACTTTGCAGAGAAGATTGAAATTCTATGACTGGCAGGCAGAAGACCTTTTACCTTATGTAGGTTCATCTTAATTTCATTTGGTGAGTGTTGCTACATACTTTTTACTTGTATTATAGAAATCAGTTTCCTCTCTAACTTTCATGTAACTTTTGAATACATCCCTTCTTATATTTTAATAACTTTATTCCTGTAGTCATATTTTTGTTTCCCAATTCTAGAATCTTTAAAGTCTCTATTTGTAAGGCTTCATTCTGTTGAAACATGCTCAGGCTTTATCTATCTAATGATTACAGGTTTTTAGACATTGCTTGGTGAGATCAGAAACCCCTTTTCTGTTTTCATCCCTCTTCCATGTTTCTTTAAGCTTTCTTTTTCTCTGGCTTTCTGGTTTTTCTATTGCTTCTGTTTCTCTGCTTTATGTGCCGTTCTTTCCAATTCATAATTGACACTGACCTTGCATTTTCTGTTTTCTATCTTCCTCCTCTCTTTTTATGTAGTTATTTCCTTGGTGAGTTTATTCACTCTTAGGCTTCAACTTTGATCGAAATGACACACAAATACACACTTTTGAGAATCAGTCTTTTGTGCTCAGTCTTACTCAGTTTTTGAATCTACTAAGTAACATTTGACTACCTTTGCTGGCTCCTCAAAAGCAGTATGTTCAAACAGAATCCCTACCTTCCATCCCTACCTTTATCTCTACTGGTTAGTGATGTCACTCTTTTGCCAGTTTGCGTTTGGTGTGTGTTTCTTCCTTCTGCTTGGCTTCCTGTATTAGTTACTCTGTTCCTTAGGTACTTTAAGACCAAAAGGAAGAGAGATACACAGATTATATTCAGTAATAGAATTTTATTGCAAGGATACTCAGGAAATGTGCATGGGGTAGCAGAGGAAGGTGCCTAGTCAACTGCTTGCTCCATATGAGATTCAGTGTCTCTAATACTGAATTGTGGAATAGGCTCCATTAATAAAGGAAATAGCAGCTTAGAGTCAGTTGGAAGAATGACATGAGCTCCTATGGCCTTGGTTATCTTTGTTCACATAGCATTTACACTTTCTGAAATCTAAGGTTAATTGGGTCATTTTGCAACCATGAGATTTGGAATATCCCTATGGGCCATTTCAGCCCTTGTATGGATACTTTTGGCCTCTGGATCAGCTTCTAGCTACATGTACTTTTTACTGCTGGATGATAAGGCTGATTTATTTATTTATTTATTTGTTTTCATCTTTATTTATTTATTTTTTTAATTTTTATTGGAGTTCAATTTGCCAGCATATAGCATATCACCCAGTGCTCATCCTGTCAAGTGCCACCCTCAGTGCCCGTCACCCAGTCACCACAACCCCTTGCCCACCTCCCTTTCCAATACCCTTTGTTCATTTCCCAGAGTTAGGAGTCTCTCATGTCCTGTCACCCTCACTGATATTTCCCACTCATATTCTCTCCTTTTCCCTTTATTCCCTTTCACTATTTTTTATATTTCCCAAATGAATGAGACCATATAATGTTTGTCCCTCTCCGATTGACTTATTTCACTCAGCATAATACCCTCCACTTCCATCCACGTCGAAGCAAATGGTGGGTATTTGTCGTTTTCTAACGACTGAGTAATATTCCATTGTATACATATACTTCAGCTTCTTTATCCACTCATCTTTCGATGGACCCTAAGGGTCCTTCCACAGTTTGGCTATTGTGGACATTGCTGCTATAAACATTGGGGTGCAGGTGTTCTGGTGTTTCACTGCATCTGTATCTTTGGGGTAAATCCCCAGCAGTGCAGTTGCTGGGCCGCACGGCAGTTCTATTTTTAACTCATTGAGGAACCTCCACACAGTTTTCCAGAGTGGCTGTACCAGTTCACATTCCCACCAACAGTGTAAGAGGGTTCTCCTTTCTCCACATCCTCTCCAACATTTGTCATTTCCTGCCTTGTTAATTTTCCCCATTCTCACTGGTGTGAGGTGGTATCTCATTGTGGTTTTTTTTTTTTCATTGTGGTTTTGATGTGTATTTCCCTGATGGCAAGTGATGCAGAGCATTTTCTCATGTGCTTGTTGGCCATGTCTATGTCTTCCTCTGTGAGATTTCTGTTCATGTCTTTTGCCCATTTCATGATTGGATTGTTTGTTTCTTTGCTGTTGAGTTTCACAAATTCTTTATAGATCTTGGATACCCTTTATCTGATACGTCATTTGCAAATATCTTCTCCCATTCTGTAGGTTGTCTTTTAGTTTTGTTGACTGTTTCTTTTGCTGTGCAGAAGCCTTTTATCTTAATTAAGTCCCAATAATTCATTTTTGCTTTTGTTTCCCTTGCCTTCATAGATGTATCTTGCAAGAAGTTGCTGTGGCCAAGTTCAAAAAGGGTGTTGCCTGTGTTCTCCTCTAGGATTTTGATGGATTCTTGTCTCACATTTAGATCTTTCATCTATTTTGAGTTTATCTTTGTGTATGGTGTAAGAGAATGGTCTAACTTCATTCTTCTGCATGTGGATGTCCAATTTTCCCAGCACCATTTATTGAAGAGACTCTCTTTTTCCAGTGGATAGTCTTTCCTGCTTTGTCAAATATTAGTTGACCATAGAGTTGAGGGCCCATTTCTGGATTCTCTTTTCTGTTCCATTGATCTATGTGTCTGTTTTTGTGGATAAGACTGATTTAATTTGAAGTAGCATATGATGAACTGTAACAACTTACAGAGGAAGAGAGATTTTTCTCTGTGATGGCACTGTGAGTCACTGGCATTTTGAAGTTTCATAGGGTCTCTAGTAGTTAGCAAATCTGTTTTTTCATTTGTTTATTCATTTATTTATTGAAGAAAAGTGTATTAAACGGTAATGTGTGAGATTCTGTTTTAGGTACTTACTGGAGATAGGCTAAATGAGACATGGTCTCTACCTTCATGGAATTCCTATTTTAGCTCTAGTGATCAGCTCATACAATAAATAAATAGTGAAAGGAATAATGACTCAGTGTGCTAAGTGCTATGGAGCCATATTTGACAGTGGGATTAGTTCTCTGTGTTTGGGTGGGTAGGTGGGTAAGGACAGTGGTAGAGGACAGAGGATTATCTCTGCAGACGTCCCAGAGAAGACTTCCGACTGTATCTTTAAAGAAATAGTTAACTGACAAGGTCATGTAAGAGAGAATGGACATATAGAAGTATTACCTATATTTTGCATTACATATAAAAAACTATACAAAATCTGCCTTTTTAGTACAGTGATCATGTGATTTTTAAAAACTGTGTGATGTGAAAATTCAGGACCTTCAATGTATAGTCCCACTGTGGCTAGAGTGTAGGTTATGGAAATTAGGTGATTGAGAGGATCAGCTAGATCCTCTTGTATCTTTTTATCTTGTATTTAGGAGAAATGATGATTCTTTCAGAATTTCTCTTGAATTCATTCTTTCCTGTCATTTCTGTTGTTAACTTTTTAAGCCCAGACCACATTTCTGGATTGCAAGAAACAAAACCATGCCCTAGATTTACAGTTTTTTTTTTTTTAAAGATTTATTTATTTATTTATGATAGACAGAGAGAGAGAGAGAGAGAGAGAGAGGCAGAGAGAGAAGCAGGCTCCATGCCGGGAGCCTGATGCGGGACTCGATCCTGGGACTCCAGAATCGCGCCCTGGGCCAAAGGCAGGCACAAAACCGCTGAGCCACCCAGGGATTCCCCCTAGTTTTACAGTTTTTTAGTTCTCTTCTCCATTATGGAATTTGACTTGTAGGACATTTGGAAGACTGGGAAGAAATCTCTGGAGGAAGAGTATGTTGTTAAACTTACACAGTTAGCAGTATTCTACTGTTACCACAATCACAATAATATACTTCAGAACTTCATTTCTTTGGCTCCCCCGTACCACATTTCCTAAAACATAATTTAAATTAATATTCGCCTAGACCATCTGTCATCTCATATAATATGGTATGGTGATTTGGAATTTAAGCACAAAAAGAGCTAAAAGTTTATCCATTTCATCTCCTGAGTGCATAGGATAGCTTTGGGAAAAACAAAGAATCTGCTAAGTCCTGTTCTAGGAATCATAGTTTAGTGGCTATAATAGCATTTCAGAGTAGAAATAACTAATTGATTTGAAGATGAGAAATTCCTGGGACCATTTACAAAAGAATATCCCCCTTAAAACATGAGACTGATGTATGATACTTGATGTAGTAGTAGATGGAAACTAATGAGTGTGTTTTGGCATATGCTACCTTCCTAACAGTAGAGATACCATGTCTTGGACACACCTTGGTTTGATTTTGTTTTGCTATTTATTGGCCAAGCGACTGGGGAAGTCACTTAACCCTTGGTTTTCTTACTTAAAAGCTGAGGATATTTTGGCAGCTACCAAAAAGGTTGTTACAGAGATTAAATGAGGAAATGCTTGTTAAGTGCTTATCACAAGGCCAATGAGGGCTATAATAAATGTTAACTACCTTTATTATTACATTCATTTAGCTCTTATGTATTTGCTTTTCATACTATATTAGAAGTTCTGCGTTGCCAAGGGCTAACTTAACTTTCTTTGAATTACCCCAGCATGTAGTTTACTGTCTACAGATTGAGTAAGTGGATATGAAATGAATATAAATGGGTGAAGTTTTAAATTTTTAATATTTTTAAAGCTTTTGTACCCATGTTGAAGATTCATTTTAGAAAATTTAATTTTGGGGGGATGCTGGATGGTACAATCAGTTAAGCAACCAACTCTTGGTTTTGGCTCAGGTCGTGATCTTGGGGTTGTAGGATACAGCCCCACATCTGGCTCTGCAGTGAGCATGGAGTCAGCTTGAGATTCTCTCTCTCTCCTCTCTCCCACCTCCCCCCCTCATGCTGTCTCTTTCTCTCTCTCTCTCTAAAATAAGTAAATTAATCTTTAAAGTTTAGTTTTCCTAAAGATAGTATTTCCTAAACAGTTGCAAAATTCACTCACAAGAATAGGACTGATTAACAGATACTGATTTTACTAGTTCTGATTACCTTGGTCAGTTTATTAATTCAGCCTATGGAAGAAGCCTTTCTTTTCAATGTATAAAATGATGTTATGAAATACATTTCATGAAACAATTATAGAGTCATGAAAAATTTTAATTTTCTTATAAGATACAATTTTTAAAGTTTCCCCAATCACATAAAAAAGTAAATATTTTAGAAACCTTATGAAACAAAAGCATAAGGAGAGCCACCCCCCCCCCCCCCGAAAAAAAGCCTTGCTGCTTGGAATCCTAAAATATTTACATGCAACAAATAGTTGAATTCCTGTTATGTCCTAGGCACAGTTTTTGGTGCTGGGGATATAGCAGTGAACAAAACAAAGTTTACTAGTAGTTTGGTGTCTATGTGTGTGTTTGTGTGTGTGTATGCAGATACACTTATGCTTAAAAGAAAACATGAAAATGGTTTAATTCTGTGTACATTATTTTGTAGCCTGCCCTTTTTTCTTTTAGCAATATATTGTTCACTTGTTTTATGTCAGTGAGATTTTTTACAGAATGCTTTTTTTAAAAAAAGATTTTATGTATTTGAGAAAGAGAGACAGCAAGAGTGCGTAAGGGGCAAAGGGATAATCATGATAATCTCATGAATAGATGTTCTATAATTAATTTAACTAATATATATTTAAGTGTTTAATTTACTTCTAGATTTTGTTATAACTTACAATGAATATACTTTTTTTTTTGTTTCCAAGACCAATTGCAGTTCATTTAATTCCTACCATTTACTCTTTAATTTTTTTAAAATTTTTTTTTTAATTATGGAAAACTTTAAACACAGTTTTGTAAAGAGGAAAGAAAAAAACCTCTGTGTACCCATACCCATTTTGACAATTTAATACATCTGGCCAATCTTGCATAATTTATATTTCCATACATACCCCAACTCTGTAAAATTTTGAAGTAATCTCAGATATCATAGCATTCTTCTTTTTTTTTTTTAAGATTTTATTTATTTGAGAGAGCGTGAGTGAGAGCAGGGTGTGGGGAGGAGCAGAGGGAGAGGGACAAGCATATTCACACTGAGCACAGAGCTTGACACAGGGCTCAATCCCAGGACCCTGAGATCATAACTTGAGCTTTGAAATCAAGAGTTAGACACTCAACCCACTGAGCCATCCAGGTGCCCTTCATAGCATTCTTAACTATTTCAGCATACATCTTTAAAAGCTAAGAATATTAAACCGTAAATCAGCATAATACCCTTATCTGAGATGTAATTTTAATTGTAACTTACTCTTGAAATGATAAAATATTGAGGAGAGTTTGGAAAAAACTGAGATTAGTCTATATAGAATGATTCCTCCACCTCCCTTTGAAGGGGTAGAAAACTTTGTATTGGGACCTTGGAAAAAATATTAACAAATTCTTACACTGAACAGGAAACACAAAAATGAGATAAACAAGCTTATGGATGGGAGTGAGGTTTAAGTGGGCATTTAAATACTGAATTAAATACTGAACTGAAGTTGGTTGTAGCTTAAAAAAAAAAAAGGAGAAAATTCTGTCTGAAAACTATGTGGAAGAAGACTGCTTTTCCTCACAGTATTAGCAATGGCAGTATAATAGATTATGTTCTCTCCTGCTTTTTGAGATAGAAGGTCAAATGACAGGAAGGCCAGATTGTATTATCTACTTTTTTTTTAACGAAAACAGTAGACAATTTTATTTTCACATTTCATAATACAAATGATATTTTCTCTTTTGATACAAAAATACAAAAAGTATTTTCTCTTTGATAAGAAGGGGGAGCAAGTTTTCCTTGTGATGTTGGTAGAAAACACCCAGAGTCTTAGCACCATTGGTCCCTGGTGAAGTAAAACAAGTAATATAAAATGGACATAAAGGGGATCCTGTCTCTTCTTATCTGTCTGGTCCAGTCATTCCTGGCTAAGGGGCACCATCATGAGATGGGCAGGAGGTCTCATCATTGGGGGCCCAGGCATCATTGGCATGTGGCCTCCCATAGATGGCCTTTTTCCAGGAGCAGGTGCCACTGGCATCATCCCAGGAGGAGGAGGGCCCTCCATAGGGGGTGCCAGCATCATACTAGGACGTGGAGGACCCGGGAGACTGGGAGGAAGTGGAATCATTGCCCCTGCAGAAGAAGGAGCAGAGGTATCTTCCCTTGTTGAATCGCAGGGGTTGTTTTGTTGATCAGGCTCTGAGCTTGCTCTTTCATCCATTTCTTTTTTTTTTTTTTTTAACAGAGTTTTTTTTTTAAAATTTATTTTATTTTATTTTATTTATTATAGTCACAGAGAGAGAGAGAAGCAGAGACATAGGCAGAGGGAGAGAAGCAGGCTCCATGCACCAGGAGCCTGACGTGGGATTTGATCCCGGGTCTCCAGGATCGCGCCCTGGGCCAAAGGCAGGCACCAAACCGCTGCACCACCCAGGGATCCCTCTTTCATCCATTTCTGATAGTAGTCTTTCACATTATCTTTATGTTTCCCTCCACTGCATTGTGTGTTTCTCCCAGATTGAGAGTCATGGGTGAGATGTGTCACAGTAGTCACAATAAAGCTTAGGCATGTTGCTTTGCAGGCCATTGACCACTCTGTCCCACACCGCCTGGAAATGACAGCCGCTTACTTGTTTTAAAAAGACAGTTCTGGGGTATCTCTGCATAAGTATATAATAAACCCTACCTATCCAGTTCCATAAGAGAAATATCTTGTGGGGACTTCTTCACAATATTCCCTAGCGCCTGGGAGAATTTGAGCTCTAAAGATACTAGTTAAGAATTTTTTGGGACCTCTGGTTAAAAACATATAGTTATGATGAAATTCTGAGGTATTAAAAACCACAGTATATCAAGTATAGATGAAATTATGCTAATTATATTGTGTTTGCCAAGGCAGTGAAATAGGAAAATGTGTATGTGTATATGTATTTTAAATTGGCTTTTAATTAAGAGCTTTTTTTTAAGCTGTAAGGGTTTTCAAAGCAGACAATATAAAAATTATTTAAAATTAAACCATAATTGAAGTGATTAATTTTCATTTAAAACACCAGAAATTGAAAGAGGAAATAGAAACAAACATCATGAAACAGGAATTAACTTACCAAAATAAATCATGTGCTTTCACTTGACAGACACTCCAGAGACCTTCTTTTTGCCTGAGTTACATTAGTAACATTTCAGTTGTTCAGCATGTTGAGAAAATGAGACCTGTGAACTCATAGAAAATTAAGTGCTTACTGCATTGTTTGGAGGATCCATGACTTGGTGGTTTAAAGCCAGATTATGAGCCTGCTTGAAGAACTTTCGTAACTCATGAAGAAGTACGCAGTAGTTAGATTACTTGTTAGTAGAAGACCTTCTCCCTCACTCTGTTACGTGCATAGCTTATCGTGAGTTACTTGTGCTTGCTTGGCCATGAAGGACTTGAAGCACCTTTGCTTTCTGAGGCATGGTAGTGAATATTCTTGAAAATTCAAGAGACTGACTTCTCTTTCTGGTAGGGAGATAGTCTTTGGTTCATGGTATCCAGTTCGCTCTTTCCTCCTGCTCATCAAAACCCCTTCCTGTTTTTCTTTCTTTCTTACCTGGTCCATGTCTTCAGCCCTTCTTTTGCCAATATCTTTTTTTTTTTTTTTTAAGATTTATTTATTTATTAGAGACACAGAGAGAAAGGCAGAGATACAGGCAGAGGGAGAAGCAGGCTTCCTGTGGGGAACCCGATATGGGACTCGATGCCAGGACCCTGGGATCACGACCTGAGCCAAAGGCAGACACTCAACCGCTGAGCCACCCAGGCGTTCCTTGCCAATATCTTTGACACCTTTGTTGCATGTTCTTCTGTGCATGCATCATCAGAATGCCAGATTCCTTTGTTTGCTGTCCCTTGCGTACTTTATTTTATTTTTTTTAAAGATTTTATTTATTTATTCATGAGAGAGAGAGAGAGAGAGAGTCAGGTAGAGAGAGAGAGAGAGAGGAAGAGAGAGAGACAGAGAGAGAGAGAGAGAGGCAGAGACACAGGCAGAGGGAGAAGCAGGCTCCATGCAGGGAGCCCAATGTAGGACTCCATCCTGGGACTCCAAGATCACGCCCTGGGCCGAGAGCAGAAGCTCAATCATTGAGCCACCCAGGTGTCCCTCTCTTGCATACTTTAAGACACTTTTGAACAGGGCTGAAGAAAATATGAAACCTTGAAGATTGCCCATTTTAAATTGCTGGCTCTTTGACAACCTTAATAAGGCCTGCAGTTAAACTTCATAAGGTGTTTAATTTTTATTCTTCACTCTAGCTATTTCAAATATAGTCTTATCTTCTCAAATCTCAGATTTTAACTTCCTCACAGCAGTTGAATATCCCTCTGACTTCTAAAGCAAATAGAAGTCAATATATGAGAGCTCCTTTAACTTTCTGCCATTAGTCTGTTTAAGCCTGTCCATCCTTTCCTCCTAATATAATGAGAGAGGTGTCCCCAACCCTTTGATGTTAAGGCAGTCCCATCCACGTGTGCTTTGGATTCTTTCCTTCCACCCTTTTCAGGGACATGCTTTAGTAGTTATCTCTTCTTTTCACTTGTATTTTCAATTTTCCCCTATTCTCCTATCATTCAAAACAGTATTTATACTTATTCAAGCATTTCGAATAGGTTCTTTGCTTGTTTGGCCTTATCTTCCTTCTCAGATTCATGTTTCCAGTCACTTATCCTTTCTAGAAACTTCCAAGTGGAAGGTGATCCATAATTGTTGTCTCTGCCTCTTCATTTTTATTCTGTTGTCTCATACTGTGTGTGTGTCTCTTTCACTATCTTTGAACTGACATGGTTTCTGGTGAGAAGTCGGCTGTTAGTCATATTCTTGTTCTATTCATGATGAGTCATTTTCTCTTGCTGCTTTTAAGACTTTTTGTCTTTCAGCACTTTGACTTGCAGTGTGTCTACACATGGGGATCTTTTTGTGTTTATCTTATTTAGGATTAGTTTACCTTGTTGGATGTATAAATTAATGTTTTCTGTCAAATTTGGGGAGTTTTTTTAAGATTTTATTTATTTGTTAGAGCATGTGTAAGTATGGGAGGGGGCATTGGGAAAGGGAGAGGCAGACTCCCCACTGAGCAGGGAGGCCAATGTGGGGCTTGATTCCAGGACCCTGGGATCATGACCTGAGCCGAAGGCAGATTCTTAACTGTCTGAATCACCCAGGTGCCCAAATTTGGGAAGTTTGTAGCCACTGTTTTTTCAAATAATTTTTTTCTGCCCCATATTCTGTCTTTTCTCCTGAGACTCCCATTATATGTGTATTGCTATGTTGTTTGTATCACCAGACTCTGAGACGGTTTCTTCCATCTTTTTTGGGGGGCGGGCAAGCTATGGGTTTGATAGTTTATTTATTATTAGGCTTATCACTTTTAGTTGAGAAAATTGCCAATTTTCTTTTTTTTTTTTAAAGAAAGAATTTTTTAAAATTTATTTATTCCTGGAGACACAGAGAGAGAGAGAAAGAGAGAGAGAGGCAGAGGGAGAAGCAGGCTCCATGCAGGGAGCCCGACGTGGGACTCGATCTCGGGTCTCTAGGATCACACCGCAGGCTACAGGCGGCGCTAAACCGCTGAGCCACAGGAGCTGCCCAAATTGCCAATTTTCAATACTTATCCCAAATTTAGCCCATTTTTTCTGGAAGCAAAGCTATTTTTCATAGTCAACCTTGTCCTGGTAAAAGTACAGTTCTTGCTACTGATGGAATTGTTGGGATAAGTGATGGTAACAGGCCTAGGCTGGAAGGCCACAGAATCTTTCTGTTATTACCCAAAGCCATGAGAGGGTTTCAAGAATAAATGCTTTTCAGTATTTTGGCTACTTTTTTTTTTTTTTTAAAGATTTTATTTAATCATGAGAGAGACACAGAAAGAGGCAGAGACATATGCAGAGGGAGAAGCAAGCTCCCCCTCTGCAGGGAGAGCCTGCAGGGAGCCTGATGTGAGACTTGATCCTAGGACCCAGGGATCATGACCTGAGCCAAAGGCAGATAGATGCTCAACCACCGAGCCACCCAGGCATCCCTCTCCTTACATTTTCTTTTTTAAAAAGATTCATTTATTTTAGAGAGAGAGCAGGGCGAGGGGCAGAGGAGGAATAGAGAGAGAGTCCCAAGCAGATTCTGAGCTGAGTGTGAAGGGCTCGATCTCACAGCCCTGAGGTCATGACCTCATTAAGGATATTGGTCTGTGGTTTTCATGTTGTAGCTCTGTGTGGTTTTGGTATTTATGTGTAGTAATGCTGGTCTTACAGAGTAAGTTTGGAAGTGTTCCTTTCTCTACAGTTATTTTTTTGGAAGAGTTTGAGGAGTGTTGGTGCTAATTCTTCCTTAGGTGTTTGATAGAATTCTCCTTAGTCCCAGTCCCCTTAGTCTCTTTAGTCCCAGGCTTTGCTTTGTAGAGAGAGTTTGATTACTCCTTAAGTCTCCTTAGTAGAGGTCTGCTGAAATTTTTATTTCTTCAATATTCAGTCTTCGTAGGCTGTACGTTTCTAAGAATTTAACCATTTCTTCTGTGTTATCTGATTTGTTGGTGTATAACTATTCATAGTACTCCCCTATAATTGTTTTTATTTCTGTGACCCATGAGTTTTAATGTCCCCTCTTTCATTTTTAATTTTAATTATTTGAGTGTCTGCTCTTTGTGTCTCTCTCCTGCTCTCTGAAGTCTAGCTAATAGTTTAATTTTATTGGTCTTTTCAAAAACAAACTGAGTTTTTGTTTTAGTCTGTTTAGGCTGCTATAACAAAATACAGACTGGGTAGCTTATAAACAGCAAATTTGTTTCTCATAGTTCTGGAAGCTTGGAAGTCCAAGACCAAGATGTCAGGATGGTTATATTCAGGTGAAAACTTTCTTGTTCACAGTGGGCACCTTGCTGTGTCCTCAAATGGAGAAAGGGGCTAGGGATTTCTTTGAAACTTGTTTTATAAGACATAAATCATGCGAGTGCCTTAGTTGTTTAAGGAGTTAGACTTGTTCTGGTATGTAGTTTAAGTTACTTTGTGGATTGGCATAGTATTTTTAAGATTTGTTTTTAATTTCCTTTTTGGAGAATCTAAAGTAGCATTTATGTTTTGGTGATGTAGTATCCTTTCTAAAACAAAGCTACTGAGGGATCTCTGCTGATGACTTTTTTATCGTAAGAGTTCTCTTAGCTTCTCTTAGTGGGAAAGATTCTCAGCCGCATTTGACCTCTGGGTTTGTTCTTTTTCAGCTTCCTTGTAATTTTTTTTCTTAAGAAATTGATTTTGTTAGGTTTTGTAGAGTGTTTTTTTCTTTTTTTTTTCTTTTTTTTTAAGATTTTATTTATTTATTCATGAGAGACACAGTGAGAGAGAGGCAGAGACACAGGCAGAGGGAGAAGCAGGCTCCATGCAGGGAGCCCGATGTGGGACTTGATCCCGGGTCTCCAGGATCAGGCCCTGGGCCGAAGGCGGGCGCTAAACTGCTGAGCCACCCAGGGATCCCTGTAGAGTGTTTTTGAAATGATACAGAGATTGGTGTTCAGCTACAAATCAAGGAAACTCCTACATAGATTGCTATGGCTCTTTTTCTGCATAGCTCTCTTCTCAAGTATTCTGTTATACAGATCTTATTTGCATTACCTCCAAAACTTCCATCTCTGTTTCTTCCACTCAGCTAGAATTATTGCCTGTGTTTGGGTTTCCCTTTCCCTGCATTATAATCTGGACATAGCCTCTAGATATGAAGTGCAGGTGATAGCAGGGCTTATCGTCTTTCCCTTTTCTCAGTAATCTCAGTCCTGAAATGCCTGATACCTACTGTTTGAAAATACTTGTTTTCTACATTTTGTTGAGTTTTCTTGTTGTTTATTAGAGACAGTTCTGGATCCTGTTACTTTCTTATGGTTGGAAGTGGAAATTCTGTATTGGACATTTAAAATCTTTAAGTTGTTTGAACTTTCAATAGCTTTTAACATGGTCAGTTACTACCTTTTTGTCCTTAATGTCATCATTTCTTAAATATATTTTCCTGGGACCTGTTTTCTCTTTGATCTTATTTCTTAGACATTTAAAAATCAAATCCTATTTAATCAAAACCAGTTCTGTTGATAATCTCTTTAATATTTTGAATAACTTCATTCTTACTGCTAATACTGTATTCTATGGATCCGTATTTTGAATCTGCTCCTAATTATAGTTTCCCTCCCCAGTTTTGCTCACCACATATCTTCTTTCTACTGCATTTGAGGGGAAATGATTTTTTTTTTTGAGCATTATTGACACACAGTGTTAATCTTAGTTCACGTGTACAACATAGTGACTCAGCAAGTTTACACATTATGTTATGCTTATTACAAGTATAGCTACACCATTTATTGCTGTATATCACTATTATAATATCACCAACTATATTCCTTATGTTGTGCTTTTTATTCTTATGATTTACTCATTCCATAACTGGAGCCTGTATTTCCTACTCGCTTTACCCATTTTGCCCAGTTCTCCCATTCCATCTCCTCTGAAAACCTTTTCTGTATTTTATAAGTCTGATTCTGATTTTTATTTATTCATTTTTAAAAAAATATTTCACTTATGAGGGAAATCATATAGTTTTACCTTTCTTTGTCTTGTTTCACTAAGCATGATAACCCGTAGGTCCATCCATGGCATCTGAAATGGCAACATCTCACCTTTTTTTATGGCTATGTAATATTTTAGTGTGTGTGTGTGTGTCTGTAACACACATTCATTACCCATTCCAAAACTGGTAGACACTTAGACTGCTTCCATATCTTGGCTATCGTAAATAATGCTATGATACACATAGGGGTACATGTATCTTTTTAAATTAGTGTTTTCATTTTCTTTGGGTAAACACTCAGTAGAATTACGGGATCATATGGTATTTCTGTTTTTAACTTTTTGAGGAATATCCATACAAGTTTCCGCAGTGATTGTATCAATTTACATTCCCGGGAACAGTGTATGAGGGTTCCATTTTCCATATTCTTGCCAACAGTTGTTATTTCTTGTTTTTGATTGTAGCCATTCTGACAGGTGTGAGGTGATAACTCATTGTGGTTTTGATTTGCATTTCTCACGATTAGCGATGTTGAGCATCTTTTCATGTGTCTGTTGGTCGTCTGTCTTCTTTGAAGAAGTGGCTATTCAGATCCTCTGCCTATTTTTTATTCAGATTGTTTGGGTTTTTTTGATGTTGAGTTGTGTAAGTTCTTTATATATTTTGTATATTAACCCCTTATTGGATACATTATTTGCAAATATCTTTTCCCATTTAGTAAGTTTTCTTTTTGTTTTGTTGATTATTCCTTTGCTGTGCAAAAGGTTTTTATTTTGATGTAGTCCAAATTGTTTATTTTTACTTTTGTTTCTCTTGACAAATTGACATCTAGAAAGATGTTGCTATGGTTAATGTCAGAGTGTTTTCTGCCTGTGTTTTCTTCTAGGATTTTTATGGTTTCATTTCTCATATTTAAATCTTTAATCCATTTCAAGTTTATTTTTGTGTGTGGTATTAAAAGATGATCTAGTTTCATTCTTTTACATATAGCCATCCAGTTTTCCAGCACCAATTTTTGAAGAGACTTGTCTTTTCCCCATCATATCTTCTTTCCTCTTTTGTCATTAATTGACCATATAACTGTGAGTTTTTCTGGGCTCTCTATTCTATTCCATTGATCTCTGTGTCTATGTACTGTAGCAGTACCATATTGTTTTGATTACTGCAGCTTTGAAATGTGGAATTGTGGTATCATTGGCTTTGTTCTTTTTTCTCAAGATTGCTTTGGCTCTACAGTGTCTTTTGTGGTTCCATACAAATTTTAGGATTATTTGTTCTAGTTTTGTGAAAAATGCTATTGGTATTTTGATAGGAACTGCATTGAATGTAGTTTGCTTTGGGTAAAATGGGTATTTGAACAATATTTGTTCTTCCAATCCAGGAGCATGGAATATCTTTCTATTTGTGTCATCTTTAATAACTTTCATTAATGTTTTATAGGTTTTGGAGTATACATTTTTCATCTCTTTGGTTATGTTTATTCCTAGATATTTTATTCTTTTTGGTACAATTATAAATGGTGTTGCTTTTTAAATTTTTCTTTCTGCTACTTTGTTTTTGGTGTATAGAAATGTTGCCAATTTCTAGTTTTGTGTCCTCCAATAATGAATTTATTCTTACTTTTAGTAGTTTTTTTTGTGGAGTCTTTAGAATTTTGCATGTACAGTGTCACGTCACCTACAAATAGTGGCAGTTTAACTTTTCGTTACCAATATGGATGCCTCTTATTTCTTTTTCTTGTCTGATTTCTGTGACTTGGGTTTCCAGTACTGTGTTGCATGAAAGTGGTGAGAGTGGACATCGTTGTCTTGCTCCTGATTTTCAAGGAAAAGCTCTCAGTTTTTTACATGGAGTATGATATTAGCTGTGGGTATTTGAGATGTTTCCTTCTAAGCCTGCTTTGTTGAGAGTTTTTCCTTCTAAGCCCACTTTGTTGAGAGTTTTTATTATGAATGGTTGGCAAATTTTGTTACATGCTTTCCTTGCATCTGTTGAGATTATTATATGATTTTTATCTTTTGTTTATTTGATGTATCATGTTGATTGATTTGTAAATATTGAACCATCCTTGCATCCCTAGAATAAATCCTGCTTGATCATGGTGAATGATCTTTTTAATATATTTTTGTATTGTTTAATATTTTGTTGAAGATTTTTGCATCTGTGTTCAATTGGGGAATTTGGCCTATAGTTTTCATTTTTTGTATTGTCTTTGGTTTTGGTATCAGGGTAATGCTGACCTTGTAGAATGTATTTGGAAGCTTTTCTTCCTCTTCTATTTCCTGTGATAGTTTGAGGAGAATAGGCATTAATTATTCTTTAAATGATAGAATTCACCTGTCAATCCATCTGGCCCTAGACTTTTTTTTGGTAATGTTTTGATTGCCATTTCACTTTTGTTACTAGTAATAGGTCTGTTCAGATGTTCTTTATGGGAAATGATCATTTTTATTTTTATTTATTTATTTATTTTTTTAAATTTTTTTTTTTTTAAGATTTTATTTATTTATTCTTGAGAGATAGAAGGAGAGACAGAGCCAGAGACACAGGCAGAGGGAGAAGCAGGCTCCATGCACCGGGAGCCCGACGTGGGATTCGATCCCTGGTCTCCAGGATCGCGCCCTGGGCCAAAGGCAGGCGCCAAACTGCTGCGCCACCCAGGGATCCTGGAAATGATCATTTTTAAATAGAGTTCCTAACATTATTTACAAAGATTTTTTTTTTTTTTTTTTTTTTAAGTAAAGCTTTTTAAAAAACTTGACCCTGTTTATCTCTACATTCTGGTCACTTTTTCTTTATTTATACTAACTTATTTTGATTTTTCAAATGTGATGTTACATTTTTTTTTTTTTGATGTTACATTTTTACTGAATTAATTTTGGTCCATCAAGTACACCATGAATAATCCTCTTACCGCTTTCTTCTAGTTATCTGCATATGCCATACATGCAGATGACTTTTAAAGAAGGCAAAACAAAACAAAAACACATTTTATTACAGCAAGCAAAGTATAAAACTAAAGCCTCATAAGTGAAGTCAAAATACAAGTGAAAATATTTGCAGCCTAACCAAAGTCTAATAATTTACCTTGTGTACAGATAAGAAAAAGATAAAAAAAAAAACAATCAGTAGTAAAATGAGCAAAGAAATTGAATAGATGGTCTAGTTTCATAACAGTATTAAAAGATACTCTGTTTCACTCATAATAAAAGAAATGTAAATTAAATCTATTCTGAGTAACAAGTTTTTAGCTGACGTATTGACTGAAATCCAAATATATAGTTAAGTACTTTGTTGGTGGAACTGTAAAAAAAGAGGTTCTCTCATGTGCTAGTGGTAGGAGAATAAATTGGTACAAGCCCCCTGAAGAGCACTTTGCTAATATCTATCAATATACATATATATTTATATAATGTACAGTTATAGTAGATAAAATATAAAATGTAATCAATAACTTTAGTAATTAGTATATAGTTATTATAATGATTTTATTAGTTATATTGCATTGTTATGACATATATGATTATGCCTATAGTATATATATGCTTGTTTATCAACATATATGCTTATATATTTTTTTGTGTGTATGTATGTGTAGTTGTTGGACTTTACAGTTTCATTTCTGGGAATTTATCCTGCAGATAATACTGGCACATGTGTCAATTGATTTAGGTATACATTTATTCAGTGCCATGTTGTTTATAATGGCAAAATGAACTTAGATATCCATAAATAAGTGAGTGGTGAGTAAGAGATGCTACATCTTTGTAATAGTATAGGATATAGATGTAAAAAAGAAAGAATGAGGGCAGCCTGGGTGGCTCAGCGGTTTAGCGCTGCCTTCAGCCCGGGTTATGATCCTAGAGACCTGGGATCGAGTCCCATGTCAGGCTCCCTGCATGGAGGCTGCTTCTCCCTCTGCCTGTGTCTTGCCTCTCTCTCTCTCTGTGTCTCTCATGAATAAATAAATAAAATCTTTAAAAAAAAAAAAGAATGAGGATGTTTTCTATGTACTTGTGTTGTAGAAATCTCCAACATAGGCTACATGTTGTTAAGTAAGAATGACAATTTAATAGTGTGGATGGAAAGAGTATGTTTAAAATGCTATCTTGTGTGTTAGAAAGGGGGAGAAATAAAATATACATTCATATTTGTATAAAGCCTTCATAAGAAGCTAATAAAACTAGTTATCTTAGGTGTTTCTGGGCAGATTAAGAACAGGGTTGAAGGAGACTGTTTGCCTTATTTTTTTTATACTGCTTGATTTTTGAACTATGAACATATTGCCTCTTAAAAATAAAATTAAAAATTTTATAAAAGGTCTTAAGGAAAATTTTTTTTTTATTTTTCTTTCTTATCAGTAAGCTAAAAAAGCTGAGTGAAGACAGTTTGACTAAGCAACCTGAAGAAGTTTTTGATGTATTAGAGAAACTTGGAGAAGGGTAAGTACAAAAAATATGAAAGCAGCCATAGGTACTGACAGAAAATGATAAGATACTATGTAATATTAATCTTTCACTATTTTTTCTTCAGTTGAATAGCAGTAGTATAGAGGGAAGACAACACAGTAAAAGTCATATATGACATGCCCATGGCAAACATCAAAATTTTAAGGTGAAAAACTGAAAGCTTTTCTTCTAAGATCAGTTATATGACATGGATGAACATGCTCACCACTTTTATTTAACATAGCATGGGAAGTCCTAGCTGTGGCGCAATTAGGCAAGAAAAAGAAATAAAAATATCAAAATGAGGAAGGGAGAGGTGAAACTTTCTCTATTTGCAGATGACATGATATTATATATAGAAAAATCTCAATACACCAAAAAAGTTATGAGAATTAATAAAACAATAAATGAATTATAATTACATCAAAAAGGAGAAAATATCTAGGAAAAATTTAACCAAGTAGGTGAGAATCTGTATGCTGAAAACTGTAAGACATTGATGAAGAAATTGCAGACACATACATCAAAAGATACTCTGTGCTCATAGATTAGGAGAATTCATATTGTTAAATATCCCTATTACCCAAAGCAATCTACAGATTCGGTGAAATCCCTAACAAAGTACCAATGGCATTTTTCACAGAAGAAGATCAAATATTTGTACAGTTTGTCTGGAACCACAGAAGACCCCAAATAGCTAAAGCAATTACTAGAATAAAGAGTAAAGCTGGAGGCATTATGCTCCCTGATTTCAAACTGTGTTACAGAACTGTAGTAATCAAAATAGTATGGTATTGGCATAAAAACAGATATATAGAATAATGAAACAATAGAGAGCCCAGAAATAAACCCATGCATATTTAGCAAACTAATTTAGGACACAGTTACCTCTGTGGGCAATGGGCAACGGGCAAAAGATAGTTTCTTTAATAAGTGATGTTAGGAAAAGTGCCACATGCAAAAGAATGAAACTGGGCTTCTGTCTTATACCATACATAAAAAAAATCAACAAAAAATGGATTAAAGACTTAAATGTAAGACCTGAAACCTAAAACTCCTAGAAGAAAACATAAGCAGTAAGCTCCTTGACTTTGGTCTTGACATGACTTTTTGGATTTGACACCCAAAGCTAAGGCAACAAAAGCAAAAACAAAAATAAGTGGACAACATCAAACTAAAAAGCTTCTGCACAGTGAAGGAAACTATCAGTAAAATGAAAAGGCAACCTGTAGAATGGGAGAAAATATTTGCATGTGATATATCTGATAAGAGGTTAATATCTAAAACATACAAAGAACTCATGCATCTTAATAGCAAAACCCCAAACATTTCAATTAAAAAGTGGGTAGAGGATCTGAATAGTTATTTTTCCAAAGAAGACATCCAGATGGCAAACAGATACATGAAACATCACTAATCATCAGGGAGATTAAATCATAACCACAGTGAGATATCACCTCACGTTTGTTAGAATTGTAATTATCAAAAAGACAAGAAATAACAAATATTGGTGAGAATTTGGAGAACAGGGAACTGCTATGCACTGTTGGTGAAAATGAACATTGGTGCAGCCACTATGGAAAACAGTATGGAAGTTCTTCAAGATATTAAAAATAGAACTACCATATGATCAAGCAATCTCATTTCTGGATGAATATATTTATATATGAAGGAAACAAAGTCACTGTCTTGAAGAGATATCTGCATCTGTGTTCACTGCACCATTATTTACTTGGAGACAACATAAGTGTTCCATTGATGGTTAAATGGTTAAAGAAAATTTGGTATATACAGATGGCCCCCAACTTACATGGTTTGATTTATGATTTTTCAACCTTATGATGGTGCAGAAGTGACATGCATTCAGTAGAAACCATATGTTGAATTTTGAATTTTGATCTTTTCCTGGGCTAATGATCTACAGTATGATACTCTTCTTGTGGCGGTGGTTAGCAGAAGTAAGCCACAGCTCTTACTCAGCCATGCAAGTGAGGGTAAACAATTGATATAACCATTTCATACTCATACAGCTGTTCTGTTTTTCACTTTCAGCACAGTCTTCAACAAATTACATGAGATATTCAACACTTTATTATAAAATGAACTTTGTGTTAGATGACTTTGCCCAACTATAGCGTGGTGTTAAGTGTTTTGAGCATATTTAAGATGGTACATGTAGGCCAAGCTACCATGTTCAGTAGGTTAAATGTATTAAATGCATTTCTTTCTTATGTTATTTTGAACTTTGTTAAGCAAGTAAACATAAGGCCATCTTTTAGGACATTTGGACTCATTTTATTTGGGGAAAAATGAGTAATAGATGTAAATAGATGTAAATAGAGTGTCTCAGTGAGACAAGAATAGTTGATATGATTTTAAAATAATTTATGAATATGAATTGTAGAAGGACTTTCAAAATAACAAATGGCACAAAACAATTAAAATGGTGTAACCCAGGGAGAGCAAGGAAAAGGAAAAAAGAGAAACAAAAATGTTAAGTAATGAGCTAAGTGTAAGTTGGAAGGAATAAAATGAAATATATTTTTCACTAAATGTCAATTCTCCCATTAAGGAACACCTGCGTGATACAGTTGGTTAGGCATCTGACTCTGGTTTTGGTGTAGGTCAGGATCTCCGGGTGATGAGATTGGGCCCCATCTTGGGCTCTGTGTTTAGCATGGAGTCTGCTTGGAGTTTTGCTCTCCATCTGCCCTCCCTCCATACTCTCTCAAGCACATTATCTCAAATGGGTAAATCTTAAAAAATAATCAAAGAATAAAAGACAAATTAGTAGGGTCAATTAAAATGGAAAATCTAGCCATATGCTATTTATAAGAGGCCTGTATAATACAAAGGGTGAAAATGGAGGGATATTTCCTATTAGAGATACCAGATAAGAAAGATATTCACACAAATAAAAATAAAAAGAAATAGGAGTGGTAATATTTATATCCAATTAATTAGTTAAATGATCTTAAGTGAATAAAGATGTGTAATATCCAAATAAAAAATAACAAAGGACATAAGGTAATGACTTAAAAGACAATATATATGAAATGTATATGTGTCAGTCACCAAGACAGTTAAATTTGTCAAGGAAAACTATTAGAAATGTCAGAGGAGGGATCCCTGGGTGGCGCAGCGATTTGGCGCCTGCCTTTGGCCCAGGGCATGATCCTGGAGACTCGGGATCGAATCCCACATCGGGCTCCCGGTGCATGGAGCCTGCTTCTCCCTCTGCCTATGTCTCTGCCTCTCTCTCTCTCTCTGTGTGTGTGTGACTCTCATAAATAAATAAAAATTAAAAAAAAAATAAAGAAATGTCAGAGGAATCTAATAAAAGTTTATTCAAATGGGATATTTTCATTTATATCTTTCAGAATTGGATGAGAGTAACAGAAAAAAGGACATAGAAGGTATAAATATTACCAATAAGCTTGATTATATATCTATATTTCTATAAATATATAAATATATATATAGATATATTTATATATTTATAATTACATATATTTTGGCATTCTGCCTTTTTTTGGCATGTTCATGGAGCACTGATTACATTTTTTAAAAAAGATTGTGTCTCTCTGTGTCTCAATTTTGATTATACTTTACTAAAATAAGAAAAATAATTACAATATGACAAAACCCATAGTTATTGGAATTTAGGACACATAATCTGAGGTAACCTGTAGATTGAAGAGGAATTTATGAATTATTTAGAAAAGGAAAAAGAAACAAATCATACCATTATCTGTGGGATCCAGAGAAGTAGTAATTAGGGGAACATATTCAGTTTTAAATACCTTCATTACTAAAAAAGAAAGACCAAAAGAAAAGAAAAAAACTTAGTGCTTATAAATGAACTTAGAAAGATAATAAAATATATGAAAAAATTAAGAAGAGAGAATTCATAAAGGAAAAATTTTAAATAATGAAATAGAAAATAAAATTTAGGAATGATAAATACAAAAGCATTTTCTTTCTTTCTTTCTTTCTTTCTTTCTTTCTTTCTTTCTTTCTTTCTTTCCTTTCTTTCTTTCTTTCTTTAAGATTTTATTTATTTATTTATGATGGACAGAGAAAGAGAGAGAGAGGCAGAAACACAGGCAGAGGGAGAAGCAGGCTCCATGCTGGGAGCCCGTTGCGGGACTCGATCCCGGGACTCCAGGATCATGCCCTGGGCCAAAGGAAGGCGCCAGACTGCTGAGCCACCCAGGGATCCCCACAAAAGCATTTTCTTTGAGCAGGTCAATAAAATAGTTAAACCTCTTCTGAGTTTGACTAAAGCAAAAAGAGCAAAAAGAGTTCGAAATAAGAGAGAAGACAACCAATGATAGAGAAACAATTTAAAAGAATTAAAGAGGCTTGTTACATGCTGCTCTAATGACAACTCACTTGAGAATTCAAAAGTAGTTGCTTTTATAATGAAATTTAAATTATGTAAATTAACCCCTGAAGAGGTTAAAACTTAAATATATCAATTACCATGGAAAACATGGGAGGACAGTTAGATATCTGTTCATGAATTAGGGCAGCCTGGGTGGCTCAGCGGTTTAGTGCTGCCTTCAGCCCAGGGCGTGATCCTGGAGACCGGGGATCGAGTCTCATGTCAGGCTCCCTGCATGGAGACTGCTTCTCCCTCTGCCTGTGTCTTTGCCTCTGTCTCTGTCTCTGTCTCTTATGAATCAATAAATAAAATCTTAAAAAAAAAAAAAAAGGATAACAGCTCAGGGCACCTGGGTGGCTCAGTTGGTTAAGCATCCTTAACCTTAGGTCATGACTTTAGGGTTGTGAGACTGAGACCCATGTTGGGCTCTATGCTCAGTGGGAAGTCTGCTAGAGGTCTTTTCTCCTCCCCCCACTCGTGTGGGCACGTGCACACTGTGTCACATAAATAAATCATAAAAAAGAAAGATACCAGTTCGTAGCACCAGTATTCATAAGAGCCAAATATGGAACGTCCATCACCTGGTGAATGGATAAGGTGTGATATATCTGTGCAGTGGAATACTGGTACATGCTGCAGAATGAATAAACATTCTGTTCAGTGATAGAAGCCAGATACAAAAAATCACATTATTACATGATTCCATTTATATGAAGAATCCAGAATAGATAGGTCCATAGAGACCAAAAAGCAGATTCCAGTTGATTTGGAACTAGATGGAAGTAATAGTTATACAACATTGAGAATGCACTAAATGCCACTGAATTGCACATTTTAAAGTGTATAAAATGGTGAATTTTATATTCTATGCATTTTACTAAAAATAAAAAACCCAGCTAAGTCTTTGAGGACACATAATTGCAATTATTTTTATGAAGCCAGTGTAAGTTTAATATCAAGACCTAGATGTATAAAAAAAGAAAGTTCAGCCTTACTTTGCTACCCATAGTGGTTACCATGCCCTCTTTGTCTCTGGTAGAAAGATATTGCTAGTTCTTTTAACTTCTTTTATGATTCCCATCATTCATTAAAATTGGAGAGCTCCACTGTTGACATCTCTGACCTGCACTGTGGATCTTCCAGTGATGTTAGTTAAGGGAGTATCCTCTGGATCCTTTCAGTGAACATAGAGATTGGGTGAACAAGTCATATATGATATATCCATTCCAGTACTTGATCTACCTGAACTTTGATCTCCTTCCTCTAATGTATACTGAGGATTGCTGGCATTTCTACGTAGGTCATTGTAGAGTCCAAGTTTCAGTTAACTAACTGAGCATACTGTTAGGGACATTCCTAACTGTTAAAGATAACACTGAGTCTGGAATTCCTGGTCTTGCATCCATCACAGTGAATGCCTTTCTCTCTGGAAATCTTGGAATCCATTCCCATATATCTTCTTTAGAATTCTGCTGATAAAAACTGACAAAATCTTGCAACTTTTTTGGTATGAATAGTAGTAGGTGCTCTTGCATCAGATTTATTTTCATTCTTCTGATGTATGGAGATTGGAGTATAGTTAGAGGAGTAGAAGCAATGAGAGGTGCTGGAGGAGGATTTACTTTCCCTTGAAAGTGACTGCCTCAGATGAGGTCATTATGGAGTCTTTAGGCAGTGTGAGGCCCATCTTGAACCGAGATGGGATGCTTTGACTCGGCAAAGGATGCTTGGTAAGATTTTGAGGGGGAGGTTCAGGGCAGTCAGATTAATAAATATCTTCTTAAGTTATTAAGTTATTACCAATTCTCTGGGTATGTCTCTTTATAGTTAAAAGTCTAAATTTAACAGAATAGATCTGGTGACGTTGTGAATTTAGTTTGCAGTCTAAGCTTCCAGCTTAGATTGGATCTTGAATTTGTTTTCAGAATTCTTAGCCTTGTGCTTACAAGAATTAAAAAATTCTTTTGGGGTGTTCAGAAGTTTTCTGATTCTTAGTCTTGAGCTGAAGTTTAAGCTCTGAGCTTGTTATATTTATTATATAACTTTTCCAGCTAGCCTATTCTTTAATATTTGTACTCTTATTTCCACCATAGCATTGGTGAAGATAATGCTATTGATAGAGGTACTTGGTCTTCTAAAGCTTTACCTAGAATTCAGACAATTAATAATAATTTAAATAATTGTTTTACCACTGAATGCCATAAACTGTCAATATTCTATTTGTTATTTGCATTGAAGTCATTATTATCTTCAGGTCTAACAAAGAACTGATTCAAGATTCTCATCTTTAAGATTCTTTCCCTTGGCACCACTTCCGGTATCAAAAACTATTGGTAGCAGGGCTTGGTCAAGAAAAGAAAAGCTACTCTATATGTACTCTGGGTATAGAGACATTATCATAAAATTAGAAGCTCAAATGACTTGTGGAAGGGCCACAGGTGCTAAGGTCATCAAATCTGCTGTTGAAAGTCAGAGAAGCTAACACTGAATATCTCAGCCTGAAACACTGAAGTGGATGTTTCTTAATAGCTCACTGAGAATCTGCTGGAATCAAGAATCTTTGGGAAGCTCCTGCCAACTATCTCATTCTGTAGCAGGAGTGTAGTGGTTATCAGAAGCTCAGTAGGAAAAAAAAAAAAAAAAAAAAAAAGAAGCTCAGTAGGAAGCCACTGTGTATGTCATATTTGCTAATGCATCTGCTACAACTACATCTGAAGATTGATGGTTTCTCCTTAACTTTTTGTCATTCATATTTCATGTATATTCTTCTCATTGTCAAATTCTTAACTGGGATCTACTCAGGGAAAGGAATTTTGGGAACCACAAAATGTTCCCAGCTTCTCTTTTGCAGTGATGAGACTTTAGAAGGGGAGTGATGGTGTTGCTTAATTCATGATATGTAAAATCCAGCACTAAATTCTTTATTGACTTTTGAGGGAATATATATACACACACTCAAGTTTATATACATATACATGTATACATACATATATGATTTTTAAGGAGGGATATGTGTGTGTGTGTATGTGTGTGTATAAATTAGGACTACACACACACAAAAGTGTGAGTATCAAACTAAATTACTTTGGAAAGCTTAAAGAAACAGGATAGGATAAAATACATTTCTTTCTCTTCTATAGAAATGATATAGTGAGAAGAATATGATCTTTGGAATCCTTATATGTTTAAATTCTGTCCTTGTATCTGTTTCCTCATCTTATAAAATGGTGATGGTACTATTTTACCTTACAGTTGAGAGGATTGAATTTGATAATGCATGTAAAAACAGTCATAGTATCTGGCTTACAATAAGAACAGTAAGTGGTAGCATGGTTTAGTTTGTCTTTTAATTCACACCAAAGTATATATGGCTTCTCTCTCTCATTGTTTCTGCTTTTTAGAACACATAAATATTTAATTGGCAAAGTTTCAAGAGTTGTAGCAGAGATGCTTTTTTGGCAAGTGGAAATTGGATCCTATCATTCATTTTATTTATGTAAGCCTATGGTCTTGCTCTTGAGGAGAAAGGCATGTTTGAGGAGACCTTAGATATATGACTTAGGGGAAACCAGATTCCCTGCTTCTCTAACTTTGGTATGGTGTGGTCCTCAGCTGAGGGTTTCACTCCCTTTTTTATAGTCTGCATAGGCATGGGACTTCGATATTCTGGAGATGATTTTGCTTTTGCCTTTACTCCTGACTTGAGACTTTGGCTGTTTTTATTCTACATTTCATCCTTTTAATTTCCATTTATATCTTCTTAATGCTGCATTTGTTTGAGTTGACAAACCGTTAAGTCTTTTTTTTCATTCATAAAAAAAAGCAAATCCTTATGTATTAATTTGATGATTTTAGTAGATTTTAAGTATATAATTGAAACATTAAAGCTAAGGTATAAGTCACTTTTTTTATTTGTTTACTTTATCACCATTATACATGCAAAAATTTGTAGATTTTTCTTATGATGTTTGAAAGGAAAAAAATAAAGAAATGTCTTGGTTTCTTTTAGATCTTATGGAAGTGTATTTAAGGCAATACATAAGGAATCTGGTCAAGTTGTGGCAATAAAACAAGTACCTGTTGAGTCGGATCTTCAGGAAATAATTAAAGAAATTTCCATAATGCAGCAATGTGACAGGTATGAAGAGATTTTATTTACCTTCATTTTGATGACTTTGCTAATAATGTTAAGTAAATACATTTTTTGGTCATCTGGTTAGTTTTCTGACTTTGAGTCTGAAGTGAGATTAATCCTTCAGGGAAGATGAGGATAGTTTTGTAGGATTGTCTTTAGGATTTAAAGTTCTAGAGCAGAAATGATATTATAAAGCAACATGTGGTGATAAAAATTTGGGGGCAAACTTATGGGTGAAAATTTTTCATTGTTAAGGGGGGGTCATTTCATAGTCTTTTATATAGTTTTTTTTTTTTTTACTAATTAAAAACAGCTATGATTTATGTAACTCTAAGTCATTCAACAAATGTTTACTGAGCATTCCCAGTGGGCCAGGTACTGTACGAAGATCTAGGAATATCAAGAGAACTAAGATACTGTTTTTTTCTTGAGGGGCTGGTAATCTAGGGGAAGACAGATACTTAATAGCTGTAATACAGCACTGTCACTATGCTTACTGCTACGTGGGGTGATGTGAGAGGAAGGAAGCAGAGCACCTCCTCCAGCCAGGAGTTATGAAGTCTGGCATGCTGAGGAAGAGTTCATTAAAATTGGGTGAAGAAATGGAGGGATGAGAAAGTAAAGAGAATTACAGGTACAGAGGTGAAAAAGAGCTCAATGGGTGTGCTGTTCTGATAAAGTTTAGAATTGTCTGACTGGAAGGTGGGAGACAGAGATTGGTGTGAAATGAGTTGGGAAGGTAAATGAAGCTGATCCTAAAGGGTCTTATATGCCCTATTAAATAACCCAGTCAGAGATGCAGAGTTTATAAATTAGGACTATGTTTAGCCTATAGTTACTTAATTAAAAAGAGATTTTATTACTCTCCCTTTTACAAAAGGTCTACAGGTAGGGCTGGTATAGCAGCAACAAAGTAACAACTGTCAAAGGCTTCTTTTCTTACATTGTGCCATCCTTAGTATGTGATCTTTGTCCCTGTGCTTATTATTTCATGGTTATAAGAGGGCTGCTCTTGCTCCAGCTTTATGTTTGCGTTTCAGGAAGGAGGAAAAGGGAAAAAGCAGGAAAGAATTTTCCCAGAAACCCTCAGCTTAT
Organism: Vulpes lagopus; assembly: GCF_018345385.1. Lineage (NCBI taxonomy): Eukaryota > Metazoa > Chordata > Mammalia > Carnivora > Canidae > Vulpes > Vulpes lagopus. The sequence goes on from NC_054832.1 coordinate 37,584,352, forward strand.
GTTTTATTCATCAAAATAGATTGAGTCACATGGCGTCTTACAGCTGCTGATTTAGGGGAGACTGGACACACTGTCACCCCTAATCTAATCAAGGTTTTGTTAGTAAGAGGAAAACTTATTCTTCCAAAAGTGTATAAGATGCATATAAGTCCTTTGGCTAATGAGGTGACTGAATAATCCTAGAGGAATTTTGTTTCTTGAGTCTGTTCAGTTTTGCTTTTCTTTAGCGTGTGCTATATATTTAGGTTATGTTGCATATTTTCCATTAATTCTGCATAACTGGAAGTTTAAGTGGTTATAGAAAAGTATAATACATTCCTCAGCTCCCTGATCAAAGTATATAATTTGAATTTTCCCAGACCTTGGTATTAATTTGGTAACTTGATAAGAATGTGGTTCCCAGTTTGATGTAGAAGAGGAAAGATTGAGCCTAGAGTAGTGCTAGGCCCATCAGATTTTTTTTTTTTTAAGATTTTATTTATTTATTCATGAGAGACACAGAGAGAGAGGCAGAGACACAGGCAGAGGGAGAAACAGGCTTCATGCAGGGAGACTGACATGGGACTTGATCCCAGGTCTCTAGGATCATGCCCTGGGCTGAAGGTGGCGCTAAACCTCTGAGCCACCTGGGCTGCCCCCATCAGATTCTTAATACTTGTGTGTTGCTGTAATTATTGTTATTATTATGGTTAAATGTAATTTAGGGACTAGTGTTGTCCTTTAGAGATTTTAATTGAGTGTGCTCTAGGGAAGGCAGGGTCTCAATTACAACTTGTTATACAAGGTTACTCCTCTAACCTTGGTGCATCTTAGGACTGATCAGCTCTTGCTTACATTTCTTTCTTAGCTTCCTGTTTGTTCACTTTGCTTTCATTTTTGGCTCTTCCAACTCATTTTCTACCCTAAAGCTAGAGTCATCATTCTAAAATGGAAACCTAGTCAAACCATTCCCAGTTTAAAACCTTAAGTGGTTTTCCTATTGTTTGGATAGGTCCAGTCTCCTAAGGATAGGATATAAGATCCTTTATAATTACGCTTATGCTTCCAATCTTCTCTCTTACCTGTGTTTCTTTTTTAATGTTTACTTGCATTCTCTGTCACCTGACTCTTAAATTCTGTGAATTTGGGATTATATCTTACTAAGTGCCCTTGGACCTTGCCATATAGGGTTATTCAAATACAAGTATTACTGATTCTTGTCTGGGTGATTCAACTGGACAATATCCAGAAGGAACTTCACGTTTAAGATTCTTAGATCAAATTTTTAATTGTTGCAGAGAAGCCTTGCAAATTCTTGTTCTGTGAATGGCATCAGCACTTAGTCTTTCAACAACAAAACTAAGAGTCATCTTTGTTTCTTTTTCTGTTACTTCTGATGACACCATCATACACATTCTCCTGAAATGTCTTCACTATCTTATCCTTCCCTTATTCCCTGAGAGGAGTCCTATTTCTTACCACATATACAATGCCTAGCATTGTACTTTTTTGTTGAGTGAATGTGAATGGATATGATATATATAGGAATATGAAAGAGCCTTATAGGTTGAGGGAACCCTAGGGAAATCTAGTCCTTGTTCTTGTTATATACTTTAAACTACTAAGGGGAAAGAATAAAAGGGGAAAGAATAAAAGGGGAAGAAAAATGTGAATACATTTCTAGAAATTTTGTACCACTTTATTTATCTTTAATATTTTATTTATTTATTTGACAGAGAGAGAGAAAAAGAGAAAGAGAGAACACAAGCAGAGGGTGTGGCAGGATGAGGGAGAGAGGGAGAAGTAGGCTCCCCACTGAGCAGGGAGTCTGATGTGGAGCTGGAACCTAGGACTCTGGGATCATTACCTGAGCTGAAGGCAGATGCTTAACTGACTGAGCCACCCAGGTGCCCCATTTTGTACTACTTTATAGCAGAATGCTTTGTATATAGTAGGGATGTCTCAAATATTTGTTGAATGAAATAAATAGATGGATGAAGCAATTACTGGTAAAAAATGGCTCATGCCTTTTGGATTTCACTTCCAGATTCAGTATTCATATGAAGTAGTAAAGGATCAGAAAAATTAATAGGTTAAAAGATCCTAAAAATGCTAAAAAGATAGGGCAAGTGAAAAATAAAGTAGGAAATGACAGAAACAAGCATTACATTTCAGCTACTAATTACTGGTTTTAATGTAGAGGTGTTATGGGAAATTGAACTAAAAGTGATTTGCAACCAATCAATACAAATTGAAAAATTCCCACTTACAGCTGTAGAATTTGGTTAGAGAAAACAAGATTTGCATTTCTGAAACTGAAATAAAGTCTATTAAGCTAGTTACGCACTTGGCACATTGTCTTGCTTTCTACACTCTAAAAAGAGACCAGAGGGTGTTTAAATTTTCTTTGTTCATTTTAGTAAATATTAAACATGTGTTTAATACTGCATTTTGGCGTAAATATTTGAGGAAGCCCATCTGCATTGTTTATTACGGAATCTTTTGTGTCTAGTCCCATGCTTTGCACAGAGTAGACATTTAATAAATATTTGTTGAATATATAAATCATAGAATGTTAATGCTAGACTAGGTCTCTATTAGCTTAGAGTTTTACAGATGTACTCTGTTCTAAGGGAGGTGGGGATATTCTCCTCAAACAATGAAGAATTGAGCAGAATGAGAAACTTTAGTCACTGCTTTTATCTTTTCTCTATAGCGGGACTCATTCTAAAATTTTATTTTAGCTCCTGGTGCTAAAGCATATTTTAGAACTATTTTACAGGTAACAGAAAATGAGACCTAGAGCTTTGACATAAATTGTCGAGGATCACTCAGCTAGTTAGGGACTGGGATGCTATAATAACTCACATTTGCTGACTCCAGGGCCAGCGCTGAAGAGAGCAAAATCTACACAAAAGATTCCAACAGTTCAAAGTGAAGCACTCTCAAGGCATTGCTACAGGTGGAGATAGGAGCTGGTCAAACACTTGGAATACACTGTGCTAGATAATGTGGGTACAAGGGAGCCACAGTTGACACAGCTCCTATGTTCCTGGTCTTTACACTTCTCAAGGAACTTCACATATCTAAACCAAGAGAAAT